>NC_064638.1:887023709-887632459 GCF_023864345.2 Schistocerca serialis cubense
CGATCGCTGTTAGAGTAACTTAGATACAGAGAAGTATGTAGGACTCTCAAGTGTAAAGACGTGTCAGTTAGAGTAACTTTAGATAGAGAGCCGTATGGAGAACTCTCAAGTGTAAAGACGTGTTCTATCTCATGGTTGCAGGATATATTCTTTCTCGCTACAGGCAGTAATGATTTTTATTTGCAAGATACCATACTGGAAATAATTAAGGTAAAGAAAGTTGTTTTGTTACCAATGCAATGCGTGTATTCATAAGTAATGATTGAGACAATGTCTAGCACTCACAGCACAGCCAATGATTTTGTAAAGTTAATTGTTAATGTATAATCAGTTTATTGTATGTTAATTGTCAGCATTATTAATTTTCATTCTGTCAAAATACAAGTTTTAAAGTTAGTACCATATTGTTAGTTACCACAAGTCAATACCAGTTCCCAGATCCATATCGGTTTTGATTAATTATTTGGCTCAAGACGTTATTGTCTCAGTCATATTCGATTTAATTAAAATGCATGCTAAGTAATATCTATGCACAATAGCTGTATGCTAACGATACAATTTAAAGCACTAACACAGAGCAGTGCTAAGAGCGTTATCATAGCGCAGATAAAGGTAAGAAAAAAATTATGCGCCCGAGTTACTCGCATTTGGAGTAATCGCGGGGGTCAGCTCGACCGAAGTGCAATGGACAAGCCTCACCCCGGAGGAACCGCCTTCATGATCACGGTATCCTCTACGCCAGGTAAGTATGCTTCTCCTCGGCCACAGGCGAATATTTGTAATGCGTCGCGCTACCGTAGTGGAACGAGAACTCTTGACGTTGTCGCATTCGGCGAAGAGCATGGTGCCGTGAATGTACTTGCTTCCTGAGAAACGCGCTGTTGGCCGTCGAGTTAGCAGGCAGACAGGCGCAATAACGGCCTTCTGCAGAAAGCGATGCAGTTTTCGTGCGGAAGACATCGCGACTCGCGGCGCCGGCCGTTGCTGGGGTTAAGTTACTGCACCCTCCGGGAGATGGCGGGCCATGTCGGGGTTACCGCCTTCGAGCCACCCTCTCCGCCTGAAAGTCGCCCTCTTTCTCGGCCGGTGTCAAAACGGCAAATGAGATTTGCTGAATGACTGTTTCTTCCCGCCACAGTGCAAGCCACAAAATCAATTATTTCTCTTACCTTTGCCTCCCTCCGTGGGAGCCCATAGTGCTAGGAAATACGGCAGCATTGTCAATCGCCCTTGTCTGTCGCTGAGCAACCGAAGGACCAAGCTCAGACTATCAGATGTTCTAAGGAAGCTGTATGCACTCGTGGGTGTTGTACACGAGGGACAAACATCACGTCAGCAGGCTCTTAAGGGAAGGCAATAATCAGCAAAAACTGCAACTTACCCCATTGGACGCTGATGGAACAGAAGACACTTGAAGGTAAGGTAACACTTCTTTTTTCTGTTCATCTCGAGCACGATCTGGAAAGCTCGGACGAAATTTGTGTTCTCTTTAATTCAGAATGTGGAGATATTTCCTTCACGCATATGAAAGTATAATGCTTCATTATTTAAGCTAGATTGAAAAGTTTAGGGAAAGTAATTAATTCGTTTAGGCTGCACCACTACTTGGTAGCACTGTCAAGACAATGCCATTGCCCATCTAATGGCAACACAGCTTGCTGCAGATTAATTTTGCGGCATTTCATAAATGATTAATATCTTATGACTATGGTGACGCTATGAGTAGTTTTATATGTGCAAACATTTGAAACTGCTGCAGGCATTACATTCACCCTTCTCTGCCTCTTTGCTTGGACATGGAGTAAGTAAGGATAAATTAAATTGCTTGTTTTTGAAGTAGTAACGGTTCTGAAGTGTAAAGAAATGATTTTAAACAATACAGTGTATTTTTTTTTTCCGAATGTAGTGATTCAACAACGAATTTATTTATTTATTCCTACCTATCTCTGCAATTAGTGTACGTGAGTATTTCATTGGAATTGTTGCAATCGAAACCGAGCTTAATAATTTCATGCGGCCGTTTGCAGTCCTCCTCGTGCTTTAATTGCTCATTTCCAAGCGTTATTTTAGGTTGCCTGCAAAGTTGTCAGATGAAACACAACCACTGCGACGAAAGGCCATTCCTTGGAGCAGGTAGACGCCAACTGCGGCGGGAAACTGTCGTGGCCAGGAAGATATTCACTGTGTGTGGAAGTTGAGTGAGGATCCGAAGCTGACTTGCCAGCACACGTTGCAGCATTCACTCGCCAACGGCAACGGGGTAAGAAAAGGGTGCAAATACGCCGGTTCTCGTCCGATCACCGACGTTGGGCTTGGATGGGTGGCCGCCTCGCCTGGGAGCACAGGGCGCTGTTGGCTAGAATCTATGTTCCTCGTTTTCGGTGCAGCTCGTCATGCTATTTCCTCCGATTCACATCCCCGCAAGCTCCTCAAGTGCCGCAAGTCTGCAAGTCCCGAGACGCTACGCTAGACGCTTGCTTCCGGCCCCTCATGTACCATGCCACAGGCGCCAAAGCGTTCGGCTGGCCGATGGCCCCCTGTACTCCCCGCTCGCGCCACAGCAGTCACTGTGCTTGCAGGGAATGCCGCGCCGCCGAATAACGTTTGGCGCGCAATCCGTTTATGGACAGAGAATGCTAAAAGGGGCCGTTCGACCGTTAATACGGAAATCGTAGCCAAGTTAGATGGCGTGAGCCATCTCGCGGCTGCCGCTGTTATTACGAGCGCGCGTGCCACGCGGTTGAAGAGCAGTGCGCTGGCTCTGGCTTTCGACGCCGTTTCCTAGTGTATTTTGTCGCTTCTAGTGGAGGCATCATCGGTTATGAGAAGCTGGTAAATCACTCACAGTACAGTAGTTATCGCCCAACACGAGGAGAAGCTTTGATTGTAATGGAGATTAGCACCGGGACAGCGCGAACGCAGTCCCGACTACCAAAAATTATGCGCCCGAGTTACTCGCATTTGGAGTAATCGCGGGGTCAGCTCGACCGAAGTGCAATGGACAAGCCTCACCCCGGAGGAACCGCCTTCATGATCACGGTATCCTCTACGCCAGGTAAGTATGCTTCTCCTCGGCCACAGGCGAATATTTGTAATGCGTCGCGCTACCGTAGTGGAACGAGAACTCTTGACGTTGTCGCATTCGGCGAAGAGCATGGTGCCGTGAATGTACTTGCTTCCTGAGAAACGCGCTGTTGGCCGTCGAGTTAGCAGGCAGACAGGCGCAATAACGGCCTTCTGCAGAAAGCGATGCAGTTTTCGTGCGGAAGACATCGCGACTCGCGGCGCCGGCCGTTGCTGGGGTTAAGTTACTGCACCCTCCGGGAGATGGCGGGCCATGTCGGGGTTACCGCCTTCGAGCCACCCTCTCCGCCTGAAAGTCGCCCTCTTTCTCGGCCGGTGTCAAAACGGCAAATGAGATTTGCTGAATGACTGTTTCTTCCCGCCACAGTGCAAGCCACAAAATCAATTATTTCTCTTACCTTTGCTCCCTCCGTGGGAGCCCATAGTGCTAGGAAATACGGCAGCATTGTCAATCGCCCTTGTCTGTCGCTGAGCAACCGAAGGACCAAGCTCAGACTATCAGATGTTCTAAGGAAGCTGTATGCACTCGTGGGTGTTGTACACGAGGGACAAACATCACGTCAGCAGGCTCTTAAGGGAAGGCAATAATCAGCAAAAACTGCAACTTACCCCATTGGACGCTGATGGAACAGAAGACACTTGAAGGTAAGGTAACACTTCTTTTTTCTGTTCATCTCGAGCACGATCTGGAAAGCTCGGACGAAATTTGTGTTCTCTTTAATTCAGAATGTGGAGATATTTCCTTCACGCATATGAAAGTATAATGCTTCATTATTTAAGCTAGATTGAAAAGTTTAGGGAAAGTAATTAATTCGTTTAGGCTGCACCACTACTTGGTAGCACTGTCAAGACAATGCCATTGCCATCTAATGGCAACACAGCTTGCTGCAGATTAATTTTGCGGCATTTCATAAATGATTAATATCTTATGACTATGGTGACGCTATGAGTAGTTTTATATGTGCAAACATTTGAAACTGCTGCAGGCATTACATTCACCCTTCTCTGCCTCTTTGCTTGGACATGGAGTAAGTAAGGATAAATTAAATTGCTTGTTTTTGAAGTAGTAACGGTTCTGAAGTGTAAAGAAATGATTTTAAACAATACAGTGTATTTTTTTTTTCCGAATGTAGTGATTCAACAACGAATTTATTTATTTATTCCTACCTATCTCTGCAATTAGTGTACGTGAGTATTTCATTGGAATTGTTGCAATCGAAACCGAGCTTAATAATTTCATGCGGCCGTTTGCAGTCCTCCTCGTGCTTTAATTGCTCATTTCCAAGCGTTATTTTAGGTTGCCTGCAAAGTTGTCAGATGAAACACAACCACTGCGACGAAAGGCCATTCCTTGGAGCAGGTAGACGCCAACTGCGGCGGGAAACTGTCGTGGCCAGGAAGATATTCACTGTGTGTGGAAGTTGAGTGAGGATCCGAAGCTGACTTGCCAGCACACGTTGCAGCATTCACTCGCCAACGGCAACGGGGTAAGAAAAGGGTGCAAATACGCCGGTTCTCGTCCGATCACCGACGTTGGGCTTGGATGGGTGGCCGCCTCGCCTGGGAGCACAGGGCGCTGTTGGCTAGAATCTATGTTCCTCGTTTTCGGTGCAGCTCGTCATGCTATTTCCTCCGATTCACATCCCCGCAAGCTCCTCAAGTGCCGCAAGTCTGCAAGTCCCGAGACGCTACGCTAGACGCTTGCTTCCGGCCCCTCATGTACCATGCCACAGGCGCCAAAGCGTTCGGCTGGCCGATGGCCCCTGTACTCCCCGCTCGCGCCACAGCAGTCACTGTGCTTGCAGGGAATGCCGCGCCGCCGAATAACGTTTGGCGCGCAATCCGTTTATGGACAGAGAATGCTAAAAGGGGCCGTTCGACCGTTAATACGGAAATCGTAGCCAAGTTAGATGGCCTGAGCCATCTCGCGGCTGCCGCTGTTATTACGAGCGCGCGTGCCACGCGGTTGAAGAGCAGTGCGCTGGCTCTGGCTTTCGACGCCGTTTCCTAGTGTATTTTGTCGCTTCTAGTGGAGGCATCATCGGTTATGAGAGGCTGGTAAATTACCCACAGTACAGTAGTTATCGCCCAACACGAGGAGAAGCTTTGATTGTAATGGAGATTAGCACCGGGACAGCGCGAACGCAGTCCCGACTACCAAAAATTATGCGCCCGAGTTACTCGCATTTGGAGTAATCGCGGGGGTCAGCTCGACCGAAGTGCAATGGACAAGCCTCACCCCGGAGGAACCGCCTTCATGATCACGGTATCCTCTACGCCAGGTAAGTATGCTTCTCCTCGGCCACAGGCGAATATTTGTAATGCGTCGCGCTATCGTAGTGGAACGAGAACTCTTGACGTTGTCGCATTCGGCGAAGAGCATGGTGCCGTGAATGTACTTGCTTCCTGAGAAACGCGCTGTTGGCCGTCGAGTTAGCAGGCAGACAGGCGCAATAACGGCCTTCTGCAGACAGCGATGCAGTTTTCGTGCGGAAGACATCGCGACTCGCGGCGCCGGCCGTTGCTGGGGTTAAGTTACTGCACCCTCCGGGAGATGGCGGGCCATGTCGGGGTTACCGCCTTCGAGCCACCCTCTCCGCCTGAAAGTCGCCCTCTTTCTCGGCCGGTGTCAAAACGGCAAATGAGATTTGCTGAATGACTGTTTCTTCCCGCCACAGTGCAAGCCACAAAATCAATTATTTCTCTTACCTTTGCTCCCTCCGTGGGAGCCCATAGTGCTAGGAAATACGGCAGCATTGTCAATCGCCCTTGTCTGTCGCTGAGCAACCGAAGGACCAAGCTCAGACTATCAGATGTTCTAAGGAAGCTGTATGCACTCGTGGGTGTTGTACACGAGGGACAAACATCACGTCAGCAGGCTCTTAAGGGAAGGCAATAATCAGCAAAAACTGCAACTTACCCCATTGGACGCTGATGGAACAGAAGACACTTGAAGGTAAGGTAACACTTCTTTTTTCTGTTCATCTCGAGCACGATCTGGAAAGCTCGGACGAAATTTGTGTTCTCTTTAATTCAGAATGTGGAGATATTTCCTTCACGCATATGAAAGTATAATGCTTCATTATTTAAGCTAGATTGAAAAGTTTAGGGAAAGTAATTAATTCGTTTAGGCTGCACCACTACTTGGTAGCACTGTCAAGACAATGCCATTGCCATCTAATGGCAACACAGCTTGCTGCAGATTAATTTTGCGGCATTTCATAAATGATTAATATCTTATGACTATGGTGACGCTATGAGTAGTTTTATATGTGCAAACATTTGAAACTGCTGCAGGCATTACATTCACCCTTCTCTGCCTCTTTGCTTGGACATGGAGTAAGTAAGGATAAATTAAATTGCTTGTTTTTGAAGTAGTAACGGTTCTGAAGTGTAAAGAAATGATTTTAAACAATACAGTGTATTTTTTTTTTCCGAATGTAGTGATTCAACAACGAATTTATTTTATTTATTCCTACCTATCTCTGCAATTAGTGTACGTGAGTATTTCATTGGAATTGTTGCAATCGAAACCGAGCTTAATAATTTCATGCGGCCGTTTGCAGTCCTCCTCGTGCTTTAATTGCTCATTTCCAAGCGTTATTTTAGGTTGCCTGCAAAGTTGTCAGATGAAACACAACCACTGCGACGAAAGGCCATTCCTTGGAGCAGGTAGACGCCAACTGCGGCGGGAAACTGTCGTGGCAGGAAGATATTCACTGTGTGTGGAAGTTGAGTGAGGATCCGAAGCTGACTTGCCAGCACACGTTGCAGCATTCACTCGCCAACGGCAACGGGGTAAGAAAAAGGGTGCAAATACGCCGGTTCTCGTCCGATCACCGACGTTGGGCTTGGCATGGGTGGCCGCCTCGCCTGGGAGCACAGGGCGCTGTTGGCTAGAATCTATGTTCCTCGTTTTCGGTGCAGCTCGTCATGCTATTTCCTCCGATTCACATCCCCGCAAGCTCCTCAAGTGCCGCAAGTCTGCAAGTCCCGAGACGCTACGCTAGACGCTTGCTTCCGGCCCCTCATGTACCATGCCACAGGCGCCAAAGCGTTCGGCTGGCCGATGGCCCCTGTACTCCCCGCTCGCGCCACAGCAGTCACTGTGCTTGCAGGGAATGCCGCGCCGCCGAATAACGTTTGGCGCGCAATCCGTTTATGGACAGAGAATGCTAAAAGGGGCCGTTTCGACCGTTAATACGGAAATCGTAGCCAAGTTAGATGGCCTGAGCCATCTCGCGGCTGCCGCTGTTATTACGAGCGCGCGTGCCACGCGGTTGAAGAGCAGTGCGCTGGCTCTGGCTTTCGACGCCGTTTCCTAGTGTATTTTGTCGCTTCTAGTGGAGGCATCATCGGTTATGAGAGGCTGGTAAATTACCCACAGTACAGTAGTTATCGCCCAACACGAGGAGAAGCTTTGATTGTAATGGAGATTAGCACCGGGACAGCGCGAACGCAGTCCCGACTACCAAAAATTATGCGCCCGAGTTACTCGCATTTGGAGTAATCGCGGGGGTCAGCTCGACCGAAGTGCAATGGACAAGCCTCACCCCGGAGGAACCGCCTTCATGATCACGGTATCCTCTACGCCAGGTAAGTATGCTTCTCCTCGGCCACAGGCGAATATTTGTAATGCGTCGCGCTATCGTAGTGGAACGAGAACTCTTGACGTTGTCGCATTCGGCGAAGAGCATGGTGCCGTGAATGTACTTGCTTCCTGAGAAACGCGCTGTTGGCCGTCGAGTTAGCAGGCAGACAGGCGCAATAACGGCCTTCTGCAGACAGCGATGCAGTTTTCGTGCGGAAGACATCGCGACTCGCGGCGCCGGCCGTTGCTGGGGTTAAGTTACTGCACCCTCCGGGAGATGGCGGGCCATGTCGGGGTTACCGCCTTCGAGCCACCCTCTCCGCCTGAAAGTCGCCCTCTTTCTCGGCCGGTGTCAAAACGGCAAATGAGATTTGCTGAATGACTGTTTCTTCCCGCCACAGTGCAAGCCACAAAATCAATTATTTCTCTTACCTTTGCTCCCTCCGTGGGAGCCCATAGTGCTAGGAAATACGGCAGCATTGTCAATCGCCCTTGTCTGTCGCTGAGCAACCGAAGGACCAAGCTCAGACTATCAGATGTTCTAAGGAAGCTGTATGCACTCGTGGGTGTTGTACACGAGGGACAAACATCACGTCAGCAGGCTCTTAAGGGAAGGCAATAATCAGCAAAAACTGCAACTTACCCCATTGGACGCTGATGGAACAGAAGACACTTGAAGGTAAGGTAACACTTCTTTTTTCTGTTCATCTCGAGCACGATCTGGAAAGCTCGGACGAAATTTGTGTTCTCTTTAATTCAGAATGTGGAGATATTTCCTTCACGCATATGAAAGTATAATGCTTCATTATTTAAGCTAGATTGAAAAGTTTAGGGAAAGTAATTAATTCGTTTAGGCTGCACCACTACTTGGTAGCACTGTCAAGACAATGCCATTGCCATCTAATGGCAACACAGCTTGCTGCAGATTAATTTTGCGGCATTTCATAAATGATTAATATCTTATGACTATGGTGACGCTATGAGTAGTTTTATATGTGCAAACATTTGAAACTGCTGCAGGCATTACATTCACCCTTCTCTGCCTCTTTGCTTGGACATGGAGTAAGTAAGGATAAATTAAATTGCTTGTTTTTGAAGTAGTAACGGTTCTGAAGTGTAAAGAAATGATTTTAAACAATACAGTGTATTTTTTTTTTCCGAATGTAGTGATTCAACAACGAATTTATTTATTTATTCCTACCTATCTCTGCAATTAGTGTACGTGAGTATTTCATTGGAATTGTTGCAATCGAAACCGAGCTTAATAATTTCATGCGGCCGTTTGCAGTCCTCCTCGTGCTTTAATTGCTCATTTCCAAGCGTTATTTTAGGTTGCCTGCAAAGTTGTCAGATGAAACACAACCACTGCGACGAAAGGCCATTCCTTGGAGCAGGTAGACGCCAACTGCGGCGGGAAACTGTCGTGGCCAGGAAGATATTCACTGTGTGTGGAAGTTGAGTGAGGATCCGAAGCTGACTTGCCAGCACACGTTGCAGCATTCACTCGCCAACGGCAACGGGGTAAGAAAAGGGTGCAAATACGCCGGTTCTCGTCCGATCACCGACGTTGGGCTTGGATGGGTGGCCGCCTCGCCTGGGAGCACAGGGCGCTGTTGGCTAGAATCTATGTTCCTCGTTTTCGGTGCAGCTCGTCATGCTATTTCCTCCGATTCACATCCCCGCAAGCTCCTCAAGTGCCGCAAGTCTGCAAGTCCCGAGACGCTACGCTAGACGCTTGCTTCCGGCCCCTCATGTACCATGCCACAGGCGCCAAAGCGTTCGGCTGGCCGATGGCCCCTGTACTCCCCGCTCGCGCCACAGCAGTCACTGTGCTTGCAGGGAATGCCGCGCCGCCGAATAACGTTTGGCGCGCAATCCGTTTATGGACAGAGAATGCTAAAAGGGGCCGTTCGACCGTTAATACGGAAATCGTAGCCAAGTTAGATGGCCTGAGCCATCTCGCGGCTGCCGCTGTTATTACGAGCGCGCGTGCCACGCGGTTGAAGAGCAGTGCGCTGGCTCTGGCTTTCGACGCCGTTTCCTAGTGTATTTTGTCGCTTCTAGTGGAGGCATCATCGGTTATGAGAAGCTGGTAAATCACTCACAGTACAGTAGTTATCGCCCAACACGAGGAGAAGCTTTGATTGTAATGGAGATTAGCACCGGGACAGCGCGAACGCAGTCCCGACTACCAAAAATTATGCGCCCGAGTTACTCGCATTTGGAGTAATCGCGGGGGTCAGCTCGACCGAAGTGCAATGGACAAGCCTCACCCCGGAGGAACCGCCTTCATGATCACGGTATCCTCTACGCCAGGTAAGTATGCTTCTCCTCGGCCACAGGCGAATATTTGTAATGCGTCGCGCTACCGTAGTGGAACGAGAACTCTTGACGTTGTCGCATTCGGCGAAGAGCATGGTGCCGTGAATGTACTTGCTTCCTGAGAAACGCGCTGTTGGCCGTCGAGTTAGCAGGCAGACAGGCGCAATAACGGCCTTCTGCAGAAAGCGATGCAGTTTTCGTGCGGAAGACATCGCGACTCGCGGCGCCGGCCGTTGCTGGGGTTAAGTTACTGCACCCTCCGGGAGATGGCGGGCCATGTCGGGGTTACCGCCTTCGAGCCACCCTCTCCGCCTGAAAGTCGCCCTCTTTCTCGGCCGGTGTCAAAACGGCAAATGAGATTTGCTGAATGACTGTTTCTTCCCGCCACAGTGCAAGCCACAAAATCAATTATTTCTCTTACCTTTGCTCCCTCCGTGGGAGCCCATAGTGCTAGGAAATACGGCAGCATTGTCAATCGCCCTTGTCTGTCGCTGAGCAACCGAAGGACCAAGCTCAGACTATCAGATGTTCTAAGGAAGCTGTATGCACTCGTGGGTGTTGTACACGAGGGACAAACATCACGTCAGCAGGCTCTTAAGGGAAGGCAATAATCAGCAAAAACTGCAACTTACCCCATTGGACGCTGATGGAACAGAAGACACTTGAAGGTAAGGTAACACTTCTTTTTTCTGTTCATCTCGAGCACGATCTGGAAAGCTCGGACGAAATTTGTGTTCTCTTTAATTCAGAATGTGGAGATATTTCCTTCACGCATATGAAAGTATAATGCTTCATTATTTAAGCTAGATTGAAAAGTTTAGGGAAAGTAATTAATTCGTTTAGGCTGCACCACTACTTGGTAGCACTGTCAAGACAATGCCATTGCCATCTAATGGCAACACAGCTTGCTGCAGATTAATTTTGCGGCATTTCATAAATGATTAATATCTTATGACTATGGTGACGCTATGAGTAGTTTTATATGTGCAAACATTTGAAACTGCTGCAGGCATTACATTCACCCTTCTCTGCCTCTTTGCTTGGACATGGAGTAAGTAAGGATAAATTAAATTGCTTGTTTTTGAAGTAGTAACGGTTCTGAAGTGTAAAGAAATGATTTTAAACAATACAGTGTATTTTTTTTTTCCGAATGTAGTGATTCAACAACGAATTTATTTATTTATTCCTACCTATCTCTGCAATTAGTGTACGTGAGTATTTCATTGGAATTGTTGCAATCGAAACCGAGCTTAATAATTTCATGCGGCCGTTTGCAGTCCTCCTCGTGCTTTAATTGCTCATTTCCAAGCGTTATTTTAGGTTGCCTGCAAAGTTGTCAGATGAAACACAACCACTGCGACGAAAGGCCATTCCTTGGAGCAGGTAGACGCCAACTGCGGCGGGAAACTGTCGTGGCCAGGAAGATATTCACTGTGTGTGGAAGTTGAGTGAGGATCCGAAGCTGACTTGCCAGCACACGTTGCAGCATTCACTCGCCAACGGCAACGGGGTAAGAAAAGGGTGCAAATACGCCGGTTCTCGTCCGATCACCGACGTTGGGCTTGGATGGGTGGCCGCCTCGCCTGGGAGCACAGGGCGCTGTTGGCTAGAATCTATGTTCCTCGTTTTCGGTGCAGCTCGTCATGCTATTTCCTCCGATTCACATCCCCGCAAGCTCCTCAAGTGCCGCAAGTCTGCAAGTCCCGAGACGCTACGCTAGACGCTTGCTTCCGGCCCCTCATGTACCATGCCACAGGCGCCAAAGCGTTCGGCTGGCCGATGGCCCCTGTACTCCCCGCTCGCGCCACAGCAGTCACTGTGCTTGCAGGGAATGCCGCGCCGCCGAATAACGTTTGGCGCGCAATCCGTTTATGGACAGAGAATGCTAAAAGGGGCCGTTCGACCGTTAATACGGAAATCGTAGCCAAGTTAGATGGCCTGAGCCATCTCGCGGCTGCCGCTGTTATTACGAGCGCGCGTGCCACGCGGTTGAAGAGCAGTGCGCTGGCTCTGGCTTTCGACGCCGTTTCCTAGTGTATTTTGTCGCTTCTAGTGGAGGCATCATCGGTTATGAGAGGCTGGTAAATTACCCACAGTACAGTAGTTATCGCCCAACACGAGGAGAAGCTTTGATTGTAATGGAGATTAGCACCGGGACAGCGCGAACGCAGTCCCGACTACCAAAAATTATGCGCCCGAGTTACTCGCATTTGGAGTAATCGCGGGGGTCAGCTCGACCGAAGTGCAATGGACAAGCCTCACCCCGGAGGAACCGCCTTCATGATCACGGTATCCTCTACGCCAGGTAAGTATGCTTCTCCTCGGCCACAGGCGAATATTTGTAATGCGTCGCGCTATCGTAGTGGAACGAGAACTCTTGACGTTGTCGCATTCGGCGAAGAGCATGGTGCCGTGAATGTACTTGCTTCCTGAGAAACGCGCTGTTGGCCGTCGAGTTAGCAGGCAGACAGGCGCAATAACGGCCTTCTGCAGACAGCGATGCAGTTTTCGTGCGGAAGACATCGCGACTCGCGGCGCCGGCCGTTGCTGGGGTTAAGTTACTGCACCCTCCGGGAGATGGCGGGCCATGTCGGGGTTACCGCCTTCGAGCCACCCTCTCCGCCTGAAAGTCGCCCTCTTTCTCGGCCGGTGTCAAAACGGCAAATGAGATTTGCTGAATGACTGTTTCTTCCCGCCACAGTGCAAGCCACAAAATCAATTATTTCTCTTACCTTTGCTCCCTCCGTGGGAGCCCATAGTGCTAGGAAATACGGCAGCATTGTCAATCGCCCTTGTCTGTCGCTGAGCAACCGAAGGACCAAGCTCAGACTATCAGATGTTCTAAGGAAGCTGTATGCACTCGTGGGTGTTGTACACGAGGGACAAACATCACGTCAGCAGGCTCTTAAGGGAAGGCAATAATCAGCAAAAACTGCAACTTACCCCATTGGACGCTGATGGAACAGAAGACACTTGAAGGTAAGGTAACACTTCTTTTTTCTGTTCATCTCGAGCACGATCTGGAAAGCTCGGACGAAATTTGTGTTCTCTTTAATTCAGAATGTGGAGATATTTCCTTCACGCATATGAAAGTATAATGCTTCATTATTTAAGCTAGATTGAAAAGTTTAGGGAAAGTAATTAATTCGTTTAGGCTGCACCACTACTTGGTAGCACTGTCAAGACAATGCCATTGCCATCTAATGGCAACACAGCTTGCTGCAGATTAATTTTGCGGCATTTCATAAATGATTAATATCTTATGACTATGGTGACGCTATGAGTAGTTTTATATGTGCAAACATTTGAAACTGCTGCAGGCATTACATTCACCCTTCTCTGCCTCTTTGCTTGGACATGGAGTAAGTAAGGATAAATTAAATTGCTTGTTTTTGAAGTAGTAACGGTTCTGAAGTGTAAAGAAATGATTTTAAACAATACAGTGTATTTTTTTTTTCCGAATGTAGTGATTCAACAACGAATTTATTTATTTATTCCTACCTATCTCTGCAATTAGTGTACGTGAGTATTTCATTGGAATTGTTGCAATCGAAACCGAGCTTAATAATTTCATGCGGCCGTTTGCAGTCCTCCTCGTGCTTTAATTGCTCATTTCCAAGCGTTATTTTAGGTTGCCTGCAAAGTTGTCAGATGAAACACAACCACTGCGACGAAAGGCCATTCCTTGGAGCAGGTAGACGCCAACTGCGGCGGGAAACTGTCGTGGCCAGGAAGATATTCACTGTGTGTGGAAGTTGAGTGAGGATCCGAAGCTGACTTGCCAGCACACGTTGCAGCATTCACTCGCCAACGGCAACGGGGTAAGAAAAGGGTGCAAATACGCCGGTTCTCGTCCGATCACCGACGTTGGGCTTGGATGGGTGGCCGCCTCGCCTGGGAGCACAGGGCGCTGTTGGCTAGAATCTATGTTCCTCGTTTTCGGTGCAGCTCGTCATGCTATTTCCTCCGATTCACATCCCCGCAAGCTCCTCAAGTGCCGCAAGTCTGCAAGTCCCGAGACGCTACGCTAGACGCTTGCTTCCGGCCCCTCATGTACCATGCCACAGGCGCCAAAGCGTTCGGCTGGCCGATGGCCCCTGTACTCCCCGCTCGCGCCACAGCAGTCACTGTGCTTGCAGGGAATGCCGCGCCGCCGAATAACGTTTGGCGCGCAATCCGTTTATGGACAGAGAATGCTAAAAGGGGCCGTTCGACCGTTAATACGGAAATCGTAGCCAAGTTAGATGGCCTGAGCCATCTCGCGGCTGCCGCTGTTATTACGAGCGCGCGTGCCACGCGGTTGAAGAGCAGTGCGCTGGCTCTGGCTTTCGACGCCGTTTCCTAGTGTATTTTGTCGCTTCTAGTGGAGGCATCATCGGTTATGAGAGGCTGGTAAATTACCCACAGTACAGTAGTTATCGCCCAACACGAGGAGAAGCTTTGATTGTAATGGAGATTAGCACCGGGACAGCGCGAACGCAGTCCCGACTACCAAAAATTATGCGCCCGAGTTACTCGCATTTGGAGTAATCGCGGGGGTCAGCTCGACCGAAGTGCAATGGACAAGCCTCACCCCGGAGGAACCGCCTTCATGATCACGGTATCCTCTACGCCAGGTAAGTATGCTTCTCCTCGGCCACAGGCGAATATTTGTAATGCGTCGCGCTATCGTAGTGGAACGAGAACTCTTGACGTTGTCGCATTCGGCGAAGAGCATGGTGCCGTGAATGTACTTGCTTCCTGAGAAACGCGCTGTTGGCCGTCGAGTTAGCAGGCAGACAGGCGCAATAACGGCCTTCTGCAGACAGCGATGCAGTTTTCGTGCGGAAGACATCGCGACTCGCGGCGCCGGCCGTTGCTGGGGTTAAGTTACTGCACCCTCCGGGAGATGGCGGGCCATGTCGGGGTTACCGCCTTCGAGCCACCCTCTCCGCCTGAAAGTCGCCCTCTTTCTCGGCCGGTGTCAAAACGGCAAATGAGATTTGCTGAATGACTTAAGGAAAGGCAATAATCAGCAAAAACTGCAACTTACCCCATTGGACGCTGATGGAACAGAAGACACTTGAAGGTAAGGTAACACTTCTTTTTTCTGTTCATCTCGAGCACGATCTGGAAAGCTCGGACGAAATTTGTGTTCTCTTTAATTCAGAATGTGGAGATATTTCCTTCACGCATATGAAAGTATAATGCTTCATTATTTAAGCTAGATGGAAAAGTTTAGGGGAAGTAATTAATTCGTTTAGGCTGCACCACTACTTGGTAGCACTGTCAAGACAATGCCATTGCCATCTAATGGCAACACAGCTTGCTGCAGATTAATTTTGCGGCATTTCATAAATGATTAATATCTTATGACTATGGTGACGCTATGAGTAGTTTTATATGTGCAAACATTTGAAACTGCTGCAGGCATTACATTCACCCTTCTCTGCCTCTTTGCTTGGACATGGAGTAAGTAAGGATAGATTAAATTGCTTGTTTTTGAAGTAGTAACGGTTCTGAAGTGTAAAGAAATGATATTAAACAATACAGTGTATTTTTTTTTCCGAATGTAGTGATTCAACAACGAATTTATTTATTTATTCCTACCTATCTCTGCAATTAGTGTACGTGAGTATTTCATTGGAATTGTTGCAATCGAAACCGAGCTTAATAATTTCATGCGGCCGTTTGCAGTCCTCCTCGTGCTTTAATTGCTCATTTCCAAGCGTTATTTTAGGTTGCCTGCAAAGTTGTCAGATGAAACACAACCACTGCGACGAAAGGCCATTCCTTGGAGCAGGTAGACGCCAACTGCGGCGGGAAACTGTCGTGGCCAGGAAGATATTCACTGTGTGTGGAAGTTAAGTGAGGATCCGAAGCTGACTTGCCAGCACGCGTTGCAGCATTCACTCGCCAACGGCAACGGGGTAAGAAAGGGGTGCAAATACGCCGGTTCTCGTCCGATCACCGACGTTGGGCTTGGATGGGTGGCCGCCTCGCCAGGGAGCACAGGGCGCTGTTGGCTAGAATCTATGTTTCTCGTTTTCGGTGCAGCTCGTCATGTTATTTCCTCCGATTCACATCCCCGCAAGCTCCTCAAGTGCCGCAAGTCTGCAAGTCCCGAGACGCTACGCTAGACGCTTTTTTTTTCCCTTTATTGTTATTTTAATCACCTACCCAGGCGGGCCGGCAGCAGCACATTACGCTGCTCTTCAGCCTGAAGTGGAACAATAACATGACATAGAGCTGATATAGACAATACACTAAACGGCGGGCAAAAAATGAAGATACAACAAATCAATAAACATGAAGCCGTTCACGTTGGACGGTAAAAACACTAACACTTGTGGACACGGCGCACAAAACATGGAGAACGGCGGTGGCACATGTGAACAGTGGAGTCGTAACTGCATGAAACACAAAACGAAGCATACACACGAGATACTGATGTCGATGATTTCCGGCGCGCGAATGTTCACTATGCGTGTGTGAGTCCGGGGACCTGCCAAGAGAGGAGGAGGAGGAAGGGGAGTGGGAGAGCGAGAGGGGGGAGCAGAGATGCCACGGGCAGAGGAGAAATGTGGGAGGGCGGAAGGGGGAGGGGAAACCCAGGGGAAGAGGGGTGGAGGGAGGGGACGTGGGAAAAGGAAAGAGAAGGGAAGGGAAGAGAAGGGAGGGAGGGTGCCCAAAGGAAAGGACACCGGAAGTGGGGGGTGGGGCAGGGTCAAAGTTGATAGGAGGGGTAGATGGAGGGGCGGAGGACATCATCAGGGAGGGGGAGCTGGCGGAAGCCACCTTGGGAGAGGGTAAGGAGGGTGGAGAGATGGAGACCGGGTGGGACGTGCGAATACAGGCGCGGCAGTGGGCGGGGGTGGGAGAGGATCGGGGAGACGAGCGGGTGAGGAGGATCGAGTTTGCGGGAGGTGTACAGGATCCGTATCCTTACAAGGAAAAGGAGGAGGTGGGGGAAGGGGATGAGGTTGTACAGGATCTGCGTGGGGGAGGGGAGACGGATGCAATAGGCGAGGCGGAGAGCATGACGTTCAAGGTTTTGGAGGGATTTCTAAAAGGTAGGGGGGGCGGAGATCCAAGCCGGATGGGAATAACAAAGGATAGGGCGGATTAGGGACTTATAGGTTTGGAGGATGGTGGAGGGGTCCAGACCCCACGTACGGCCAGAGAGGAGCTTGAGGCGACTGAGGCAGGAGCGTGCCTTGGCTTGGATTGTCCGGAGGTGGGGAGTCCAGGAGAGGCGACGGTCGAGGGTGACGCCAAGGTACTTAAGGGTGGGAGTGAGGGCGATAGGACGGCCGTAGATATTGAGATAGAATTCAAGGAGGCGGAAGGAAGGGGTGGTTTTGCCTACAATGATCGCCTGGGTTTTGGAGGGATTGACCTTGAGCAACCACTGGTTGCACCAAGCGGTGAACCGGTCAAGATGGGATTGGAGAAGGTGTTGGGAGCGCTGTAGGGTGGGGGTAAGGGCAAGGAAGGCGGTGTCATCGGCAAACTGGAGAAGGTGGACGGGGGCTGACGGCGGCGGCATGTCCGCCGTGTACAAAAGGTACAGAAGGGGGGAGAGGACGGAGCCTTGGGGCACACCGGCAGAGGGGAAAAAGGTGTAGGAATCTGTGTTATGGATGGTGACATAGGAAGGACGGCGGGAGAGAAAGGAGCCGATCAGACGGACGTAGTTAATGGGAAGGGCGAAGGTTTGGAGCTTGAAGAGGAGACCGGAATGCCATACGCGGTCATATGCACGTTCGAGGTCCAGGGATCTAGACGCTTGCTTCCGGCCCCTCATGTACCATGCCACAGGCGCCAAAGCGTTCGGCTGGCCGATGGCCCCTGTATGCCCGCTGGCGCCAAAGCAGTCACTGTGCTTGCAGGGAGTGCCGCGCCGCCGAATAACGTTTGGCGCGCAATCCGTTTATGGACAGAGAATGCTAAAAGGGGCCGTTCGACCGTTAATACGGAAATCGTAGCCAAGTTAGATGGCCTGAGCCATCTCGCGGCTGCCGCTGTTATTACGAGCGCGCGGGAAAGTTTCACGCGTTCCCTGCGGAAATCGACGAATAAAGCAAGCAGGGAGCTAAACGTACCACTCGCCTCTCCTGGACTCCCCACCTCCGGAGAATCCAAGCCAAGGCACGCTCCCGACTCAGTCTCCTCAAGCTCCTCTCCGGCCGTACGTGGGGTCTGGACCCCTCCCCCATCCTCTACACCTATAAGTCCCTCATCCGCCCTATCCTTTGTTATGCCCATCCGGCTTGGAACTCCGCCCCAACTACCTTTTATAAATCCCTCCAAATCATTGAACGTCATGCTCTCCGCCTCGCCTATCGCATCCGTCTCCCCTCCCCCACGCGGATCCTGTACGATCTCATCCCCTCCCCCACCTCCTCCTTTTCCTTGAAAGGATATGGATCCTGTACACCTCCCGCAAACTCGATCCTCCTCACCCGCTCGTCTCCCCGATCCTCTCCCACCCCCGCCCGCTGCCGCGCCTGTATTCCCACGTCCCGCCTGGTCTGCATCTCTCCACCCTCCTTACCCTCTCCCAAGGTGGCTTCCACCAGCTGCCCCTCCCTGATGATGTCCTCCTCCCCTCCATCTGCCCCTCCTATCAACTTTGACCCTGCCCCCCCCCACTTCCGGTGTCCTTTCCTTTAAGCACCCTCCCTCCCTTCTCTTCCCTTCCCTTCTCTTTCCTTTTCCCCCGTCCCGTCCCTCTACCCCTCTCCCCCCGGGCTTCCCCTCCCCGTTCCTCCCTCCCCCTATCTCCACTGCCCGGTGCATCTCTGCTCCCCCCTCTCGCTCTCCCACTCCCCTTCCTCCTCCTCCTCTCTTGGCAGGTCCCCAGACTCGCACCCGCCCAGTGAACATTCGCGCACCGGAGGTCATCGCCTTTAGTGTCTCATGTGTGTGCCTTCGTTTGTGTTTAGTGTTTGTTCGCCGGAACGCCGCCACTGTTCACGTGTACCATCGCCATCATCCCTGTTTTGTGCGCCGTGTCGACTAGTGTCAGTGATGTTTTCTCGTCAGGCGTGAACGGCTCCGTGTTTTTTGTTTTTTGGTGTTTACATTGTTTTGCCCGCCATTTTTGATTGTGTTCTCTGTGTCCCCTCTATTTATTACTTATTGTAAATCTCAAGGCTGACAGCCCGCCTTGTGTAAGGTGATAAAAATTACAATAAAGAAAAAAAAAAAAAAAACGTACCACAGCCGACGGTTTGGAAAATCTTACGGAAAAGGCTAAAGCAGAAGCCTTACCGTTTATAATTGCTACAAGCCCTGACACCCGACAAAGTCAAACGCTTTGAATTTTCGGCGCGTTTGCAACAGCTCATGGAAGAGGATGCGTTCAGTGCGAAACTTGTTTTCAGTGATGAAGCAACATTTTTTCTTAATGGTGAAGTGTACAGACACATTGTGCGAATCTGGGCGGTAGAGAATCCTCTCGCATTCGTGCAGAAAATTGGCAATTCACCAAAAGTTTACGTGTTTTGTGCAATCTCGCGGTTTAAAGTTTACGGCCCCTTTTTCTTCTGCGAAAAAAACGTTACAGGACACGTGTATCTGGACACGCTGGAAAATTGGCTCATGCCACAACTGGAGACAGACAGCGCTGACTTCATCTTTCAACAGGATGGTGTTCCACCGCACTTCCATCATGATGTTCGGCATTTCTTAAACAGGAGATTGGAAAACCGATGGATCTCTCGTGGTGGAGATCATGATCAGCAATTCATGTCATGGCCTCCACGCTCTCCCGACTTAACCCCATGCGATTTCTTTCTGTGGGGTTATGTGAAAGATTCAGTGTTTAAACCTCCTCTACCAAGAAACGTGCCAGAACTGCGAGCTCGCATCAATGATGCTTTCGAACTCATTGATGGGGACATGCTGCGCCGAGTGTGGGAGGAACTTGATTATCGGCTTGATGTCTGCCGAATCACTAAAGGGGCACATATCGAACATTTGTGAATGCCTAAAAAAACTTTTTGAATTTTTGTATGTGTGTGCTAAGCATTGTGAAAATATCTCAAATAATAAAGTTATTGTAGAGCTGTGAAATCGCTTCAGTCATTTGTAATAACCCTGTATATGTGCAAAACATTTGAAACTGCTGCAGGCAGACGTGGTGTGGTGAAGGGTGTAAGGAGACGTGGAACTGGAGATACAGGGTTGAAGGACGATTTCATTTAGGACGTAGGCATCCTCACCGTGCTGATGGAGGGTGTGGAGGAAGAGGAGTTTGTGTGTGGGCAGGGAGCGAATGTTGTAGTACAGGATACTGTAGTGTTGTCACGCCATGGGAAAAGAGAGTTAGACGAGGATGATGAGGGGGGTGAAGGTGAAGTGGGCCTGGTTGTAGGAGTAGGTAGCATAGGTGGTACAGTGGAAGATGGAACGGGCAGCGAGGGTGATTTGAGAAAGGGTGTGGGAGCGCTGGAAAGGGTGGAATTTTTGGAGCACAATGATGATGAAACAGATTATGTCCTCTGCAGTAGAGGGAGGGCGGATCGTGTTGTTGGAGTGGATGGTGTGACTGGAGGAGGTTTTGCTTTACACTTTGAGGAGTAGGTAGGAGGGGCAGATTTGTATTTTAGTATCTGTGATGTGTAAAGTCGCGTAGTCGTCTGTCATTTGTTTATTGCTTTCAAATAATGTTTGTACGTTACTGACAGTAAGTTAGCCTTATGCCGCCAAGCAGTGTGTCAGCAGTGCGCAAGTAGCACCATTACTGCAATTACTAGGCAGTCTTGTATTTTAATAACCGTTTAAATTTTGTGTTGAATTGTTTGTGCTCTCTGTAGACATTCTTTGCACAACAGTATTTAGCATGGATAGGGACTGCGACTGCTGTGTTCGGATGTGGGCTGAGTTGGCATCCCTTCCCTCCCAGCTTCAGGCAATTCTGGCTTCGGTCACACAGCTTGAGGCTGTTGGCAATGGGCATCACTGTGGGGGTCCGGACGGGGGTGTGTAGGGGACAGCCAGCTCGTCCCTCGCATTCCCCGATCGGACTACGGCTGTGGTTGCCCATGATATTGCCCACATTGAGGCTGACCCCTCGCCTGTGGTAGAGTGGGAGGTCATCTCGAGGTGTGGCAGGGGGCGAAAGACATTCCAGAGGGCTGAACGGAAGGCCTCTCCAGTTTGTCTGATGAACTGATTTCAGTCTGTCTCTGGCTGCTACTGATCTTCGGCCAGACATGGGTGCTTGTCCTGTTCCAGAGGTTGCCCCTCAGTCTGCAAGACCCGGGCGGTCGCAGTGGGTGGGCTTACTGGTAGTTGGGAGCTCCAATGTCAGGCGCCTAATGGGTCCGCTTAGGGATATGGCTGCAAGAAAGGGGAAGAAAACCAATGTGCACTCCATGTGCATACTGGGGGGGAGTAATTCCAGATGTGGAAAGGGTCCTTCCAGATGCCATGAAGGGTACAGGGTGCACCCATCTGCAGGTGGTCGCTCTTGTCGGCACCAGTGATGTGTGTCGCTATGGATCGAAGGAAATCCTCTCTGGCTTCAAGCGACTATCTGATTTGGTGAAGACTGCCAATCTCGCTAGCAGGATGAAAGCAGAGCTCACCATCTGCAGCATCGTTGATACGACTGACTGTGGACCTTTGGTACAGAGCCGATTGGAGGGTCTGAATCAGAGGCTGAGATGGTTCTGCGACCGTTTGGGCTGCAGGTTCCTCGACTTGCGCCATAGGGTGGTGGGGTTTCGGGATCCGCTGGATAGGTCAGAGTCCACTACACACAGCAGGCGGCTACACGGGTATCAGGGGGTGTGTGGCGTGGTCTGGGCGTTTTTTTTTAGGTTAGATGGCCTCAGGCAAGTACAGAAAGGGCAACAGCCTCAAAGGGTGCGGGGCAAAATCAGGACATGTGGGGACCAAGCAGCAATCGGTGTTGTAATTGTAAACTGTCGAAGCTGTGTTAGTAAAGTACCGGAACTTCATGCGCTGATAGAAAGCACCGAAGCTGAAATCGTTATAGGTACGGAAAGCTCGTTGAAGCCAGAGATAAATTCTGCCGAAATTTTTACAAAGGCGCAGACGGTGTTTGGAAAGGATAGATTGCATACAGCCGGTGGTGACGTGTTTGTGCTGTTAGTAGTTCAAATGGCTCTGAGCACTATGGGACTTAACTTCTAAGGTCATCAGTCCCCTAGAACTTAGAACTACTTAAACCTATCTAACGTAAGGACATCACACACATCCATGCCCAAGGCAGGATTCGAACCTGCGACCGTAGCGGTCGCGCGGTTCCAGACTGCAGCGCCTAGAACCGTTCGGCCACCCCGGCCGGCTGCTGTTAGTAGTAGTTTATGCTGTAGTGAAATATAAGTGGATAGTTCCTGCGAATTATTATGGGTGGAGGTTATACTCAACAACCGAGCTGTGTTAATAATTGGCCCCTTTTACTGACCTCCCGACTCAGCAGCATTAGTGGCAGAACAACTGAGAGAAAATGTGGAATGCATTTAACATAAATTTCCTCAGCATGTTATAGTCATAGGTGGAGATTTCAATTTACCAGATATAGACTGGGACACTCAGATGTTTAGGACAGATGGTAGGCACAGAGCATCGAGTGACATTATACTGAGTGCACTATCCGAAAATTACCTCCAATAAATAAACAGAGAACAGACTCGTGGAGATAACATCTTGGACCTACTGATAACAAACAGATCCGAACTTTTCGACTCTGTAAGCGCAGAACAGGGAATCAGTGATCACAAGGCCGTTGCGGCATCCCTCAATATGGAGGTAAATACACTCCTGGAAATAGAAATAAGAACACCGGTAATTCATTGTCCCAGGAAGGGAAAACTTTATTGACACATTCCTGGGGTCAGATACATCACATGATCACACTGACAGAACCACAGGCACATAGACACAGGCAACAGAGCATGCACAATGTCGGCACTAGTACAGTGTATATCCACCTTTCGCAGCAATGCAGGCTGCTATTCTCCCATGGAGACGATCGTAGAGATGCTGGATGTAGTCCTGTGGAACGGCTTGCCATGCCATTTCCACCTGGCGCCTCAGTTGGACCAGCGTTCGTGCTGGACGTGCAGACCGCGTGAGACGACGCTTCATCCAGTCCCAAACATGCTCAATGGGGGACAGATCCGGAGATCTTGCTGGCCAGGGTAGTTGACTTACACCTTCTAGAGCACGTTGGGTGGCACGGGATACATGCGGACGTGCATTGTCCTGTTGGAACAGCAAGTTCCCTTGCCGGTCTAGGAATGGTAGAACGATGGGTTCGATGACGGTTTGGATGTACGGTGCACTATTCAGTGTCCCCTCGACGATCACCAGTGGTGTACGGCCAGTGTAGGAGATCGCTCCCCACACCATGATGCCGGGTGTTGGCCCTATGTGCCTCGGTCGTATGCAGTCCTGATTGTGGCGCTCACCTGCACGGCGCCAAACACGCATACGACCATCATTGGCCCCAAGGCAGAAGCGACTCTCATCGCTGAAGACGACACGTCTCCATTCGTCCCTCCATTCACGCCTGTCGCGACGCCACTGGAGGCGGGCTGCACGATGTTGGGGCGTGAGCGGAAGACGGCCTAACGGTGTGCGGGACCGTAGCCCAGCTTCATGGAGACGGTTGCGAATGGTCCTCGCCGATAACCCAGGAGCAACAGTGTCCCTAATTTGCTGGGAAGTGGCGGTGCGGTCCCCTACGGCACTGCGTAGGATCCTACGGTCTTGGCGTGCATCCGTGCGTTGCTGCGGTCCGGTCCCAGGTCGACGGGCACGTGCACCTTCCGCCGACCACTGGCGACAACATCGATGTACTGTGGAGACCTCACGCCCCACGTGTTGAGCAATTCGGCGGTACGTCCACCCGGCCTCCCGCATGCCCACTATACGCCCTCGCTCAAAGTCCGTCAACTGCACATACGGTTCACGTCCACGCTGTCGCGGCGTGATACCAGTGCTAAAGACTGCGATGGAGCGCCGTATGCCACGGCAAACTGGCTGACACTGACGGCGGCGGTGCACAAATGCTGCGCAGCTAGCGCCATTCGACGGCCAACACCGCGGTTCTTGGTGTGTCCGCTGTGCCGTGCGTGTGATTTGCTTGTACAGCCCTCTCGCAGTGTTCGGAGCAAGTATGGTGGGTCTGACACACCGGTGTCAATGTGTTCTTTTTTCCATTTCCAGGAGTGTAGGAATATAAAAAAGGGAGGAAGGTTTATCGGTTTGGCAAGAGTAATAGGAGGCCGATTTCAGACTACCAAACAGATCAAAATGAAAATTTCTGTTCAGCCACTGACAATGTTGAGTGTTTAAAGAAAAAGTTCAAGGCAATCGTAAAATGCGTTTTAGACAGGTGCGTGCCGAGTAAAACTGTGAGGGACGGGAAAAACCCACCTTGGTTCAACAACAAAGTTAGGAAACTACTGCGAAAGCAAAGAGAGCTTCACTGTAAATTTAATCGCAGCCAAAACCTCTCAGACAAGCAGAAGCTAACCGATGTCAAAGTTAGCGTCAGGAGGGCTATGAGTGAAGCGTTCAGTGAATTCGAAAGTAAAATTCTATGTACTGACTTGACGGAAAATCCTAGGAAGTTCTGGTCTTACATTAAATCAGTAAGTGTATCGAAACAGCACATCCAGACACTCTGGGATGATAATGGCATTAAAACACAGGATGACACGCGTAAGGCTGAAATACTAAACACCTTTTTCCAAAGCTGTTTCACAGAGGAAGACCGCACTGCAGTTCCTTCTCTAAATCCTCGCACGAACGAAAAAAATGGCTGACATCAAAATAAGTGTCCACGGAATAGAAAAGCAACTGAAATCACTCAACAGAGGAAAGTCCACTGGACCTGACGGGATACCAATTCGATTCTACACATAGTACACGAAAGAACTTGCCCCCCTTCTAACAGCCGTGTACCGTAAGTCTCTAGAGGAACGGAAGGTTCCAAATGATTCGAAAAGAGCACAGGTAGTTCCAGTTTTCAAGAAGGGTCGTCGAGCAGATGCGTAAAACTATAGGCCTATATCTCCGACATCGATCTGTTGTAGAATTTTAGAACATGTTTTTTGCTCGCTAATCATGTCTTTTGTGGAAAGCCAGAATCTACTCTGTAGGAATCAACATGGATTCCGGAAACAGCGATCGTGTGAGACCCAACTCGCTTTATTTGTTCACGAGACCCAGAAAATATTAGATACAGGCTCCCACGTAGATGCCATTTTCCTTGACTTCCCGAAGGCATTCGATACAGTTCCGCACTGTCGCCTGATAAACAAAGTAAAAGCCTACGGAATATCAGACCAGCTGTGTGGCTGGATTGAAGAGTTTTTAGTAAGCAGAACATAGCATCTTGTTCTCAATGAAGAGACGTCTACAAACGTTAAATTAATCTCTGGCGTGCCATAGGGGCGTGTTATGGGACCTTTGCTTTTCACAATATATATAAATGACCTAGTAGATAGTGTCGGAAGTTCCATGCGGCTTTTCGCGGGTGATGCTGTAGTATACAGAGAAGTTGAGCATTATAAAATTGCAGCGAAATGCAGGAAGATCCGCAGCAGACAGGCACTTGGTGCAGGGAGTGGCAACTGACCCTCATCATAGAGAAATGTAATGTATTGCGAACACATAGAAAGAAGGATCCTTTATTGTATGATTATGTGATAGCAGAACAAACACTGGTAACAGTTACTTCTGTAAAATATCTGGGAGTATGCGTACGGAACGACTTGAAGTGGAATGTTCATATAAAATTAATTGTTGGTAAAGCGGGTGCCAGGTTGAGATTCGTTGGGAGAGTCCTTAGAAAATGTAGTGCATCAACAAAGGAGATGGCTTACAAGACACTCGTTCGACCTACACTTGAGTATTGCTCATCAGTGTGGGACCCGCACCAGGTCGGGTTGACAGAGGAGATAGAGAAGATCCAAAGAAGAGCGTCGCGTTTCATCACAGGGTTATTTGGTAAGCGTGATAGCTTTACGGAGATGTTTAGCAAACTCAAGTGGCAGACTCTGCAAGAGAGGCGCTCTGCATCGCGGTGTAGCTTGCTGTCCAGGTTTAGAGAGGGTGCATTTCTGGATGAGGTATCGAATATATTGCTTCCCCCCACTTATACCTCCTGAGGAGATCACGAATGTAAAATTAAAGAGGTTCGAGCGCCCACGATGGCTTTACGGCAGTCGTTCTTCCCGCGAACCATACGTGACTGGAACAGGAAAGGGAGGTAATGACAGTGGCACATAGGGTGCCCTCCGCCACACGCCGTTGGGTAGCTTGCGGAGTATAAATGTAGATGTAGATGTATAGGTGTTGCAGGAGGGCTGAGAGGTGAGGTTGGGCAGTTCTTTAAGAAGTGGGAAACTTTGCAGTGGGACAGGTAGGGGGGTTGTTGCAGTAGGATTGGACTGGGGAACGGGAGGGGTTCACTTTGTGACGGCGATTGTATGTGAGAGCTCCCTCGGTAAGGAGGCAGTCAATGGAGGAGGACGATTCGGTGAATATCCGCATTAGATAAGTCGGCCCGGCATCATTAAAGGCTCCACGGGCCGAGCGGATTTTGAGCTGGGAGTTGAGTTCCGCCAACACCTCAGCCCACGTGACTGCGGGGCTAAGCTTCGTGATTACGGCGGTGAAGGTTGGCGGACGTTGGGGGGTCGAGGCTGACAGGGAGAGGACGAGGTGTGGTAGGGGGTGAGGGTGGCTTGTTGGCCAAATTGGATGCGTGGGATTCGAGAGAGGAGATCGGTGTGGAAGGAAGAATTGTGGGATTTAATGAGGACCGAGTCCTTGCGAGGGATAAGAAGGGAGATGGGGGCATTCGGGAAGTAGCAGAAACAACGAAACAAACATGCCATATTTAAACAGACGCAAAATCCTCAAGATTGGCGATCTTTTACAGAAGCTCAAAATTTAGCTCGGACTTCAATGCGAGATGCTTATAACAGATTCCACAACGAAACTTTGTCTCGAAACCTGGCAGAAAATCCAAAGAGATTCTGGTCGTATGTGAAGTATGTTAACGGCAAGAAACAATCGATGCCTTCTCTGAGCGATATCAATGGAGATACTATCGAAGACAGTGCTGCCAAAGCAGAGTTACCAAACACAGCCTTCCGAAATGCCTTCACAAAAGAAGACGAAGTAAATATTCCAGAACTCGAATCGAGAACAGCTGACAACATGAGTAATGTAGAAGTAAATATCCTCGGAGCAGTGAAGCAACTTAAATCACTTAATAAAAGCAAGTCTTCTGGTCCAGACTGTATACCAATTAGGTTCCTTTCGGAGTATGCTGATGCATTATCTGCGTACTTTACAATCACAAACAACCGTTCGCTGGACGAAAGATCCGTACCCAAAGACGGGAAAGTTGCACAGGTCACACCAATATTCAAGAAAGGTAGTAGGAGTAACCCACTAGATTACATGCCCATGTCGTTAAGGTCGATATGCAGCAGGATTTTGGAACATATATTGTGTTCGAACGTTACGGATTACCTCAAAAAAAACTGTCTATTGACACACAGTCAACATAGGTTTAGAAAACATAGTTCCTGTGAAACACAACTAGCTCTTTATTCACATGAAGTGTTGAGTTCTATTGACAAGGGATTTCAGATAGATTCCGTATTTCTGAATTTCCATAAGGCTTTTCACACTGTACCACACAAGCGGCTTTTAGTGAAATTGTGTGCTTATAGAGTATCGTCTCAGTTATGTGACTGGATTTATGATTTCCTCTCAGAGAGGTCACAGTGGGTAGTAATTTACGGAAAGTCATCGAGTACAACTAAAGTGATTTCTGGCGTTCCCCAAGGTAGTGTTATAGGCCCTTTTCTGTTCCTTAACTAACTAAACGATTTGTGAGATAATCTGAGCAGCCGCCTGAGGTTATTTGCAGATGACGCTGCCGTTTATCGGCTAATAAAGTCATCAAAAGATCAAAACAAATTGAAAAACGTTTTAGAAGAGGTATCTGAATGGTGCAAAAAATTGGCATTTGACCCTAAATAACGAAAAGTGTGATGTCATCCACATGGGTGCTAAAAGCCGTAAAAACAACTAAATACCTAGGTATTACAATTACGAACAACTTAAATTGAAAGGAGCACATAGAAAATGTTGTGAGAAGGCTAACCAAAGATTTCGTTTTATTGGCAGAACACTTAGAAAATGTAACAGATTTACTAAGGAGACTGCCTATGCTACACTTGTCTGTCCTCTCTTAGAATACTGTTGTATGGTGTGGAATCCTTACCAGATAGGACTGACGGACTACATCGAAAAAATTCAAAGAAGGGCAGCACGTTTTGTATTATCCCGAAATATGGAGAGAGTGTCACAGAAATGATACAGGATTTGGGCTGGACATCATTAAAAGAAAGGCGTTTTTCGTTGCGACGGAATCTTCTCACGAAATTCCAATCACCAACTTTCTCCTCCGAAAGCGAAAATATTTTGTAGACACTCGGCTACATAGGGAGAAACGATCACCACGATAAAATAAAGGGAAATCAGAGATCGTATGGGAAGATAATTATAGGTGTTCGTTCTTTCCGCGCGCTATACGAGATTGGAATAGTAGAGAATTGTGAAGGTGTTTCGATGAACGCTCTGCCAGGCACTTAAATGTGACTTGCAGAGTATCCATGTAGATGTAGATGTAGATCCCGCCCCCTCCCTTGCTGCACCTTGCTCTCCCCCTATTTTTCCATCCTCTCAGGCCTCTCCCTCGACAGGTCCGTCCTGGCAGTTTTTATTCTTTGTCGTGTGTGCTTCATCTCTTAAAGTGGTTTCAGGTGTCTTTGTACTGGAGTATTTTAATACTGTGGACAGCTTTTAACTTGGGTGTGACTTCAGTGTCTTTTTTCTGCTCTAGGAATCGCCAACTGTTTTTTTTTTTTTTAATTTTATGGAGACTTTCTTAATTGTCCCCCCATGAACGTCTCCGTGTCAGTGTATATTTTCCCTCCACTGTCTCCACTTAATCTGTTTTGATGTCCCCCTTTTTATCGCCTTTATATATATAATTCTCTCCTTTTATTAGATGTCATGTCACTCAGCTGAAGAGTGGTTGGTTCAAATGGCTCTGAGCACCATGGGACTTAACTTCTGAGGTCATCAGTCCCCTATAACTTAGAACTACTTAAACCTAACTAACCTAAGGACATCACACACATCCATGCCCGAGGCAGGATTCGAATCTGCGACTGTAGCAGTCGTGCGGTTCCAGACTGTAGCGCCTAGAGCCGCTCGGCCACTCCGGCTGGCTGAAGAGTGGTGGATTGTACCGCTGCCAGCCCTCCCATGCCCATATGAGGCAGGGGAATGAAATCACAATAAAGGAAAAAAGAAATCGAGTGCCCTGCACTCCACCTCGAGTTCCATATACACCTCCCGTCCCCCACGCAGATCCTCTATGACCTGATTCCTTTGCCCCATCTGCTCCTTTTCGTCAAACATACCCGAGTCCTCTACACCTCCCGCCGACTTGAACTCCCCATCACCTGGTTGCTCCTCTTGTCTCCAATCCCAGCCCGCTGTCCCACCTTCGGCGTTGATTCCCCCCTACCCTCCTGCTCTACACCCTTCATCTCCTTTCTCAAGATAGTTGTGTCCTCGTCCGCCATTGGCCCCCATTTTTTGCTTTACCTCCCCTCCCCCCTTTCCCCCCTCATCTTTCTGAGTCCTCCACCCTCCTCCCCCATCATCAGCCTTCGTCTCTACTTTATGGTGTAGTGTTTAAGTGATGTTTCAGTGTTGCGCGTCCCCTTTTTTACGTGTTGTTAACAGTCACTATCCTGTCAATAGGTGTGTTTTTTAACTCTTGCGAATAGAAACCAGACTGTGGTCCATGTTTATTTAATTATGCTTATCTAATTACTATGTGTTTTAATCAGCTTCACCAACCATTTGGTTCTATATTTTAACTTCCTCATCTTTTCTCTCTGTTACAATTTTAAACAGTCGCCGTTTTTATTGTTTGTTATATCCTCCTTATGTTTTAAACTCTTCTGTAGGCCGCAGAGCGGCATATTACGCTGCTGCCAGCCTGCCCCTCCCCCCCTCCACCCCGAAATTCAACAAAGGAAAAAAAATACCTCGCATTTGAAGTGCAATGGAAAAGTTTCTTGTTTTCTAAACAGGCGCCTCTCTTCTCTCTTCACAGCACTTCCTTGCGCCTCCAAAGATACTTTCGTTGGCGAGCTTCAATGCTTTAGTTAAATTTCAACGTAAATGTCACTTCCTGAGAAAAGGTTAATCCTAATCTTCTCCCCTTTACAGAAACAAAGAACGTAATCAATAAACAAATGGTCTGAAATGACATAGTAGATGTTACTCAGAGTCCATGTGGTACGGCGAGAATTCCTTTTGAGAACTATCACCTTCTTGATGTGTAGCAAGAATAGGAAGTATATTTCTTTATAATGCAATCTTGTATACAAGTATCTTGACGTCCTCTTCTGCCTAAAGCAAAATAATTGAATGGAGGACATACACAATGTGCAGCAGATTGCTGAATTGACATTTCGTGATTAGAGTTTAATTCCTGGGTCGTTACTTGGTTGTCATACAGAAAAATAAAATATTCACTGGACGCTGTACAAAAATAATAATCGTTATCGAATCACTTCGTTGAATACGTTTTGTGACGATAACAAAATTATCGTCTTCTAAAGCTGCTGACGAAGCATGGAATCTAAAATAATATAAGGTGGCAGCAAACAATCTCGCTGACACTCGAAATAAGCGTTCACCTGCAGAATTTACATCCTGCTTGGAAAAGAATCTACTTTAAATTTGAGAAATATAAGGTTCTTCCAGTTGCTCTACACCTAATTAGCATTGTCAAACATTCTCCATGAAAAGTCTGGGGGTCACATAGCAATCTTCACTGTTAAAGCAAGTAATTTCATTGTTATTGACGAAAGTGCATTCTGAATAGAAGGAATCACAGAATTTGATGCAATAAATCTAAGACAGGGTAGAGAAAATATAGCAACTATCGGCGTGCATAGGCCACCTGAGGCATGTCTGGATGCATTTATCAAAAATCTATCTGACTTGCTGATATATATAGACAGTACATTTTATGTGTTAAATGGCCATGTAAATACTATAATAACAGGTGATATAGACTTATTAACCAATGAAGCCAACACCTAAAAGCTACATCTCCTATTCGATGGATTCAATCTGATCCCACTTATCCATGAGCGGCAGTTTGGCAACAGCATAACATGTCTGGAGAATATAGTAACAAACATGACCCATCGTTCCTACAGTACATCTGTTCTAAAACTAGCCATCTCTCGATCACCATGCAGTATAGCTTCAATGGCAGTCAAAAGAGGTGCCCTTTATCACTAAAGAGAAACTATATGTAAGCAAAGAATTATATATAATGATAACGTCAGTAAACTGAACTGCATGTTAGTACACATACTATGGTTTGAAAATGATTGCGAAAGAAACTATATGTAAGCAAAGAATTATATACAATGATAATACCAGTAGACTGAACTGCATGTTAGCCCACATACTATGGTTTGAAAATCATTGCTTTTCCTATGATGACTTTGCTGCTGACTTCTACTACTGTTTTGATGCCACATGCCCAGTTGCAGCTAAAAACGTTAAGCAAACTAAATATACAAACGAAAGCCTCTGGAGAAATAATGATGCCATTGAAGCAAGGGAAAAATTAAAATTATTCATTAGTGCACAGATAAAATTCAAGCTAAAGGAGACCTTCAAAACTTATCAAGAATATTCTAAAGATTTATTAATACAGACCAGGAGCAACTACGCTGCAAACAAGCTTCAGGCTTCACACAGTGTTACTACTGGTGTGTGGGGAGTGATAGACAGATTTTGAACAGGCAGAGACAAATCCTGTAAGGACTTTATTATTGACAACGATGGAATGGTAGTAAAAGATCAACTTGAAGTTGCTAATATATTTAATGAATTTTTTTCAGTAGGGGAAGCTATCAGTGACAAAGAAAATAATTTGCAGTATAATTTTAAAGGCAGTCCACCTAAACATAGCATATATCTAGTCCCCACAAACTTCAAAGAAATAATTAAAACCATTCACTCCCTAAAATCTTCCAGTTGAACAGGGAGTGATGGCCTCAATATTAATGCATTAAAAGTGTGCAGACAAAGTGTCTCTGTAAGTCTGTCTGTAGTAGCAAATAATATAATAGAATCAGGCACCTTCCCAGACATACTAAAATAGCTCAGGTAACACCAGTCTTTAAAAAAGGTGACAAACTCAAAATTCAAAACTACAGGCCAAACTCAATACTTCTTGAATTTTCCAAAATAGTTGAAAAAAATCATATGCAGCAGAATTATAAACTTTCTCTAGATGCACAACGTAATGTTTGAAAATTAAACTGGATTCTTCAAATGTATATCAACTAGGACAGGACCTGCTCAGTTAATTGAAGAGATAATAAGTGCCTTCGTGAACAAGCAACATGTTGCAGTTATACACCTCGACCTTGAGAAAGCTTTCGTCTGTGTGAACACCACTAGCCTATTAGAACATTGGCATCAGAGGTACCACTCATGACGTTATAACAAAAATCTTACATGAGTAACCGAAAACAGTTTGAACTTTTTAAAACTGAAAATGGTCTTCACAAATAATGGAGTGCCCCAGCACTCTGTACTGGGTCCTCTTCTGTTTTTTATTTATGTAAATGACATTAGATATTGCACTCAAAGTTCCAAATTGTTGTGTATGCGGATGATCTACCCGTTGTGCGTAAAAAGGAATTATTTAGCGAACTAGAGAGCCACTGTAATAACGTGATAAATGAATTTGTTCAGTACTTTAATGAAAGCCACTTAAATGTAAGCAGTAGTAAAACACGTCTCATGGAGTTTCATAATAGTAGTTTTAATGGTGAAATTAAACTATGTATATCCTACGTAATGTTTAGTAAAAAAAGAATTTAGTGCAAAATTCCTCGTTTTAACAATTCAAAACAACCTAAAATGGAACACACATGTTGACACTTAAGCAAGTAAGTTGTCTAAGAATATATTTGCAATTAATATGATTAGCAAGTTCTGCAAGGCCACTGTTGTCTTACCATACTCTACTTTCCTCTCACTTGAATTACAGTACAGAAATTTGAGGAGCAACAACCGAAGCAAATTCGAATAAGCAATTGCTACTTCAGAAAAGGTCTGCAAGAATCATCTGTGGACCAAAATATTAGGAATCATACGGTGTCTTGTTTTCAAAAACTAACCGTACATACTGTACTAACTGCACGTACTAACTGTACATACTAAAAATGTGTGTGAAATCTTATGGGACTTAACTGCTAAGGTCATCAGTCCCTAAGCTTACACTCTATTTAACCCAAATTATCCTAAGGACAAACACACACACCCATGCTCGAGGGAGGACTCGAACCTCCGCCGGGACCAGCTGCACAGTCCACGACTGCAGCTCCTTAGACCGCTTGGCTAATCCTGCGCGGCGTACATACTAAAAGCCATATTACTTGTTAAAAGACTGCAGCCCAACATTTTCTCCGATTTGTATCGGTACAATACCAGTAATAAAGAAAAATTCACTTCAGGAGTCACAGAAAAGCACTCCATGAGAAGGGTCCACAGTAAGAAGGTTTAAAGTTAGCCAGTGCACTGTCCAGTAGAGTTATGATCCTTCCCACAATGAAGCTTAAATTTCAGCTAAAGAAATTCCTGGCACAAAATCCATTTTACACATTTTAAGAATACCATACTTAACGATAATGGATGAAGGTATATTTATATGTACCGAAACCTTGGTCAAGAATTTTAATAAATTTTTATCCTGCAACTGTTTTTGGCTGTCATCCATTATCGTGAAGAATTTCAACAGTTGCTGCTGCAGCCATGTTTAAAATCTTGTGATACCATACTTACATACAGAATAAGCAGTGCTTCGAATAAAATATGTTAATAGTGTTAAGCATACTACTATATTTGTAATTTAACTATTTTGTTAATCAGTGACATATTCTGAAGAACGTATTGTTGTGCTATGTATCAAGGATTGTAACCTATTTTTATAAATATGCAATGAATTATTCGACGTTGAATAAAGTATTATTATTATTATTATTATTATTACGGCCTTGTACCACGTTGCGCTCACACTCTCAGATAGAACCTTAGAGGCTAGATTCTTCCACACAGTTTTCCACTTGTGTTGAGGCAGTCGAAACGCCCATTTATTCCCGACTGGAGATCCACGAAGTGCGCCAGCGGTGGCGCTGACTCCGTTCCCTCTCAGGTGGCTATGTAGGAAGTAGCTGGTGTCGAGGTAAAACTAGCCCACGAAGTTTAGCACGTAGGGGATGTCGCTAATTACGATGGGGCATGCAATGATTGTGGCTGAAATTTACGAAATAATGTTGCTGCTGGACTATAATACCCTTTTCAGTCATGGCTTTGGTACGTCTGATGAAAAGTACCGCAAAATTTGGCGTTTATATCTACTAATCCCAGTCCACCGTCTTCAGGACTCAGGGTGCAAATATGCATGGAGATGGAGACCTTGATGATGTTTCCCCTCCGTAGCATCCGATATATGGACTATTTAATCGCACATGCTGTTTGTTTGTGCTCTGGCAGAACTTGAGTCAGATACCAGGCCTTCGCTAGGTTGCAGGTGTTAATGAGCTCCACCATTTCGTGAAGTTCAAAGGCCCTGACAGAGTGTATTCTGGCTACCGCTCTGATTTTATGCAGATTGGTATGCCAGTTGAGCGCCTCCATTCTCTGCAGCTTACCCATGATGACAACCCAGAGGACTTTGTGCTGTGTCCAGACACGGAATCACTTCAACTGAATGTTCCATCCACGACGTGTGTAACAACGTCGTTATAGGAATGATAATCACCCCTGTTGATTTCTCAAACTGGTCGAATGCAGTGTATTGCTTGTCCTCGTCTGCTGGCTGTTCTATGAAAACTCGTAGATCATCGGCACAAGCCCTGGAAAGTCGTTGCTTATCGTGATCCCCCGGCATTCATGGGACATATGCCAGAGGAATGGAAAAACTGGTAGAAGCCGATCTCGGGTATGATCAGTTTGGATTCCGTAGAAATGTTGGAACATGGGAGGCAATACTGACCCTACGACTTATCTTAGAAAATAGATTAAGGAAAGGCAAACCGACGTTTCTAGCATTTGTAGACTTTGAGAAAGCTTTTGACAATGTTGACTTGAATACCCTGTTTCAAATTCTGAAGGTGGCAGGGGTAAAATACAGGGAGCGAAAGGCTATTTACAATTTGTACAGAAAACAGACAGCAGTTATAAGAGTCGAGGGCCATGAAAGGGAAGTAGTGGTTGGGAAGGGAGTGAGACAGTGTTGTAGGCTATCCCCAATGTCATTCAATCTGTATATTGAGCAAGTAGTAAAGGGAACAAAAGAAAAATTCGGAGTAGGAATTAATTGGCCCATGAAAGGGAAGCAGTGGTTGGGAAGGGAGTGAGACAGGGTTGTAGCCTATTCCCGATGATATTCATTCTGTATATTGAGCAAGCAGTAAAGGAAACAAAAGAAAAATTCGGAGTAGGAATTAATTAGACCATGAAAGGGAAGCAGTGGTTGGGAAAGGAATAAGACAGGGTTATAGCCTGTCCCCGATGTTATTCAATCTGTATATTGAACAAGCTGTAGAGAAAACAAAAGAAAAATTCGGAGTAGGAATTAAAATCCACTGAGAAGAAATAAAAACTTTGAGGTTCGCCGGTGACATTTTAATTCTGTCAGAGACAGCACAGGACCTGGAAGAGCAGCTGAACGGAATGGACAGTGTCTTGAAAGGAGGATATAAGATGAACATCAACAAAAGCAAAACGAGGATAATGGAATGTAGTCGAATTAAATAAGGTGATGCTGAGGGAATTAGATTAGAAAATGAGACTCGTAAAGTAGTAAATGAGTTCTGCTATTTAGGAAGCAAAATAACTGATGATGGTCGAAGTAGAGAGGATATAAAATGTAGCCTCGCAATGGCAAGGAAAGAGTTTCTAAAGAAGAGAAATTTGTTAACATCGAGTATAGATTTAAGTGCCGGTAAGTCGTTTCAGAAAGTACAGGGTTATTACAAATGATTGAAGCGATTTCACAGCTCTACAATAACTTTATTTTTTGAGATATTTTCACAATGCTTTGCACACACATACAAAAACTCAAAAAGTTTTTTTAGGCATTCACAAATGTTCGATATGTGCCCCTTTAGTGATTCGGCAGATATCAAGCCGATAATCAAGTTCCTCCCACACTCGGCGCAGCATGTCCCCATCAATGAGTTCGAAAGCATCGTTGATGCGAGCTCGCAGTTCTGGCACGTTTCTTGGTAGAGGAGGTTTAAACACTGAATCTTTCACATAACCCCACAGAAAGAAATCGCATGGGGTTAAGTCGGGAGAGCGTGGAGGCCATGACATGAATTGCTGATCATGATCTCCACCACGACCGATCCATCGGTTTTCCAATCTCCTGTTTAAGAAATGCCGAACATCATGATGGAAGTGCGGTGGAGCACCATCCTGTTGAAAGATGAAGTCGGCGCTGTCGGTCTCCAGTTGTGGCATGAGCCAATTTTCCAGCATGTCCAGATACACGCGTGGAACTTGCCCGCACGCGTTCAACCGTTTCCTCGCTCACTGCAGGCCGACCCGTTGATTTCCCCTTACAGAGGCATCCAGAAGCTTTAAACTGCACATACCATCGCCGAATGGAGTTAGCAGTTGGTGGATCTTTGTTGAACTTCGTCCTGAAGTGTCGTTGCACTGTTATGACTGACTGATGTGAGTGCATTTCAAGCATGACATACGCTTTCTCGGCTCCTGTCGCAATTTTGTCTCACTGCGCTCTCGAGAGCTCTGGCGGCAGAAACCTGAAGTGCGGCTTCAGCCGAACAAAACTTTATGAGTTTTTCTACGTATCTGTAGTGTGTCGTGACCATATGTCAATGAATGGAGCTACAGTGAATTTATGAAATCGCTTCAATCATTTGTAATAGCCCTGTATTTGTATGAAGCGTAGCCATGTATGGAAGTGAAACGTGGGCGATAAATAGTTTAGACAAGAAGAGAATAGAAGCTTTCGAAATGTGGTGCTACAGAAGAATGCTGAAGATTAGATGGGTAGATCACATGGCTATTGAAGAGGTATGGAATACGATTGGGGAGAAGAGGAGTTTGTGGCACAACTTGACTAGAAGAAGGGATCGGTTGGTAGGACATGTTCTGAGGCATCAAGAGATCATTAATTTAGTATTGGAGGGCAGCATGGACGGTAAAATTCGTAGAGGGAGACCAGGAGGTGAATACACTAAGCAGATTCAGAAGGATGCAGGTTGCAGTAGGTATTGGGAGATGAAGAAGCTTGCACAGGATAGAGTAGCATGGAGAGCTGCATCAAACCAGTCTCTGGACTGAAGACCACCACAACAACATGCCGGAGGAGCGGATCTAACGCTATGGCGTACAAAACCAGCGACATTGGGCATCCTTGCCGTACTGACCTAGAGATCGCGATTTTGTCACTCAGGCAGCCGTTGATGATGACCTTCGAAGCGGTGTTTCGAAGCATGTTCTGAATAACAGTCGCAAACTTGCTCTCAAGTCCAATTCTGGTCATTGCCTTCTTCATAAGGTTGAATGTTGATAAGTAAAATCTCTGTGTTTTCTCATCTTTGCACTTTTGTTATATGGGATACTGTCTCTTATGCCAGAATAGATTTATTTTAAATCTCTTAAAAACCGGAAACGGTTCTTGTTGTTCCGTAATCTGTTAAGCTGGATCTTGTAAAGAGCTTCGATAAAACTGCGCCGTTGTCCTATGCCAGTGAACTTTCTGACGACTGTAGCAGATCAAAAACATCAGGATGTGCTGTTGTGACCCACCATTCCGGTCTTCTCCTCACAGCGTGTTGCTCCTCGAATAGTTTTTGCCGCATGGTGTTAAAATCTTCAGGTAGAATGGGTCGTGCAAAAGACTACAGTTGAACTTCCAGTTATTTTTGTGACGTGGAGGCCGATCGTGCGGTAAAGTCATTTGGCAGTAACTGCAATGATCTGAGAAGATGACACGTATGACTTCTCCACTGTTTATGTGCACCGTAAGTGTAGGTGACACATGCATCCTGCATAGCCGATTATGACCTGTGCTGTAAAAACAAATACAGTCGGTGTCGTATGGATGCAATACACGCAACGTGTCTTAAAGGGGACCACACCGTGGTTCATGTCGAAAAAGTCGATTTTCGGTTTTCATCATATTTCGATAGATTAAGGTTTTATTTAAGTACTCTGAAAAGGATTTTGCTGAAAAAATTTTTTCGAGCATTTAAAGAGCGTTTTCCTACCAAGTGTGTTTATGTGCCAAGCCCACTTTTCTGTCACCCACTTTTCAGCATGTGTTTTAGATCTTTATATCCCCTACATTGCACCTTAGTATTTTTTTTTTTACTCTCGAGCCTTCAAATGGTTCAAATGGCTCTGATCATTATGGGACTTAACATCTGAGGTCATCAGTCCCCTATAACTTAGAACTACTTAAACCTAACTAACCTAAGGACATCACACACATCCATGCCCGAGGCAGGATTCGAACCTGCGACCGCAGCGGTCGCTCGGTTCCAGACTGAAGCACCTAGAACCGCTCGGCCACACCGGCCGGCTTACTCCCGAGTGTGTTGGCTATTCTTGGACTGCAACAGTCGGTATTCTTTTGTTTCTGCTGTTTGTAAACAACACGATTTCAAACACGTGGTTAGTTTTGTTCAAGTGTGATTGCGAGTATTTGTTATAGAAAACTTGCAGGTGTACTATGGGCAGGCAATTTGGAGAAATAAAGAAAATCTGGAGGCAATGAAGAGAGATGTTTGGGCCATATTCTTCCATAAGTCCTCTACTGATGATAAGCCATGTCATGGATCGTGTCCATCAGGAGAAAATTCGTGGTTTAAATACAATAGGGCTCAGGCAACTGGAGAATCTTATTCTCACCAGCATTCTCTTCCTGCTGCTGTTATAACAGCAATTAAACTTATTTTCAGAGACTTGGCTCCTCCTGACCTTCTAAGGAAATGTCTGCATGGGCAGACACAGAACCCAAGTGAATGTTTCAACAGCATAATTTGGAATCACCTTCCTAAAACTGTATTTGTAGGCAAGCATACAATGAAACTAGGCGTTCATGATGCTGTTATTACAATCAATTGTGATAGTATTGGAAAGTGTTGGGTACTGAAAAAGCTGGGAATTAATCCTGGCCGGCCGAAGTGGCCGTGCGGTTAAAGGCGCTGCAGTCTGGTACCGCAAGACCGCTGCGGTCGCAGGTTCGAATCCTGCCTCGGGCATGGATGTTTGTGATGTCCTTAGGTTAGTTAGGTTTAACTAGTTCTAAGTTATAGGGGACTAATGACCTCAGCAGTTGAGTCCCATAGTGCTCAGAGCCATTTGAACCAATTAATCCTGGTGAAAATATGATCACTGGGCTGCAACATTACGATAAAATGAGGATAGCCGATGCAGACAGGTCTGAATCTAATACGGCCAAGAAAGCGAGACAAACATCCAGGAAGCTGAAAAAGAAGCTGGAAGACCTGCTAGAGGTCAAAGAAGGGCTATCATTGCAGCAGGACAGTTTTAATTAACTGTAAGTAACAAATTTCAAAAGGGTTTTCTTTAAAGACAATTTCCCACAAACTAAAATTTTCGGTACATATGCCCCATTATATCAGAAACTATCATAGGTAAATGAATGAAATTTTCAGAGGCTCTGCATAACATAAAAAGCCACCTCTGGTACTACGTTCATTAATAGTCCCCTATTAGGAAGTTCACAAAAAAATATTTTCTGCAGAAAAAACTTAATATTTTTTGTTAATGAATTTAAAAAAGTATTTCTTAAAAACTACTTAATGGATAAAGTAGATTTTAGTACAGTTGACTCTATTAGCATCATGTAACATACTGTAAAAATATTAAGGTCCTGCATCAAATAATTTTTTCAGAAATGGTTCAAATACTTGCCTAAATTAACATGGGTTAGATAGGCAGGGTGTGGTCCCCTTAACGCGGAAACTGTCGACAAGAGCGTGAAGTTCGAGATATCTGTTTGGCCGCGGCACTCGATCCATATCACTGAACACTACATTAAAATCACTACCGATGACAACCTGGTGGTCGTTGCGGTGCAGTAGTTGACAAATTTCTTGATTATAAAGGTGCCTACTTGCCGGTCTATGCCAGAAATAGTGTAAACATTTACAAATACAGTGTTGTTTATTATCAAGAAATCATGTGACCATCCGGCAAGACTTCAAAACTTTGACATCAATGTCTGGTCCAGTTAAAATAGTTCTGCCTGTCTCCATACCAGGTGTTCATTTGCAATAGCAGCAAAATCAGTAATATAATCGATGGCTTCAAGGGTCATTTCTTGGAGGAATGCTATGTGACACTTATTGTCCCGTAAAACGTTATTCAGTGCCAATGCCTTACAGTCGCTACGCATTTTGTTAAAATTTACAGTAAAGATATTAAAGCAACAAATGCCATAGTTCCGTTGAAAGAACATGACTAGAAATGGCAGCTAATCAAAATTTTACTGACATTAATAAGTGGTTCATAGCCAATTCACTGTCATTAAACTTTGAAAAGACCCACTTTATGCAGTTCAGAACTTCCAAGAGATTTCCTTCTGGTGTGTGTATAAAATATGATGACATGGAAATACGAGAAGTTGAGAGTGTGAAATTCTTGGGCTTACAACTTGATAATAAATTCAGTTGGGAGCAACATACTAACGAATTGTTGAAGCGCCTAAACAAGTCTGTGTTTGCAATGCGGATGATGTCAGACATAGGAGATATAAATATAAAACAACTGGCATATTTTACTTATTTTCACGCCATTATGTCATATGGTATCATATTTTGGGGTAACTCCACAAACAGAGAAAAAACTTTTAGAGTACAGAAGCGCATAATAAGAGTAATGAGTAGTGTAAATCCAAGAACATCTTGTCGAAACCTATTCAAAGAATTGGGAATATTAACCACAGCTTCTCATTATATACATAAAGATTTAAAATCACTTACTCTTCCCCAGAAAGGAGTCCAGTATTCAGCAACACATATTTTCAATAAGTTATCAGCAACCATTAAGAGTTTAGTTTCAGACAAGGCACAATTTAAACATACACACCTGGAAATGGAAAAAAGAACACATTGACACCGGTGTGTCAGACCCACCATACTTGCTCCGGACACTGCGAGAGGGCTGTACAAGCAATGATCACACGCACGGCACAGCGGACACACCAGGAACCGCGGTGTTGGCCGTCGAATGGCGCTAGCTGCGCAGCATTTGTGCACCGCCGCCGTCAGTGTCAGCCAGTTTGCCGTGGCATACGGAGCTCCATCGCAGTTTTTAACACTGGTAGCATGCCGCGACAGCGTGGACGTGAACCGTATGTGCAGTTGACGGACTTTGAGCGAGGGCGTATAGTGGGCATGCGGGAGGCCGGGTGGACGTACCGCCGAATTGCTCAACACGTGGGGCGTGAGGTCTCCACAGTACATCGATGTCGTCGCCAGTGGTCGGCGGAAGGTGCACGTGCCCGTCGACCTGGGACCCGACCGCAGCGACGTACGGATGCACGCCAAGACCGTAGGATCCTACGCAGTGCCGTAGGGGACCGCACCGCCACTTCCCAGCAAATTAGGGACACTGTTGCTCCTGGGGTATCGGCGAGGACCATTCGCAACCGTCTCCATGAAGCTGGGCTACGGTCCCGCACACCGTTAGGCCGTCTTCCGCTCACGCCCCAACATCGTGCAACCCGCCTCCAGTGGTGTCGCGACAGGCGTGAATGGAGGGACGAATGGAGACGTGTCGTCTTCAGCGATGAGAGTCGCTTCTGCCTTGGTGCCAATGATGGTCGTATGCGTGTTTGGCGCCGTGCAGGTGAGCGCCACAATCAGGACTGCATACGACCGAGGCACACAGGGCCAACACCCGGCATCATGGTGTGGGGAGCGATCTCCTACACTGGCCGTACACCACTGGTGATCGTCGAGGGGACACTGAATAGTGCACGGTACATCCAAACCGTCATCGAACCCATCGTTCTACCATTCCTAGACCGGCAAGGGAACTAGCTGTTCCAACAGGACAATGCACGTCCGCATGTATCCCGTGCCACCCAACGTGCTCTAGAAGGTGTAAGTCAACTACCCTGGCCAGCAAGATCTCCGGATCTGACCCCCATTGAGCATGTTTGGGACTGGATGAAGCGTCGTCTCACGCGGTCTGCACGTCCAGCCCGAACGCTGGTCCAACTGAGGCGCCAGGTGGAAATGGCATGGCAAGCCGTTCCACAGGACTACATCCAGCATCTCTATGATCGTCTCCATGGGAGAATAGCAGCCTACATTGCTGCGAAAGGTGGATATACACTGTACTAGTGCCGACATTGTGCATGCTCTGTTGCCTGTGTCTATGTGCCTGTGGTTCTGTCAGTGTGATCATGTGATGTATCTGACCCCAGGAATGTGTCAAAGTTTCCCCTTCCTGGGACAATGAATTCACGGTGTTCTTATTTCAATTTCCAGGAGTGTAATTTAAAAGAATTTTTGGTGGCCAACTCCTTCTATTCCATCCTTGAGTTTCTCAACAAGTGCAGTAGACCATTTTAATGAAAATTTATTATACTTTAATTTTTGACAATACTTGGTTGTAACAGCCAAGCAACTACCTAGTGTGTGAATGATGGATGTATGCGAAGCAGATGTACGTCTTAAGTCTGTAAACAGTGGAAGTTTAATTTTAAATCTTGTACATAATCTGACTGTTCTTAACTGAGGATCACTGAAATGAATAATTTACTTTAATTTTTGACAATACTTGGTTGTAATAGCCAAGAAACTGGCAAATGTCTGAATGATGGATTTAATGAAAGCAGATGTAAGTATTAAACCTGTAAATATTAGAAGTGTAAATTTAATTCATGTACATAATTTTACTGTTTATTGACTGAGGATCATTAAAATTAATGAAACTTAAGTTTCTCTAATTACATTTTTGTAATTTGTTTATTTGACATGTTCCACACCCAGGAGGATTCCCTCTTTTGTGGGTCTATGGAATGAATAATTAATCTAACCTAATCTAATCTGTTACATCGTCCGCCCACTCCATGTGTTTTTTCTATGCGGCCGCCCAGTTTGCTGCGGAACACTGTTCGGACACTTTTCCTCTGTGGTTCGCGTTGCAGGTTTGTCTGCCAATGTGATTTCCTTGTCTGTACCTTGAACGTCCGCACATTTTCTTTTGGCAACTAACGACTGTGACAGTTCCTCAATCCCCTGATCGACTGGTCAAGTGACGCATATGTGTGTGCTGGGAAGGGGGGAGGGGGGGGGGGAGGGGAGGAGAGGCGGCAGATCTTTCGTAATCCACTGGTTTTTCTTTCCACGTCTTCTGCCTGGCGTAGGACACTGTGAAAGCAATTCTCGTAACAGGTCACTATCGGAGCCACTGCAAGAAACTGTAGCCGGCGGCTGTTTGATGGCACTTCACAAGAACTTCCGATGTCTGCTGTTACTTTGCGTGGCTTATTCTGAGTGGGCATGTCCTCAGTGGACTTTGGCTTCTCGGTTTGCACCGTGCTTTCACTTTCCCGAGGAAGGGTCGCCGCGGGACGTGGCTCTATGAGGCAGGCTCCTCATCGCGAATGTGCCGGCTCACTGGTGCCAGGGCTGGCTGCAGCGGCGGCGGCTGTTCCATGGGGGCAGCGGCTTCAACGACATGTATGCTATTGGCCATAAAAATTGCTACACCACGAAGATGACGTGCTACGGACGCGAAATTTAACCTACAGGAAGAAGATGCTGTGGTATGCAAATGATTAGCTTTTCGGAGCATTCACATAAGGTTGGCGCCGGTGGCGACACCTACAACGTGCTGACATGAGGAAAGTTTCCAAACGATTTCTCACACACAAACAGCAGTTGACCGGCGTTGCCTGGTGAAACGTTGTTGTGATGCCTCGTGTAAGGAGGAGAAGTGCGTACCATCACGTTTCCGACTTTGATAAAGGTCGGGTTGTAGCCTATCGCGATTGCGGTTTATCGTCTCGTGACATTGCTGCTCGAGTTGGTCGAGATCCAATGACTGTTAGCAGAATATGGAATCGGTGGGTTCAGGAGGGTAATACAGAACGCCGTGCTGGATACCAACGGCCTCGTATCACTAGCAGTCGAGATGACAGGCATCTTATCCGCATGGCTGTAACGGATCGTGCAGCAACGTCTCGATCCCTGAGTCAACAGATGGGGACGTTTGCAAGACAACAACCATCTGCACGAACAGTTCGACGACGTTTGCAGCAGCATGGACTATCAGCTCGGAGACCATGGCTGCGGTTACCCTTGACGCTGCATCACAGACAGGAGTGCCTGCGGTGGTGTACTCAACGACGAACCTGGGTGCACAAATGGCAAAACGTCATTTTTTCGAATGAATCCTGGTTCTGTTTACAGCATCATGATGGTCACATCCGTGTTTGGCGACATCGCGGTGAACGCACATTGGAAGCGTGTATTCGTCATCGCCATACTGGCCTATCACCCGGCGTGATGGTATGGGGTGCCATTGGAACAGTGGACGTTATATTTCAGGTGTGTTACGAGCCGTGGCTCTATCCTTCATTCGATCCCTGCGAAACCCTACATTTCAGCAGGATAATCCACGACCGCATGTTGCAGGTCCTGTACGGGCCTTTCTGGCTACAGAAAATGTTCGACTGCTACCCTGGCCAGCACATTCACCGGCTCTCTCACCTATTGCAAACGTCTGGTCAATGGTGGCCGAGCAACTGGCTCGTCAGAATACGCCAGTCACTAGTCTTGATGAACTGTGGTATCGTGTTGAAGCTGCATGGACAACTGTACCTGTACACTCCATCCAAGCTCTGTTTGACTCAATGCCCAGGCGTATCAAGGCCGTTATTACGGTGAGAAGTGTTTGTTCTGGGTACTGATTTCTCAGGAGCTATGCACCCAAATTGTGTGAAAATGTAATCACATGTCAGTTCTAGTATAATATAGTTGTCCAATGAATACCCGTTTATCATCTGCATTTCTTCTTGGTGTAGCAATTTTAATGGCCAGTAGTGTTAACTCCCGGCTCTTCTGGGATTGAGATGCAGTGCCAATCACTACCTCACTGACTAACGGCGTCAACCTATCAGCATCGCGAACCAAGGATTCCCTAGGTAGTTGTACAGGTTTCCTCCAAGGAAACTTTTGTCGCAGATGTTCTGTCGATCGAATATTGCACGTGTTTGCAGTTTCCGCTGTGTGACTCAAAAGATGAGTACCGCCCAGTTAAATGCAAGAAGGAATATGCTTCCGAACTTCCATTCTGAATGAACGATCACCACTGTCCTACACAAAGCACTTGACCAGAATTCCCTTTTAACAGAATATACTTTTCCATACATTCTCTAATTCCTCGTTTGGAACTTCAAAGTCTACATTGAACACCTTCACATTCTAAATGCCATATCACGCACTTTGCACCAAAACATCACTGATGAAATCATGCACATGTTTAAATATCCGGATACCATTGTTATAGGCGACCAACCGTTTAGCAACATCAGTGGTACAAAGTTTCAAAAAACACGAGTACAATGAAAAGTCCAACTCAGTTCCTTCTCAGTCCTCACGTAGTTGTTTCTGAGTATCGTAAATCTGTGCATGAATTTCGTAAGCCGTGGGCCAAGGAAAATTTCTATCAAATGTGCACTGCACGGAGAATTCCCTGTTGTAGTTCGTCATTGTACTCACCAAATTACTCGGTAGACAGAAATCTCCGCAACACCTGTATGCAGTGGAGATGCCACTTGCAGCACCGGCTACACAGACCCTGACGTAGACACAACACCCAGTAGAACATGTGGCCGGCACGTCCGAACAGTGTCACCAGTGCATAGAGGTCTTACTATCTTGGTGTAGGGGTAAAACCTTTTATCTTACAATAACACCATTGCAGTGACATCATTCGAGTGCACACTGAACGTGTGGTGCTGGGGCTTGAAGTCCCGTACCACCCTCCAATGACTGAAGTTCAAGGTTGCTGGCAGAGGTGAGACAACTACATAGGTAGTGATAGTGGGGGTCATACCATAGATTTCACGTAATGAGTGGCCATATCAATACTAACACATTTTGGGGTCCATACCAGGGCTATTATTAGCCATGGTCCGAATCTAAGTCCTTGAGGATGGTATGAGGAACAGGGTGGCTGTACAAGTGCAAGCAGTCGTGGTGCCATTGTGTTGTAAGTCATTGACTGTGTCATACAGGGAGTCCATGTCATGCAGGGTGTCCACTTTGTCATAGAGACGGCTTGTCTTCTCTCGGAAGGACGTCTTTACCATGTTTGTCTCCTCGTGGAGGATAACAATCCTCATGAATGAAGGAGCATGCAGGCTCCACCAAAGCACCTTATTCTGCAGGCGCTGAAGGTTCTGCATCTGGGAGGCACTAATTGTAGCCCATGCAGTGGAGCTATAGGGAAAGGTGGACTAACGTATGGTACAGTCAGAGCACAGTGTCTGAGTTCAACCCCCTACTGTTTAAAAACTCGGTACAATGGTTTTATCAGCTTCTGCCTCTTTTGAATGATGTATTCCGCACAGTGGTGGAAGAGCAATTTGTTATCCATTTGGACTCCTACATATTCGGTAGCTGAGGACCATGGGCCCAGACGACTGCAATAGTGATATTGTGGCGGAGGGTAGGACACCGTTTGGTGAAGTAGACCACTGTAGTTTTTGTAGCATTAAGGGCTATCATGTCTGAATGGCACCAGATGACTTGCATCCACCTGCTTCTGGAGATGAACAGTGAGCTGGTCGGTGTTGCAGCCAATCATATAGATCACCATATCGTCATGTATTGTTGAAGCTGGCAGTATGGGATGACTGGCATATATTAACATAAATGTTAAAGAGAGTGGGAGACAACACAGATCCCTGAGTGCTACCCATCGAAATGTGACATATGCTGAGTAGCCAAGAAATGCCTATCGTGGAGGAAATCATCAACAATCTTAACATAAATGTCTGGGATGGTCGTCCGCGTCAGCATTTTGTACACAAGATTGCTCTGCCGAGTCCTGTCATAAGTGTATTGCAGGTCCACGAAAACTGCTGTGGTGGAGTTAAAGAACTTGCTGATGTGTTCTGTGATCCTAAGAACTTTTAGTTTGGCCAACAGGTGGGAAGCGAAATTGAACAGTTCTTGACAGATTGCCCCAGCCATTGCCAGAGGCTGGGAATTGCGGTGAAGTATCAAAGATTCCTTCCAGGACCTTCGCTACGGTATTCAGAATGTCAACCAATCCAGCAGCCAGTTGTCCATGCTTCCACCAGAGGGTCCACTAGATTTCTGCTGGAGACATAAAGTGAGGGGCAGTGAGAGGATGCTTGTTACTGAAAGCAGCAATGGCCACCAGAATATTATGATCATCCCAGAGTACACCAGGAGTGAGGTCCTGAACAAGCAATTGATTTTGGGCCTCAGATGCATCGGCCAGAGTTTCCACTACATGGAGGGTATCATAATTTAACCCATCCACCACGCAGATGGGGTGGGTGGTCTTTCCATCTTATGTTGTAGGAGAAGGTGGACATCTATCCTCTCCTTATTCCATTTGCCAATCAGTGAGGTGATGACAGAATTTTCATTGGAGACGCCTTATGCAATGCTTATTCTGAGGGTCATGAAACTATTTCCACCACTGGCAGTAGCAGCTGTTCTGGATTTTCAATTCACACAATAGGGGAGGCAAGCCATCCAGTGAGGTTAAAGCTCTAGGTATAATGGAAGTAGAGGCTTTCATTTCCTTCTAGGTTTTTGTGGTTAGATAATCAACAGTGCTAAACAGATTGGCAGGTGTCTTCAGGTTGAGGTTTTGCCACGTGGTGTTTTTGAGGACCCTATCAAATTTGACCCAGTCCATTATGTTCGAGGTAGAATGGACATCTAAGGACAGAGCTACTTCAGTAAGGTGCAGGAGCACCAGGTCTTGGTCAGAGGTCAGTTCGTGGAATGTTTCCAGTCTGGGGCTATCGGAGTGAATTGGTATATTCATGGGATTGTGGGAGTCACAGATAGACAGTGCCAGAGTATCTTCCAGTTTGAGGAGGAGTTTGCCCTTGGATTAATGATGTGAGTGAGACTGGCAAGCTGGATGCTTGGCACTGAGGTCAGCCCCAATGATGAGTCTGTCATACAATGTCAATGCACAGATGTCCACTTCAAGAAGTGGCAGGTTAGGGCTCAAACACGCTGCAGCAAATGTGATACCTCCAAGGTGGGTAGAAACAGTGACTGCCATGGCCTCTATATGTTCCAGTGCTTGGAGAGCCTTATGCTTGTGGATGAGTGTCTCATCTAGAAACACTGCCATGCCCCCACACTGGCGATGGAGCTAGTCTGTGTAATAGCAGACCATGTTGCCCAGATGAAAATCGTCAGCTGGTTTGAGATTCGTTTCTGAAACAAGTAAAATATCCACATGGTGGTAATAGAGGAAGGTGTTCAGTTCCGTTTGTATCTGTTTAATGCCATTAGCCTTAAAAATACAGATGACAAGATCCTAAGGGAGCTGATGGTTGTGTGCTGGCCAATTCACATTGTTACAAAATCTGAGCCCTTCAACGAGGGTGATGACCTTTTCAAGCCCATCCTCTGACTGATGGATCTTCTGAGCTGTTTCATGAATGACAGCCCTGACGTGGGGTTGGTGAACAGAGATATGACCTAGAGGATCCCTTGCATGTCATTCCAAAATGAAGCATCTGTCTCTGCCATTGGGGGCATATCATGGGTGACCTGGTTGACCGTTTGGCAGGCTGGGATGGGTGTTGCGACAGGTGGAGAAGGTGCTGCAATGGAGGGTTGGGGCACTTTAACATATCAGTGTAAGGCAGCTGCAGATGGCGTTTCTGTTTGGTGGGCATTGGTATTTGTACAGGAGATGGATGAGCAGGAGAAGACTGAGCTGTAATATCAGAGGTGGTCGTAGGGGATGGAGGTGGATGGGCCCCATGTGTCAGTTTCCTGAGTGTCTGAGGTTTGACAATTGTCCATTTAAATGGGTGCAATCCCAAAGAGACTGATTTGTGCTTGGAAAGCAGGAAGACTTCATTGCCTTCTGGTATACAGGACAAATCTTCCAGGAGGCTAGATGGTGGAGGTCATGAGAGGTGCCCAAACAATAGTTGCAGGTGCGTTTTTCTGAGACAGGCGTTTGCTGTCCTACAATGCGTGTAGGCCAGCACACTTGACACACCAGAAATGCAGTGAGCAGTAATTACTGGCGTATCACAGATGTTGACACCTATGGGAGATGGATGAGCAACTGCAGTCTTCACATGATTTAGTATGGATCTAGGTGTACAGGAGATACCTGATTTGGTAAGCACATTCAACTTCTTTTCTCCTGATAAGGAAGACAACATGTGTAGGCAAAGGGATTACCTTCCGAGTCTCAGGGTCCCTCTCGTATTGATGGACCAAAGGGTCAAGGAATTTGAGATGGAGTAATTCATCCCTGATATCTGTTTCTGTAACGTCGGGTGGGAGGTCTTTATGGCGATTTTTTTTTTCTGTTGCCAGAAGCGTGATGGGTGTAGCAATTCATTGCCCTCGACTTCACAAAGTTGAGGACTATAAGGTAGTCATCCTTTGTGTTAAGCAGGTAATTGACATGGTCTTTCTGGTAAACAGTTGGCCTGTAATAGGGCACTGCAGTTCAATGTTTAATTCAATTTAATTCGTGGGGTTGTAAGCCATGATAGGAGTTGTCATCTTCTTCTCTGGTGGTGGTGGTGGTGGTGGTGGTGGATTCTGAGAGGGAGTCAGGAGGGGAACCCATGCCCTGGTCCATAGCATCACCAGGTGTGGCTTTGCCTGGGAGGGAGGCACCTGAGTCCGAATCATGGCCACTGCAATGGGGTGAGGGAGGACTGTTAAAGAGTTTTGACCATCGGAGAGGTTGGGGGGGGGGGGTATCCAACAAGGGTAGAGGCCCCAGAAGGCCCAATTGGCCGACGAGATAGTTTAAACAATGTGTTCAGACAATAGTTGATTGTATCAGTGTATGGTGCTGACACAGCATGAGCATCAGTGGGTGAAAGTCTATTACTGTGTGGCCATGGGAGTTCATTTGATTACAAGATGAAAGATTGGTCCCTCCTTCAGGGTTGTGACAATGCCTTCATGAATTGGTGTCAATGTCAGTGGTCACCACTGACTTGCGTCAGGAGGCACAGTATGCTTGGTTCCTAGCCCACTGGATGGTGTTAGTATCAGTGCTTCTGGCAGCCTGCTGGGATGGACATCGATTGGGCGGAGTCACATTGCTGCTCTGGAGTGCATGTACTCGCAAGCAAATACTGTCAAGGCTCCAACCTGACTGAAATGACGTGGATGCAGCCATGGGCGAATATTTGTAATGCCTCGTGCTATTGAGATCGAATGAGAGCGCTTCAGGTTTCCACATTCAGTGAAGAGAATTTTCATCATGCGTATACTTGTTTCCTTACAAAAGAGCTGTTGACTGACGAGTTAGGTGGCAGAGAGTTGCAACAACGGTCCTATGTCAAGAAAACTGATGCATTTGCATGAGGGGACCATGTGGCTTGTGACACTGGGTATTTCTGGGGTAAACTTAAGACTCCATCTGAAATGTGATAGACCATGTCCAGATTGCTGCTCTCAGACAGGTCTCTCAATCTGAAATGAGCATTCTTTCTCAGCCGATGTGGAAATGGCAAATGGGATTTGTGAGGGCAGGTGGTGAGGTTGCTGAGGCGTGACACATGCCCCTGACTGTGGGCTCCCATATTCAATGAACTATAGAAGTTTTCTGCTACCTTGTTGTGAATAATTTCTTAACTACATCTCGGACTTAAAACTTTCAAATTTCATACTACACACATCAAAAAAAGTTTTGCATCACCTCAGTTCTGAGAGTTCCGGAACCTGTACAGAAAATTGGAATAGAGGTCAACATAAACATCATTTCCGACCTTTTTATTGCTTATGAAAACCACACATTGCATGTTGTGCTACCATACAGCGAGACCTTCAGAGGTGGTGGTCCAGATTGCTGTACACACCGCTATTTCTAATACCCAGTAGCACGTCCTGTTGCATTGATGCATCCTGTATTCGTCATGGCATACAATTCACAAGTTCATCAAGGTACTGTTGGTCTTTTGTCCCACTCCTCAACGGTGATTTGGCGTAGATCCCTCAGAGCGGTTGGTGGGTCATGTCACCAATAAACAGCTCTTTTCAATCTATCCCAGGCATTGTCGATAGGATTCATATTTGGAGAACATGCTGGCCACAAGATGCGTACAATGGGGGCGTGAATTATTGTCCATGAAGACGAATGCCTCGCCAATATGTTGCTGATATGGTTGCTTTACCGGTCAGAGGATGGCATTCACATATTGTGCAGCCATTACGGCGCCTTCCATGACCAACAGCGGTGTATGTCAGCCCCCCATTATGTCACCCCAAAACAGCAGGTAATCTCCACTTTGCTGCACTCTGTAGATAGTGTGTTTAAGGCGTTCAGCCTGACCAGGTTGCCTCCAAACACATCCAAAATGATTGTCTGGTTGAAGGCATATGCGACACTCGTTGGTGAAGAGAACATGACGCCAATCCTGAGCTGTCCATTCGGCATGTTGTTGGGCCCATCTGTACCACGCTGGATGGTGTCGTGGTTGCAAAGATGGAACTCGCCATGGATGTTGGTGGACGCTGGGAGTGAAGTTGCGCATCATGCAGCATGTTGCACACAGTTTGAGTTGTAACATGATGTCCTGTGGCTGCACAAGAAGCAGTATTCAACATGGTGGCGTTTCTGTCAGGGTTCCTCCGAGGCATAATCCGTAGGTAGCGGTCATCCACTGCAGTAGTAGTCCTTCGGTGGCCTAAGCGAGGCATGCCATCGACTGTTCCTGTCTCTCTGTATCTCCTCTATGTCTGAACAACATTGCTTTGGTTCCCTCTGAGACGCCTGGACACTTCCTTTGTTGAGAGCCCTTCCTGGCACAAAGTAACAATGTGGGTATGATCGAACCACGGTATTGACCATCTAGGCTTGGATGAACTACAGACAACATGAGCCATGTACCTGCTTCCTGGTAGAATGACTGGAACTGATCGGCTGTCGGACCCCATCTGTCTAATAGGCACTGTTCATGTATCGTTGTTTACATTTTTGAGCGGGGTTAGTGACATCTCGAAACAGTCAAAGGGACTGTGTCTGTGATACAATATCCACATTCAACGTCTATCTGCAAGAGTTCTGGGAACTGAGGTGATGCAGAACTTTTTTTGATGTGTGTATTATATAGTAAACAATAGTCTTCAGTTTATAATGCAATCCCTTACTTAACTGACCGTATATTATGATTAATTCAAACGTTGATTATTTTGTTGCCTCACAGTTTAGAGAACTTTTAAATAAATATGTAAATATTTATAAATGTAAATACAAAAATATGTAAATATTTGCTGATAAATTATACTTATCTTGCAAAGATGTTCTCAGTGTCAGGGCAGCTTCCTTTATTTCTGAACAAACAGCAGAACAAATTGTTTCAGTAGGTTATAACCTATTGAAAGAGTTTGTTATGGGTTCGTTTACATGACAAGTTGCTGGAACACTGTGTTCCTTTTAAACATTTTCGTCTTTTATTTGCATGCACTTGAAACACAATTTACCATTACATATTTCACACTTTTCAAAAATACATCGTGCAGCTTGTTTGAGCCACCTGCGTCTCGCGACCCGCTGGTCGCGATGCTGATTGGCTGACAGTTAAATTCATGACGTCATGTACAGTAGCGAATCGGAAGCGCAGCATTGCGACCAGCGGGTCGCAAGACTCTAGTCGAGACGCAAGTAAATAACAGCCGCCATCTTAATTTCAAGGTTTCCGAAGTTGTTGAATGTTGACGTATTCTGTGTTTCTCGTATTGAAGCCTGCGATTTTGCGTATTACGAAAGTAATGATCCACCGTATTAAAGATCTCTCCAAACAGTGCCATTTTTAATTCGGTCTTTCATTTGTGCATGAGGAAGCTAGTATTATTGGGTGATTACTGATAGATAAATTGTAGTTGCACATTCTACAAATGATTAAATTAATGCAGTGCTGGCGTTATATTCATATTCTCGTACTGGCCCCTTCAGTGATCTTAAAAACAAAACACTTGCCAAGTGGTTTTCCGAAACGAAGTAACGAGGTTTCTAGTAACAGTATAATTCCAGTCTGACTGTATCCCTTAATAAAAGAGATCGAATATATTACAATGTCTTATAGTGTATTTGTACTAAACATAACTCCAATATCTGTAATTGAGTAACATTAACATTAAAGTTCTCACACAACTTCACATTTTGATATACCAGGCCGTATTACGTTGGTTGTATTGATAGAGAACGGTATTATTGTTTTACGTGACAGTTTGTCATATAATTTCCGAACACAGATTGTATATGCGAGATTACTGCGTTATTAATAGATGAACCCCAGGCGCATGTAACACAAACAAATACGATATTTGATAAACCAACAAGAATAACGTTTACGTTTACATCTCCTTAGATCATCTTGCATGATGCCAGATATGACAGCTTGAAACAAGCAAGAAAAACAGAGTTTTACGTTACAGGACTGATAAGAATCGTACATATTTTTGGATACACATTATCAACATAATTTTCCCAGTTTTATCACCACACCCAAATACTTGTCTGTTGTATGTCTGTGTTCCCATATTTCAGGCTGATATTTTCAGTGTGGATATTTCTGCTGAATTGGGACTGCATGTACATTGTGTGTGTACCAATTATGAACAAACTTACTACTGAAATGCTGGTTTGCATTTTCTATGTTCAGAGTAAGTTTTTTCTCCATGTCATTGTAAATGCTATCACTAGCTACAAAATATGTATTATCTGGATTACAGAAGCGTCCGATTCCACTCGTCTGCTTTGACTCTCACTAATATGGTGGAAACAGCCATTCTCAATATCTCCAATATAGCGCCTATAACGTCATTACATAAACACAAAAATAGATATAAAACCAACAAACACCTCTATCTCCAAAAATATAATCAAACTAACGAGACCAGTGTGGGAAATTGGGGGTTTATGGGTGGGGACAAACTAAATATAAACACATACAGGCACACACCACGATCCCAAACCACACAAAACGACTACATAAAAACACCACAAAATCACAAATTCTGGTACACTCACAATATCGACAGGCTTCGGTTGCTTCCCTTCACCTACATAGCTCAACCGCAATTGTCGATGTTACTTAAAATCGGTCTTGATTGCAATTATTTTTTTTTTTTTTTTATTAATGACTTTTTTATCACTGATTGCTGTTATCCCATGAGACATTATGTCTGTTTTTGCAATTGTCGATACCACAAAATAAAAACCAACTACTCCAAAAATTATAATCAAACCGCAACTATTAATACCACAAAACCAACACATGAGACAACGGGAATCACACACTTTCCTTGACCTATATAGGTCAACAGCAGCTTACGATACCAAAACAGCTATGACGACACATTGGAATCGGACACTTCCCTTGACCTATATAAGTCAACAGCAGCTCACGATACCAAAACCCACATAGCTACGATGACAAATTGGAATCAGACACTTCCCATGACCTATATGGCTCAAATACAACTGACGATACCAAAAAAATTGGAATTGAGTTCTTCCCCTAAGATACATAAATCAACCACAAGTGCCAATACCAAAACATCAACTACCAACACATGCAGTAAATAACACCAACCAAAGAACATATAAAAACTCCACCAAACATCATGACACGTGAACAATAGACCCAAAACAATGACTATTTACCCCAAAAAAGTTCCGGCACTACACACTAGGTCAGCCACCCCAATCTCTCTCTCTCTCTCTCTCTCTCTCTCTCTCTCTCTCTCTCTCTCTCACACACACACACACACACACACACACACACACAAAAAAAAAAAAAACCACAGCCACAAGCAAAATCAACTCCCAACCTACCAACGCCCCTCACCCAACCTTCACCCTCCCCCCAAAAACAAAAACCCACCAACAGTCCCTGGTCCGAGAAGCCAGAACTCTGGATAATCACATATTCAGCTCGCATACACCACATTTCACTATCTCCACCACAAGCCCAAAAAGTCACAGAATCTTAATAAAGGACAATATGTCGTCCCCCATTTTAGGCCGCAGACGCACACTATTAAACCTAGAAGTCATATCCATACCTAACAATAGAAGCCACAAATAATCATAAACACAACAGAAACTTAATTCTTAACTCACTGAAATCAATTTTCGTTCTTCTATAGAAGTCACGACTGATAAAAGCACACTTCTAGCACCGAGTCCCAAATGAACCCAGTGTACACCACATGACATGCGGACCATACACACACCACCAACCGCAACAAGACAGCATCTACAAACAAAACACACTCATAAACTAAACTCTGCACCATAATACATCACACACCACAACACCTTTATGTCGTGGGCCAAAGCTGACGGGTGGGACTGGCCACCTCCATTGACCCATGTCATCAGCATATATAATGACATTTGGACCCTTTAGTGTACTCATATCGTTTATATAGAGAATGAAAAGCAGTTGACCCAATACTGTGTTGGCTTTGAGGCTCTGGGATTCTTCCCTACACTTGTTTATGAGAAACGTCAGTGGCTCCACTGGAAACTCTGAACAATAATTAACTGCTCTTGTACATATGCCATCGGGCCCTATAGCATTTTTTTCTTTATTTTCATTTTGCAGATTATTTTTTATATTTACAGATCACTTGTGAGAAACAGAAATAAACACTCTGTTACATTTACAATGCTTAAAGAAATATATTATTCTTTTTGTTTTGTGGGATTTTGTCATATGAGATTGTCTACCACAGTTACAATTGTGTTCATAGAAAATGGAATCGATGAAATGTGGGTCCAAAAATTCATTTCCTTCTTTTTTTTAGGTATTATGTTTTCATTATTGTTGGCACGTATTTCTTTTCTGTCTGTGCTAATCAAAGCCCAGACAGTCTTTGCCATATTAAGTGGGTAATTGAATTCTTGAAGAACATTGTCTTTATTTCTTTTAGTGGTAATCTCTCTCTCTCTCTCTCTCTCTCTCTCTCTCTCTCTCTCTCTCTCTCTCTCTGTTCGTGCAGTCTTCATTACTGATTTGATTTTTAATATTTTTTGTGCCTCTCAATGGATGTTTCAGGTCCCCTCCTCCCCATGGAATGACTGGTGTGATCCATTTCTTTCTCATTATATTTTTGCTTTTCTTACAGCATGCAATATTTTTGCAATAGCTTAGAGATGAATAGAAAGTTTCTCAATGTTTATCCATGGATTTTCTATAACCATGTTACTGTTATGCTATATTCTGGACTGTACTAAACTGGTAAATCAGAAGTGTATAAAGAATTGTATGGTAGAGCTAAGTGTAAGTATAAGCAGGCGATCAATGAAGCAAAGAAACTATATGATATACTAAACATTGAAAAGTAAAAAAATAAATAAATAAATAAAGTAATAACAGAAAAAATGCAAAGAAGTCGGAAATGAAATTAACTCTATTGTCTACCCTAACCAAAAAGATGATATTGCCATAACCCCAGACAAATGTAAGAAATTTTGTATCCAATCCATTGAAGAAATTGTTGTTGTGGTCTTCAGTCCAGAGACTGGTTTGATGCAGCTCTTCCTGATACTCTATCCTGTGCAAACTTCTTCATCTCCAAGTAACTACAGCAACCTACATCCTTCTGAATCTGCTCAGTGTATTCAAGCCTTGGTCTCTCTCTATGATTTTTACCCTCCACGCTGTCCTCCAACACGAAATTGGTGATCCCTTGATGCCTCAGAACATGTTCTACAAACCAATCCATTCTTCCAGTCAAGTTGTGCCACAAATTCCTCTTTCCCCCAATTCTATTCAGTACCTCCTGATTAGTTACATGATCTATGCAACTAATCTTCAGCATTCTTCTGTAGCACCACTTTTTGAAACTTTGTATTCTCATCTTGTCTAAACTATTTATCGTCCATGTTTCACATCCATACATGACTGCACTCCATACAAATACTTCCAGGAAAGACTTCCTGACACTTAACTCTATACTTGATGTTAACAAATTCCTCTTCTTCAGAAACGATTTCCTTGCCATTGTCAGTCTACATTTTATATCCTCTCTACTTCGACTATCATCAGTTATTTTGCTCCCCAAATAGCAAAACTCCTTTACAACTTTAAGTGTCTCATTTCCTAATCTAATTACCTCAGCATCACCCAACTTAATTCGACTACATTCCATGATCCTCATTTTGCTTATGTTGATGTTCATCTTATATCCTCCTTTCAAGACACTGTCCATTCCGTTCAACTGCTCTTCCAAGTCCTTTGCTGTCTCTGATAGAATTATAATGTCATCGGCATATGTCAAAGTTTTTATTTCTTCTCCATTGATTTTAATACCTACTCCGAATTTTCCTTTTGTTTCCTTTACTGCTTGCTCAATATACAGATTTAGTAATATTGGGGAGAGGCTACAACCCTGTCTCACTCCATTCCCAACCACTGCTTCCCTTTCATGTCCCTCGACTCTTATAACTACCATCTGGTTTCTGTACAAATTGTAAATAGCCTTTTGCTCCCTGTATTTTACCCCTGCCACCTTCAGAATTTGAAAGAGAGTATTCCAGTCAACATTGTCAAATGCTTTCTCTACCAATGCTAGAACTAACTTCTAAGATAAGTCGTAGGCTCAGTATTGCCTCATGTGTTCCTTCATTTCTACGGAATCCAAACTGATCCCCCCCCCCCCCCCCCCCCCCCCCCAAGGTTGGGTTCTTCCAGTTTTTCCATTCATCTGTAAATATTTCGTGTGAGTATTTTACAGCCATGACTTATTAAACTGTTAGTTCAGTAACTGTCACACGTGTCAACACCTGCTTTCTTTGGGATTGGAATTACTATATTCTTCCTGAAATCTGAGGGTATTTCGTCTGTCTCATACATCTTGCTCACCAGATGGTAGAGTTTTGTCCTGGCTGGCTCTTCCTAGGCTACCAGTAGTCCTAATGGAATGTTGTCTACTTCTGGGGCCTTTCACTGCTGTGTCAAATTCTTCACGCAGTATCATATCTCCCTTTCATTTTCATCTATATCCTCTTCCATTTCCATAATATTGCCCACAAGTACATCACCCTAGTATAGACCCTCTATATGCCCCTTCCACCTTTCTGCTTTCCCTTCTTTGCTTAGCTCTGGTTTTCTATCTGAGCACTTGATAATCATACAGGTCGTTCTCTTTTATCCAAAGGTCTCTCTAATTTTCCTGTAGGCAGTATCTGTCTTATCCCTGGTGATATAAGCCTCTACATCCTTACATTTGTCCTCTAGCCATCTATGCATAGCCATTTTACACTTCCTGTCAATCTCATTTTTGAGACGTTTGTATTCCTGCTTCATTTACCGCATTTTTATATTTTCTCCTTTCATCAATTAAATTCAGTATCTTTTCTGTTACCCAAGGATTTCTACTAGCCCTTGTTTTTTTACCTACTTGATCCTCTGCTGCCTTCACTATTTCGTCTCTCAAACCCACCCATTCTTCTTCTACCATATTTCTTTCACCCATTCTTGTCAATTGTTCCCTAATGCTTTCTCGGAAACTCTCTACAATCTCGGGTTGTTTCAGTTTATCCAGGTCCCACCTCCTTAAATTCCCATCTTTTTGCAGTTTCTTCAGTTTTAATCTACAGTTCATGACCAAGAAGTTGTGGTCAGAGTCCACATTTGTCCCTGTAAATGTCTTACAATGTAAAACCTGATTCCTAAATCTCTGTCTTACCACTGTGTAACACATCTGAAATCTTCCAGTGTCTTGATGCCTCTCCCACATATACAACCTTCTTTCATGATTCTTAAACCAATTGTTAGCTATGATTAAGCTATGCTCCATGCATAATTCTACCGGGCAGCTTCCTCTGTCATTCCTTACCCCCATTCCATATTTACCTACTACTTTTCTTTCTCTTTATTTTCCTACTATCAAATTCCAGTCCCCCATGACTATAAAATTTTCAGCTCCCTTCACTATGTGAATAATTTTTTAACAACATACATTTCTTCAATATCTTCGTCATCTGTGGAGCTAGTTGGCATATAAACTTGTAATACTGTGGTAGGCCTGGGCTTCATGTCTACCTTGGCTACAATAATGCGTTCACTATGCTATTCGTAGTAGCTTATCCGTGCTCCTGTTTTTTATTCATTATTAAACCTACTCCTGCATTACCCCTGCTTGATTTTCTATTTATAATGCTGTGTTCACCTGACCAGAAGTCTTGTTCCCGCTGCTACGGAACCTCACTAATTCCACTATATCTGGCTTTAACCTGACCATTTCCCTTTTTAAATTTTCTAACCTACCTGCCAATTTGACATTCCAAGCTTCAACCCATAGAACGCTAGTTTTCTTGAAGAAATTAGTAGTTAATAAACGACCTCCCGAAAGTGCAGTTAGTATCAGCGACAACTGCTTTGAAAAGCCCTTCCAAAGCACTTTCACAGGAGTGTGTCCAAGTACAATCCTGAAAATATGTAAAACTTTCAAACCTTCAGCTAGTGTTGATTACTATGATTTGTCATGTAATTTGTTTAAAGATGCTATTGACTGTGTAATTTATCCTTTAACTTATTGTGTAAATAAATCTCTAGATGAAAATAAGTTCAATGAGAAACTAAAAATTTCTAGAGTTGTGCCCGTATATAAAAAAGTTGAAAAGAACTGTCCCACTAGCTATAGGCTCATATCCATAACTCCTATTTTTCTAAAATTTTTAAACAATAATGTATAAAAAAGTTAGTGTTTATTTGGACAAATCAATGATAAACAGTTTGGGTTCAGGGAAGGTAAATGTACAACTGACTCAATGAATTCACAAGTAAAATTTGTCCTAGTTGTGTTCGAGGCTTGGGACTACGCTCCGGCTATGTTTTGTGACCTGAGCAGAGCTTTTGATTGTGTAGAGCAGGGCTTCCCAACAAAATTTTCTCAAGGACCCCCTCATCGAACATGATTGGTACCTTGTCATATCACAGTATCAAGTACCTAGAAAGCCAAATTAAGAGTCTTTTTATAAGTTTTCTATTTTTGGTACTTAGAAAAAACATTGACATATTCATTATTGAAAAAATATTGAGCTTAAAACTTTTTCAATTTAGCCGTCATCGTTATTGTTAAATTTTTGATTATTGCTCAAAATCGTTGCCTTCAAATCTGGGTGTTTAGCATAACAAAGTCCTTAAAAAAATTGAGTATGAACTGAAAATGACAGGAAAATATTTAAACTGAGTGTATTGGTCTTTCAAGTGTACTACACTTGAGATTGCATTGAGTAGACATGTGTGAAAAATAAGAAAACACTAATTTCATACAAGGTATTATTTATTTGAAAAAATACAGTTACAACAGAGTACTCCATCAGTATACAATTAGTTTTAATTTTCAGTTCTTAATGAGGTGAGTTCAATCTGACCTCTGAGTCCATTATTTCTGAAATATTAGGTTCCAAACTTGAAACTTTCACTCTGAAATCTGACCGCACGTCGAGCCGATTCCTATATTTTGTTTTTCATGAACCACATGGAAGAAAATGCTTGCTCACACCAATATGTGGTGGCAAATGGAAGGATCTTTTTCATTGCCTTATCTCCAAGTTTCTTGTAGTCCTTGCGTGCTGTTGCCCAGAAGTCTGTAATTTTATCACAAATGAAAATGTTTATCATCATACCACAGCTTGACAGATCCACAAGTTGATCTTGCTCTTCTTCAGTGAGGCCTTGGATTTTGTCTGTTTCTTCACAGCTGAAGGGATTTTGAATCCATCTGTCGTCAGGGTCAGGTTCAGGGAAATACTCTCTAAAAATGGTGGCTAGGCTGCGTAGATGCTCGGCTACATTGATCTTGATCTGGTCAGGCAAACTCTCCTCTGATGACTCCAAGAATTGTTTTAAAGTAGAAAAGTTAGTTAGTGATTCGTTTTCTATCCTTGATGTCCAGATCTGATGCTTTTTGACCATAGCACTAATCTTATCCTCAACTTTGAACATGTCTACATTTTTCCTTGGATTGCAGATGTCGAGTTTTAATGTAGTTGATGATTTGAACTACTTCGTTAAGTATCTTTTGCAAAGGTTCAGACAATCTTTTGGCTACTAAGCCTTCACGATGGATACAACAGTAAGTCCATTTCACCTCGGGGGCTACTGCTTTGATATGAGCTAGAAGTCCTGTTTTTTTGCCAGCCATTGACTTTGCCCCATCCGTCGGCAAGCCTACACATTTTTTCCAGGTGTCATCATGTTCATTGAGATAATTATTTAATGCAGTAAAAATATTGCCTGCTGTTGTATGCAGTAGTTCGCATGAAAAAAGAAAATCTTCAAAAACTTGGCCCTCCCATAAGAATCATGCGAAAACCAACATTATGTTTTTTTTAATATGTCTGTGCTTTCATACAAATGTAGAGCATACATGTCACTCATACAAAGTCTAGCCAGCAATGTTTCTTCCACGTTAACTGCCATATCAGTAATTTGTCTTTGAACAGTATTATTTGAGAGTGGGACAGTTCCTGTTATCTTAGCAGCTGCATCACCTAACATTCTCTTGCAAAGTATTATTGCTGATGGCAGTATAAGTTCCTCAGCAATTGTGTGGTTTTTCCCACATTTAGCAACAAGCTGAGCCACCTCGTAAGACGCAAGGGTTGCATTTTCATTTATATTTGCACCACAGTGTTTGGTAATTGTTTTACGAGATATTTTCAACTCTCTTAATTTATTTTTGAAAAAATCTAATGACTTACTTTTGTACTCTGCATGCTTTGTTTCAAGATGGCACCAGAGATTTGCTGGTTTCATACATTCATTTGAAAGGCTTTCATCGCAAATTACACATTGAGGTTTAGGCTGAGGTCAAGTGAAAGTAAAACCGATTTTCCAGTAATCAGAGTTATATTTTGTAATTTTTCCAGTAAGCTTAACACTGATCTTGGAAGGGTTAGGTTCAAGGGAAGCCGACAATTTAGGTTCAATGGACACTGACAACTTCGGTTCGAGTCACTCAATTACTTGCTTGAACATCAGATGCATTATCTTCCTCTTCATCTGTAGACTTTTCTCGTTTTAATGAACCACTTTTTAACCAACAGTCCATTTTTAACTATGCGAACCATAGCTTCCACGACAAACAATGTCAGTAGACAGGCAGTGGAACAGAAAAAGGAAGTAAGGCTGAAATGCTTTCAGCAGAATACTAGATCAAATCAGGCATTATATAATGAAAAGAGAATAGAGGCAGCAAGGGTATGCAGGAGGAGAAAAAGGGAAGCCATGAAGAGAGAAGAGATGGAAGAGCAGTACAAAGGGAATGAAAGCATAAAATACTGCAAAAAAGGAACTCGAGAACATAGACCAAAAATAACAGCTTGTAAGGACAAAGAGGGAAATTAGCTGACAGATAAACAAGATGTTTTGGATAGATGGAGAGAATAATAAAAGGGAATTTTGGAGGTCAATCCTACCAGGAATGGGCAGCCACTCTATTATACCGTAGATCCAGAAATAGAGGAACCAACATTAGCGGAAGTACGGAAGGTAGTGCATTGTTTAAAAAATTATAAAGCACCAGGAACCGATGAAATAATTGCAGAACTGTTAAAAACGGGGGAACTGGTCTTCATAAGCGAATCCACAAACTTATTAAGTTGAAATGGAATCGGAAAAGAATGCCCGAAGAATGGACCTTAGGTGTAATCCAACCAATACATAAGAAGGGAGACAAGACCTGCTGTTCAAATTACCGTGGAATTACCTTGCTGAATGTAACCTATCAGATCTTCTCTAGTATTATCTACAACAGGTTAGTACCATATTCAAAAGATATTTTGGGGGAGTATCAGTACAGATTTCAGGCTAATAGATCAACAACAGACCAGATATTTGTGTTTAGGTAAATACGTATGAGTATAACATTGAGCTTCATAACCTCTGTGTAGACTTCAAGCAGGCCTTTGATAGTCTAAATGGAGCACAAATGTTAAATGATTTGCTGCTACTTGGTATACCATCGAAGTATGCCTCACTCATTCAAGCAATATTGGCTGGTTCCAAGGCTGCAGTGCGAGTGGATGGAGAACTGACCAATTGGTTTAGCATTAGTAAAGGTGTCAGACAAGGGGGCGCACTCTCTACAATGCTTTTCAATCTGACTTGAAGCAGCCACGCGGAAGCTTCAGATATCTGGTTACATAGGCACAAAGTCGACTCAGATATGTGCTTATGCCAATGATCTAACAATTATTAGTAGAAGAAAGGTATCACTAGAGAGGACAATATGTGAGATGAAAGAAGCGACAGGACCTAGAGGCCTTTCTGTAAATGAAACAAAGACTAAGTACATGAATTTCACCAGGAAGGAAAATAATAACTCGGATAGATTATTAGCAGACGGTTTCAATTTTGAACATGTGCAGAACTTTGACTATTTGGGCTGATTAGATCATATAAGTCTCTTGAATGAGAACTGTCTTCCAGTGTTTTTATACTATCACCTACTACTATTATTTAAGGGAATTCTCTGGTATCCTTTTCTAGTAGTACATGCAGTTACTTGAGAAAATGTCTTACCTGACAACTTGGAGATCAGTACTGCCCTAGTATTAAGCTCTTCTTCCTTTCTCTGTATAGCCACTGCTTCAAGACAATTTCTGTATGTTACTGTCTGTCCACAAAGTGGTATCCTTTACCTTTCTGTTTAAATATATAGCAACTCTGCCTCCCTTATGTCCCTGTCCACTGAAACATTGCAAGTCTCTTGTATCCAAAAATGTGGCTGGAATATCTTCAGTCTGACATGAAGCTCCCAGATAATACCTTCTGTTCCAAATGTTGTCTACCGGCAATTGCATACGAGACGGTATGTTTTTCTTGTATTGCCAACTCATATGAACCTGCCTAAGCGTGTTGTAGGTACTTGTACCCAGTATGTATTTTCATTCCTGATGTTACTTTTGCCTCATAATTATTATGTATTAGCTTTCATAATTTGTCTTTATTGTAAATTTGCCACAATTATCTGATGACTCAAAACCCATAAAGTTTTTAGCAATTAAAGCATTTCCATGGAAAGTCTGAATGGTCACATACCTTACAAATAGAAGAACGTTGTACATCTTGATTACATTTTCTTCCAGTCCACTTTCACACAATCTCTGGTGTCTCAGAATCAATTATTACTTCTATTGCTCTCAATATCCTAGCAACGTAGTGTCCATTTTGAAGTAAAATTCTTACATTTGAAACATATGTTGAGAAATATGTGTAGCTAAAAAAAGGAAGAAAGTGACCAGCATAGCAAATTCCACTTTCACTCTGAAAAATGTTCTAAAACTGCAATAACAGGAATGAGGTGTTCTCATCAGTGAAGTGTGAACAAAAAACAGGTGAAACATCTTTACTGTAAGTACGGTTACTGCAGCTCAGACACATTTATTGTCTATTAAAAAAAAAGCCACTGACAACTTGTAAAGAATATTCAGTGAAAGAAAACGCACAATTAATATCCATGAAAATAGGATTACCTTCATGCAGTAATGATGAAATTTTTCTCTACATTAATGTAAAGTCTCTTAAAGGCCAACTTATAACAACTGCTGTACTGACTAGAAAGAATCAGTTACAGCATCTTCTGTACCAATAAAAATTGGGCGAATGACACCAAAATAGTTTAAAGTTTTCCTCTTTGCTATCTACTGGTTGGTAAATTCTGCCAACCAAGCATTGCACATTATCAATCTACATAAAAACTCCTATTCTGAAAGATGAATCTCAAAAGGTACTGAAGACAAAGGTATATAAATCTAAAAATATAATTGCTACATGTAAAGCACATGAGACTACAAACTCTAAAAATAATTCTAAAGCAGCTTGGAATGATACTGAAAAGGAAATGATTAATTGTAGTAAAGAAAATAGTGTCCCACTTGTCTTTACAATTCTCAGTATTCTGTAAATCATACTAACTGCACCACCCTGCTCAGTAATTGCACCTTGTTTCCTCAGACTGAACACTGAAATTATTTACCACCAATTTCCTTGGTCAATTACTGTAGGAATGCACAGACAAAAATTTTCAGGAAGTTGCTACATTCAGAGCCTTTAAATAAATATAAGGGAGCATCAGATACTTAGCTTAAGTGCACTGAATTTTATTCTGTTGAACTCTTCATAATAAACCAAATTGAAATGTGATTCAGAAGTGAAAAATATCTTTTTAATTTTTATGCAATGTATTGTTACAACAGACTTCAGTACATCATGTGATAAGGAGCTTCAAATTCATGCCACACAAGCTCTGCAGACGTCAGTTTTCTACTCTAGTTACACAGCAATTCATTTTAATGTAATCAAGTAGTATTTCAAATAAATGTTTTAATTGCACGTGCAAATAAAAGGATAAAGGTATCAATTGAAAAAGAACACTGCAAACGTTTTTATTTTCTTTATTAATATCACTTGGGTTTCCACATCACCAACAGGGGTACCAAGCACAATGCGTTACTCTGTTTTACATGGCGAGTTTCCCCAGTAGGCCTACAAACCATGGAATGTACAGAAACACATACACATCTAAAACTTAGTACCGACAGTAATTATGGTCAGAATCTATGTGAACATTTAATATTTCACTTTCAGGCTGCCTCAGTGCTGAAACAATATTTTCTTTTTCAGCAAGAGTTGGTTTCTTCAAACTGCCCTTTGGCTGTTTGTTACATTTACCATGTTTTCGTTGCACTTTTACCTTCTCGTTGCTGGGGGGTCGTGAAGCTTCCCTGCAGTCTGATTGAAAAAGTGACAGCGAATGAGCTGCATCCTTCTGTAGTGACTTCAGGATTTCTGTGGACACTTTACCTGAACCGACACGGTTAATCAAAATTTGATATGTGGACACTAGTTCTTGGGCCAGAGATGTGTTCTCGTGATCATCAGTATTTGTTTGCAGTGAACACAAAATGGCAGAAGCCTCTTCTGTCACCGTTGCTTCACTTGGTGTAAATGTGGCATTTGAATGTAATGCATACGTCATTGACACTGCATGAATGTGCTTGCATATGTTCAAATGAATTAAACTGTCCGCACAAGAACAACTGAAAGCATGTAAACATATATTACATTTGGAGCACTTCAACTTGCACTCCAATTTACATTCAATGTTATTTAAAATCACAGTATGTGTTACACCACAATGTGTTTGGTATTTCACATGAAACTTTGTACCATCAGTATTGACTGTAATGTCATTCTCCTTAATACTACATGAAGCTTTATGACGAGCCTCAATAAGATTTATTCTATATGAATGGCCACCCTTATACAATTTAACCATTCGAGCACACAGTTTGTCACGCACCAATTTCATCAACACAACAAGTAGTCTGTCAAGTCTATTGTTTGTTTTTCCCTCTAAATAACAATATTTTAAAACTCTATGCATTGCTTCAAGGTACATATTTGTATTTATACCCAGATTGCGACGGTGACAGTATGCCCACTGCTGAGGCCGGAATAAGTAATTTGACGAGAAATATACACCAAAGTCTCTTGTACCTTCATCTGCTTGAAGCTGCCCGACGAACGATTCCAGCAGCTCATTAAAATTGCCTATGTCCGCTTCTTCAAGCAATGTACGAAGAGCTTTGTACACAAGTGCTTTCTTTTCTTCATTGCCATGTACTTTCTTCAAATTATTCCGCCAGCTGCGGTCTATGTGCCAAGCACACAGTAGATTATTTTCTGCAGGTCCCATGACTCGTGACCATGCACTACGGAAAGTATTAGTGTCGTCGGACATGAATACAGACGTTTTTATGATGCCAGCTCTCTCTTTCACAGCACTAAAGAAATGAGTCATTATGGAAGTAGTCTCCCGATTTGAAACACAGAATGCTACAGGCATACCTGAACCAAAATCGTCTACCACTAACAATGTGGTCACCAACAGTTTGTAAACATTTGTACAATGTGTGGAGTCTACACATACAATATTTTGTCCAAATCTCTGTAATAACTGCTTCTGGTAGTCAGTCATTAACACTATCACCGAGTCAGTCCTATCAAAATCTTCCCTGGCCTCGCCTTCTTTCTTATAGAGTAGAACACAGTCTTTCATTTTCTCCAACCACATACCAACACTGACTTCATCAATGTTATGCTGTTGATCATCACCAATGGTGAAGTCTCTCTTAATGTTATGAAGGTCATGTCGAGTCAGGAGATGCAGCCTCTCCACTCCGCTGGAATGAACTGAGTTCCGCACATCATCCAGAATTCTCTGGAAAGTGACCCCCTCAGCAATTTTGCCTGCAACATTTTAAATTTACTCCAACTACAAAGAGGCCAATTCTGAGTATGTACATGAAAACACTATTCAAAAAGGACACTGTAGTTAACCACCCCCAATAAAATAAATTCATGCAATATAACAGTTGCTAAGTACTTATAAACTAGATAGTTTAATAAATAGCTTAACAGTATATTCAGTGTACCCTTCCAACAGTACTGAAGATGCTATTAAAACACTGGGGATGGGAGAATAAACAGGCCTGATTAAAGCACCTGTTGCAATGTGATATTTCCCAGTTTCAGCTACCAAGGCTATTTCCAAATGGTTACGAGGTCTACAAGTACATGTCAGAATTGTAACTGGTGTTTTTGTCTAGTCTCAAATCCATTATTGTAGTTGCAAATGCCCTGATCCACCATGTTTAACATGCTGGACAAGAAACAATAAATGTACTTCCTTTAGTCTATTAGATACATTAATGATCTATTCTTAAATAGACTACTATGATGCAAGCAATAACACAGGGCAACACAAGTATTTCAGAACTTATTTCCACACTTGTATTACTGTAATGCATTACACCTGCTCTCACACACACCTAAGTACATGGCATTACAGTCACCAATATTGTGGTCAATATGGATCACATCTGGTCTTTTACAACTGCTTTCAAGCTAACATCACAAATTGTATTCATATGAACTGCCAATCGATATATTCACACCTTTTACTCCAGATCACATATCCATAACAATATTAATTTCGCAGCAGAAAAAAAAACAATGCTCCTTCACTGCAAAAATAATAAAAGTCAACTACATATAACTAACAGCAAGCCTGACAATGGATTCTGAAACTTTCACACCATATTTACTTGGTGATCACTGAAAGGCCAGCAAAATTCTACAATCAAGGTAATACTCACCAGCGATGGCTTCTCTATCAGAACCACTGAGATGCAGAAAAGCAATGTTCTGGTCGTGGCCGAAATGTGTTCTGTAGTAAATGGCACTACAGATTCCACTTTCTTCTTCATGAAGCTCTATGGCAGCAACGCAATGGTTTCCCATTTTGCAAGTGCCCTGGGACTTACACAACCTTTTGCCACCTGACTTCGAAGAAAATGTGCCACTTCTGTGGCATACAAAAGTGGTTTTTGCAGTGCCATCCTTTAAACGCTTAGTGCCATAACTAGAGACAAAACTACTTTTTGTTTTTCTCTCCTCCTCAGACTTCCACTTCATAAAGTCTAAAACAAAAGCATCAATGAAAGACAATTGCATTCAGATTCAATAAGTGCAAAGTACACAGCAGGAGTAAAAAAAAACGTGCACTGTTAAGATACCCTCACGAGTTACTGGTGTGATTTTAATCATTTAAATTTGCAACAATTTAACTTATACTTAATGTAGCAGACAGTAAGTTTACAGTTAATGTGAAATGCGTCTTTTCACACTTTCAAATAAGCACATGTTCTATTGACCAACAAAAACAAGATCTAATGGCCACGGGTCAGGCAAGTATGTAATAATAATCGGCGATATTAATTTAAGTAGGCAGTGTACACTTTACTTACCGTCCTTCGTTTGAAATTCACTAATTTCTTTTACCATCTCAACCATGTGCTCCTGCTCCACATGTAGGCGCAACTTAGCCAAGAAATTGCATTTAAAGCTACAGTCACTTTTTGAGCACTTTATCGTACCTTCTTCACCTGGCTGAATTTTATGCACATTTCTCAAATGAGCATTCAAATGCTTCCTCGCTGAATATTCTCTATCACATACATAACAAGCAACAGTACCAGCCATTCCAACGAAATAACTCACTCTCACAAGGTGTAAGGATATTCGCTCATCAACTGTGAATACGAGAATGTGTGTAGAAAGATGTTGCATTCGCTCAGATGTCACCTATGCTTCTGATTGGCTACTGTATATGACGTCATGAATTTAACTGTCAGCCAATCAGCATCGCGACCAGCGGGTCGCGAGACGCAGGTGTTTGAGCCTTAGAAAGAACAGCTGGTCAGAGAGAACATCTAGCAAACTCAGCAGATGCTAAACTCTATCTCATGCGCATTGCACCAGAAATTAGGATATATGTTACGAACCCTACTTCCATTACCTTCTACAACAGAGTATAGTTCAAATTTGTATTAATATAACTGTCTTCATTGAATTTATTTTCAGATTGGTTGCAAATTTTGACAATATGAAAAATAGTAGATTCCTGTTACTTTATAAAATCGAATTCATTAGTGATGTGAAATCAGAAGAATTAAAAATGTAGGCAGAAATTTTGTTTACAAGAAAACTGAAGCATATCAATATTATATTTAGTGTAAATTTATTTTTACATCATTTAAATTGACAATTGTTATTTTTATGGTAACAGATCAATATTACGAAATATATTGATAAAAATAGTAATAGTAGTAGCTTTATTCATCCATAGATCTCTTTTTACAAGGATATAGGACATGTTAAAGTATTTACAAATTTAGATCAATTTAAAGTAAGCTAATTCATATACACATATATTTACAGACTTCTAGTTAGAGACAATCATTAGATTTACTCTTGGTATACAATACTTTTTTTACAAATAGCTTATTAAATAAAGTAATGCCACATTGTTCACTCATATATCACTATCAGTCACAGCACACACTATACACACATTATTTCATAACACTTCACTCGCTACACACACACACACACACACACACACACACACACACACACACACACACACACACACACACACACACACTGGTGATCTCTGGGCCATTTTTCTGTACTGCAACTTCCCAATTGCTATCCTGAAAAAATGAGTCAGCATCCTTCCGTAACGACTGAGATGTTGAGCTCAGAAAGAGGAAGAGGTGTTAGCATTGTGCTATGTACAGCTTGGGGGTAAGTATTTCTAGAAAGGAAAAGGAAGGAAAAAAAAACATAAATTGAAGGTATTATGTGGATTGTTGGATATCTCATAATCATTATTATTATTATTTATTTGTATAGCATTCTTTATTAAATCCCTACTCTGTTTTACCTAAGTAATCATTCAATGTATAAAATGTATTGCATAACAAGTACTTTTTAGCTGTCTTTTTAAATAAATGTATTTTGGCATTTTTTAAATCTCTTTTTGTAATTTGTTGCACAGTTTTATTCCTTGGTAGAAAATGCTGTTTTGAGTTTTATGTTTATTTTTTCTTGGTAAATGTAAGTTGAGTCTATCTCTTGTTGCATGGTCATGGACAGAGTTGTTTGTGCAGTAATTACCAATGTTATTTTTGATGTGTGCAACTGACTGGTAAATGTATTCACATGGAGCAGTTAAAATCCCCAGTGTTCTGAACAGATCTTTACAATGAGCTCGATTAGTATTTTTGGTTATTATTCTTATGACTCTTTTCTGGAGTTTGAAAATTGTGTTCATAGTTTGTGCATTTGTTCCCCCAAAAAGAATTCCATAGCTAGGAATTGAGTGTACATATGAATAATATGTAACTAAAAGACACTGCATGTTACACACTGATGATAGGATTCCAAGGGCATAACATGCTGATGACAATCTGTTTGCAAGTACCTTTGTGTGTTCACACCACTTCAACTGAGAATCAATATTCATATTGATTAACAAAAAAAAAAAAAATAGTTTTTGACAATCAGAAATGTTGAGAGATATATACATATGAGAAATGTATAATTTAAGCAAGGAAACTAGCCCAAGTCTGCGCAAAATATATACGGTATTGAACATTTTGGTTGACATGCAATATTTCCAAAGGGGCAAGGTTCATTACAAGTTACAGCATTCAGATACCAGATAAGTTTACACTTGAAGAGCTCTCCTGCCCTGTTCTGTCATACTTTGACAAGTTACTATGTAACATCTACAAGTACATGTAGCTGTGTGCAGAATTTAGTTTGAATTTTAGTTTAGTTATGCCCATGTTTTATTATTCGTCTTCTTTCTTTTGTTAAAGAGAATGTTTGGTGATGACTTTCTAAGTAATTTGAACAAATTGTAATGCCATTTGTGTAACCACAAGCTGGAAAAATACAATAAAAGAATTTCGTTCACAAGACAGTCGCTGTGCCAAGTCTATAAAACTTCTGTTCAGCTCCATTTAAGGCAATGATTGAAACCTATGCTCAGCAGACTATTATAACTTTCTCTTATTTTACATATATTTGTACAATCTTGCTTGCTTTTCTTGCAAAAAATACACAAACACATAATCCAGGCACAAAATCTTAACAAATGTATGTAAGTTAGATTATATATCAGACAGTATCCACATGTGGGGATCCTGTATCCTCTCACCTCTAAATATTTATGACATTTTATGACTTTTTGTAAGTTTATTGATTAGCGTTACCAATGAGTACATGTTAATTTATCACAGCTACTACTATGGTAGCTATGTCCAGCATTTCAGAGAAAATGTTGCCCACTGATAATTTTTTTAATGTATGACCACTGTTCCATGCACGTTCTTGGTATAGGACTTGAGTAGCAAGTGGACAGTGGTGATAGTGAGTCGGTATGGTTGGCATTACTCATTAATGTATCCAAGATATTTATTCATGCAGTGTTGTTACGGTCTTAAAGTTTCAGTGTGAACTGATTAATGTTGTAATAGGGCATACAGAACATTGCTAAATCTTAGAGTAGTTAGAACAGTTTGAAATGATTACTGTGACAATAAACAATAAAGATAGTGATCCACCAGTAACTGTTATCAACTGAACCTTTCATGGTCCACTTTCTAAAAAAAATCAGGAAAAGAAAGTATATAATTAGAACCATTAGGTGAAGAGGAGGAATACAGCATCTACCGATGTGATGAAATGGGGATCACATAAAGCTACAATGGGGCATATTAGTGCAGAGCCATTTTTTAATCTGGAACTATGGCAGGTCATGACAAGTTCACTTGAAACTGATCAACTCATTGGCAATGCACAAGCTGTTTACAACGAATGTGTTCTCATACTTCACCAAAAGGCCAAAAAAGTGGAACTCCTTTGAATCAAAGACGAAATGATATAGAGAAATTTTTTTGAACTGCGTAAGGAAAAAATGTACACATATGGGCTCAAATAGATCTCACTTTCAAGGCAACACCACTAACTACAAATGCTTGGTAGGTAAAAAAAAAATAAAGCATCATTTTTGTTTCACTTGTGCTAGATGTTGTAAATAACTTCTTTACAAAGTTCAAGAATGTGTTCGCAGTAAACTGCTTCCCACTGCCACAAAGGTGATGCATTTTGGTGGAATTTGCAATTGATAAAGTTCCTTAGTAATAAAAGGAGGCTCATTTATTTTTTATCGTGGTTGTATACTAACATCAATTCCAATAATTCCTTACCTCTCATTAGTTCATAAATCTTCATCTTGCATTCTGCACTAGTCATTTCAGCTTTCTATCTGTCCACCCTCCATCCAAACACTCAAATACAGCCAACATTGCGCAGTTGCATACGTCAAGATTTGTTTGTGTGTGTCGGTGTGTTTTTCAATTACAAGAAGAACAAAAGCAGCTTCAATTTTATGATGATTAAGGCTGTCTATGTACCATCCATTACTCACTTTTATCATGTGAGTATTTGTTCATTGTTTCCACTTACAAGTTATATTGGTTTCTGTATTAAGAGCAATTATGTTCCTCACTTGCCCCCCCCCCCTCCCCCCAAGTGAATACAAGCATAAGAAATAGTAACTGAATAAAGGTAGCATGAAAAAGATATATTACATGTAAAAGTTTTATTTTCAGATAGATGGTGTCATTTTATAACTGCTTTAGTAAATAAAACACAGAAAAGCATAAACTGAATTACTATAAATATGGATGCAGGTATAGACTGTGATGTGGAAAGTGGCATCTAGTTTTGGCATGTACTGCAGACATATAGGCCAAGATCTTCAGGAAGTGTTACATTGTAATCTTCTCTTGCAAGGGACCAGTAGCGCTCTCTCACCATATATGCTGCCATCTTTGGCTGACGTGCTCTTGTGAAAATTCCTTTCTTGTTTCCACCAACTCGTGTGTATGCTGCAATTATACAATGCTTACTTAAGTAGTATTCTTATTTGAATATGTAAATATCACATGTTCATAACCTATATCACTAACCAACTAAAACATCAAATAAATTCAGTGCAAGCTGTCTATTTAATAGCTTCCAGAGGCAACAAAAAATTTTGTCTTAAATGTATCATACAATTATTGATCAAGTTAAAAAATTCAAGATGCTGTCATTATCTACTCATCAAGATGTGTAACCTTACATTAAAGATGTAACACAATAAGTGAAGTATTTAAGTTTTGTAACTGTGTGTTTTTCTTGAAGCAGCACAAGCTCATGCCATGCAAATTGGCTTTGCATTCAGTATTTGAGAGTGGGAGCTCTTAACTGCTTCTATTAAACTTTATGCATAATTTCAAACTTTTTCAAACCTTTTTTCAGTGATACCTCAATAAAATAATGAAAGGAAAAGTTTATCACTTAAAATATTTTTGTTGTTCATGTAGTAAAAATTTGGCTTAATGTATGACATTAATTTCCTACTTCTTTATTAGTAAGCCCATTCACAACACATTCTGCAGACAGCATCCACATTTACCACTGAATGTACATGCAAAATTATATCATTATACAAAACATATGAGGTTCAAGAGATATGACATCAAAAATAGGAAGATCTGTGAAAAATCAGCTTTTATTAAAACTGAGAGTAAATTATGCAGGTTATACTCATTCAGTGTTTGATAATGAGAGCATTTAGGAAATTCCAACAAAATTTAAACATGCTGCTTTATAATATGAATTCTCAGGTTTCCTTTACATTACAGATATACTGGTACAGATCCAAAGTACTGTGTCTGTGACCTGCTAAATGCGGAACCGGCCCTACCACAAACAAGGCAGTAGAACATCAATAACCTGAAGCAGTTGGGGATGGGATGTTTTGGATAAATGATCATTTACAAAAACTGAGTGTTCCTAGAAATATGAAACATCATAACACTGACTGAAACACTAAACTGTACACACACAGTTTGCATCACTTGTCTTACAAATAACACTATCTCTCTCTCTCTCTCTCTCTCTCTCTCTCTCTCTCTCTCTCTCTCTTCTCTCTGTCTCTCATGGAAACACAACTCACACACATGACTGCAGTCACAGGCAACTGAAACCACACACCACAGAGTGTGATTTCATTTGCCTGAGACTGCAGTCATGTGTATGTCTTGCGTGTGTGTGTGTTGTTTATTGTTGATGAAGACCTTAATGGCTGAAAGCTTTAATTGTGGGAATCCTTCTGTTGTGCCTACCTGCAACTCAGCATCTCCACCATGTGGTGAGTACCAGCTTTCCTTTTCATAATATTGTTACATTCCATCCTGGATTTTCCATTGTTAGACTACATAGCCTAATTTGAAAAGGTCAACATGGACATAAAAGTAAACATACAGTTTAGGAAAATAAGTCCAAAAGAGGTTTTTTCTTCAAAACTGAAATTCATTTCTTTCCTTCTAAATCTCAGAAACTTTGTAAAGTTAGCACTTGGAGAACATCAGATTTTCCTTTCTGTTTTAACAACTCTATCCAAAGTAATAAAAGTTTTCCTAAGGAGATAGTTCTTCTGTAGCTTGGTCATTGTTACTAGTCTCTTCTCCATTGCTGCAAGGGACCTGATAGTTGGTGACACTGGCAGTTATTTCATTATCTGTTAATATTTGATACCTGGGTCATGAATTTCATATATAAACTTTGTGTTCTGCCTTAGTCTTGAATATTTTCCTGATTGAACTCTTCAAACCCTGCATATTATTTAGCCAGCCCAGCTCGTCTGGATACCATTCAGCTTTCTAATTGCTAACTTAATAGTAGATCCAGATGAGGAAATGGAAATGTTATTGAAATCCACAAATCTCAAGACTGTTGCATATTCAGTTATGTTTTTGTTAGGTTACTGCACTTGAGCAATACTGCTGGATATCAGTGTATTATGTGGATAGCTATTTATCTATGTATAATTTAAGTAGATGGAACATGGACTGGAGATAAATAGTAGTTCATTCAACATGTAAGTACAAGTACAGTGTTTGTACTACAACTCTGCTGTAGTACAAACATTGTACTTGCACTTGCACTAATCTGGTGTAGCCTACATTATTGACATTAGCCTACTTTCAAAACTAATTTTTCAGCCTGTTTCAATGAAAGCACAGCTAACAAGTGCTAAATTATATAGATAACAATGAGGCGACAATACCCATACATGTTAAACACATTTCAATTTCATAAAATTAATTATTTATACTTGCCAAAATTAAACATTGGGCAATCCCATTATTTTAGTATCAGAATTTTGTTCACTTTTTCATGCCTGCAAGATTGTTGGTGGGTTATTCTGTTGGAGCTGATCAGTGGCCTATTTATGTTATGTTTTATACTTGTTGATACCAACAAACCATAGTAGTACTCAATACAAAAAGTACCCAGTGTAGCTGGTACACTCAGACAGACAGATCCCTTGACACTGGGACATTGTTTTGAGATCATAAAAATATTTTCTTATCTTTGAGTACATAAATAATAAAGCTATACCTAATTTACATTCCCCTATGAAAACGCAAAGATAGAAAATACTAAAATTTAATTTTGGGGAAACATTTAAAATTATTATTGTTATTATTATTATTGTCATTGTTGTTTCTGTAGTCTTCTGGAAGATAACTTGGAAACATTTGTAATGTAAAGTATTAACACTTATAAATCACTGTGAATCCAAACTAATAATCTTTGAAAATAATTATTTTTGCAGTACTAGATTTGTATCTTTGATGCACTATTGATCTTTGTACTTTTTGACATTTAAGTAGCAGTATATATTTGGAGCAAAGTGATACATGTTGGTTGAATTTGTCACACATATTTGTGCAGTTGTGAGTAACAATGATAGACTGAAGAAAAGTGGAATTATTATGTTTACAACACCATCAAATTTTATTAGTCATATTAATATCCAGTGCAGAAGTTGGACCTACATATCCTACTGCAACCAATAGCAATGAGTAATACTTCAAAACAACAGAGCCTACAAAATGAAGAAACCATAATGGACTTCAACAAAAGAGTTATTTCAGACTAACTACTTTTAATAATTATTATCCATTTGACTATGTGAACTCTGATGTTTTTCATTTATTCTTCAGCACTTTAAAACGTGGAGAAACCCAATCCAAACCACATCATTGTATAAATAGGTTTGAGGAGACATTTTTAAGTTTTGATGAAATTAAGTATCTGAAGAGTTGGAAAACATTGAAGTATCTGGTGCAGTTACTAAGGTGTGCTTCAAAGAAATGTTATAACCTCTTATCTACCTGATTAATTGCAGCTTTAGAGAAAACATGTATCCAACTGTTCTAAACATCACTGTTGTGAAACAACTACACAAAAAGTGAAGTAAGGAACATCACTAATTCCCTACCTTAGTAAGATATTCAAAATTATTATCCTGTCAAGCTTAGTGCCTTTGCCGGCCAGAGTGGCCGAGCAGTTCTAGGCGCTACAGTCTGGAACCTCACGAACGCTACGTTCACAGGTTCGAATCCTGCCTCAGGCATGGATGTGTGTGATGTCCTTAGGTTAGTTAGGTTTAAGTAGTTCTAAGTTCTAGGGGATTGATGACCTCAGGAGTTAAGTCCCCTAGTGCTCAGAGCCATTTGAACCATTTAGTGCCTTTTTCAGAAAACACAAACTGCTTATAGGCTGTCAGCATGGCTTCAGAAAAGTAAGAAGTACAACCACTGCAGTTACACATTTATTCCATAGTGTATACTGTCTGTTTGGCCAGAGGACACCAATTGTTGGTATATTTTTAGATCTGACAAAAGCATTGAACAAGGTAAAACATCTCTTTAAAAAACTGATTTTATATTACGTGGGGAATCCACTAATGCTTCTTACAGCAACATGCCTGTTGAATCATAAGCAATGCACCAAACTGACATACCAAGAAACAGTGTATTAGGGCTCAATCCTTGTTCCCTTTCTCTTGCTTATATATATTAACAACATTGCAAAACACATAAACTTCCACATTGTAAGCTATGCAGATGAATCCTAAATCATTGCTGTGGTAGAGGATATTAGAAGCTAGAATCTTTCACTAATAGTAAGGTTACAGAATTAACAGCATACTTCAACAATCAGGGTCTTCAGTAAAATGTAAACAAATCTCAATTACTGGCATTTAAAACTGGCAGTTTTTACCACACCAGCGTAAATTATGTATGTGACATCTTGGCAGCAGAAACTGAGAGCTGTAAATTTCTGGTTGTTGATACAAATATGTGATGGACAAACCACATTAACTTTGTATGTGAAAAAGTCAATGTAAGTTTACATCTCCATAGCTCATGAAGGTAGTTCCTAGTAAAACATTAGAAATAATTTACTGTGGAACAATTTACATCTTTCTCAACTATGGGATTGAATTGCAGAGCTGTATACCTGATGTCCACTTAAAAAGAATATTGCTATTATACAAAGAAGCAATAAGACATATATATGGGATAGGCCATAGAGAATACTGTTGTGAAGTGTTTGTGCAGCACCAGTACTTAACAAAATATTTTAATGCTTATTTAAATCACTTAATTATTTTTACAAGTCAACCAAAGTTATCTAGTAGAGCAATGTATAAGCCATAACACTAGAAGAAAACATAGCTACTTTCAGAAAAGGACCAAATTAAAAATGACAAAAAGAATCTTATATATCAATGGTTTGATTTGGCTTAACAAACTACCAAACTATCTAAGAACATGTAAGGTGTCTGACATAAATTTAAGATAAATTTAAAATCTTTTTGGATAGAGAAATGTTTATATTTGTTTAAAAAATACTAAGACATGGGTTGTGATATGAACTAGTATCATATAAATCATAAAGTAATAAAGATGTAAAATACATATAAGATCAACAGTTGTAGTATGCTACATATTTTACAAATGTAGTAATTCTCATAATATTACTTCCGGCATTTCCAAAAGGCAGCATTATGCTGGCTCCATGCAAAAAAATGTAAATAAATTAATAAATATATGACTATACAAAAAGACTATTACAGACATTCAAGATGATGATAAAATTCTGTAGGATGATAGACAGTCTTTATCCACCATAAGACTATCTACCTATATAGAAAATGGAAAAAATAAATGGTCAGAATTTAGTGTGGAAATGTTTCAAAATCTTAACCTCACCAGGTAGGCCTACTTTGTTGCCATTTTTTTCTGAGCATATGAGGTCTGTTAGAAAAGTATCCTCAATTTGGCTGGGTAAAAAAACTGGTTTACCTGGAGCATGGGACACAAAATCACCCTCGAAGTAGTTCCCTTAGGCCCCACACACTTCTGCCAGTGCTGCTGCCATTCTTGGAGGCATGCCAAAAGAGACTCTTTCAGTTATTAATTTAGATCAGCTGTCGTTGCTGCCATAATGTCCTCTCTTGTCTGAAATCACATCCCTTTCAATGGTCTCTTGAGTTTGGGGAAAAGCCAAAAGCCACAGGGCGGCATGTCAGGAGAGTAAGGAGGCTGCTGAAGCACAGGAATCTGGTATTTTGCCAAAAAAGTCTGAATCATGTGCAAAGAAAGTGCCAGAGCATTGCCATGATGGAGAAACCAATTCCTTGTTGACTGCAAGTCTTGGGGGGTGCATGGCATCATGTAGGTAACAGAGGACATCCCCAAAGCACTCTTTGGTGCTTGTTTGACCCTGTGGTGCATACTCATGATGTACCACACTGCAGGATACAAAGAAAGCAGTCATCATCACTATGGCATTGTTGTGCACTTGGTGGGCCTTCTTTGGTGTTCTGAGATGACTATTATTTGATTTCCAGGCTATTCCCACACACCCAGGTCCTGTCACCAGTGACTACAGTGTTCATGAAGTTGGCTGTCACTGTTTGTGGAGTCCAGCATGTCCTGTGAGAATTCAACATGAAGTTGCTTTTACTCCAGTGTCAGTAGCTTTGTCTTAAGTTTTGTTGACATTCTCTTCATGCACAAATGTTTGGTCACAATGGAATGTGTCAAAAAAGTTCTGATGTTCACCTTTTGCTATTTCTCTAATAATCACACAATAGTCCAACACCACCACAGTGTTTTCTTTGGCAACGACCTGGTCATTTCAGCATGTTGATGGCCAACCAGAGCACGACTTGCTCTCCACCAACGTGCAGCCATCTTTAAGCTGGTTGTACCATTCCATAATCTGTGTGATGCAATATCATTGTTACTGAAGGCTGTCGGAATCTTTCAAATGGTTTCCACTTGGCTATCACCCAGTTTCTCACATAATTTAATGCAGTAGAGCTGCTCCAGTCATTCCGTCTTTTCCCTTGCAGCAAAAAACTGACACGAGCACTACATACTACATCACTCAACTTCTGATTGCCAGCAACTGATGCTATCAACAGCTGGGAAAAAATTCATAGATGAGCGTGAAGGTTCAAGGTCAGCTCATGCAAATACGCTAGATTCAAATCCATCAGGTGTTTGCAAAAAAAGAAATAAGGTCGGTTACTTTTCTAACAAACATTCTGCACCTTTGTGAAGTTGATATAAGGACATGTATCACTCCATCCACAAGTTAAAAACTTTTGTAAGAAAAGAACTAATTTTTCTGTCTCACACTAGGCCACTTTAGTAACTATGAATACTAATAGTGAGGTGAAATCTTTGAGTGACCATTTCATTATTGTATAGCATTAAAATAAATGTGTTAAGTGTGTAATGTTATACAGACGTTCAAGGACTTGTTAAAATACTTAAAACTACAAGAAATCAAAAGGGAGAAAGTGAAGAAGCACAGTACTGACTTTTTTCCCCAAATAAGGTACAACATTGGAATTAATATCACTGGTACTAGCATGCAGCCATTGTGACACCAATATGCAAATGTAGATTTCACTTTGTTTATAACAATAAATTAGCAACTCTCCTTATTAAAAACAATGAAATTATGTAAGTGAGAGAGTGTGGAGAAGCAACAGAAAATCTTAATATAAATACACAGACATTGTTTTGTGATGTTTTGTGGTAACATACACAAGGATAAATTGTAACCAGATAATTAGCAAAAAGAAACATAGAAATGATCTCTTCCTAATTTGTGATTTTGATAACAATCTAATAAATGTGTACACAAGTTAGCAGGCAAAGTTTAAAGAAATCATTTTTGAGATATATATAAAGAGAAAAATGTTAATTAAGAGATCAGCAGTCGAGAACACAAAGATCAAATGCATGAGAGAGGCAGAAAAGATTTAGTTAGTTATTAGATATTTTAGAAGAATGAAAAACTAACAAGGACTAAGTAATATATCAGCTAAAAATTTTCTAATTCAAATTCTGTACCTAAATATGCATGGATGCTTCAGCATATTCTTAATACTGCTGTTAATTACTTACTTTGAGCAGTCTTGAAATCAGCGAAATTCCATATCATCTCTCCAACAAAATATCCTGTTTCTCTGAGTCTGTCAAAAGCCTTGAAGAACTCAGAAAACATAACTTCTTGGTATTCTTCTGACCATATGTAATCAGGTAACTGCATTAAAGAAAAACTGAAATTATTGTTTGAAGAATGTTACAAATTAGTTTTATATTGTAAAAACAGTTTCCTATGTCTGTTTACTTTGTTCTTCCATTATCTCCATGTGATCACCAAGTGTTCATGAAAACTGAAAATGCTATGGAACAATGAAAGCATAGGGGAGAATTGGGCACATTGAACCATAAAAAAATATTTCTCCATGTTACTCATCCAATAATTTTATTACAGAGTTGTGATTTACAGATGTTACAGTTTAATCGTTCAAGTATCAAATGGCCTTATATGATTGCATTGTCATTAATTGTGTTTTAGCTACACACCTTCGAAGAAAATTTGGTAAATGGTTCATTGTGCCCCACATGTGGAGTACAATGAACCACTTTAAACAGGTTCATTGAAAGAACATATTTAGCATACAAAGTAAGTGTAATGTACTTTAAACATAATGTTTACATATATTCCACGTGTGAATCATATAATTAAATTTTTAGGCACACAGTCATGTAAATTATTTTGGAATTACCGAACATCAATGGACTTGAAGCTGATTCCAGATTTTAAATATGATTTTTGTCTCTTTCTCACACCATCAGTAGCAGGTCATGGAAGCATGTAAAGTATGTTGCTAGCTGGAACAAAAGCTTCATCCTTTACCTGAGGAAAATAAAACTTCCCTCCCATTTTTTTCACTTTTTCTCAAAAATGACACCTGATAGTCCCATGCGTCATCCTTTGGTTTCAAAATCTTCCCCACATAGTAAACCGGTGTTTTGTTTTCCGGTTCAAGTTTGGTGAAAATGAAACCATCTGTTTCTGGTAATTTGTCCAAGTCTTCAAAGTTGTACTCAGATTCACCAGGCACATCCACATTGGCATCGCTCTCTTCATAATGCGCCTCACTAATGTAGTCATCTGATTCCTGCTCATAAAGCTTCTGGTTGACCTTTTTACTGGGATGTTTTGTGGATTGCAACAAATCTTTCTCCAGTGTATCAGCTGCAATTTAACTTCGTCCTCTCTCACGTTTATTGCTCTTCTTTCTGTTCTCTGCTTTTGGATATCCTTGAATTATTTCAGGAGAAACTCCATTAGGAAAAGCTGTTTGGGTGTTAAGCACTGCGGATGGTCTTGCTTGCTGCAGATCTTGTGACTGGCTGGCATCGACTGAGGCTTTTCCTGCAGATTGTGCATCCTTGATATGATGGAGAGAATTAACATCTGAAGTTGTTCTGTTTGCCTCCACGACACTTTCTATTACTTCACTGACCATAAAGTCTTCGTCAGTGAAGGTGTCTTCATCAAATGGAAATATTCCACATTTCTTGAAAGCTGAACGTATGTTAGTGGGTGTCATTGATCTGTCTTGAGCAATTTTGAGTAATAAGTTCCCTTGAATGAAGAGATCACTCCTACACGTAGAGGCTGCAGTTTGTTTGAGGTATGTGGGCGTATAGTTAGCATAACCACCCCATTGGCTTTTGCTACATCTGTTACCTCAATTGACAGATGGCTTTCATGATTGTCTAAAATTAGAAGCACAGGACTGTCTCTGCTACTAGTGAATTTGTGGATGAAATGTTTCATGACATCCAAAAAAAGTTCGCCTTTCATCCAGCTAGTCTTTGTTGCTAATCCCAGGGTGCCTGTTGGTGCATTACCAGTTCTTATCATATGTTGTTTAAAATGTACTCGAGGAAATATCATTGCTGGGGGCAGGAAAGTACCACCTGCACTGATTATGCAACAGGTGGTCACTAAGACACCACATTCTCCACTAGTAGTTTCAGAAATCTGTTTACTTCCATTTTGTGCCACTGCCTTTGGAAGTCTATCTGGTACAGTTGAGGTACTGGTTTCATCCAGATTGAAAACCCTTGTACCATCAGCGAAAGTAGGGTATCTCTGGTAAAGGTCTTTCAAGTTTTTGAAGAAATTCAAAACAGTATACTATTTATATTATTTTGATCCAACATCAACTGATTACAAAAAAAGGTTTTTTTTGTTCCAGTCTTCTGGATAAGTCAGAGCCTTACTTACTAGGGTTACAAATTATTGGCTGGCACTTTTATCTACACAACTTTTTCTAAATTTAGTTGAGAGAACAGACTTACATATATGGATTATACATAAAAAAATTGTTATTGCCATACTTAGATTAAGGAATCTACAGTTTGTAACACAGTATTCATATCTGACATTCAAATATTTACAATTTGTGACACAGTCTAAGACCTGAGATTACATATATTTTTAGATAGATGGTCTTCCATCATACGAGTGTACTAAATCTAGAAACTCATCTATTGAATATACAGGATTGTTTAGGAGCCATAATTTTAATTTCATTTTTAGTTTTGTAATGGGCAATTTGGAGATATTAGGATGGAAGCAATTCAGTAGTTTTATGCCTGCATAGTGAGGGCTTTTCTCATAAAGTGTTGTTCTATGAGAGATGATGTGGAGTCTCTCTCTACCTCTAGTGTTGTGATCGTGTATTTCTTTATTAAGTGTTTTGTTACTGTTTACTTCCATAATGATTATCTTCAGCGCATACAGGTTATGAACAGTTAGTATTTTAAATTCTTTAAACAAATTTCTGCAGGACTCCCTGGCACATTTCTTTCCCATAATTATAAGTACCTTCTTTTGTAAGGTATGTACACTTTTCATATTACCTTTACTGCTGGATCCCCATACCTCTATCCCATAGCTTAGATGGGATTCAAATAGTGCAAAATATATTTGCCTCAGAGTGGTGATGTTGCAAAAAGGTGTCAGTTTTCTTAGGACATATATGGTAGTGCATAGCTTTTTGCAAATGTCATTTACATGATCAGGCCAGTTTAACTCTGCATCTAATGTCAAGGGAAGAAATTTGGTCGAATATTGTTTTTTAATGTATTCGTCACCCATTAAGATTTGGTTTTCATGAGTTTTTTGCCTCCCAAGATCAAATTCAATATAGGCAGATTTATTTGTGTTTAATTTTGGTTTGTTTCCATTAAAATACTGCAGAATTAAGCCTGCTGCAGTATTGGATTCCACTTCGAGCTGCAAATAGCTTGGATTGCTGCATATTAACGTGGTATCATCTGCATATAAGATGGCTGTTGCATGGTTTGTTATGGACTGAATATCATTTACATAGATAATAAAAAGAAGTGGTCCTAATATTGACCCCTGTGGGATACCAAAATTTATGTCAGTGGTGTTTGGTTTGTATGTTCCCTCTGTAGTGCTAATAGACACAAACTGCTTCCTATTTGTCAGGTAGGACCTCATCAGATTATGGGCTGTGACTTGAATGCCATAGTTCCACAGTTTGTCCAGCAATATGGTCATATCAACACAGTCAAATACTTTTTGTAAGTCTAGAAAGATGCCACATACATGTTCTTTATTATCTATTGTTTGAGTGACACCTTCGATTAAGTTGGATGCTGCTGTAATGGTGGATGACCCCTTGACAAACCCATACTGCCCCTTAGAAATCACTTTTTTGCATACCAGGAAGTTCCAGATTCTTATGTATATTACTTTCTCAAAGATTTTGGATATTATTGGAAGAACAGAAATGGGTCAAAAGTTTTCTACTAGATTCCTGTTTCCTTTTTTGAAAATAGGCACAAATCGGGCAATTTTCAACTCATCTGGAAATAGACCAACTTCCATATGAGAATTGATAACTGTTGATAAAGGTGATGCAATTTTATGTATACATTTATTAAGAGTGTCCAGACTAAGACCATCATATCCTGCTGCATGGGAATTCTTTAAGCTACTCACTATTTTAATTATTTCTTCTTTACTTGTTGGCATCAAAATATACTTCCTGACACTGGTGTTCCTCTGAATTTGTATTTATGATTTTTAAGCTGATTGTTTATGCTGGAGCCAACAGAAGCAAAGTAATTGTTAAATAGATCTGCTATCTTATTCTGATCAGTTTCTATTGTGCCGTTTATCAGCAAGTGATTTTCAGTTGTATGGTTCCCAGATTTACCTATTTCTCAATTTACTAGTGACCATGATGTTTTGGAGATATTATTTGAGTTCTGAATGACACTTTCAAAATGTTTCTGTTTTTCTGAAATTAGGAGGTTTCTGATACTTTTCGAACTCTTCTTTTAATTTTTTATTGCTCAAGTCATTTAACATAGGGTACTCATACCATCTTAGTTTTTCTCTAGCCTCAGTGACAGAACTTGATATCCAGTTTCGGATTACAGCATGTGACTGAATTCTCTTTTTTATTAATGGGCAGGCTTGGTTAAGAATGTAGAATAGTTCACTTGAGAATACTAATTAAAGGATGTTGCTCTGGATAAGCTGCAGCCATCTGGGGTTCAGATACTTAAAATGGGATTTCGTTTCATGAACCCATAGAACCAGTCTACACCAGCCATTCCCTCTGTTGAGTCCTCAGGACATTTCAGACCATTTTTCAAAGCCAGCTCACTTGCTAAGCATCTGCATGTTTTAGAGTCAACACCAAAGTATATCTTCAAAGAATGCAACCAATACTCCACTAATTCTTTCTCCTGCTCCACAGAAAATACCTTACAATTGTTATAGTTTGGTGTCAATCTTTTACTGGAACCACATTTAATGTTTTGAACACATCATCGAAGAGTAGGGTAAGGTATTGAATGATATTTAGCTGCTTGTTGGCGAACTGCCATGCCCTTATTAAGAACATTCTGTACAGCTCCTTGCATAACATCATGGTCAGTTTTACCTCTGTCCATCTTCCTGAGGTATGAATGAACTATCTTCAAACCTGATAATATAAAACAGGACTGCTGAATGTCTGTAATTTAAAAGCCTTAAATACCTTCACATATGTTTTTACCCATGCTAAGGAAATAAAGTACAGAGTGCTTGCATTAGACAATTAAAAGATTCCTGGGGCACAATGGACCACCCTGAGGCACGGCTCATTGTGCCCCGGGAGAGCTCGGTTTAATGTGCCCCAACAGTACATATTTCAAACAAAGCTCATATGAGGTTATGTATGAACATCGTTAATATTTGAAAACCTAAATCATTAAAATACAGTATTGATATTGTTACAATGACTTACTTTCTCTAAAATTTGGTGACAAAGGATTGAACAAAATTCAATCTATCTATGTCTCCAAAAATTACTTCACTGTCACGAAACTAACATATCACCAGTACAACACTAATGGTGTGAACTAGATCCTGCAGGAAACAAATGGCAGTCGGTAGAGCAGTATTGACAACATATGCACAGAGGAAAAAAATAGTTTACCACCTTATACTGAAATTGTGCTACCTGATTCATTGTGCCCCACTCTCCCCTACCTTACAAGCAGCAGTTAAAATACTGATTGGGATGGAAGAAATGCTACAGATTTTAGTAGATTCATTTACTATTCTAATTTTAGTGAAATTTTTATCATTGATTCATGCTGGTGCTAACTTCATGATTTTTACAACAAAAATTAGAAACAAGTAAAAAATGTAAGGGACAGACTACACTTGTAAGGTCAAATGTATCAAAGAGATGAGGTTATGGTAGGTCTGATAAAAATGATAAATTTTAATGTTTTGATATTAAAATAAACAGTCATGGGCTACTTAATATAAAGGGAAGTAATAAAATGCATGGGAAGAAATACATATAAATTTCATACTATAAAACAAAAAGTTGAACATTTCTATGGAGTTCTAAACCCCTATGTTAATTCTACTCTCAAATACAGCAACAATGCTCATAATCATCATATGTTTTAAGTTTAAAAATCCCCAACAGAGACATTTGTCTTAATCAAGCTCTGCATACTCAGTGCAGCTCAGAAACATTTGGTTCATATTTCAGGTAATAAATGTTCATATACCATGTTTGATTTTCCATAGCCTTTTCACATCTAACTGTCTGAACTCATACATAATGATTCATTTCCATCAGGTTACCATCCATGGCAAGCCTGTTGCTGAAAGCAGGTATCTGATTTTAACACTATTCTCTCATTAAATTAACAATTTTTGTCATTCTCAAAAAGTTATCTGACATGCTAGAATAAATTCATAAAGAGAGCATGGCCAGGAAATCTGAATGGTTCCATAGCACATAAAGTGTCAATTCAGTTAGTTATTAATACTACCAGCTATTTCTGCTGTAATTCTCATTATGCAGAGTGCTGTTTTATATATGCCATTCACAGCACAAGCAGATTAGGAATACCAAAAACAAAAAGATGACATGAACATTAATATTATTTGGCTTTATTTCTAAATTAGAAACAGAATTTTCAAACTGTAATAGAGAACAATGTGTTAAACATGTCTGCTTTGCAACCCTTGTTTTCCCTTTAGACGATTTTTACTTAGCTCATCATTAGTTTCTCTTCATTATACCATCACACACTATCTTACTTCTATACTTGAGCAGTGGAAAATCTGGAATGGAATAACAACAGCATGAATTAAAATTCACCACGTAGCGGCAGCCCTGGGAGGAAAATGTGCATATTTAGCAGTAGACTGTTGAACAATCCACTGCTAAATGTCAATATCTGCCAACCAACACCTCCACAGATGACAACCCAGTCTTCATTGCACTCAGAGGACCCAAGACATGTAGTCAGTATTTGACAGCTACAGTAGACTATTCAGTGGTCTACTGTAAATATGCCTGTCTGCTGCCCAAGACTCTTCTATGTGTGGAATAGTGATCTATCCTAATTCATACAGTTATTACTTCTATATGTGCTACATAGCCAGTTGTCAAACAAATACTAACAAAGAGACAGAGGGGCTGGCCAGTACTTACCTCAGCTCAGTACAGCCGATAGATACACAAAACAGAACAGAAAATTTACATTCCTAGCTTTCGGAACTTTGTTCCTTCAACAGGGAGGAGAGGGGGAAAAACGGGGAAGAAGGGAAAGTGGATTCAGTTACTCACAATCCAGGTTATGAAGCAACAGGGGAAAGGTAAATGGGGGGGGGGGGTAGCAAATATGGAGGCATGGGTGTCAGAGGGAAGCCAAAGATATTCTTCTGTAAGTACTGTGCCAGCTTCAAACCAAAGAGGATGCAAACAGAAGTAAAGAGGTGTATAGTATAAAGATAAACACAACTATGTAGGATGAAAAGATGTGTGAATGGCTAAAGAGGAAAGGGAAAAAGGAGAAGACTGAAGAGTAAATGGGAGTGAGGTTGGTTAACGTAGGTTCAGTCCAGGTGGATGGCGGGATGAAAGGATGTGTTAGAGTGCGAGGTCCCTCATAAGGCCTCACAATGGCTTCCATAGGCCTACTCACTCCACCTTCTACCTATTACCCAATATCCACAAAGAGAACCATCCTGGCTGTCCCATTGTGGCAGGCTTCAAAGCCCCAACAGAACGTATCTCAGCTCTGGTAGACCAACACCCCCAACCTATCACCGGCAGACTCCAATCCTACATCAAAGACACAAACCACTTCCTAGAACACCTCACATCCATTCCCACTCCCCTTCCACCTGAAACCTTTCTTGTCACCATAGATGCTACATCCCTCTACACAAACATCCCACATACCCATGGTCTCCCTGCCCTTGAACAATACCTATCCCAATGCCCACCTGATGATCTTCCAAAAACCTCGTTCCTTATCACACTTACCAACTTCATCCTCACCCATAATTACTTATCTAACTTCAGAAGTGTGTATCTCAAAATGAACAAAACTGGACTTGTACAACTATTGATATAAGCCCTTCAAATAACTTAGGATTAAATGAGACCACTCACCAAAAAGTAGAAGTGTTGAGTTATTGATAGGCACACACAAAAGAAGGAAAACTTGCTAGCTTTTGGAGTTAGTGGGTAGAGTGACAGTGCCAAAGATATTTTGTGGTAGGTGGCTAGTTGCAGTGGGGATAGTATCAGGTGGGGACATTACAGGGAGAGGGAGGCAGTAGGTGGGGAGAGGGCCTGGAGTTGGGTGTCTAGTAGCTTGGAGGGACGTCAGTTTGGATTCTAGGAATGCTGGAGGGAGGGGTGGCAGTATAGTTGTAATGGCTGGTGGGGAGCAGCATAAACTGAAGGTGACATCAGGATGAAAAACTAGAGTGACAAGACAGATGAAGGAGAAACTTTCGGGTGGCAGGTGTAAGGACCTCAGGTTGCATCCTCCAACCAACAATTTTCCCTTCCTACATCCTGTCATCCCCTGGGTGAAAAAAAAAACAAGAGTCAGGATGAAACATTGAAGGAGTCGCTGGAGGGAGGGGTGGCAGGTGTAGTTGTAATGGCTGGTGGGGAGCAGCATAAACTGAAGGTGACATCAGGATGAAAAACTAGAGTGACAAGACAGATGAAGGAGAAACTTTCGGGTGGCAGGTGTAAGGACCTCAGGTTGCATCCTCCAACCAACAATTTTCCCTTCCTACATCCTGTCATCCCCTGGGTGAAAAAAAAAAAAAACAAGAGTCAGGATAACTTTGTGCAAAAGTTATGTTTTTTTCATGACAACACACATTCACACATGGCTAACTGCACACGAGAGGTCCTATGGTGTTTTAGATGGCAGGTGTTTGATCATCAATCATACAGCCCAGATTTGGTGCTGAGTGACTACCACTTCTTCCCAGCAATGAAGACATGGCTTGCTAAACAATTCTTTGATACTGCTGTCAAACTGCCTGCCAGTATAAACCAGTGGCTGCAATTGCAGGTGGCAGATTTCTACAGAGACTTGTGCCGTGACATAAGTGCCTCAATGTGAATGGCCATTATCTAGAACAATAGCTTCTTTTCTGGTGTATTTCATCCAATTTTTGTTGTATGGAACAGATTAGTAGAATGTCTTTTGCATTTGACATGAGAAAGGTCAGTAAAATACACAGATATCAATAAAATAAACACATATTATGAACAACATTTATGACTGCAGTGATACATGAAATTATACATGAAAATATTACTTACATGTCAGCTTTCCTACAAAAGCATGCCATGTGAAAATATCACCAAAGAAATCCAGCTGTTTGTAGTTAACATGCAAATGTAAGCAATTTGGTACACATTTTATATGTTTGTTGGTGTGTAGAGAAGCAAGAGGCAGTAGTATAAATTTGAGAAAGCTGCTGGTCTCAAAGATTTTCATGCAAAGTTCAAACAATAGCATTTGAAGAAAATATCAGTGAAGTTATATCAGTAGTGAGTATTTACCGAAATCAAGTAAGTGGGAAACATCATGCGCAATGAGCTGCATACAGATATCGCCAGTATCCACAGTAGGCACTACAGAAAAGAGTCATAATAATCATTATTAAAACTGTAAAAAATATGATTTATGAGGTTCTCTAGACATGATTGGTAGACCAGATATTTTCAGGTACTTAGCCAGTTTCCATATTTAAACACAATATTTTGTTGATGCGGTTATCGTCTTCAGGTGATACAAGTAGTGGTGGAATGTGTGCTTGCAACATATAATGGAGAAAACCATGTTAGGTTTCAAAATATTGTGCTAATCATCAAGATGGATATAGACCTCAAAATAAAATTTTTGGTAAACAGCGTAACTTTACATAGTTTTTTAACAAGGCGATGATCTTGCCTGTTACCTGTAGCTACTTTTAACAATTTATAATATAAATATATTAGCATAGGATATTAAAGATGCATCTGAAACAGACTTTACAAGAAAATTTGCTGAAATGTGCCACTTAAATTATAGCTCCTGTATTATTAAAAACTAATAGGATGACCCAGGGTAAACATTTGTTCAAGAAATTTTGTTAAAAAGAAGACAAATATTTTTATTTTGAGATTGCAATGCAATATCATGTACCTTTCTGAAAAAAAATTTTCAGTTGCTTACAAGGCGTAATGTAAAGGTGGTTGAAAAATCTTGACACTATCCTTACATCACTACAATACTTTTTCCCTAGAGGGTGGTACAAGGGTGGTACAGCATTTGACAGGCTGTGTGTGAAATTGTAAGTCATTTCACCAAGCAGCTGACTATAGACTGCTGATTTGAATAAGGTTCAGTGAGTGAATTGGTAACAGAGCAAGGTGGGATTATTCCACTCTCTCCTATGCAAGAACTGATGCAAATATTTCATTTCTTTTCTGATTTTTTTAGTAGTAGTACATATATGATAGTTACTGTATACAAAATAATAATTTCACTAAAACTTTATTATAGACAGGGAAGTTCTCTGATACTGATGATACTGGTATGGTATATTTAGTCATGATGTAAATATCTTATTTAAAGAAATATTCACTATTTATGGTATCTGCAGAATATGTGCATTTCAAAATTCCATAGCGTTAAAAATTATTTGTTTTAGGATTAAACTAGCATATCTGGAAGCTCTTGCTCTCCTCTCTCAAGAAAATATTGTACTTTTTCTGTAAACATACTATTTCAAAAGTTAACAGTACCATGAAGAGGATAGATTGCTACTCACCATGAAGATGACACCTTGAGTTGTAGACAAGAACAATGAAAAGACTGTTACATATTGAGCTTTTGGCCAAAGCCTTCTTTGAAAAAGGAAACACACACACATTCACACAAGTAGGCACACTTCATGCAAATATGACTGCAATCTCTGGCCCCTACAGCCAGAATGTAGCTCCTTCATTGACTGAAAGCAGCACCATGTAGTAGGGCATGGAAGTGGGAGGGATAGTAGGATATATGGATGGGTGAGAGAGAGGGCTGTTTGGCAGGGTGTGCAGAGACAAGATGGTAGTGGGACAAGGCTGCTAGGTACATCACCAGAATGCTGTAGGGAGGGAGAACGTGAGGGTGTGAAGAGTGGACTAGAGAAGGGGAAAAGATCAGTTGGTGTGCTGGCAGAGAGAGGCACACAACGAAAGTGTGAGATTGTGAATTGGGAGGAAGTGGTATGTCAGAGACAGTACCAGCCATTGCTTCTACACCAAAATATCTTGTCCATACAACCTGCTCTCCTTGGGACAGCATATTTGCAATGACAAGGACTCCCTTGCACAGTATGCTGAGGGTCTCCCAAAGGCCTTCAAAAACAGGCACTAACCCCCAGACCTAGTCCAAAAACAGATTTCCTATGCCATATCCTCACATACCACCATTTCTCTGACCACCCCCAAGAAAAGCTACCAAGGAGCACCCCATCTGTCATTCAATATCACCTCAGACTGGAACAACTGAACCACATCTTCCATCTGGGCTTTGATTGTCTATCATCATCCCCTGATATGAGGGACATTCTATCCAAGATCCTTCCTACCCCTTCTAAAGCTGTGTTCTGTCGCCTACCCAACCTCAACAGCATCTTAGTCCATCTGGATACCACTTCTAATCCCTATCCCTGTGGAAGACCCAGGTGCAATCCCTACTCAGTCCACCCACCCAGCAATTACTGTACAAGTCCAGTGACAGGCTTACCTTATCCATCAGAGGCTGAGCAATCTATGAAAGTAGGCATGTCATATACCACCTTTCCTGCAGTCACTGCACAGCCTTTTATACTGATATGGCTACCAGCCAGCTGCCAAACTGTGGCCAACAGCAAAGTGGACACCACTGTGGGGCAATATGCAGCTGAACATAAAATGCTCGATTTCAATGGTTGCTTCACAATCTGGGTCACTTGGAACCCCCTGTACTCTACGAGCTTCTCTGAACTGCATCCTTACAACACATTCTCTGCTCCCAAAATTATCCTAGCCTCAACCTATGATAACTTTCTGTACCAACATCCTCCTCCCAACATTGTCTGCCCCCTCTGTCCTATCACCTTCTCCCTATCCATGTCCTCTCATCTTCACTGTGCACCACTCTCTGCCAACGCATCCACTAATTTTGTTCGTCTTCTTTCTCTGTTCCTTTCCTTTTCTCCTGACACCCTCCCCTCCTCCCCCTCCCAACATTGTGCCTAGCAGCCTTTTCCTACTGTCATATAATCCCTGTAAGCTCCACCAGACAGCCTTGTTCTATCCCCCCCCACCCCCCCCCCCCATCTGTATCCTGCTATTCCTCCCCCTTCCCTGGCCCATTCTGGTTGGCGTTTTCATTCAACACGGGAGTTGCATTCTGGTCATAACAGCCAGAGATAGTGGTCATGTATACATGAGGTGTGCCTACTTACGTGCTCTGTGTGTTTTCTTCTCTGAGGAAGGCTTCAGCCAAAAGTATAGTATGTAATAGTCTTTTCATTGTGCCTCTCTGCAACAACACATCATCTGTATGGTGATTAACAATTTTTGTAATATTATTGATATCCCGGTCTGACCTTTCCAGTGTTTTATTTCAAAAGTTATTCTTATTAAAATTTTCATGTTCCAGAGTTTTCAAATCTTAAAATGTAATTCTTTCCAAAATCTAATGTCATAGTTCTGTACCAATGATTTTTTCAGTTTCTGAAAATGTGTACCTTCATTTAAATAACCAGTAACTTTGTTAATTATTACAAGTAGAAAATTTCATTCTCTCAAAATGTTTCATTGAACTTTGGCAATCCCCATGGACATTAAACAGCCATCCCGTAAAACAGTTATGATAACTTTGCCATATACAACACTTCTTCACTGCCTATTGTATCTCTGTTTCTTTTAATTTTCCTATATTTTATTTCAGTACTAAAATGGAATAGCATAGTATTTTCTCAGTTTGTAATTTCTGTAATATGCACATCTAAAAACTGGTGTACAATAGTAGTTGGAGGCTTCATTTGTTATGCAAACATTGTGTAGTCAGTATCAAGTCATAGTTGGACAGCTTAAGTGTACAGTTACTATGTACTAGTCAGTCAGGGCCCAGCAGTGAACTTGTAAACAATCTTCATTTCATCATGTAATTTTTAATGAGTTTGCACCTGCTAGCCAAGCAGTACTGTTGCTATTTTATCAGTCAGTTACTGCTCAGCTGTTGAAATGTAAAGTTATTATGCTTCCACTTGAAAGATTCTGTTAAGCCACTCATAGTTTACATGAAGAACTAACCTATGAAATGTTAAAATAACTAATTACAGGCTGACCATCACAGTAGTAAGCAGTATCAATAAATATGAAGAGATCAAAATGTACTGTCTGCAGTGTTGTGTACATTGTTTAACAACTGTGCACTGTATGATGTTGGAAGTTGGTATATAGATGAGCCTGAAATTTCAAGATTTTAAGGGTTCAAAAGAATGTGCTGACTGCATTCTGCATTAAGAATTGCACGTAAGAAAGCTCTGTGCAAGATGGGTCCTGCATTTACTCCCTGCATTTACTCCCTGCTGATCAGAAATGAATTCACACAACAATTTCTGGACAGTATTTAACACATATACCTATCTGTAAAAACAAAAGTAATGTTCTTCATCATTACGTCACAATGGATAAAACACAGAGTCACCCACTATACAACTACAACAACAATGAAAACAGTGGACAGAAGCCTCTTCTTCAGCTGTGTGGAAGATGAAGACAGTGTCAACTGCAGAAAGGAAACTGGTATTTTGGTGTATAAAAGGAGTTCTGTTAACTGTTTGTCTTCAAAAAGGTAAATGAAAACATGGGTAGATTATTGTAACCTTCTAACAAATCTGGATATCAAAATTCAGGACAAATGACTTGGTCTGCAGAAGAAGAAATGTCATATTACATTAAGACAATCCATATACCAATAAAAATGACTTGGCAATGGGAAAATTCTGTGATCTGTACAACTTCCACCCTATTCCCTGTTTTGGCTCTCTCAGGGTTATGTCTCCTCCCAAAATTCAAAGTTCTTCTTACTGATCAGGAAGACCAAGCAACAGTGATTTTAGTTGTAGATATGTATTTGGTAGTGTCACTAAAGGGATGGAATAATGTCACTGCAACATAAAGTGAATAAGGTATATCAGTGTTAAAAGAGATAATGTTAAAAATAGACAGGATGTGAAATAAAAAATTCTCATTTTCACCATCAGCCTGAGAAGTTTTTCAGATGATCTGCCTAATATCTCTACTGCTTCCTGACTCTTACACTTATTTTGTGTGGGAAGATTGGATCTTTTCAGTGGTGAAGATTCAGAAACCAAAATAATACATATGCATCAGTGCACTGGTGACTGCTTGTATAGTACTAAATTTTTTGGTTGATATTAGTTTTCTTTTACTCTACATCATGTATACTACAATTAAAAATGAAAATCAGAATGATATCTAACACATTGTCTATATCTGAGACTGTTCAGTCAATGCTGATCAAATAATTGGAAGCAATATTTGATTTAGATTTCCTTACCAAATGCAGCCCCTCCATGGTATCTGCTCCATATTCAGTTATTATTATTGGCTTGTTATACTTTGTCCTCCAGTTGCCTATTTCCATCACTAATTGTGGCAGAATGGTCTCTGTAAGTCCTCCATTCTCATACCATCCAAGGTAACGGTTAACTCCAATGATGTCCAAAAACTGACTCTGTAAAATTCAGACACCAGTATTATTTCCACTGTCAGAAAGTAATAAACACAATGAAGTGATTAAAATCAGAATGGTGTTAAACAAGCAAATCAGTAAATTTAAATGAATCATATCTGCTGGTTTCCTTGAAGAGGTATCTGGCATATAAAAAGTATTTTGATATACATTTTGTATGGTATATTTCAGTCATAGTTGTTTTTATAATTAGGTGATCTCATAAATAAAACACATATCAGGAAAGATCAGTGCAATACTGGAAGATTACATTGATGCTGTGTTTTAACTCATGCCTCTTAATGAATCATAAAAGTTTTCCATTTTAATGTTATTTATGGCATAGGTATGTAATGTCTTCCTGTATAACTACAACATCATGAAAACAGTACTCACATAAAGGCCTAGTAAAAAATTTTAGAACTTGTGTTACACTAGCCTATGAGTGATACAAATAAAGAATTACAGATTTAGACTAAGGCAAATTTGCTGAATCCAAAAATGAATATATTTTAACGCCACTCAAGGGTGTGATAAGAAAATCTTCATATCAATCAATAAATCATATCAGAGAGCAGTTTGATGTGCTTTGTAACTATTACCAACCACATTTATTTGTTTTATCAAATATCACCATTCACTATCCACTGAAAGATACATTTAGGTCTATTGCTGACTGACACTATTCTGTATTTTTGGAGTCAAGTACATCAATTTTTACAGCATATGTCATTAAAATTTGCAGTCAAAACATCTAATCCACCTGGTGTTATAATGTATACCACTCATATGTTACGGTATTCTACAAGAATGTGTAGAATCAGTACGGACTCCTAGCATGTGGCTATCACACAAACCAAAGATGAGCAAGACTCATCCAATAGTGTGATCTTATGTTTACTCGTATGCCACTGACTATATTCTGGTATAGATTGCATTTATAGACACTAACAGTACAGGAACAATATCTAGCATGTACAGTACAAATCCAACCATAGGCACGATGATGTGTATTATTGACAGGCACAAATGCAATGAACTGTAGATAGTTGCAACAGTAACTTCTGCCTCAGGATTTTTGGTTACTAACAACATTCCTTCCTTCAGTGTATTACTAGAATTAAATTCCAATAAATGCAATGCCAAACCTCAAGCTACTGGATGTAAAAAACTAATTCCCTGCTCAGGAGGTACTTGCCTATTAGCTGAACTGGTCACCAACTGGAAATACATAATTTACCATCATTTGGCAACTAGTTGATTGTTCTGTAATTCTAATTGTGAATGAAATGGGCATTTTGTTGGAGATACCTGGTAAACAATACCTCAACTTCCCATGAGATGTCTTTTAATTGAAGCCCTCACTTCATCTTCACAAAATTATGATTTGTACCAGCACTTTAGTTGCCCCAGTACAAAACTGTAGTTGATTACTTGTACCATCATCAGCCAGTTTAAGTATGTGCTTCAATCTGTCCGAGTGATTTTCTTCATAAGTTTGTAATTTTTTTGTCTTGTATTATGTCTCTCTGAGTTTCCATTTACTTTATAGGTACTCTACTGGACCATAATTCTGTATAACCATGTTTTTAGTCTGTGTCAAAATTTCAGCACAAAAAATTTGATGACATGTTTCACCCTCCTTGAATGTAAGATATCATTTGGCTCTTCAATAATGTCTACATGAATATCAGAACACTATTATTAATATTTTACCAGTGTACAATTTATGTACTGACATTACAGATGCACTGCAATTAATTTTCTCTGTTAATGAAGCACGTGCAATGAAAAGCATATTTATTTTATTTATTTATTTATTGTATTTTTTTGCATGGAGACACCAACTGGTGTCTTTTGCAAACGTCATAGCATTTTTTTACAAGTTTAGTACAGTCATATATACATATGTGATTACATATACATGATACAAATGTACCATTATACCTAATAAGGCACAATATTGGGTGTTACATCGTACCTATTACAAATATTCAGATTTTACACAACTATATATATATATATATATATATATATATATATATATATATATATATATATATATATATATAGAGAGAGAGAGAGAGAGAGAGAGAGAGAGAGAGAGAGAGAGAGGGAAACATTCCACGTGGGAAAAATATATCTAAAAACAAACATGATGTGACTTACCAAACGAAAGTGCTGGCAGGTCGATAGACACACAAACATACACGCAAAATTAAAGCTTTCGCAACCAACGGTTGCTTCATCAGGAAAGAGGGAAAGATGAAAGGATGTGGGTTTTAAGGGAGAGGATAAGGAGTCATTCCAATCCCGGGAGCGAAAGACTTACCTTAGGGGGAAAAAAGGACAGGTATACAGTCACACACATACACATACCCATCTGCACATACACAGACACAAGCAGACAATTGTAAATGTAAAGAGTTTGGGCAGAGATGTCAGTCAAGGCGGAAGTACAGAGGCAAAGATGTTGTTCAAAGACAGGTGAGGTATGAGCGGCGGCAACTTGAAATTAGCAGAGGTTGAGGCCTGGCGGATAATGAGAAGAGAGGATATACTGAAGGGCAAGTTCCCATCTCCGGAGTTCTGACAGGTTGGTGTTAGTGGGAAGTATCCAGATAAACTGGAATGTGTAACACTGTGACAAGATGTGCAGGCCATGCACCAAGGCATGTTTAGCCACAGGGTGATCCCCATTATCAACAAACACTGTCTGCCTGTGTCCATTCATGCAAATGGACAGTTTGTTGCTGGTCATTCCCACATAGAAAGCTTCACAGTGTAGGCAGGTCAGTTGGTAAATAACGTGGGTGCTTTCACATGTGGCTCTGCCTTTGATCGTGTACACCTTCTGGGTTACAGGACTGGAGTAGGTGGTGGTGGGAGGGTGCATGGGACAGGTTTTACACTGGGGGCAGTTTCAAGGGTAGGAGCCAGAGGGTAGGGAAGGTGGTTTGGGGATATCATAGGGATGAACTAAGAGGTTACGAAGGTTAGGTGGACGGCAGAAAGACACTCTTGGTGGAGTGGAGGACATCACCACCAAGAGTGTCTTTCCGCCGTCCACCTAACCTTCGTAACCTCTTACTTCATCCCTATGAAATCCCCAAACCACCTTCCCTACCCTCTGGCTCCTACCCTTGAAACTGCCCCCAGTGTAAAACCTGTCCCATGCACCCTCCCACCACCACCTACTCCAGTCCTGTAACCCAGAAGGTGTACACGATCAAAGGCAGAGCCACATGTGAAAGCACCCACGTTATTTACCAACTGACCTGCCTACACTGTGAAGCTTTCTATGTGGGAATGACCAGCAACAAACTGTCCATTTGCATGAATGGACACAGGCAGACAGTGTTTGTTGGTAATGGGGATCACCCTGTGGCTAAACATGCCTTGGTGCACGGCCTGCACATCTTGTCACAGTGTTACACCTTCCAGTTTATCTGGATACTTCCCACTAACACCAACCTGTCAGAACTCTGGAGATGGGAACTTGCCCTTCAGTATATCCTCTCTTCTCATTATCCGCCAGGCCTCAACCTCTGCTAATTTCAAGTTGCCGCCGCTCATACCTCACCTGTCTTTGAACAACATCTTTGCCTCTTTACTTTCGCCTCGACTGACATCTCTGCCCAAACTATTTGCCTTTACAAGTGTCTGCTTGTGTCTGTGTATGTGCGGATGGATGTGTGTGTGTGTGTGCTGGTGTATGCCTGTCCTTTTTTCCCCCTAAGGTGGGTCTTTCCGCTCCCGGGATTGGGGTGGCTCCTTCCCCTCTCCCTTGGGACCCGCATCCTTTCGTCTTTCCCTCTCCTTCCATCTTTCCTGATGGGGCGGCCGTTGGTTGCGAAGGCTGGAATTTTGTGTGTGTGTGTGTGTGTGTGTTTGTTTGTGTTTCTATCGACCTGCCAGCGCTTTCGTGTGGTGGGTCACATCATCTTTCCTTTTGGATATATTTTTCCCGCATGGAATGTTTCCCTATATATATATATATATATATATATATATATATATATATATATATATATATATATATAAAAACTTTTTTTTGAAATTAAAGTGATCTCTTAGGAAGTGGACACCAGCAAGGTAGTTATGCTATTATTTAAACTTACAGAACGATCGTTCTCCCAGTTTTGCTGCTGAGCAATGGTAGTTGGACGAGTTGTATCAAGACTTTTTACGTGGCTGATAATTTCTCTGTAACACACATGTAACAAACTTAGTCTGATAGATCAGTGCAAACTATCACATAACATGACAAAAATTTTAAAATACAAACAGCACAGAACTGCTTGCTGTTATTGGACCAGAAGTGACAAATATGCATGAAGAAATATCGTGGTATGTAGGAAATAATGAGTTTTTTGTGAGATAATTGTTCTCAACACTTTAGTAAAAGTGTCATATACAGATTTTACTTTAGTACCATTGTGCACACTCAGAGGATGGAAATTAGATTGCAGCCTGCCATTCAACTTCAATTTTTAAATTGGCTATAATGTGATGATAATATGAAGCAGGTTGTTTCAAAACGTCACAGAGATTAACTGATGAAGAAAATATTGTCCAGTGAATTCCTTTGATAGATCAAAATATATCAGAAATTAATTGAATGAAAAGAGAGAGGAAAATTATTAAGAAAGCAGAAACAAGTCAGCATGGAGAAATAGTTCAAGCAGCAACAAGAAATGATGTGCAAGTAATTAAAATGGAACAAAATAATGATATGAAACTGGAAAGTCCTAGATAAATACAGACAATGCAAGGATAGCACTGCCTGTCTGTGAATATCTTAATGAGACCTTCAGTATACGGCACAAGAGAATGCTTGTCATTGCTGATGTGCCATCCACAGGTGGCCATACTGTATGTCAGGGATGGCAACTATCAAAATGAAGGTACCATTCATGGTTGGTGGGCAACTGAAGAGGTGGAAGTTAAGTATCTAGGAGGGTAGCGTGCTTTGTTAAATAGGAACAGGTGAAGCAGTTAGGAGAGAATGTGTTGAGTTATGGACAAATAATGATAGTCACTTACCTCTTTGTCAAGATCATGAAGATATCAATGAACTTGAACCAGAGCAAGGGTTTAGGTTTTCAGGTGCCAAGGAAGGTTTTCTTTAGATGAGCCATGAACAGGTTGTCATATGAGCATGCAATGAGGGTTCTCTTGGCCATGCTACAAGTTTGTTTTCATATCTTTCCCTAAAAGGAGAAGTAGTTACAGTTTAGGATATAATCAGCAAAGTATAGAAGGAGTGAGGTGTTGGTTTTTGGAATTGAGAGGATGTTGTGAGACATAGTATTACACAATGGTAAGACAATGTGTGTGGTGGATAATGGTGTAAAGGAAGGTATCATCAACAGTTATTGAATAGGAGTCCAAGAAGTAATGGTGTGGGGATGACTAAGGTGTGGTGAAGAAAATGGTTTGTCTTTCATATGGGACCTAGGCCTTGGGCAATGAGCTGGAGGTGTTGTAATTACCAAATACTATTGGCGTCAAAATATAAATGTGGAAGAAAGAGAACTCCTAACCACTGAAAGTAGTTGCTGTTATTGAGGTAGCTTCGTTGCACACAGCAACTATACAGCCTTATCACAGTGCCAAATAGGTTTTCTCAAACAACAGCAGAAATTATGGTAACACAGATTAGCAACAGTTCACAACAATTTATTAATGGAAATATTACACTGCTTTGTTTTATCTTAGATGGAGAGTGGCAAAAGTTCACTTCCACTGATCTGACTTTAGCTCTGCTCTAATTCAGTGTAAGGTAACTATAATCAGTTGTACAATATCCAGATTGGTTCTTCCTGGCTGTGACTATAGACATAGTTCTAATACAGTCCTGAGGTATTGTTGACTATGTTAACACTCGGTGGACACTGATCAACTGGAGCCGTGTGCCTGCTTATATCTTTGTGTGATGGATTAATGTCCAAGTGGGAAATTGCTGAGTGATTTATGGCAGGAACATAACATAGTCCATGTTGTGTGCATCCACTATGGTGTCTGATCAGCACAGGAGCATATAAGTTTTACAGATGTGTTATGGTTACATTCTATTTAATTACATAAATAGTATGAGGGCATGCTGGAAAGTAATGCCTCTGAATTTTTTATGTGAAAACTCTTATACATTTTAAAATCGAATAAATGTTATTAATATTCTACATCTTTATTCTTCATGTCTACATATTTATTTGACAACATAGTCACCTTGTGATGAACACATTTCTGCCAACAAGAGAGTAGCTTGTTGATTCCATCACTTTAGAATGTTTGACTTTGTTGAAGGAAGCACAACCTCATTTCTGCTTGCATCACTTCATTGCTATCAAAGAGAGTCCTTGAAGGTGTCCTTTAAGTTTCAGAAATAAATGAAAATTGGATGGGGGCAAATTGGGTCTCTAAGGAGGATGATCAATGAAGTTGTGGGATTTCTGTTGAGTTGTAGCCCAAGGAAAACACTCATTTCTGTAAGACATGATATACTTCATTACAGATGTCCACAGCACAGCCCCCCCCCCCCCCCCCCCCGCCTCCACACACACATCTCCCACTCCCGCAGTGTGGAGCATGGTTTGAGCACAGTGGAAGGGGGGGGGGGGGGGGGCGCATCTGGCAATGGAGACAGTGAGGGTGATGACAGTGATGTGATGGGGATGTCGATCTCTGGAGATTGTTGCTGCAGGGACCACACTGGAAGGTCGACATGGAACTCCTGTAGGTGGTGTGGGTGGAAGAGGCATTGGCCCATACATGAAGATGGAGCAGTGGCGGGAGGGACTGTGTCCCCCGTGTGATTGGCTGGCAGCATTCAAACTGTAGCCCTCCCTAGGGGGGTTACTGTAGCTCAGAGGAGCATGTGGTCAACCCCACACAGGAGCGGGCAGGAGCAGGCAATAGATTGATGAACTGGGTCCCTGGTCAGGTGGGGTGAGTTGTCTTGCACCAGGATGAAGATGCGATTGTCATTGATGAGGATCGTGATGTCCTCCACACATTTGGGTGGGACTTCAGTTTGCAGAACCACTAGAGGGGGTAGGGAGGAGGAGGTAGAGAGAAAGGGCAAGAACCCGAGGAATGGTGTTGATTTTGATGGAGATGCATGTTCGGGTGAAGCCTGTGGCAGCAGCTCTGAGAGGTCATAGCTTGAGCATGAGTCCTCAGTGTTGGGAGGCTGCATAATGTCATTGGGCATGAAAGATGCTGGGTCAAGTTGTCCCAGTTTCACATGGTGGAGAGAAACAGTGAGTAGTGAAACTTTAACCCAGATGTTCATTGTGTTATTGGTGTGGTTTATGACCTCTTATGGGCCTGTGCAACTCTGCTGTAGACCCTGACAAAAACGCAGGAACTGCGTCTAATAAATTAGATTAACATGCAGAGATTCAAAAACCTAACTAGCGAAGCACTCAGATGAAACTAAATAATTCGCCCCTGATTAGGAACTTGTAATATGTCACAAAATCGATTTACTTTCCAGCGCAAACGAAAATGCGAGAACTGTTGGTATTAGAAACATGCAGAAACTCAAGAAACTAAGCTATTAAAGCACACAGGTGATATTATAAAATTCACTCCTGGTTAGGAACACGTAAAAGTAACAAAATTGGTTACTTCCCTGTTCCTGCTTGTGTTGTGGCTTGCTACTGCTGCCTGACTGCTAAAACTTCACGGTTGAAGGCTGAGAATTTTTGTTGGCCACATGAAAGTTTCTATGAAAAGAACTGAACGCCACGTTGTTGTGGCGTTTTCTTAGGACCGCGCCTACCGCAGAGTCACTGGCATCTGTGGTGATGAAAAGTTCAAATTTCGACACTGGAAGAGCGAGTGTGATGGCTCGTGATCGAGTCTTTCAGGGCCTGGAAGGCTGTACACATTGGTTCTGTCCACAGAATGAGGTGCATCCCTGAAGTTTGCTTGCTGGCGAGGGTGCTAGTGAGGGTGACCTGCTTGTCGGCTGCTGCAGGTAAATGATGATGGTAGTAGTTTATCATTCCCAGGAACCATCGGACATCTTTGTATGTGGTAGGGAGTGGCATGAATAAGATGGATTGCACTTTCGATTCTGGGGGTGCATCCCGGCAGCCGAGACTGTACACCCCGAGAATTGGGTAGATTGCTGGCATAGTTGCAGTTTGTTGGTGTTAATATCAACTCCATTTGATGAAAAAGTGTCCTTTACTATTGTGAGGTGACGTTCGTGATTCTGCATGGATTTGCTGAAGATCAGGATATTGTCGAGATGTATGAAATAGAAGTCGAACTGGAGCAAGAGAGAGTCAATAAAGGGTTGCCATGTGTGGGTGGCATTTTCTAACCCGAATGGCACGAAATGGTACTTGTACAACCCGATGGAGGTGATAACCGCCATTTTCAGAATGTCTTCGAGTGCGACTGGGATTTGGTGATAAGCGTGTTTGCAATCCAGTACGCTGAAAATTGTAGCACCCACTAGAAGGTGAGTGAAGTCAGAAATGTTTGGTATAGGATAATTGTCCACCACAGTTCTATCGTTCAAGCATCAAACATATGAAAGGAGCAATCCTGATTAGTGGTGAGGTGTATGGGTAATGACCAGTTGCTATCGGAGTGCTGTAAAATTCCCTCCTCAAGAAGTTCCTGTATTTGCTGGCGAGCCTAGCGTAACTTGAGTGGGTTCTGGCGGAAAGCCTTGTGGTGAATACATGAGCCCTCTGATGTGATGATGTGATGAACAGTCCCGTTTGTGACAGTGGAAACTGAATGTTCAATGACTGCGCACGGGTCGGGCATGGTGTTGGTTGATTTATTAGAGGTGCATGGCTTGGAAGCGGCACGGTTGTCTGCTCAAGAGGGGAATGGCAGCAAAAAAGTCACATTTTTGTTATGTTTACACCAGCAGGGATGGCAGTTTGTGAGTGCCAAATGCGAGGCAGGTGTGAGCAGTGCGCGTAGAGGCTGCCTATTGTCCAGAGGTGTGCTTGGTAGTGGCAGCGCTGCTGGCGGGCGTGGAGGTATGGAGTGAGCTGTGCGAGGATGCACAAGAAGGGGGAATGTTTATAAACACTCTGGACAGGTGTGCACGTTGCAGGGGGAGGGGGGGGGGGGGACGTCATTGGAGACTGGACAGCAGGATCGTCATGAGGCATGTGAGTGTCACTTTGCAAAACAGGTGAGAGAGATGTTGAATGGAACACATTTGATGGGGGTGGAGGAGGTAAGAGTAACTCTATATGGTTGAGACTGGAGTCACACAAGATAGTGTGGTGTTGCTAATCTGTGTGCTGTTGTCCGCAGAGCTGTCAGGTGTGATGGATGAAGGCTCAGGTATCAGAGCTGATGAGTGGTGTGAATTGATGTGGGCGGTGATCGTGTCAAGCTCATCCTCAGCGCATGCAAAGAGATATGTCAAAATGGCATTCTCACAGCAGAGGCTGCATATCTCGGCATCTTCTGCCAGGATGTGATTCACAGTTGCTCAAGTCCTGCTTGGCAGAGCCGCACATTGATGCACTAAATAGTTAATGGCATTTACACTCAGAGCAGGTAGTGGAGCACAGTCACACGGGATGTGAGAGTTAGAGGTTGTGAAACAGAGAACCTGGAATGACATTTGGAGACAGGTGGTGGTGTGATAAGAAATCGATTCCCAGGGTCAGTTCTGTGATACCTGCCACATGGAAGATCCAAGGGAGGGAGATGATGTTAAAGAGGTGGAGTTGAAGCTCGATGGAGCCACAGGTCTGTAGATGAGTTGATGGCTCTCAGGAGAGAGCATGTGCATGTGAGGGGGCATGTGACAATCGATTTAGACACAATTGAGACATAAGCCCCAGTGTCCATGAGGAAGTTGTGACTCGAAGAATAGTCTTTGACGTAAAGGTGGACGATCGACGGGATGGAGGCATGGATGGAATGTAGCATGGATTGACACTTATTGAGTGATTGGCTTTTTGGTTGCTTGCATGGGGGACAGCACTGTTGTGCATTGTTGCCAAATATGGTGTGGTGCCAACAGTGAGGGTGCACTGGGAGAGGAGGCAGTCGATTGCCCTCGATGTGTTCGGGTTCATACACCACGGCAGATGATGAAAGTGTGATATGCAGTGGCTTGGTGGGCAGAAAGGGTGCACACTGGGTGCCACATGGTGCAGCAGTTTGTGAGGTGGAGCACGGCCTGCCTCTGCCTGTGGCAGGGCAAACTACCAGTGTAGGAGTGCCAACCTGTTACATGAGCTCCTGCTGGCGGCACTGGTGTGTGAGCGAACGGACCTGGGCAGCCATCATCAGATGTGAACTGATGGATTTCATGGCATGGGGGAGGAGATGAACCTGGAGATCTGTAGGCTGACGCCAAAGCTGGGACAGGGTGCAGTCGCTGAGATGTTCCTCATACAGTATTTGCAGAATAGAGAGGCGCTCCACAATAGTCTGTTTTGCGAACTTGTACTTCAAAGTTATTAAGGTCGCAGATCAGGTCTGTGTGTCCGTGCAGTTGAGTCATGAGGCACAGGAATTTTGAATTGTCATCAGTGACATGGTACAGTTTGAACAAGTTCTCCACCAGTGCAAACCACATTGCTGGATTGTCCTCAGATAATGGGGGCAGGGTCGGTAAGCAGGCTGGTGGGGGCTATGAAGGCACACTTACTTCTGTATCTGAGTCCCTCATATCACTTGTATGATGTGGGTGCTGGACCAGCGCGGTCAGAACGGCACCGAAGCACTAGGAAATGATGCTGTAGAAGTGTCTGATGTAATGTTTGCAACATGGATGTCTGACATGGAAGGCATATCAGGCACCATGTGAAAAGTGAGCAGGTGAATGGCTGCAGCCAAAACACCCTGAAAGTTTACTTGCAGTGGTGAGGGGGTGGAAGAGCAGACGTGCACAGAGCAGCACAGTAAAATGTTCCCACTGGGCTGTCAACATGATGACAGATATGTGCACCCACTGCCTGATGCACATATCTCCACCACAGCTGATGCAAGTGACACATCAACTGGCACAGTTCTACAGCAATAACACAATGATTCAATACAACCCCTTTAGTTCTTCTTGAGAAAATTTACCGCTCCCCAATGCAAATGGTCAGCATTCGACCATGAACTCCTTGCAGTTTATGAAGCTGTGAGATACTTCCACAAGGCACTAAAGGTTGAAAGGTCAATATTTTTACTGACCATAAACCTCTCATGGACACTATTTGCAACCCTCCACAAGGACCTTCCCCCACAGAGACTCCAACATATGGTCTCCAGTAACCAGAATACCACAGGCATTCAGCATGTCCAGGGGACACGCAACTACATATTATGAGTGACCTCCACAGCTTCAGCTTTGGACTTGGAAGAACTAACTCACCTGCAAGCAGATGATCCTAAAGTTCAAAACCTGCAACAGGACTCTAATTTGGCACTGATCTGGATTCCCTCAGTCTGATATCGTGCGACATCTTGATCAGTAACCTCTTCCCCCCTGTTCCAGCTCTTCTACGATGGAATGTTTTCTCTGCCATCCACAATCTTCTGCATCCAGGCATTAAAGCTACAACATGCCTCATCATGGAGCATTTTGATTAGCCGGGTGTCGACAATGACTGCTGTCCTTGGACATGTACATGCACACCATGTCAACAGATTAATTTCAGAAGCCATACTTGACCTCTACTGGGAAACTTCAACATACCAGAGAGACACTTCCATCACATGCAGCTCAACAATTTGAGCTCCCTACCCCTCTCTGAGAGATTGAGATACATCCTTTTCGCCATTGATCAAGCAACCACAAGGGTCTAGGTCGTATCTCTTTCAGATATCATAACTGATTCTGTCACTGCACTTTTGCTTCTGTGTGGATTTCACATTTTGTATGCCCTATGTCGATCACCACTGATCAGGGATGCCAGTTTGTGTCCCTACCCTTCGCCAAATTATGCTGCCTGTGCAGTGAAGACAGGTTCCATACAACTGTGTGCCATTCACAGAGGGATGGACTGATTGAATGTTGGTACCATACCCTTAAAGCAGCTCCCATGTGCCACAGTAGTTCCCACTCAGAGGCCCTACTGTGAGTCATAATCATTGTTTTTTTGGCTCACAAAAATGACCTGAACTCTTCCCTTGCTGATATCCTCTGTGGAAGAGCTTAGTTCTACCTGTGGAGTTTGTTGAGGATGCTGAACTTCCACCTCAGAACAAGCTCCCTGTTCTATTCAAGTGTCTCTGCTCGGGCATCATGAAAATAAATACACATGCAGTGCATCCTCACACACTGCTGTAAGTGTTCATACATAGTGATTGGGTTGATCTGGCACACTACGAGTTTTTGATGCTATGCGACAACACCGTTTGTGCATCTCTCGAACCATCATATTCTTGTCCACATTGGGTCCTTAGCCGCATGGATAACACAATGGACCTCCTTCCCAACAGGAAATGTCAGACAGTTTCCTTCAACAGAGTCAAACTGGCTTGGACACTAGATCAGGAACATTCTACAACCACAGATGAAGATGTGGAATTGACAGATGATACCCTCACTGTGGGTAACAGTTACTTCTCCAAGTGTTCTGTTCCCCTCTGGTGTATCCCCTGACACCAGTGGCTCATGTGATGCAGCTCCTCCTGAAGAAGTGGTTAGGTTACTTGGGCATTTTGTGCTTTCATCACCACCCTCCCCTCCCAGTGCTGCAGTCTTCACCACCAACATGTTCAACTTCTCCATCAAGGATCTGTCCTTCAACTTTGTGATAGAGTGATCTTCATGTTAATTGCTTCTCCTGATTCTCCTGATGACTCACACACCATTCCAGTTACTAAGTGCTGCTGATAGGATCAAATCATTGCTGCCATTGATGAACATGGCAGTCCCACCATCACAGTCCCACTACTTGTGCATCCACACAAACAGGTGCACAGACCAGAGATTCCTCTTTCCCATGCAGGCAAAGATCTGCAGCCACCCTGCTGGTTACATGACTACATGGTCTCCAAAATTTGCATCTCCACATCTCCAACCCTCCCCAGTCATCAAGAAGTGGTCCAGCCATGTCTCCCTTGGGCAGCTACCTCAGCATGGCTGGTTGTCCATTATTACCTGCTGTCTCTTCCAACACTACCCAATCAGCATTCCATGCTAAGGGACCTAAGGCTAGTTCTGTGTATTGTCCCCTGTGCTCCACTCTGCCATGGGAAGGGCACTCTGTGGTGAGTACAGATAGTCCATCAAGCCTCTATGAAGAAACACTAACATCTATGAACATTTGTGCTATGCTGTGATGTATGTCTGTGCTCTCGTGTATACAATTTATTCAGACAGTACAGTTCATGTTGTTCCTTATAGCTGGGTTACTTCTCTTAACTCTGATGGGTATAGGGAGAAATAAACACATTGGTACTGTTTTGTATTCCCTGTTATGAGGTTGGTAGTGTCATCTGCAAGGTTGTGCATTTTACTGTTGTGTACCTTAAGTCATTCCCACATTATAAAAGTATCCAGCATGGATCCTTAGAGAACATTGTGTCTGATAGATAATACACTCCTGGAAATGGAAAAAAGAACACATTGACACCGGTGTGTCAGACCCACCATACTTGCTCCGGACACTGCGAGAGGGCTGTACAAGCAATGATCACACGCACGGCACAGCGGACACACCAGGAACTGCGGTGTTGGCCGTCGAATGGCGCTAGCTGCGCAGCATTTGTGCACCGCTGCCGTCAGTGTCAGCCAGTTTGCCGTGGCATATGGAGCTCCATCGCAGTCTTTAACACTGGTAGCATGCCATGACAGCGTGGACGTCAACCGTATGTGCAGTTGACGGACTTTGAGCGAGGGCGTATAGTGGGCATGCGGGAGGCTGGGTGGACGTACCGCCGAATTGCTCAACACGTGGGGTGTGAGGTCAACACAGTACATCGATGTTGTCACCAGTGGTCGGCGGAAGGTGCACGTGCCCGTCGACCTGGGACCGGACCGCAGCGACGCACGGATGCACGCCAAGACCGTAGGATCCTACGCAGTGCCGTAGGGGACCGCACCGCCACTTCCCAGCAAATTAGGGACACTGTTGCTCCTGGGGTATTGGCGAGGACCATTCGCAACCGTCTCCATGAAGCTGGGCTACGGTCCCGCACACCGTTAGGCCGTCTTCCGCTCACGCCCCAACATCGTGCAGCCCGCCTCCAGTGATGTCGCGACAGGCGTGAATGGAGGGACGAATGGAGACGTGTCGTCTTCAGCGATGAGAGTCGCTTCTGCCTTGGTGCCAATGATGGTCATATGCGTGTTTGGCGCCGTGCAGGTGAGCGCCACAATCAGGACTGCATACGACCGAGGCACACAGGGCCAACACCCGGCATCATGGTGTGGGGAGCGATCTCCTACACTGGCCGTACACCACTGGTGATCGTCGAGGGGACACTGAATAGTGCACGGTACATCCAACCCGTCATCGAACCCATCGTTCTACCATTCCTAGACCGGCAAGGGAACTTGCTGTTCCAACAGGACAATGCACGTCCGCATGTATCCTGTGCCACCCAACGTGCTCTAGAAGATGTAAGTCAACTACCCTGGCCAGCAAGATCTCCGGATCTGTCCCCCATTGAGCATGTTTGGGACTGGATGAAGCGTCGTCTCACGTGGTCTGCACGTCCAGCACGAACGCTGGTCCAACTGAGGCGCCAGGTGGAAATGGCATGGCAAGCCGTTCCACAGGACTACATCCAGCATCTCTACGATCGTCTCCATGGGAGAATAGCAGCCTGCATTGCTGCGAAAGGTGGATATACACTGTACTAGTGCCGACGTTGTGCATGCTCTGTTGCCTGTGTCTATGTGCCTGTGGTTCTGTCAGTGTGATCATGTGATGTATCTGACCCCAGGAATGTGTCAATAAAGTTTCCCCTTCCTGGGACAATGAATTCACGGTGTTCTTATTTCAATTTCCAGGAGTGTATATCATACTGATAGGTTTAAACTGTGCCATTTTTCCATGTGTTATCTCAGTGGAATGTATTCTTTGATGGAGGTAGAATTCAATACACTAATGTGCTGCTCCCTCAATATCTAAATTCTCTGCCTACCCATGTAACTTAACATCACTGATGGTGTCAAAAGCCTTAGATAAGTCAAGGAATATCATCAAAACATTATACAGCTTATCTGTTGTCAACAGAATGTCATACAAAATGAAAATATTGCTGTTCCCTTCCAAATCCATGCTGATATTGAGTTAGCATGTTTGTGTTTACTTAAAAAGTTCAACAGGCTTTTTACAGCAAAGTTTTCAAGTATATTTTCAATATTGACAGTAAAGAAACTGTTCTGTAAATTGATGCCACACCATAGCTTCTATTTTTATGAAATGATTTCACTTTTAAAATTTTTAGGTGGTCTGAAAAGATGCCAGTAGAGAAACCTGGTGTCTAGAAGGTAAGAAGAAGGGGTAGCACACTTATAATTTGCATGGAGTAATATAATTAAGTGTAGTATATCATAATTAGTTGAGACATGGGATGTCATATAAGTCACTAAGGGAGTCAATGTTTAACAACATTTACAGGCGATTTATGTTACTGGAATTTTAAGTAATGTACAAGAATTAGGTCCTGCTTTGTATTTCAAACATTATATTCACTTATCCTGTATGAAAATCTGAAAAAAAATTTATTTCATAAATCAAGTACTATTCAATACAGCAATGACAGTGAGAAAGCATACAATTAACAATAATTCTGGATAGAACAATACACAAAATAACGTATAGGCCAACATTCACCTTAGTAGACTCACGTGAGGCACATAGACACATGTGCCACATAACAGTCTGCTAAAGGTGAGTGATCTCATTATTAGCTAATCCATAGGAATGGACGAATCTGTTTTTAAAATCAAAAATTTGATAAGAACTTTTGCAATTTTTGTACTGAAATTTGAAATAATAAGTATAAAGACAAGGTTAATCAGATGATAATATATGAAAAAGGACCATAAATATTTGTTGTAATTGACTAGTGGCTTCCTTTTCATACATAGCTGAGCTAGAGTCTGATTAAAATTAGTTGCCAGTTGACATTTCATGCACTGCAACTGGTTTCATCCAGACAGAATGCTCACCGTAATGACCGAACTGTTCCCCATTCGAAATCTGTGACAACAAATGGTCAATTCACTCCTGATTCCTTATCTGGCTTTCTTTCTTAATGTGTTTGGATCCCAGATCCTGATTCTGGCTCTTATTTTGCATTTCATCACATATGACAACCATACCAAAATCAACACACACACACAATGATGGTAATGAAATATGTGTGTTTGATACACAGCACAAGTTAAACACCACTGGATCATTTAACATAAGATCTGATTTGACATCACATGTTTAGTTATTATCAACACACATATCAGCTTGTAGCAGATAAGCTTCTTACAACACTGCATGAAGTTGAACTTTTTAAAGGCAGCAAACCATCATTGCAAATGTATCTGTAGAGGAATAAATAAACAGCTACAATGGTATGTGGTTCTGTCGTGTGGTGGATAAGTTACAGTCCTGACTTGCAGAAGGTTGTGGGTTTGGATCTTCACAAAAGATAAAATTTTGTTGTTTTTAAATCTTTATCAGAATGACTTTGACTATTATTTTTATTCAATTGATTGGTTTAAAGGTGAATATTTTTTATTCTCACGTCATTTTCATAATCATACTAACTTTTTAATTTTCTCTTATTTTTTTCTTCTTATCAGACTTTTTTTCGTTTCCAATATGCATGGTCGCCTATATCCTGCAACCAAGTGCCAAACAGGACTGCTCATTAGTTGGTATCACACTAGCTTGTGTAGCCAGTGCCAGGATAGTTTCAGGTAACCAACAAAACTTAGAAATCATAGTCTGCTTTTAGTACTGAAAGTAGATTTTTCTGTCTTGAGTTTGCTTGTAGAGGTAAGCTTTAATAACTATGAACAAAGTGATATTGAATAATAGTTCTACTGCAGATGGTTGACCACTATTTATTCAGATGCGATGCACATAATGAGATTGAGGTTAGGTATGGACATGAATGTAAATTCAGGGCTACAAAATGCATTGTCTACTACATTTCAGTCATTGGTCACTTAAAATGAGCTGTGGACAGAGAATCTGGTGTGTTCATCATACGTGGTGGCAGCTGCTTCCAACCATTGCAATGCATTACACATAACAGCACTTGTGAAGTGACCTGCTGTGTTTGTCTATTACCTTTAAAAGAGTGGCAGATGATGTGGCAACACTGTAGTGGCAAGTGACAGATGTCAATAGCAAATAATTTTAATCAAACTATAATCTTTCACTGCTACAGGCTTATATCACGAGAAATGTTATACATTAAAAATCCATTAGTTTTATTTTCATTTACCTGTTGGAATTTCTGGTTTTTACATTTTTACATGCTGAGTGCTGTTCGGTATACTGACAACATAGTTTCTAATTTAGAAGATCATGGACAAAATTTGAAAAAATAGTAATTCTTATGATAACAGTTGTGTAATATCTTCCTAAGGTATATGCTCAGCTGAAGCTAGCCAATGCTCTACCAAAAAGTCTCACAACCCTTCCTACTAACAAATTAAAAGATCAGCTGAAAAGAATTCTAATTCAACACACTTTTATTCCCTAGAGGAGTATTATATCTGTATGAAAAGTGCTTCATAAGTATGTCAAGCTCATAGTTTTAAGTAACCTACAACTAATATAATGTTGATAAAACAATATTTGTAATATTTTGATTGTGTACTACCAAATGTAAAATCCATCAAAATGTAAAATTTATTAATACAAACAAATATTTAGTTTGTAATTTACAAACTGATGTATTCAGAAGAATAATCTGTATAATGTCCTGAAGCTGTATTATTTCTAGGGATTGTATTTGATTATTCGATGTTGAATAAATATTATTATTATTATTATAATCACCCAAATAATGTGATGAACTTTCGTTTTACAACATAATAACATTTCCGCAACTGCTAAACAGAATAATTCTGTTTTAGTTACCTGTAGTAATCCTCTGTTCCATCTAGATACGAGCGTGGCTCATTGGCCACAGACCAAATGATAGCACTTGGCCGATTCTTATCTCTGTTTATTAATTCTGTCAGGGAGCGCTTGTGATTTTCAAGCAGCTCATCAGAATAGTTTCTGAAACATGAACAGACAAATACAAGTTTGAAAATCTGCCAGTTAAATAAAAGCTACAAGGAAAATAGTCACCAACAGGAAAGATTTTTACATAATACACAGATTTTTACAGGATACTCTGATAAACATTCAGAGACACACAAGCTATATAATGGGTAAAGATCAAAGAGCGGGCAGACGAGGAGACAGAGACAGAGGGGAGGGGGATAAAATGGACATAGAGAGGGGCAAGGAGGAGGTGAACAAAAAGAGGGAGAGAAGAAGATGGAGTGAGGCGGAGGACGTAAAGGACAGTGAGAGGGTGTAGGAGGTGAAAGGAGCAGAAGATGGACAGAGAAAAGGGGGAGGAGGAGATAGAGAGAGAGGGGGGAAAAGGCGATTAGAATGTGTATCTAATTCCCATACATATTTAACAGTTGCAAAGAATTTCTGAGTCTGCTAGTTATTTGTTTAAAAATATTGTGGGTGGACTAACAGACCTCCACCCAGTGTAGGGGAGTGAAAAAGCATCACTTGTAAAAATATTTGATAACATCTAATATAGTATTAAATCCATAGTGTTTGGGGTTACTATATATATTCCCTTGTGACAGTCACAGTGACATTTCACCACTATTATTGTTGGTGAGAGGGGGCTGCAAAAACAGTGACTTATCAGCATATCTCTGTGATACCAGAATGAATTTCTACCAAAATTGACAAATGTATCAGTCACTATCTGGAAAAGGTTACTGTGATAGTAAGACAGCCATAGCACATCTTTGGTAATGGGTTGGGATGAAAAAGTATGAGATAAAAGAACAGCTCAGGAACACCTGGAGCAGCTTCAACCAAAGTTACAGGTTTGTTTAATAGTTGGGAGAGTGTCACAGAGATACTCAAGAAACTGAAGTGGAAGACTATTGAACTTCTTCTGGACAGGCCTTGGAAGGCCCAATGGTACCCACCAGCTGCCATGTCATCCTCAGCCCACAGGCGTCACTGGATGCAGATAAGGAGGGGCATGTGGTCAGCACACCGCTCTCCCGACCGTATGTCATTTCATGAGACTGAAGCTGCTATTCTCAATAAAGTAGCTTCTCAGTTTGCCTCACAAGGGCTGAATGCACTACACTTGCCAATAGCGCTCAAGACACTGGATGGTCACCCGTCCAAGTACTAGCCCAGCCCGGCAGTGCTTAACTTTGGTCATATGACAGGAACTGGTGTTACCAGTGTGGCAAGGCTGTTGGCAAGACTATTAAAGATAGAAGTAAACTATCTTGAGAAAGTCTGTTAACAAGATTCAAGAACTGGCTTTAAATGATTACTCTAGGAATATACTACAACACCCTATGTATTGCTCATGTAGGGATTATGAGGATAAGATTAAAATAATTACTAGTTGCACAGAGGCATTCAAACAATCATTCTTCCCACTTCCATATGTGAATGGAACAGGAAGAAACCATAATAACTGGTACAATGAGATGTAACCTCTGCCTTTCACCTCACAGTGGTTTGCAGAGTATAGATGTAGATGTAGAAGGTTGGTATGTATATGACTGTTTATCTGTGTAAAAATATTGTTAGAGTAAGATACTCCTACTACTGCTAGGTGTGGAGGTGACATGTAGAAATGTCTGCGTATGACATGCTGCTATTTCTTTCCAGTTGTCAGTTGACTTGGAATTGGTTGGAAGCATGAAGCACAATCTGTTTCTTATTTGGTTTCAAATAACTGTAGTACCCCATTTGTCCTGCACTCTTGGCTTTCAACAAGGTACAGTGTCAAGAGTTTCAAGTGTGTGGATTAAATATGGAAATTCAAAGCTTTTCACATGGTCAGTTATATGTTGCATGCTCATGAACATAAAAATTTATTTGTTTTTGCAGAAAACAGAATGACCAAAAATATTGTATATCCCGCAGCATTTGAATAAACTTTCTCAAATTTAAACAATGGAAAATCCAGGATGGAATGTAACAATATTGTGAAAAGAATAGTTGCTATTCACCATATAGACAAGACACTGAGTTGCAGATAGGCACAATAAAAAGACTGTTTCGATCCACAAGGCCTTTGTCAAAAATAGATGACCAACAACCAAAACACACACACACACACACACACACACACACACACACACATACACACACACACACGCAAGCAAATGTAACTCACACACACATGACCACAGAATCTGGCAGGTAAAGCCACACTATGAGCAGCAGCAGCAGTGCATGATGGGAGAGCCAATTGGGTTGCGCTAAGGAGAAGGCTGGGGTGGGAAGGGGGAGGGATAGCAGGGTAGGGGTGGGCGATGGTGAAGTGCTGATGGAAGCATGCAGCATGCAGGGATGAGGTGGGGAGAGGGTAGGGCAACTAACTGCGGCGAGAGGTTAGACGGTGAGTGTGGGAGGGGAGGTTGGGGGGGGGGGGGGAGGATTAGAGGAGAAGGAGAGAGAAATAAAAAGACTGGGAGCATTGGTGGAATAGAGGGATATGTACTGCTGGAATAGGAACAGGGAGAGGGCTAGATGGGTGAGGACAATGAGTAATGAAGGTTGAGGCCAGGAGGTTTACAGGAACATAAGATATATTGCAAGGAAAGTCCCCACCTGTGCAACTCAGGAAAATGGTGTTAATGGGCAGGATCTTTATGGAATAGGCTGTGAAGCAGTCATTGAAATGTTGGCTTTTCTTCCATCCTAACCCAGTGCTGTTTTCCTTTGTTACTATATTCTAATGCATTACTGTACTCAATGTCTACCCTTCTTCCTCTTCTTTCCTGTGTTTTTCTTATCACATTACAAACCACACTTCATGTTCTACATATGAGCCACACTGTATTAACCATCTTGGCAGTGCACAACAGATGGCTACAAGACCATGCTGATTTTTGGTGCAATATCTGATGTCCCACATTACTCCCGCTGATATCATTCATCCTGTACCTTCAAACTGATCACTATAACTGCACTATTCTCCTGTATGGTTGCATGTTATTTCCCGCATCTTTCCAGTGCCACACGATCTGGTATCTGATTCTACCCCCCCCCCCCACTCATTCTCTGTTCTATCACAGTTCACACCTGCTAATTTCACTTCATCCAGTCACATCTGCTGCCCCCCTTCCTCTCACTTATCGACCCATAGACCTGCAATCCACAGTAAAATATTTTTTATTTATATCTTTTCTCTGAGATCATTGCGACTTCACACCAACTTTACTAAGTTTTCGCCTTTCATTATCGTCTTACTCCCTCAGATTTAATCTTGTTTCCTCCTTTCACATCCATGTTATCCTCTTTGTGATTTTTGCCACGTATCTGGGTGTATTTTTGCGAACTTTTTCGGATGTAGCTCTATGTTATTTGCGTATTTTTCGCATTTTTTCCACCACCTTGGATCCTTGCTCCTTCTATCTGCGTAAATACATAAAGGTTTCCTTATCTCTACCCAGACCCCACTTTCATATACTGTTTCTGCATTATTTCTTGGCTCATGAAATCCCCTCAAATTGCCTTACTAAATAACACACCTCTGGCTGCCACCCTTCCTTCCACCAATGATCTCCTTCTGTTCAGATTCTGCCAATCCATAGGCCTCACCAACATAGTCCTGCAAAACCATATCAACCAAGCACAAACCTCATTGCAATATCTTCTCTCCACCCACGAAATTCTCCTGCTATGCAGTCCCAAATTCCTGGAATCCATAACAAACATTGAAACTGTTGCCCTCCAGGAACTAGAGCAAGATGTGCAATGTGCAATATGCACAATACCACCTCAATAAGCTCTCCACCCTGCTCACTTTCTACTCCTCCTTGGAGTATCACTGTCCACTACCTCTACAACAACCTCTAAACCTTCCCCACATTCCCTCATAGCTGACAAACTCTGTTCCACAGACCTACTACATTTGCCCCACCCTCCAAAACTCCATCTCATCACCACACAGAGTCCAGAACCTAAACAGACCTGAAACACAGTCATGAACCTTTCCTCCAAAAGCCTTAGCCTCACAGAAATATCAGTCCTTTCCAAAGGTTCACCTTTTACCCAACTCCAAAATTCAATTATGCAGGACTTGTTAAAGATCTTCTCTACGTCTCCTGGTCCCTACAGTGGAAACACTTTTTCACCACCAATTCCACCTATCAGTCTCAACCAAAGACCAATGCTGAATCCTGCCTGACTAATTTCTCTCCTCCATCCAACTATGATCCATTCCCACTGCCCCCAAATGTCCCCCCTGTTAACTTTCCAGAATCCCTAATCTTGAACCTTGCCTCACCATCATTCCCCAAATCCCTCAACATGCAAACTAACCACAGAAATAACTGCAGTCCACCACCTAAAAACTGATCCTGATCTTAAAATCCTACCTGCTGACAAAGGCTCCACCACTGTTGTTTTGAACTGCAAGGATTGCCTGGCAAAAGGACTCCACCAGCTGTCAGATACATCCATCTACAAATCTTGCCACAGTGACCCCATTCCAAGAACCCAGCAGAATCTCCAGTCTATCCTCAAATCCTTAGGTGCATCCCAGAACCTCACCCTGGAGTCCATCTCTCTTCTCGCTCGTACCACTCCCTGTGCATCTACCTTCTACATGCTTCCTAAAGTCCATAAACCCAACCACCCAGGACACCCCACTGTGGATAGTTACTGTGCCCCCACTGATAGAATCTCTGCTTTCATAGATCAACACCTTCAGCCTATTACCTGCAACCTACCCTGCTATATCAAAGATACCAACCATTTCCTCCACTGACTCTCTGCAGTTCCTGTTTCTTTACTACATGGTGCCCTGCTCATCACTACTGATGACACCTCTCCTTACACTAACATTCCTAATGCTCATGGCCTTACCACTATTGAACACTACCTTTCCCAATACCCAACATATTCCAAACCAACAACCTTCTTCCTAGTTGCCATGATCAACTATATCCCCACCCATAATTATTTCTCTTTTGAAGGCATCACTTACAAACAAATCTGGTATGTGGTTATGGGTACCTGCATGGCATCATCCTGTTCCAACCTATTCATGGACTATTTTTAGAGGAATCCTTCCTAAACACCCAGAATCCTAAGCCCTGCACCTGGTTCAGATTCATTGATAACACCCCTGCAATCTGAATAGAGGGTGAGGACACACTATCCACATTCCTCTAGAAACTCAACAGCTTCTCCCCCATTTGCTTCACCTGGGCCTATTGAACCCAACAAGCCATCTTCCTTGATGTTGACCTTCACCTCAAGTATGGCTACAACAGTATCTCTGACCATATCAAAGCTAATAACCACCAGTAATAGCTCCACTTCGACAGCTGCCACCTGTTCCATACCAAGAAGTCTCTTCCATAGAGCCTAGCCACCAGTGGCCATCGCATCTGCAGTGACAAGTGGTCCCTCTCAAAATATACCAAGGGTCTCACTGAGGCCATAAAAGACCATAATTTTCCTCCCAACCTTGTACAAAAACAAATCTCTCGTGCCTTATCTTCCCAGTCACCCACAACCTCCAAAGTCTCCCTGTCTGGCCACAGAGGAGCATTTCCCTCATAACTCAGAACCACCGACTGGAGCAACTGAAATACATTCACTGGCAGAGTTTCAACTACCTCTTGTCATGCCCTGAATGAGAAATGTTCTGCCCACTATCCTTCCCAGCCCTCGCACAGTGGTATTCCATCATCCACTGAATCTACACAATATACTTGTCCATCCCTACACAACCCCTGCTCCCAACCCCTTGTGTCATGGGTCATATCACTGTAATAGACCTCTATGTAAGAACTGTCCCATACATCCTCCCTCCACCATCTATTCCAGTCCTGTCACAAATATCACCCATCCCACCAAAGGTAGGACTACAGGATTACCTGTGAAACAAGTCATGTGATCTACAAGTTAAACTGCAAACGCTGTACTTCATTCTATGTGGGTACGACAACCAACAATCTGTCTGTCTACATGAATGGGCACCGAGAAACTGTGGTCAAGAAACAACTGGACCATCCTGTTGCTAAGTAACCACCCAACATGACATTATTCATTTCAATGACTGCTTCACAGCCTGTGCCATATGGATCTTTCCCCCAACACCAGCTTTTCTGAATTCTCTCCCTGCAATATATCCTTTGTTCCTGTAACCCTCCTGGCCTCAAACTTTGTTACTCATTGTCCTCACGCATCTAGCCACTTCCCTGTTCCCACTCCAGCACTACACAGTGCTCTGTTCCACCAATGCACCCAGTCTTTTTACTTCTCAGCTTTTATACTACTTCCACTCTCTCCCCCCCTTTCTCCCCTGCCTGCCCGACTGCTCCTAGATGCTCTACCTTCCCCCCAACTTGTCCCTACATGCTCCCCAGCAGCACTTCACTGTCCCCCACCCCTAATCTGTATCCTTCCTCCTTCCCACCCCAGCCTCCTCTCTGCTGCCATCCAGTTGCCTTTCCCATCATGCACTGCTGCCGCTGCTACTTGTAGTCTGGCTTCAGCTGCTAGAGACTATGGTCATATATATATATATATATATATATATATATATATATATATATATATATATATATATATATATATATATGTGTGTGTGTGTGTGTGTGTGTGTGTCACCTATTTTTGACAAAGACCTCATTGACTGAAAGCAGTCTTTTTGTTGTACCTATCTGCGACTCAGCATCTCCACTATATGGTGAGGAGCAATTATCCTTCATAATATTGTTACTTCCTCAAATTTAATCTAAGGCAAAAAACCATTGTCTTTAATTTATTTTGTGTATATAATGTGCTGTAGCAAGAAAGAGACATTGCAATGCATGCTGGGCAGAGCTAATTGCATCTTAGCAGAAAAGTGTTCTATCTATTAAAACACTATCAGAAACAGTCAGACAAATGTAGACACAAAAATGATAGTTTTCAGAGACTGAGTTGGAAAGAAAGAGCAAAGGTGTAAATGAAATGGACTAAAACAGGAATTGAATAGGAAAATCAAGTAGAATCTCATACAAGAAATTCACAGGAGAGCAGGATTAAGTGTTACCAACAGTCAAAGTTTAACATCAAATGAGATCTTAAAAAAATAAAAGAGAGAAATGGTAGGGCAGCTGTCAAGTAAGATGAGAGTCCACTGAACGAAGGCAGAAGTATGGACAAGCATCAACAATAAAAATAAAAGTACAAGCAATGAGGAAAGAGAAATAATTGAGAAACCGTAAAATATAAAAGACTGGTGAGAAATGAAAATAAGGAGTAAGTGAGTTTGTGTCCAGAAATGAAATGGAAGTAAATATTGACAGGAGTAACTAATGCAAGCTACATCGTGTGGCACTACAAACAAAGCACATGCTATAAAAAGTTTCTTGATATCTTGGACTGAGATACTGATGCTGGGAAATTGGAGATATGGTGAAACTTCACCAAGACAAGGCTGTTCTGGTTTTAGCACTTTTTTAAAAATCTTTGTTGGTGTGTTACTGTTTAAACTCTCTGTGTGACTCGATTTATCACTGATAACTTAATGGTTGTCAATCCAAAATCAAAATATGAACATTGGTTGTGTACCAGCTAACATCCACCATGTGTTATTTCAGGGATCTCTTTTAAGTTATCTTAATACCCCTGATGACAAACTTAACATTTCAATGCACTAAAACCTATAAAAACAGCAGTTTTAAATAAATCCATGATGGTGTCATCAAGGAGTTGGGACAGCAAGTGTATAGTCACAGACTTTATAAACCTACTGTTTCAGTTGTCAGCACCATCATGAATTTATATAAACATACTCTGACATCATCATATGTTTTACATGGTGCAGAATATTTCAAGCAGACAGGAAGTTTGTTAGATGATATAGGCTTCAGAACATCTGTAACATTCAAAATACTGTGTGAGTGTGGGTAGTTTTATGTTGAGCAGAACTGATTACAATATTGAACGGCACTGCATAGAACATGAAATGTGTTTCCACTTACGCTATCCTGAAAAAAGCGGAACATGCACTGGAAAACAGACACTGAACTGCATTCGATGAGACTTCTGTTATTAAATGGAACACGGCTTCTGGGACAGGCATAATAATCAAAGCACTAGAGATAAAAATATCAGACAACACACTTATTGAAGATAGTGGATTGTAGATGAGTATGCTCTGGGATCCTTTGATTGGGAGTTGAAGCTGGCACAGCAGTTGTGCCCCCAAAAGTCACTGGTGATGGTGCAGCTATATAAGCATGGCACCATCATTCAAATGATGGTTAACCACTTGACAGTGGCAGAGGAGATTTCTGCTGACAGCTCATGGGCAGTTAACAACTTGATGTGGCTTGAAACCAGAGGTAATTTTATTAATTATGTTTCATGTTAATCAGGTTCAACAAGTGAATGTGGTTTGAGTCACTTTGTGTCTCCATCCACATAATTACTTTGTTTATAATATCCAATATGACATATGCACTAGTAATGTCTTCTATTCATTCTTCTTCTTCATCTTTGACCATTTTATCACTCTCATTTTGTACAGCATCACTAATGTCTTTATCATTTATTATTGCTGAAATCTGTTTCTATCTGTCAATGACTGCTTAGTGGCTCAAGTCTTCAATATCAATATTTGACTGCAGAACATCACATTCAGAATGGGTATCATTGTTGTTGAAACTGTGTCACAAAATTTTTCATCTGTTTCATGTTCTTTAGTTGAACACTTGTACCAGCAATTCCTAATATCAGTCAATCAATGCTTTGCCATGCCATGTCTAATATACTGGATATCCAATCATGTTCAGACTTACACAATTCATGAATGTTTCCATTTGTTATTGAAATAAGCAATTGACAGTGATAACAAGCCTTAAGTGCTTGCATGAACACCTGATCCAGTGGCTGAATTTTGTTTTCAGGTAAATGTAAAGTTTTTATATTTCATTCATTTGAGAGCAACACATTAGCAGGTGGATAAGCAGGACAGTGATCAGTGATTAGTAGAACTTCTTCTCTCAGCTTAAGTGATGACAAATGCTTCTTCACTGACTGAACAAACTCTGTTTTTAATCATTTTATGAAGATGTCACATATCATTCAAGCATTCTTTGAATGCATATAACTCAACTGTAGTGATGAAATGTTTACATGCTCAAATTATCTCAGGCTTTCACATTGTCTATATAGAAAGTTTTATGATTGTGTCTACCTGATTTATTTGTAGCAGAGATGAGCATAATTCTCCCTTAATTTATTTTGAAATACCAGAAAGTTATACATCAATAGTTCTGGTTCTAAGCAGTTAATAATAAAGCACCATTTCATCCAATAACACACTTAATGATCATTAAAATTTTCATCTAATATTACTTTCTAGAGAACTTCAGGAAATTGTGAGGCAGATTCACCATAAGAAGACCTTGCTTCTCCTTCAATGCTTCTTTGCTTAATTCCATGGAGGCATTACTACACCAACCAACCAGGATTAGGGATTTTTATACATATGTTAATTTATGAATGAAATCAGTTATATATATATATATATCCTGCTGAAATATTTCCATGTGATTAAAGATATGCCTAAAAACTATGTCAAAAGACTCTGCATCCTTGATAGCTGCTAACTCAAGACATGACAAATATAACCTCATGTTAATCTGTTTTTTACATTTGTACAGATCACAGATTTTCTTTTGCAAACAATGTTGTTTTATATTATTCATATACCGACAAGGTTTTTCACTAGTTTTCCTAAATACAGCAATTGATATACAAAGATGATGTGACTTACCATACGAAAGCGCTGGCAGGTCGATAGAAACACAAACAGACAGACACATGTTTCTATCGACCTGCCAGCGCTTTCGTATGGTAAGTCACATCATCTTTGTTTTTAAATATATTTTTCCCATGTGGAATGTTTCCACATATATATATATATATATATATATATATATATATATATATATATATATATATGGAATGTTTCCCTGATGATGTGACTTACCATATGAAAGCGCTGGCAGGTTGATAGAAACATGTGTCTGTCTGTTTGTGTTTCTATCGACCTGCCAGCGCTTTCGTATGGTAAGTCACATCATCTTTGTTTATATATATATATATATATATATATATATATATATATATATATATATATATATATATATATAGTTATAATAGAGGGAAACATTCCACGTAGGAAAAATAACTCTTTGTCTTTAAATATGTCTGCTTGTGTCTGTATATGTGTGGATGGATATGTGTGTGTGTGCGAGTGTATACCCGTCCTTTTTTCCCCCTAAGGTAAGTCTTTCCGCTCCCGGGATTGGAATGACTCCTTACCCTCTCCCTTAAAACCCACATCCTTTCGTCTTTCCCTCTCCTTCCCTCTTTCCTGATGAGGCAACAGTTTGTTGCGAAAGCTTGAATTTTGTGTGTATGTTTGTGTGTCTGTCGACCTGCCAGCACTTTCATTTGGTAAGTCACATCATCTTTGTTTTTAGATATATATTTCCTACGTGGAATGTTTCCCTCTATTATAACCACATATATATATATATATATATATATATATATATATAAGATTAGTTCCTAAGTATATCAATTGCTGTATTTAGGAAAACTAGTGAAAAACCTTGTCGGTATATGAATAATATAAAACAACATTGTTTGCAAAAGAAAATCTGTGATCTGTACAAATGTAAAAAACAGATTAACATGAGGTTATATTTGTCATGTCTTGAGTTAGCAGCTATCAAGGATGCAGAGTCTTTTGACATAGTTTTTAGGCATATCTTTAATCACATGGAAATATTTCAGCAGGAAATTGAGACTAGATGTGTACTTAAGCTCCAAAATCTGATGACAAGGTAGAAGTCACGTGTGGGGCAGGAACTCACACTTAAATCTCCTTTTCAATTTTTTCATAGGGTGCGGTATTGTGCCAGTATTTAGTTCTCTGGGCCTGAGTTGAAACAGTTAGACAAGGGTCTCACGCATAATAACAAGCAGCAGTTTATGCAAAGGCAAGTTGAATACCTAATCATTCACACCAGAGTAGCATTAGATTCAATTTTTTCATAGGGTGCAAACTCATACTATTATTCAGTTCTCTGACCGAGAGTTAAAACATTTAAATAAGGGTCTCACACCCAATAACAAGCAGCAATTTATGCAAAAACAAGCCAAATACTTAATTACACATGCCACAGCAGCATTAGACCAGGTGAAAGCATTACCATCAGAAAAGAAGAAGACTACAGTTAAACTGAATGAAGCTGTCATCTAACAGACAGAGGACTAGCAAAGAAGGTGGGTGGGTTCATGATGAGATTATGATAACTAAGAGTGTTAACAAGAAACTAATTGATGATGATGCCTTTACTGTTAGCTTAGACAAAAGTAAAACAGTGGTTATTTAATCATAGGTAGAATACAAAGAGAAAGTGGAGGACTTTATAATTAACAATAATGTAGAGCAAGCAAAATGCAGCCTGACTAATAAGTTTGTGGCAGAACTAAAAATAACTTTCAGGGGCATCAACAAGACTTTCGCAGAGCCTCAAAAGAGAAATATTCTTCCTATGAGTCTTAGAAGACCAACGCTCCATGGGACTATCAAGCTTCATAAACAGAAGCCCCAGTTAGGCCAGTTATTAATGCCACTTTTATCCCAATCAATTGGCCAGATTTCTCAATAAGGTACTTATTTAGCATCATTTTTTTCTTGGGATCATATACAGTTAAAAATAGAGAGGAGGCTATTAAATGCCTACAAGCAGTGAAGATACCTACAAATGCTAGTATAGCATCCTTCAATGTAAAAAACATGTACTCTAACATCCCAGTTAATATGTCATCTATTATTGCAGACGACCTATGCACCTTTAGTTATCTGGAGGGTGATTGTCTCAGCAAATTTTTTAAACTGTTTGCTGTTCTCCTTAAGTACAATTACTTCATATTTGGAGATAAAATACATCAGCAACATACAGAATCAGCAATTAGTTCCCCAATTGCAAGCATCTGTATTCCCCATTTGGAAAGCATTTTTCAATGACCATCCTAATTTAAAAACAGAATGCAGCTGAACAAATGGTATCTGGATGATGTCACTATAATTTTTGATGGTAGTGTTGAACAGATGAATATAATGCAAACAGCTGTTAATAGACAAGCTCTGAATATTTAATTCACAGTGGAGCATGCAGTTCATGGACCCTTACCATAGCTCAATCTTTGTATTACACTGGAGGGCAGTAATCTCAAATTTGGTGTATAACATTAACCATCAACAACTGATACACTAATTCATAATTAATCTGAGCACCCAAAATCTTATAAAATACCTGCTTGTAAGTCATTTGTCCATTGGATGCTAGCAGTACCATTAGGATCAGTGCTTTGGAAGAGGAATTACAGGCCATTAGATATACAGCACAGCAATTAAGGCTGTCAATGATTTGTTTTAAAAAATGGAAAAATGAAACAAAAAAGGACTGGGGGAAAACAGATTAGTCTCCTTGTCAGGCTAGACAATGATGTAGACAAGAAGAATTATTGAAGAATCACTTACTTTAGTCCCATATCTGAAACTAGGGAGATGTTTGAGGTCTGTGGGTGTTACCTCCACCCATTTTGTGCCTAAAACTAACAGGCAACATTGGGTCCATCATGAAGAGTGTATAGTTTGTCTATATAGTAATTCTGGTATTTCTGGTATCGAATTCCCACAGTTTGAAAGCAGATGTATCTGGCAGATATGGAGACATTTGCAAACTAGGTTCAGAGAACATAGTGCCGCTCATAATCCTAAGTTAGCTTTAGCTGTTCATTTGGAACATAATAGGTACAGCTGAGCAAAAAAACTTAAACATAAAGGCATCTCAGCAACTCTTTTCAGTGTCTACAGCGGTCGCTACTATAATACATTGTCACATTTGGTCATCTTCACATTAAGATGTATTTATAAGATCTTGTCTCCTGATCTAGATGGCTGCATGGCATTTCAACTGTCAGGCATCACATTATGTTTTCAGAACAATGTCCAGCTTTTCTTTTAATGGGCTGCACACAATATATTATTCCTCAGCATGACACCTACTGTGTAGCACTGTAGCAATGCATATATTGAAGATTTTTTGGTGTTTTCTAGTTATGCTTGGGGATTTTATGCAGTGTGATTATGTAGGTTGCCTTATATTTGTGTTGCACTTTCTACATATATTGCCTTGCATTTTTAAAATGATGTACTCTGTATATGACACATCTTCCATTATTATGTTTAATTTGTGGTATATCAGTTTTCCCCTTTTATATTTTACATTATGGTTTCATTAATTCTATTTTTTGACAATTTCATTACGGATTTTCATTATTTTTGGTTCTTAACAATTATATTTTACATTGTGAGTCTTGCTTCTATTGTTTGCTCTGTACAAGTCCTATCATAGTTAATGCTATACATTAAATAATGTGGTTTTAGCACTATTAGTAGTGGGTGGTGTTTGAGAAAAACATAGGGGTGTGGCCAAGTTTTTAGCTATGATTTCTTTCTTTGCCACTACTGCCCTTGGTATTAGTTCTGGTGGTAGCCACTCTCTGGTGTCCTCATTGCAATTTGTTGCAGTTTGCACAGCAGTCAGTTGACTGATCATGCTGGGCATCCATGATATGCAGCACACTTATATGGTAAACTGCTTTTCAAGTTCACAAAACTGGCATTTTACTTTCTTAAGCCCATGCCACATGTCTAGGTGTTCACAGTTGACAGTTGGTTCAAGGTTACAAAGTGTTTATTTGCACTTACATTCACATTTTCTTCTTCTTTTTTTGGTAGACCCCATTTACCAAGTGCAGTACTTGTTGACTCAAAGAACATTTTCATGTCTCATCCATACAGGATCTCACATGCTACTTGAAAAAAATTATTGGATTTTTACATCATTGGTATAATGTTCCATACACAATCAGGACATGACCTGATGCTCACAGTTGTGTAGACCTTTTTAATGTTATTTAATTTGATATAGCATTCTTCTCAGTTTTCATTGTTTTTTGTATCAACTGAAGATGGAATTTACATACTGAAACCCAGGTTTTGCGTACAGTTTTATCCAAATAAAGGATTTGTCAAGTACAACTGGAGTGGATTTATTCATCTTAAAAAATATTAGTAACTGTTGTGGATGTTCCACAAGGAGGCTATTATGACTCTGAAATCCAACCATCAAAAGTATCAAGTTTTGTTGCCAAGTAAATCAAAGTTAATTTGCAGCTTGGGCTTTAATAATTGGCTCAATAAGTGGCACACCTTAAGTTAACTTTATTAAAAGCCACCTGTAAAGATATTCATGAAGTACACTGTCTCTTCCCAGTTTTGTCCTTTTTCTTTCCATTCCCACTTTTGACTATGTTTATAAAACTTCTAAGTTTATTTTTGTTTCATCCATTCCCCTGATTAACCTTTCAGGTACACCACACTCACATGCTGAACTTCTATTTGTATCAGCATTCTTCATACAATCAAAAATTTTTAGTTTATGATTCACAGAATATGCTTCATGCTCCTACATTATCATAACAAACAAACAGAAATCTAGACTCTGCATGAATAATGCATGATGTGCATTATGGTTGTGCTCATTTATTATTGTCAAGCCTTCTTATGTAGTCACTTTGTCAACTGCATTGCAATATTAACCATGAGGAGTGTATTCAGGTTCCCACCCAGCAACAATCATGATATAATGATACAACACAAACCCGGGGCCATGTTTAGTTACCCCTATTACTTTTGATTCCTATTTACAGGGACTGAAAGTTACAGGGGCAAATGGTATTATAGAAATGTTGCATGCAGACAGTACCAAACTTTTTACACCACATTTTATCTAAATCTGCAGAACATCAAACTGCAGTATATCACACTTTTTCTGGATTAACAATAGGTAATTAAAAAGCTCCACTAAACATAAAAGTGATTGGCCAAGGTGTATCTAAACTGTATTTAATTTTATTTATAACAGCTGCTGTACTTACTCAATATTTACTGCAGCACACTCATCAATAATGATTAAGCCTTCCTTATCTGCAAAGTCCATGAGTTCTTCTGCATAAGGATAATGTGATGTCCTATAAGAATTTGCTCCCACCCATTTCAGCAAATCATGGTCACGAGTAAACAAAGGGAGATCAATACCTTTACCACGAATCTGAAAATGTAAGTGGGATTATCTATCTACATTTAATTTCAGTTTTCAGTTAATAGTCATCTGTCTTATCATGATCATAATGATGAAAAAGAAAGTGCAGTTTCTTGGGAAATGAACTTTACAGACACAGTATAGCAAGATTGTAATACATACAATATTCCACTTTAGATTAGAATAAGTTGCTACTCAGCACATAGATGAGATGTTGAGTGGCAGACATGTGCACTTAAAAGTATACTTAAAAATAGAGTGAGCTACTGGACAAAGTCCTGCTTCATATTGATATTCTAAATCTCAAGAAGGGCATTGTCTGAAACCTTAGTCTGCTTTTAAATACACCTTTAACATGGCTGTCTGCCACGCAACACTTCGCCTAGGTGGTGTGTAGCAATCTGTCCTAATTTATGTTATTGTTATTCTACCCAAGATTTTGTACTGTTTAATATATTAATTTATTCTACAACGGATGATTCTGGTTCATGAAGTAATCTGTACTTTCTGTACAATGTATAAAAATAGAGAACATGAATTGGTACATCTTACTGCTTCAACGACAGATAGAAATAGGACAAACCTTTTCAGTGATTTTTATTTCTGTTTTTTCCAGATACATATTTGGTTGATGAAGAGATTTCACAGGTACACAAGTATTAAAAGTTTTATATTTTCTTGATTCATCAAGATATCTCTTGCAACACTTCATGCTGAATGGTTTTGAAGTTATTTGCAAAGACAGACACTCTCATTTGATGTTAACATTCTACCAGCTGTCTAAAAATTTTCAATTTTTTCATTACATATGTCTTGAATTTAGTAAAAACAGTAAATATTGTCTCTAAAATCATTTCAGCTCACTTTCTAAATAAGCATGGTGAACAACACCTGGTCTATTTATAAAAGAATTACATAAAATTCTTTTCTGTGGCCTTAGAAAGCTTTTTTACAGACATTGAACTAAATGAAGACTAAATCAGTGGGTGATATATAAATATCTTTTGATTTGAAGAGAATAACACTTTGATTACAGAAGAGTTTCATTAAAGAATGAATAAATTCAGTGCATAAAATATGATGAAAAGCTAACATTTATCTGTGGTAGAATGAAATGATCTGCAATCAGTATGCTGAAAGAAAGACAATGAGCACTAAAAATAATGTTACTGAACCAACTCATATACTGGTGTACTTCAGGTGCACAGAAATAAATTAACAGGGATAAACAATGCCTTTGAGTTCATCTGAAACATTGAATACCATATTCAAAAGTTAGTAGAAAGGCTATATGCCACGTGTGTTACCAGTAACATTTTTAAACAATGACAGAAAATGTAAATCTCAAACACCCAAACAATCCAAAAACAGTGCTGGCTAGGGAAAAAGGATAATGAATAACAACAAGGAACACAAAAATAAGAAAATATGTAAGAGAAACACAAAAGTGTAGTGCTGAACTAATCGACACATAACTACACCTCCACCACTACATCTGTGGTGTGCAGCAAATTTGAGTAGCAAGCTGTTCAGCAGCTCCAGGCACTTCCAACTGTGGCCACCGGTCATTAACAGTGCCTCAGTTGCCTGTAGCAGGAGGCAGCAGCTCCTGGTGGATGAATACCTACTATATTGTCTTGCACTGACTCCAGGGGGCTTCTGTTGTACATGCTATTGAACTGTAATGTTCTGATTACATTAGGCATGTCACACTGTGCCTCAAATAAAGGTTGTGGATTTTTCATAACCACATTCCTTATTGTGTTAAGAGTTGGAATACAAGTGACTACAAGAAGAACATTTGTGTGCTCAACCTCAGTGATTGATTCTTAATGTAATTTCTTCATGGAGGCATTACTTCAATCACTTCTCCACCAACAGCAACTTACTATGGTCACTCTGGAAAAACACATGGCTACATTGTCTGTTCAGGCTCCACCATCTCAAGTGCATTAGCTGCTGTTTCCACAATTTCACAACTCTGGTGAAGATAGGGAAGTTTATGAAACCATGAGCACTTTTTGCACTTAGGGTGACAAACCAGGACATTTGTAAGATTCTATTTTTGTCGTGGGTTTCTCCTCACATTATCAGTTGTTGTGTCAGTTGGCTCCTTTGCAGGAACCAACCTCCCTTTCCATTGATGAAATGTGTAATTTATTGTCTCATCATTGCAAGCTCACCCATGTTATTGCTAGTCATTTAGAGTTCTGCAAGTGCCACAAGCAGCCACATCAGTCTTATCAGGCTTGGACAGTGAAGCTACAGGGTCTGAGTCATAAGTGTCACTTTATTGCTAAAACCTCAAAGGAATCCTATGCCAACTCCATGGTTCATGATGGAATCATCTGCCTTTCACCCAACAAGGAAGTGCATTAGAGGGTCTTTCAACTGAAGATCAATCATTGGAAGAAATTTAGGACATTGCTCAAATTTTGAGGTCTCCTGCACAGTAGGCCATCAAATCAAAGCATGGGGGTACATCGCCATCATTAATAGTGAATCACAATGGTGCATAGCAACAGGCTCACCAAGTGAAGAATAAGTCAATGCTGTGCAAACCAGGAATATTGGCCACATTGGATTATCCTTTTGGCAGGCATAACAACAAGGACAGTGTGCAACACTTCTACCATACCACTCTTGCTTTGTGCAACATGAGAGAGCTGTACGTTCCAGGCAGTTGTTGACACGTCACAAGTGCTGCAAGAAAGGCCAAATTGTGTCAGTTTATCATTTCAAGCATTCCTCCAAGCAAATAGACTGAGCATTAATTCAATTGCATCATTTTCTGCAGATAACAATAAACTCTTTATTGGAGGGTCTGTGCTGAACAACCATTATCACTGCAATTGGACACTGGGGCAGCTGTTTTGCCCCTCAACTCTCAAATGTAGACATGGCTGGGCTCCCCATATTTGGCTTCCATTACATGTCATATGGTAAGCTACAATCAACAGCATATTCCTATTCTTGGACAATTTATGACTGCCACAGGGCACAAATACGTAGTCTGTGCTATCACATATTTGGTTATTAACAATCCCCATATTGAGAATTTGTTTGAGTTAGACATGTTTGTTGCTTTTGACTCTGTGCATCTTACATCAGATCAGATCACTTATGAAGACCTGGATTCTATGTGCTCTGAATTTTTGGATTTATTTTCTGAGTGTTTAGAGTGTGCCAACAATTTCACAGTATGTAAACAATTGGCTCAGTCGCATTTCTTCCAGGTGCAGCCAGTACCTGTGTCCCTACAGGAACAAGTTAAACCTGAAGGAGAATCATTCAAGTGGTTTCAATAAACTGTGGGCTATGCTATTAGTGACTGTGAGAAAACCATCAGGTCAGCTCCGACTTGAAAAAACCATCAGGTCAGCTCTGACTTTGTCGTGACTTAAAATTACCATAAATGCAGAGTTTGTTATTGCTACACACCTTCAGCCCCTAACTGATGAGTTACTTGCAAACCTGGCCAATCCTTTTCCAAAACTGACTTACTTGAAGCCTATCTGCAGGTTCCTTAGGTGATGCACTGAAACAACTGCTTGTTGTGAGCATGTTTTTGATCTTTATCAATATCAGCATCTAATATTTGGAGTGTATAGTGCCCTGGCTATATTTCAATGCTTTTTGGAGCAACTTAAAGCTTATGTTCCTTGCTGCATCAACTACCTTGATGATGTTGTCAGCACTTGTGCTATGACAAAAGAACACTCATATAACCTCCGTTGTCTCTGCACTGTTTTTCACACCACAGGCCTGAATCTTAAGAAGTTCCAATTTTTCAAACCTTTATTGTTTATCTTGGTCATGAACTTTCCAGGCAGTGTGTTGAACCCCTGGAACAGCATGTTGCTGCTATTATGGGATTGCCTTGCCCAACCAATTTGTAGAAACTGCACAGATTCCTTGGGAAAATGGCATGCCATCAAAGGTTTCTTTCAGGTGCTGCCTCTCTGTCTCACCATCTGCACCAATTGGTTTGTAAAAATATTCCTTTCCAGTGATCGCTGGACTTTGAGCACACCTCTGTGCAGCTCAAAAACAGTTTATGTTCTGCACCTTGCTTTATAGCTTTCCAACTTGGTAAACATTTAGTCTTGATCACGGTTGCATTACATATGTGGTGGGGTTGGCTCTGGCCCATTGTCACATGCATGGCTCTGAGGAACTGTTGGTTTTAACATCGAAAATGCTCAACACAGCTCAGCAACACCATCCACAAGTCAAAAAAGAAGCCCCTGTGAATGTTTATTCTGTCGTAAAATTTCAGATCTTCTTATATGGTATAAAATTCCACTTAATCAGAAATCATAAACTTTTACTTTCCTCGTTTCACCATTCAGCTGCTTTGCCCAACAGAGCCATTCATTGCATTCAACACTGGGCCTTATTTTTGTTAAGGTACAGTTATGAGATCCATTTACATCCTACACTGCAGTATGAAAATGGGGACGCATTGTCTCAGTTGCCTACTGGGCCTGTTCCAGTGTTTGATAAAGAAGAACTGCTATGTTTTCAACTTGACATGCAAGTAAGATCAGCCATTGATGGTTTCCCCATTAACAGCATCAGGATTGCATCAGCAGAACTGCAGATCCAGTGTTTAAACAAGTTGAGCACATGGTACAACACAGGCAGCTTGACCATCCATCAGCTGGGGTCTCAGGCCTCTTGTGGAACTTCTATGTTTTCCATTGTCACCTTTTCTTGCTGGATGGTGTCATTCTCTTGCTGATGGATGGGGGTACACAGCTGCACATGAAGGTTCTCACATGGTTACATAAAGGTCACTGGGGAGCCTCCCACACTAAATAATTGACACATAGGCACATGTTCTGGCCTCATATTGATCACGAGGTGGAGAGCCTGGTCACAGCCTGCCGCCAGTTTTACAGTCAACAGGCAGGATCACAGCTGTTTTTCCCCTTGGTAGAACCTTCTTTTGGACACATTTTGACTGTTAGTTGTTGATGCCTTTTCCAGGTTTCCTTATGTTCTCCCTTCAACATCAGTAACAGCAGAAGTGGTGGTCAAGGAGGTGTCAGCAGTTTTCTCCATTGAAGGCCTGCTTGTACAATTGTTTTGGACAATGGTCTTCAATTTGTGGCTCAATCCATCAAGGAATTTTGCCCTCACAATGGCATCCACAACGTCATGGCACTGACTTTTCATCAAGAATCCAATGGTGAGGCAGAATGACTCGTGCAGACCTTCAAAATGTAAATGTGCAAGCACATCACAGAATTCCCAGTGGAAGATGTCCTTACATTCTTTCTCAGTTCCTTCAGAATGACTCCAATCAGGTAAAAGAGCCCAACCGAACTCTTAAAAAGCTGGTAGCTGTGGACACTGCTTCATCTTCTGGTCCTGGACAGACATCCTGCAGAAAAACTGATGTCCTCACAAATTACACCTGGCACTCTAGTCTGGGCCTGAGGGTTCAGTGATGCCCACAATGGCTTGCAGGCATCATCCACTGCCAGATTGGATGCCATGTAGTCAAGGTGCACATCGATGAGCACCTTGTTGCATGCCACTCCAGTCAGCTGCATTCTCAGTTGCATGATGGCACCTTGCAGTGGCCTGCCACTCCAGAATCTCTTCCACTGGCATTGCTGTGCCCACCCACCTTACTGACATGGTCTCCCACTGCTCTACCATTGGCCTGACCACACACAGGTGATATGGAACAGTCTCTAGTTGGGCCTGTGGTGCCTGCTCTTCCAGGGGGGATGGGGAGAGGGGCAGGAGGACACCAGGCCTTTATCAGCACACCTGAAGGCGCCTCCTACACTGCTTCAGGTGTGTCCTCTACCGAAACCAACACTGCTTCCCCTCCCCCCCCCCCCCCCCCCCCCTGCTGGCATCTACTACATTGCCTCTGGACACTGTGGCTCCCCAGTTCCTGGTCCCCAGTGCTGCTTCTGACATCAAAACATCCTCTGCCTTCCTAGGAGACAGGATCCTGTGTCTGCTCAACAGGAGGGGGAGGAAGATGTTCATGTCCACAGTTGTGGCACTTCTGCCCCAACATAGTTTACATGGACTGAGACCTGTTCATGCCCAGGCCAACTGCATTTGATATCATGGACATGTTAACCATCAGACCATCATGGAGGACCCAGCATCTGTGTGCTCTTCTCCCCCTCCCACCTCCCCCCCCCCCCCCACCCACCCCAGAAGAAGGGAGGTGTGTAGCAATCTACATGTCACTACACCTCCTCCATTAAGGTCACAGCATGTGGCGCATTCAAGTAGTGCACTGTTCAGCATTCAGCAGCTTCTGGAGCTCCATCTGAGATCGATGACTGTGGATGACACCTCAGTCACCCACAGTAGGAAGCCAGCAGCCCCCTGGTTGACAAATACCCTCTATGTTGTCTTGCACCAACTCTAGCTGGTCTGTCTTGTACATGCTACCAAACCATAATGTTCTGATTATGTTATGCATTTCACACAATAACGGAAATGAAGGTTGATGGTTTTTTGTAATCATCTTTCTTATTGAGTTCAGAATTAGAAAATGTTCTCTAGGTCTCTGGAGGAGTGAAGTCTTCATAGTGATTGGAATAATGCAGAGATCATTTTCATTCTGAAGAAGGGCTGTCAAACAGATGCAGGCAGCTACATGCCTCTTTTTCTGATGCCAGTCACTGCTGAATTTTAGAACATGTTAAATGTTTTTTGGAGACTGAAAATCTTCTCTGTAGCTGCCAACATTAATGCTGCAAACAAAGATCATGTTGAAACCCAGCTTTCTTTATGCACCTGTGATACCAAGATGGCAGCAGATACTTGCATCCACACTGATGCCATGTTCCTTGACTACCAGATGGCATTTGATAAAGTCTTGCACTGTTACCTAATGAGAAAACTATGAGTGTACAGCAAATATGCCCAGCTTCAAGACGACTGAAGAATTTCTAGTAAGTAGAACACACCAATTCAGTCTTAATTAAGAAAAAGAATAGTGGTTACTCACCATATAGGAGAGATGCTGTATCACAAATAGGCATAACAAAAAGACTGTCACACAAGTAAGCTTTCAGCCATAAAGGTCTTCATCAGGATTAGACAAAACTCTCTCTCTCTCTCTCTCTCACACACACACACACACACACACACACACACACACACACACATACACACACACACAAAAGCAACTCGTACACATGAACACAGTCTGTGGCTGCTGAGGCCAGACTGTGAGCAGCAGTGTGTGATGGGAAAAGCAATCTGGGTGATGTGGGTAAGGAGGAAACTGGGACAGGGAGGGATGACAAGGTAGGGCTGAGGAATGGTAAAATGCTGCTTTTGGGAGCATACATGGACAAGGTGGGGAGGGGGTAGGGCAGCTAGGTGCAGCTGGGAGGTTAAATGAAGAGCAGGGGAGGGGGAAGGGGGGGGTGCAGTGGAAAAGGAGAGAAGTAAAAAGACTCTGGTCGCATTGCTGAAAACAGAGTCATGTAGTGCTGAAATGGGAACAAGGGAGGTGATAGGTGGGTAAAGAACAATGATTTATGAAGGTTGAGGCCAGGAGGGTTACAGGAATGTAGGGTATATTGCAGGCAGAATTTACACCTGTGCAATTCAGAAAAGCTGGCTTTGATGGGAAGGATCCAGATGGCACAGGCAGTGAAGTAGTCATTGAAATGAAGAACATCATGCTGGGCATTGTGCTTGGTAACTGGATGGTCCAGCTGTTTCTTTGCCATTAATGCAGACAGACTGCTTGTTGGTTGTTATGCCCATATAGAATGCAGTACAGGGGTAGCAGTTTCGCTTGTAGATCACATGACTGGTTTCACAGGTAGCCCTGCCTTTGATGACACAGCTGATACTTGTGACCAGATTGTACTAAGTGATACTGGGAGGATGTATGCGATAGGTCTTGCACCTTGGCTTTCACAGGGATATGAGCCATGAGGCAAGGGATTGGGAACAGGGGTTGTGTAGGGATGGATGAGGATGTTGTGTAGGTTCAGTGGTCAGTGGAATATGCCAATGGGAGTGGTAGTCATGCGCTGAAATGAGGTATTTCCTACCCACTGTCCTTCCCACCCCTCACACAGTGGTATTCTGTCACCTGCCGAACCCCCACAGTATCCTCATCCATTCCTACATAACCTCTGCTCCCAAACCCTTACACCATGGCTCATATCTCTGTAGATGCAGGGTCTGTTGCATACACCCTGCTACCACCACTTGCTCCAGTCCAGTCACAAACATCACCTATCCCATCAGTGACAGAGCTACCTGTGAAACCAGTCATGTGATCTAAAGCAAACCTGAAACCACTGTATTGCATACCATGTGGGCATGAAACCAACAAGCTGTTTGTCCACTAGAATGGCCACCAACAAACTGTGGCCAAGAAACAGCTGGACAATCCAGCTGCTGAGCGTGCTGTCCAGCATGACATTCATTTCAATGGCTGTTCCACTGCCTGTGCCATGTGGATCATTCCCACCAACATCAGCTTTTCTGAAATGTGCAGATGGGAAATTCTCTGTGAAATATGTTCCCAAAACCCTCCTGACTTCAACCTTCATTAGTCATGATACGTTACTCACCTATCCCCATCCCTGTTCCAATTTCAGCACTACAAAGCCCTCCATTCTGCCAGTGCACCCACAGTTTTTTGCTTCTGTCCTTTTCCACTGTGCCTGCCATCCCCCTCCTTCCTGACCTCCATCTAATCTTCCAATTGCATACAGCTGCCCTACACTCTTGCCACCTTGTCCCTATGTGTTCCCACAAGCAGCACTTTACCATCAATCACCCCTCTCCTGCTATCCCTCCCACTCACCACACCAGCCTCCACTTTACCCTCCACTACCTGTATTGCTTCTCCCATCATGCGCTGCTGCTCGCAGTCTAGCCTTGGCAGCCAGAGACTGTGGTCATATGTGCATCACATGTGTGTGTGTGTGTGTGTGTGTGTGTGTGTGTGTGTGTGTGTGTGTGTGTGTGTGTGTGTGTGTGTGTGTGTGTGTGTGTGTGTGCCTATCTGTGACTCAACATCTTCACTATATGGTGAGTATCAACTATCCTTTTGGTAATCCCATCATTATCCATTCTGGATTTTCTATTGTTTAGTTAAGAGAACTCTTAAGCTGTTAAAAGTGACTTTGGGCATACCCCAAGATTATGTTATGTGATCATTACTTCTCACAACATACATGAATGACCTAGTGGTCAATGTTGGAAGATAGTCACATATGATGCAGTTGTAGACAAAGATTTCACAATCACTGAAAATTATAGCAAAATGCAGGATTTCAGGGATTGGAAGTTGACCCTCAACATAAAAAAGTAATATATTGTGCACAAATAGGCAGAAAACTGATTAATGTATGGTTGGTTGATTGCTGAGCAATTACTGGAACCAGTCACTTTTATTAAGTGCCTTGGAGAATGTGTACAGAATAAAAAGGATCAAAGAACCACATAAAGCTAATCACAGGAAGGACAGGAGCAAGGCTGAGATGCATTTCAAGTGTGCATTCTACCCAAAAAAGACATAGTTTACAGAACCCTTGTTTGACCAATACATGAATATAAGGTGGTTTGCAGAGTGTAGGTGTAGATGTGTAGTACATGCTGACATAATAGCACCTATGAAACTGAAATGAAGATTGTCAGGACATATATTTCACAGTAGTTTTAGAAGATGGACTTAGAAAATTCTTTACTGACTTTCTCAATGCAGGTACTATCATAGGTGGATTGATACCATCATGAAACAAGCACGGCATCCTTGGGTATGCAGTGTTGTAAATATAATATGTGTAGATGATTATAACATTCTTTATCCAACAGTGAACGAAATATGGTTATTGATGTTAATAATGATGATGATTATTTGGCATGCTTTGAGTGCCACAATATTAGTAATCCCATATATCCCTTAAAGTATCATTTACAAATCTGCTTTCTTTATAAAGCATTAGTTATAGTCACATATGACTTGTAATAACACTCCTGTGCTACTTTTCAGTCATACAGAAATTCAATAGGCTTACTGGCACAAATAAACAATAACAGTTATTGACAAGATCACACTTAAAGTGATGCACATATCATGCATGTACCAGAATATAAGCAAATGATGAAGAGATGTTGCTTACATCAGAATCTTCATGTCTACCAAAACCTCTTATGTAAATAGGTTTGCCATTGATAAGAAATGATGAGTTGTCCCAGAAGAGCTGCCGTATTCCCACAGGTAGCCTGTATACATCATCTGTTCCCCTCTCTGAGGAATTCACATGAACCTGTTTAAAAACCACATACATTAATTGTGATCTGCTGCAACATATACAAATTATAACATATGATACATAAAGAAAGAAAAAGTCTGTAATTAATCTAAAACTATACTGGATTTAATTGAATATTATTTGAACCTGTAGGATTACACTGTGTACAGTAAAAATACGTGTCATATATGATACATCAAAGTCTGAAAACATTCATAAAGACTTGTTTCACAAGGCACAGACATTTTGATTACACTCTCCAACATCGCTGATTATAAGGGCAACATACATATTTTAATTTAGTAGGTAGTCTTTAATACTGTATAACTCCTTACCACTAGATAGTCTTTGAGCTTCTTTGGAAAGACAGGATTATGTATACTATCATGCAAATTTTTAGCTAGACTTTTTAGCAGACTGATACCTGATTACTGGGGTCTTTTTTTAAAGCACTGTATATTGTCGGGATATGCTTTGCATATTGTTCTTCCTCCATGTGTTGTGGGTGTGACACTAGCGTTTTTATTCCACTCAAATTATCTTTTGAAATGATGTAATTGTTTCATATATGTGCATAGATGTAATATGTAAAAGTTATGATGCCTAGCTAGAAGCTGTTTGTATGCATAGTGCACTAGCTGATTCCTTATTAATATGACAAAGCTGAGTTTCTTACAGACAGAACTAATATGCTGTTTACATTTAACCTCATTTTCCACAACAAAAACCTGAGAAATTAGTGGTTTTTACCCTTTTCAGCTTTGTATCATCCACCTCCACATCCATATACACAGACTTCTCTTTGTTTCTGAATAAAGCATTCATAGTATTTCTCGGGTTGTTATGTTTACAGAAATATGTTCTCTCCTTTCAAGCTGTTCAAATTTCTGATCAGTATTCAGTATTGTCAAATCATCTGCACACAACATTATTTTCTCTTTCTTTTAAACACCTGTATCATTTACAAACAGATTAAACAGCAATAGCCCCATTATTGAATCATACAGCTCTCTTTATATTATGGCTTTGGTTTTTGACTAGTATGAGCTATTGATACATGCTGTTCCCTATTGTATAGGTATGATTGTATTTTTTTCATCTAAGACCTGTATAATGTTTTCTGTCAGATTGGCAATGGCTGATTCTGTAGATTTGTCATTTCTGAAAGCATGTTTTGTTAGTAGAACAAAGTTGTACTTCTCCAGATAAACAACCAATCTATTACAAGTAAGCACCTCCAGGATTTTTGAGAAATCTGATATCAGTGAAACTGATCTGTAGTTTTTGGGGGTCAGGAAAAAGAATATAATTAGCAAATGGCAGGAGGGCTCACAAGCACCTGTATCTAGGTTCTGATCTCGACAGGAAAAAGATTTTTGCAATACTTTGTGACTTTTTATTCAACTTTGGCATATGATGTAATTCTTCCTTTTCCCATGCTGACTCTACATGAAAACAGTGATAACATACAACCACGTATACTTAACCTCTCTGTGATTGCATGGTGTTCAGATAGACACAAATGTTTACCTCATCAGAATTCTTCAAATATTTTACACAAACAAGTAGCTCATCTGACTTTATTGGATACCATTGGATATTTGTGGTCCTGTTCTGATTTCCTTCAAAACTATTGTAGTGAATATAAGGGCTTCCAGTTTAGGGGAGACAAAAATAAAGCCTTAGGGAAAACAGACTATGCAGTTACAATACTGTTAGTACACATGTATAAAAAGTTGTATTACTGTGTCTTGAATGACCAAGTATTATTCTTTGTACATTTTTTGTACAATTTTGTATGTATTATTCTTTGTACTACTTAATGTAAAATTTTGTGTGTTCCTTTTGCACAGATTCTTTCTCATAAATTTACATGTACTTTTGGACTACATCCATTCAATATTTATTGTCTACAGATGGATAAATAAATAGATAAATAGAAATATTTAATTATATATAAAAACAAAGGAGATGTGACTTACCAAACGAAAGCACTGGCAGGTTGATAGACACACAAACAAACACAAACATACACACAAAATTCTAGCTTTCGCAACCAACGGCTGCTACATCAGGAAAGAGGGAAGGAGAGGGAAAGACGAAAGGATGTGGGTTTTAAGGGAGAGGGTAAGAAGTCATTCCAATCCCGGGAGTGGAAAGACTTACCTTAGGGGGAAAAAAGGACAGGTATACACTTGCATACAGACACATATTAATTATCTATATCATGCCTCTAACCTAAATACTGTACTCCTCTAAATCTAACAATAACAAGGATTTTTCTTTGTGTGCTTGTGACATCCATTGCTTGTCCTGAATGACACCCAGGTGATCTCTCTTCCCCTTTGTATTCAGCTTCAAAGAATGGTTAGTATATTCCCATCTGGCTATTGGAGCAACAGATACAGCACAATTATTAGAATTTGCTATGGTCAGCAAAATTTACTCAGTTTTTTGATTACATGACTGACAGCTGTGTAAATGTAAGATACGTTTTGACACTGAAAAAAAATCCACCAACCTCACAGATGTGTTTGCTGTTAGTATTGTTACTCAATATATCTGTCAAATGAAATGAAATGAAAATTCATGTCATTTTTACTGTTTGATCTATGTTGTTAGATAGGCTGTTTCTGCTGCATGAGCACCTGCCCTTTATTATGAAAATCTTTGTACAATGCTGACTTTCTAGAATGCATATGCCAGGAACTTCGGTCTGCTCACTTTACTCCTGTAAAGGATGTGTATTATGGATGTCTGTTCTAACATTATCAGCAATACCATTTTTTTCTGTTCTTACATTTTCTCTCAAAAATGTAACTTACTCTGCACAAGAATACAGTTAATATTCAATACAATTTGAATCATCTACAAATTCAGAAGAACACTTACCTCAAGAGTGTAGAGATAGCCAGGATTGGGATCCATGAGGTACGGCCACCATGCTTTGGCATTTGTGACAGTCAGTTCTCCTGCAAAGCCTGTACCTGTGGCTACAGATAGACCTTCTGCATCCAAAAGGGATACAGAACAAGAAGGCAGGTCATCAGCTTGCCCATCAAATGTCACATTGTACTGCACAGTACCTGCAAAATCATTGCTTCACTTCATTATAATAAACAGAGGAGCATAAGCCATACAACTTAAAAGTCTTTGTGTAAAAAGCCCAATAGTTAGTTATTCTTTCATTTTATTACATTCCATAGATCCTATCAAGAAGGAGAACCTTCAAAGATGTGGACTAAGGCAAGATACACATCATCAAAAGAGAAGCTACTTTTAAAAATGCCATCTAATGTTCACAGAATTAATAATAATCTAACACTGTCTGACTGAAGGTCCTTGGTAGCTAAATTAACCTAGTAAATTAGAAGAATAGACAGTACAAAAGAAGTTGCTATATCTTCAATTATTAAATAGTTGCTTTTTATCTTCTGTTTGTACCTCAAGGTTTAGTTAATTAAATTCTTAATTTTCAGAGAAAATTTGCCTGCATCTGAAACAACAGTAGTCTGTTCGAACAGTCCACGGGTGTGCTGCCAGTCCACAGCGTCCAACGGGCACAATATTTTGGCAATCAGACATGTTGCCATCGTCAGGTGTGCTGACAAACAGTTCGTCAGTGCACCTGACAATGGCGACATGTCTGATCGCTAAATATTGTGCCCGTTGGACACTATGGACCAGCAGTACACCTGTGGACTGTTCAAGCAAGAAATACACTGGGAGAAACTGAAGAATCACAACAGTAGTCTGCTTACGATGCACTGCTACTTGTCATGCAGCTTTACTCATATATAACCAAGAATCTAGGAAATCAGCCAGATTAACATGAATATCATTATGCACTGTAGTGAGAGTTCACTGATAACATACAAATTAACTTCCTGTCATTTAGCTGTCATTTGTTAATGTATACTTTTATTTGTCACATATCCCTGAATGTTTTCCTTCTTGATGGGGCCTACAGAACACAATGAAATACTAAATAACTGAGTTGTAGAAGGATGGTCAATAGTTTTTCTGTTGAGACCACCTATTTAGACCGATTATTTAGAGCAGTTAGACCAGTTTAAGTAAAAGTGTCTGTTAGATTTCACTTTCGACAGCACTTGGTCACAAAAGTCACTATTAAGTATTTTGTGTATGATAAATTTGTTGAAAGTGCATTACTATGTTTCATGCTGACAGTGTATTAATCCTGTAAATATTAGCAGTTCCAGTTTACTGTTATGTTTTCATGTATCTTATTATTAAGCCTTGTATTGTGATTGTGTAAACTGCAGTTTAGCTGAAAGTGCTTTTTATTATCAACAACAAGAAAAATTAAAGGGGGAATTATGAAAATACTAGCATAATATGTTAAGCATTAATATGTGTCATGCATAAATATGTGAACAGTAGGAATGTAGGAGTGGGAAATGGGAGTTCATGTTTCAAGAAACTTGAGAATCTTTTGCAAATTTTTTTTTAATTATTATTTTTTTTGAAGTGTGCTTCATGACATTCTTAGGAACATAAGCATGTTTCAGACATTACAATTAATTGTCACTTTGAGAGTTTGAGGCCAAGATCAATCTTGGACACCTCGCAGAATATGCCAGTATGCTGAAATCTAAGCGGGGGGTAGGGAATAAATGCAATCTGGTATGCCTCCAATGCCAAACAACACACAAGGAAAATCCATTCCTTTCATTTGTTTGGTGGTAGTAAGAAAGAGCTGTACTGAACACAACATTTGTAATGGCTGATGGCAACAAAGGAGAAACCGTGAGTCTGGGAATATTTTGCAGATGCTCTGGAAACTAAAGTGCTGTGTTGTATATTCTCACAGTGTATTAGTTTTGAAAGGCAAAATATGAAGGGTTTGACTAACCATCTGAAGAGCCATGGTGTATTTCAATGCAGTCAGTCATCAGTGAGCATTTCTTCTTCTTTGCAGGGTGTTATAGTAAATGTGATTCTTGATGATATTTTATTATGTATTTTCTGGGGATAAAGATTTTATAGGTGTTTTAGAATGTGTGATTCTGTTACCACAAGTATTATGGTCTACATTTCATGAATTTTCTTTGTAGTTTCTAATTACTCTCTTACTTATCTACCTCTGTTCTACCTTCAACTACATCATCATTTAAGACTGATTATGCCTTCCAGCACTCAGTCTGGAGCATAGCCCCCTTATAAAATTCCTCCACGATCTCCTATTCAGTGCTAACATTGGTGCCTCTTCTGATGTTAAACCTATTACTTCAAAATCACTCTTAACCGAATCCAGGTACCTTCTCCTTGGTCTGCCCCGACTCCTCCCACCCTCTACTGCTGAACCCATGAGTCTCTTGGATAACCTTGCTTCTCCCATGCATGTAACATGACCCCACCATCTAAGCCTGTTCGCCCTGACTGCTACATCTATGGAGTTCATTCCCAGTTTTTCTTTGATTTCCTCATTGTGGACACCCTCCTGCCATTGTTCCCATCTACTAGTACCTGCAATCATCCTAGCTACTTTCATATCCGTAACCTCAACCTTGTTGATAAGGTAACCTGAATCCACCCAGCTTTCTCTCCCATACAGCAAAGTTTGTCGAAAGATTGAACGGTGCACAGATAACTTAGTCTTGGTACTGACTTCCTTCTTGTAGAAGAGAGTAGATCGTAGCTGAGTGCTCACTGCATTAGCTTTGCTACACCTCGCTTCCAGTTCTTTCACTATGTTGCCATCCTGTGAGAATATGCATCCTAAGTACTTGAAACCGTCCACCTGTTCTAACTTAGTTCCTCCTATTTGGCACTCAATCCATTTATATTTCTTTCCCACTGACATTACTTTCGTTTTGGAGATGCTAATCTTCATACCATAGTCCTTACATTTCTGATCTAGCTCTGAAATAATACTTTGCAAACTTTCAATCGAATCTGCCATCACAACTAAGTCATCCGCATATGCAAGACTGCTTATTTTGTGTTCACATATCTTAATCTCACCCAGCCAGTCTATTGTTTTCAACATATGATCCATAAATACACTCCTGGAAATTGAAATAAGAACACCGTGAATTCATTGTCCCAGGAAGGGGAAACTTTATTGACACATTCCTGGGGTCAGATACATCACATGATCACACTGACAGAACCACAGGCACATAGACACAGGCAACAGAGCATGCACAATGTCGGCACTAGTACAGTGTATATCCACCTTTCGCAGCAATGCAGGCTGCTATTCTCCCATGGAGACGATCGTAGAGATGCTGGATGTAGTCCTGTGTAACGGCTTGCCATGCCATTTCCACCTGGTGCCTCAGTTGGACCAGCGTTCGTGCTGGACGTGCAGACCGCGTGAGACGACGTTTCATCAAGTCCCAAACATGCTCAATGGGGGACAGATCCGGAGATCTTGCTGGCCAGGGTAGTTGTCTTACACCTTCTAGAGCACGTTGGGTGGCACGGGATACATGCGGACGTGCATTGTCCTGTTGGAACAGCAAGTTCCCTTGCCGGTCTAGGAATGGTAGAACGATGGGTTCGATGACGGTTTGGATGTACCGTGCACTATTCAGTGTCCCCTCGACGATCGCCAGTGGTGTACGGCCAGTGTAGGAGATCGCTCCCCACACCATGATGCCGGGTGTTGGCCCTGTGTGCCTCGGTCGTATGCAGTCCTGATTGTGGCGCTCACCTGCACGGCGCCAAACATGCATACGACCATCATTGGCACCAAGGCAGAAGCGACTCTCATCGCTGAAGACGACACGTCTCCATTCGTCCCTCCATTCACGCCTGTCGCGACACCACTGGAGGCGGGCTGCACGATGTTGGGGCGTGAGCGGAAGACGGCCTAACGGTGTGCGGGACCGTAGCCCAGCTTCATGGAGACGGTTGCGAATGGTCCTCGCCGATACCCCAGGAGCAACAGTGTCCCTAATTTGCTGGGAAGTGGCGGTACGGTCCCCTACGGCACTGCGTAGGATCCTACGGTCTTGGCGTGCATCCGTGCATCGCTGCGGTCCGGTCCCAGGTCGACGGGCACGTGCACCTTCCGCCGACCACTGGCGACAACATCGATGTACTGTGGAGACCTCACGCCCCACGCATTGAGCAATTCGGCGGTACGTCCACCCGGCCTCCCGCATGCCCACTATACGCCCTCGCTCAAAGTCCGTCAACTGCACATACGGTTCACATCCACGCTGTCGCGGCATGCTACCAGTGTTAAAGACTGCGATGGAGCTCCGTATGCCACGGTAAACTGGCTGACACTGTCGGCGGCGGTGCACAAATGCTGCGCAGCTAGCGCCATTCGACGGCCAACACCGCGGTTCCTGGTGTGTCCGCTGTGCCGTGCGTGTGATCATTGCTTGTACAGCCCTCTCGCAGTGTCCGGAGCAAGTATGGTGGGTCTGACACACCCGTGTCAATGTGTTCTTTTTTCCATTTCCAGGAGTGTACTATGAACAACAGTGGAGACAGGTTGCAGCCTTGACTTATCCCTGAAACTACTCTGAACCATGAACTCAATTTACCATCAACTCTAACTGCTGCCTAACTATCCATGTAAAGACCTTTAATTGCTTGCAAAAGTTTGCCGCCTATTCCATAATCTCGTAGAACAGACAATAACTTCCTCTTAGGAACCCGGTCATATGCCTTTCCTAGATCTATAAAGCATAGATACAATTCCCTGTTCCACTCCTAACACTTCTCCATTATTTGCCGTAAGCTAAAGATCTGGTCCTGACAACCTCTAAGAGGCCTAAACCCACACTGATTTTCATCCAATTGGTCCTCAACTAATACTCGCACTTTCCTTTCGACAATACCTGAGAAGATTTTACCCACAACACTGATTAAAGAGATACCTCTGTAGTTGTTACAATCTTTTCTGTTTCCTTGTTTAAAGATTGGTGTTATTACTGCTTTCGTCCAGTCTGATGGAACCTGTTCCGACTCCCAGGCCATTTCAATTATCCTGTGTAGCCATTTAAGACCTGACATTCCACTGTATTTGATGAGTTCTGACTTAATTTCATCCACCCCAGCTGCTTTATTGCACTGCAATCTATTGACTATTCTCTCCACTTCCTCAAATGTGATCCTATTTCCATCATCATTCCTATCCCATTGTACCTCGAAATCTGAAACATTACTGATCGTATTTTCACCTACATTGAGCAACTCTTCAAAATATTCCCTCCATCTGCCCAAGGCATCCACAGGATTCACCAGCAGTTTTCCTGACCTGTCCAAAATACTTGTCATTTCTTTCTTACCTCCCTTTTGAAGACTGCTAATTACACTCCAGAATGGTTTTCCAACAGCTTGACCCATAGTCTCCAACCTGTTTCCAAAGTCTTCCCAAGATTTCTTCTTGGATGCTGCAATTATCTGTTTGGCTTTGGTTCTTTCTTCAACATAACTCTGTCTACCTGAGTTCTAGTGAGTAGCCATTTTTGATACGCCTTCTTTTTCCTTTTACAGGCTGCCTTGACACTGTCATTCCACCAAGCTGTTTGCTTCTTCCTACTTTTACACACTACTGTTCCAAGACATTCTTCAGCCACTTCTAGTACTGTGTCCCTGTACCTTGTCCATTCCTTTTCCAATGACTGTAATTGACTACATTCAACTAACTGGTACCTTTCTGAGATCACTGTTATGTACTTGTGCCTGATTTCCTTATCCTGAAGTTTCTCCACTCTTATCCTCCTACATGTGGACCTGACCTCCTGCACTTTCGGCCCCACAATCCCAATTTCACTGCAGATTAAATAATGATCAGTGTCATCAAAGAATCCCCTGAATACACGTGTGTCCCTCACAGCCTTCCTGAATTCCTGATCTGTTATTATATAGTCAATGACAGATCTGGTTCCCCTGCCTTCCCAAGTATACCGGTGATTGTCTTATGTTTAAGAAAGGAGTTTGTGATTACTAAGCCCATACTGGCACAGAAATCCAAGAGTTGTTTCCTGTTCCTGTTGGCCTCCATATCCTCCCCAAATTTACCCATAACCTTTTCATACCCTTCTGTTCGATTTCCAATCCTGGCGTTAAAATTACCCATGAGCAGAACACTGTCCTTGTCCTTTACTCTAACAACTACATCACTGAGTGCCTCATAAAAACTATCCATCTTATCTTGATCTGTCCCTTCACAATGCGAATATACTGACACAATCCTAATTTTCTTGCTAGACACTGTCAAATCTATCCACATCAGTTGTTCGTTTACATACCTTATTGCAACTATGCTGGGTTCCATTTCTTTCCTGATGTAAAGCCCTACACTCCATTGTGCTATTCCTGCTTTGACTCCTGACAGGTAGACCTTGTATTCTCCCACTTCTTCTTCTTTCTCACCCCTTACCCGAATGTCACTAACAGCTAAAACGTCCAGCCCCATCTTACTTGCAGCCTCTGCCAGCTCTACCTTCTTCCCAGAGTAGCCCCCATTCATATTAAATGCTCCCCATCTCATTACCATTTGTTTGCCAAGTCGTATCTTAGGAGTCCCTGGTTTGTCAGTTAGAGGTGGGACTCCGTCACCTCCAAAGGTCCGAGGCATTTTGCTCTGATTGTTGCCAGCATCATATTTAAAGTACAAGGGAAGCAGGTTGCTAGCCTTACTTGCCCTGAGTCCCATTGGGTATTACCCCTAACAGTTGAGGGACTAACCAGCGGATTTGGTAGTCTTTGCCGTATGAGCACAAAGGTGACCACGGCTCAGAATATGTCCGAGATGCCCTGCCTTTTTCCAAAGTAACTGGTATCCCGACTGTCGGGACCACTTACTTGGCCACTCATACGTTGCCCATGGTTCATGAACTAGGACATGACTACAGGAACCCAAACCATGAACCACACCTTCAACTACAAGGAGTGTAAAATGTGCAGACATCTAGATAGTCCATTTTTAACTTCATTTTGTAGACAAATCACTGTGCACCATAGATTGTTGTATTTATCTTACAGGTGAAAAGCACAAAATAATTAAAGATGAAACACTGAATCAAATAAAACAAAATTTTAAGCACTTGTCCACTTTAGAGGTGCAACAAGTATTCAGTCACCTAGTTTTCTTTCCTTATTTTAATAGTCCCTGTGTTCAAATACTTATGCCAACATGGGCTGAATGTATCTGCAGACTTATTGTGCTCTGGCACAAAGGATATTTGACACTGCAACTGGGTGGACATGAGTGAAAGTTGTAGTATCAACGTACATAATTTTAGACTAATATTTTTATTTAGAAAAATACACAAAACCAAAGAAAATACAGAGCAGACTATAAATTATCAGACTAAGTGCCATCACAATCAGTTGATTCATTTCTGTCATGCAAGTTCTCTCTGGAGACGTTTTATTGTCCCTACTGTCAATGTATTGCCCCTGACTTTAGAAAGTGGCTCCAGCATGTCACTTTTATTTGAAATGTGATTACTTTTAGTGTGTGATTATAAGACATTTGACTGATTGTCAACTGATTTAAATCAAGACATGATGAGTATCTTCAACTGTTTTAGAGTTTTATTACATGAATGTTGTGCCAGTGCCTTTTCACTTGGCATCTGTAGCCTGTGGCCAAACAATCAGAAAGTTGCCACTGCAGTCTGATGCAAGAAGCTACATGGAGGCTGAACTGACATGATGTAAGACTCCATTATGACATTAGAGCAGGGATAGTTACCACATGTACAGCCATGATACTGCTACCAGGCTTGAATATCACTGACACAGCAAAATTTGGGGCTACACTGCCAGAATGGTGACACGGATTACCACATGACTGAGCTTGGTCCAGCCCCACTTTCTCAGGTTACCGCCCATAAACACTGCCCATTCCAGTCATGCAGTGTCTGCCAGTGCCTACAGACAACTCTCAGAGGTACTCCATGACAGTCATCAAACTTATGTGGGCCACCCAACACCCTGCTACTAGATGCCACCTCTGATATCTCCAAGACTACAAGCTGCACTTAGTTCTGATACTACCAAGAGCTGAACTGGTCTCTTGCAGCAGGTAACCATCTGCAAGCAGACTTGTGCTGACTTCAGGGTGCCTATTTGGGGGTATATGGTTTGCACCTTGGCCCGACTTGCTGTTGAGCTATTGCCTGCCCTGCCTTCATGCACACTGCTACTGTAGGCTTGCATCTGCAGGCCAATGTCATAGTGTCTGATGCTGGTGTCCTCAGTTCACACCCAAGCTCTGATTTATGCTGCACACTGAGTCACATATCTGGACTGTACAGTGGGACTGACCTGCTACAGATCTCATCATTGTTTTGTTCTGGCCTCCTGATTGGGCCAGCATGCTTCACCATCTGGGCCCAGCCTGTGTCCCTGGGTGCTGACCCCACGAAAATAATTTTTTGAATGTGGTACTGTGCGCAATGAATAAACACATTAGTGGTGGCCCTACATCATGGGCCATGAGTGTCCATTACAATTTTATCATGTTTTTATATTTCATGATGATGTCAACCATGACTAAAAATTTTATCTCCTTCTTTTACTAAGTTTTAGAAGAGAGATCAATCTGATGATGATCACAACAATGCCCACATGTTCTCATAGGCAATTAATTTAGTGGTTATTACAGATTTAAAGGTACAGTTACTCATGTGGACTAGAAACCACAAAGTTCTTGACTTAACATCTGTGCATACACATTTTCATGAAAGATACAGATATCTGAATCTATAATATTTACTTCTATAATTCATTTCTCAGGAACAAATTAATTTACAACAAATTCAACTGTAGTTCACAACATATTCCATAATAAAATCAAATTAAAAAGTCTACATACTGTTGACGTGAGACATAATTTAGTTAGTTTGAATAGATCGAAATATACAGGCATTAATGAATAGTGCATCTCTGACACCAACTGCCTTATGGCACAAGAGATCTAAACAAATAAAATAATGACACATTATTAACTATACAAATGTATATAGCACAGAATGTGAAATTTACCTGTCCCATCACCAGAGTATTCTGTTGTAACAGTGATGTCATCAATAAACACCTCAGGGGTAGTGTAGAGATAAACTGACCGGTCAATGCCCGCATAATTGAAGAAGTCGAACGTGTAAGTCTGGTATGTCCTGTTACCATTTTCGCTGTCCAACAAAACATTTTGCAAAACTCAGTCATCACACAAACCAGTTTATTCAAATTATCTCAGACATAATGATTCTATCCTTATTCAAACATGTATATGGAGTTGTTTGTCATGCAGCTAAACTATAAAATGAATGTACCAATTTCTGCATCAGAGATATTACTCTAAAAGTTTACAACAGTTTTCATAACTAGGCATTATTCATTGGAGAGAAAAGGAGGAAATTTATAATGAAAGAGAAGTCAGCAAAGACATGCATTTATGTTTATGAACTGTTTATTTTTATACATAACAATTAACAAAAATAGTTCAAATGGCTCCAAGCACTATGGGACTTAACATCTGAGGTCATCAGTCTCCTAGATTTAGAACTACTGAAACCTAACTAACCTAATAACATCACACACATCCACACCCAAAGCAGGATTCGAACCTATGACCATGCCAGCAGCGCAGGTCCAGACTGAAGCACCTAGAACTGCTCGGCCACAACGGCTGGCTAACAATTAACAATTATTCATAGAGAACCACTTGAAAAACATGGCAAAATGTTTATGTACCAGAAACAAAGACAATGTCATGTTCCCCTCTCACATGAAAAGTCTAAGTTTCTAAGAAAATCATTGTAAAACATTCTGATAAAAATTAACTATATCTTATATCCTCAAAAGAGGTTGTCATGTTTATCAACTCTCTCAAAAATAAATTATCATTTGTTTACATTTTGCTAGAACAGAAATTGTTGCTGTTGAGCTTATGTAATGACATATAATTAATGGCTTATGTAATGACTTATGTAATTAATCTCTACATAATTACATTTTCATACAATGTGTTATGGAACTTCAGAAAATAGCAATAATGCAGATTGTCAACCATGTCTGAGTCATCAGCATTTTCAAAATCTTTGGAGACACTACTGTAGTCTGGGTTTAGAACTCTTTCTGCTACCATTTTAGCACAGCTTGTGATGATTCATTTTACTAACCTTGTGTTCACACAGTGTTTTTTGCATGTAAATTTTAGTAACTTTCATATAAATGTCACTGAAGATAAAGTTGAAAGAAAATAACCTTAGAAATGAAAACATAAAATTGTGAGCATTGCTGATTTAGTGCACACATACAATCAGTCTACATTGAGTATTTGCACTATCCTCAAGAACAAGGACAAGATTAAGGAGATAGATGCATCAAAAGGAGTGACGAGAGTATCTAAACAATGGTTTTGTATTCTGGATTATGGATAAATGAAAACCAATTGCAAGGCAAAACTAGTAGTGGCAGATTATTGTAAGCAAATGGTAGTGAATAGTAGTATTATATTTTAGAAGGAGTAGAAGTGCTTCAAGGATGGCTGTGCCATCAAAATTTGTTTCTATAGTATGAAGTTTGTGAGGGGTATGGATCGGCAGAGTCTGAAGATCTGGAGGTCATTATGATAAGAAGAACAGCATCTAGAAAAGGGAAACAGGGCTTTTAGGGTAAATTCTCCATCATTTCAAATTAGGCAACATTCAAAGAGCTGTGTATGGAACTGGGTTTTAACTGAAGATAGAGGTGGTTTTTTACAGTGGCATCATAGGTGAATCAGTTTGGTTAGGGGTGTCACTCATGAGCATGAAAAAGGAATGTAATCACTGTCAGGGAAAAATAAGTATAGGTTTTGTTTATGTGCCTCTCATGTACTTGGAAACTTGACTACACAGTGAGTTGTTATGTGTGCACTATAGCTTCATCTGTACCTGCATATACATCAACATCCATACTCCACAAGCAGTTGTGAAGTGCATGCCAGGGGACATTTCCCATTGTGCCACATATTAAGGGTTTGTTTTGTTCTATTCACATACAGAGTACAGGAAGAATGACTACTTAATTACTTCTCTGTAAGCTGTTAACAGTCTAATCCTCACTTTTTGGTACATAAGCTGCAATGCATAGGGGTTATGATATATTCCTAGATTTCTCACTTAATACTGGTTCTTGAAACTTTAAAAGTAGTCTTTCATGGGTTGGTTGCCATCATTCATTTTAGGATTTGCAGCATACTGGTGATGCTCTCCCACTCCTGATCATTTAAATCAAGTTGTTAATCATTACACAACTTGTATCAAGATGAGACTGAATTTTTTTACAGTATTTTTTCAAATTGCACTGCATTAAAAATAGCTGTATTGTCTGCAATAAGTCTGAAGTAACAGTTAATATTGTCCCCCAGATCATTAATAGACAACATGAACAGCTTGGGTTGCAATACAGTTCCATAGGATATGCCTGAAGTTATTTCTATATCTGTCAGTGACCCTCCATCCAAGACAACATTCTGCATCCTTCCTACCAAGAAATCTTCAACCCAGTCACAACTATTTCCATACTTTCATTAATAAGCATTGATCTGTTACTGAGTCAAATACTTTTTTCAAGTCATCTACCTACAACAGCAAATCAGAAAGTATTTGCTCCTATTTCTTTAGCCAAATTATGGCTGTAAATGTGAAGTCAGCATGTTCATTCCCAACAGCAGACCTTTCGTGGACTGACATGGCCTTATTTGTTGGTAGCTCTGTGACACAGCAGTGTTGTCAGTTGTTGAGGATGGTAGTTCTGCTTTGTACATCCATGGCATACTGTGATGAAGCAAGCCGGGGTCTCTTTACTTCCTCTCTTGTTTTGCCATCTGCCTCCTTAAATTCATTTTATTATCAATTTTGATTAATTACCATTAATGTACATGAGTATAATCTGCATTTCTATAAAAGAGAAAGATTGGCCCTCAGTCTTAAGGATTATAGCACCAGGTCTAATTTTGTTATTAGTTTTGTGCATGTAATTAATTTTCTAATTTACTTTGACTATTCCTGGGTAATATATTTTGCTATAGGGTGAAATCAGTGATTGTTTCATTGTTTCTATTGTTGACTTATAAACAAATATAAATTCTGCACCAATTATAAACATGTGGAAGAACTATTAGGATTCTTAAAGTAATCCTGGATCAAACCATTTAAATTAGATAATGCTACAGTTTTGGCTTGCACTAGAGCTGGTAGTGATGAAGAGCCACATGTATATAAATGTACTGTAATTACAGGTAAGGGTAATGGAAATGATAGTAGTAGGACGAGAGTAAATTCTAATTCTAGTGAGATATTGAATAATGGTGTGGGTAGTAACGTTTATCCATAAAAAGAGGGGTGGAACTTACTATAACAAAATTAGGTGATGAAACAGTGTGTGTTGCTGTTTCTCAGGATGTCCAATGCATCAAAATGGATGGTAAATTTTAAAGAGAACACAAGGAATTCATGTGTTTTGCTTTGTGGTCTAATACTGGTCCGATTCCGACAGTAATTGTAATGATGATGGGAATGACAAATCCAGTATGTGATGAGGATGAGTTATTTGGATTTATCATTGATAATGATGGCAATGTGGTAAGTAAAGAAAGAATAAAGGAGCATAATATTAGGCCCAATGAAGAGTAGGAGTTTAATGAGAGTGGTAATTATCTGCCATTTGACTGTGTGATTCTTGTTTTGGTAAGCAGAATGAAACTTTTCCAGGGAAAGGATTAATGAGGATTTGCTGTATGAAAAAGATCACATGGTAAGTAAAAAGGAAGTGTAACACCCTGTAAGAACAGCAAGTGTACAAGGTATGCATGTTATGTGTTCACTGGACAGTGGTAGTGACTTGAATGGCATTTCACAGGTATTTTTTGAATCTATTAAGAACACATAGCAAATAGTAGTGATGCATGTTTCTGGAATAAAAATTATTGGTACTACTGGTAAGCTATCAAAGAGTGTGAAACAAGAGGTACTATTAACTGTGGAATTGGCAGGACAGCTGTCGGAGTGAAGTTTCTTGGTGATCCAAAATCTCAGCATTGATGTAATATATGGGACTAATTTCTTGTGTAAATAGCAAATAGGGGGTTCAACATTCTGTATGGATTCAATTATATGGCGATAATGCTTACCCCATCTGTTTGTTTCATTTTTCATGTTTCCAGAGGCAGTCAAACTCTTCTCCTATCCTATCTGTGGTTCAAAAGTGAACCAAAAACATTCTATCATTGACTCTCATGTGATTTTGTACAGCAGGATACCTTAGCACAGGAATATTTTACAAAGGGTTTCCCCAGTGTTATCTATATATACACACATCAAAAAGTTTTGCATCACCTTGGTTCCAAGAGTTCTGGAACCTGTACAGAAAATGAGAATAGAGATCAACGTAAACATCATTTCTGCCCTTGTTATTGCTCATGAAAACCACACATTGCATGTTCTATCACCATACAGCAAGACCTTCAGAGGTGTTGGTTCAGATTGCTGTACACAGTGGAACTTCTAATACCCAGTTGCACATCCTCTTGCATTGATGCATCCCTGTATTCATCATGGCATACTATCCTCAAGTTCATCAAGGCACTGCTGGTCCATATTGTCCCACTCCTCAACAGTAATTTGGCATAGATCCCTCACAGAGGGTTGGTGGGTCACATCGTCCATAAACAGCCCGTTTCAATACATCCCAGGCATGTTCAATAGCGTTATTGTCTGGAGAACATGCTGGCCACTCTAGTTGAGCAATATCATTATGCTGAAGGATGTCATTCACAAGACGTGCACGATGGGCACAAATTGTTGTCCATGAAGATGAATGCCTCACCAATACGCTACTGATATGGTTGCACTATCGGTTGGAGGATGGCATTCACGTATCGTATAACCATTACGGTGCCTTCCATGACCACCAGTGGCATAGGTCAGCCCCACATAATGACACCCCAAAACAGTGGGGAACCTCCACCTTGTTGCACTTGCTGGACAGTGTTTTAAGTCAATCAGCCTGACCAGGTTGCCTCCAAACCCATCTCTCACGATTGTCTGGTTGAAGGCATATGCAACACTCATTGGTGAAGAGAACGTGATGCCAGTCCTGGGTGGTCCATTCAGCATGCTGTTGGTCACAACTGTACCACACTGCATGATCCCATGGTTGCAAAGATGGACCTTACCATGGATGTCGGGAGTGAAGTTGCACATCATGCAGCCTATTGTGCACAGTTTAAGTTGTAACATGATGTCCTGTGGCTGCATGAAAAGCATTACTGAACATGGTGGCATTGCTGTCAGGGTTTCTCTGTTCCATAATCCATAGGTAGTGATCATCCACTGCAGTAGTAGTCCTTGGGCGGCCTAAGCAAGGTCGTTCATCGACAGTTCCTGTCTCTCCGTATCTCCTCCGTGTCTGAACAACATCGCTTTGGTTCACTCTGAGACGCCTGGACACTTCCCTTGTTGAGAGCCCTTCCTGGCACAAAGTAACAATGCAGACATGAACAAACTGTGGTTATGACTGTCTAGGCATGGTTGAACTACAGACGGTACGAGCTGTGTACCTCCTTCCAGGTGGAATGACTGGAACTGATCGGCTGTCAGACCCCATCCATCTAATAGGTACTGCTCATGCATGGTTGTTTACATCTTTGGGCAGGTTTAGTACATCTATGAAAACTCAAATTGACTGTGTCTGTGCTACAATATTCTCAGTCAACATCCATCTTCAGGAGTTCTGGGAACCAGGGTGATGCAAAACTTTTTTTTGATGTATGTTAGTGATAAGTAGTGGAATCATTAGAGAATGGAAGAAAAGGCAATTAAAAAAAAAACAGCAGTGAAATTTGGCAAAAACCTGATACACTATGTTTATTCTGGTTTTATGAGATGTGATGAAAGTAAATCGGTATTTCTGTAAAACAGAGATAAGGTAAACAGAAAATGAATGGTATCAGCATATGTGGGGGAGAAGGTGCAGCTTACCTGAAAACTACAATTAACATCTGAAGTAATCAGCTCATGTGTGAAATTTAGTATAATTTGGTGCAGCAGCAGAGGCAATATGCAGTAAAAACCATCTTGAATACTAAGTCTTAATATTAATTGTAGTTTAATAGAAGTGTTTGTGTTCAGTTCAATCAGTATATGGAGATAACTAACTACCTATAGAAGTGTGTCATGGTAAACCCTCTCCTAACATTAAGTAAATAAAACTTAAAACATAGCTGCCTCAAGTAATGTGTGTGGGAATAATAAGCAAGATATGTATGAATATTGCCCTTCAGGCTAGAATCTCAAGCAATTTGGTGGAATACAGTGAAATAATAGTTTTTCTAAGTGACAATTTTGTCTGATCAGTAATGAGAGTTAAGTTTGCCTTGGCATATGGGTCTGTTATTGTGGAGGGTTTTTTAGTAGAATCAGTTTTGCATTGGATATGCAGAGCAGGTATTTATTTATTAGGTAATGAAGCAATAATGAAAAAATAAAATAATGAATAACGTTAGGGTCTTAATGGTTTGGGAGCCTGTCTTGGAGTAGGGATATTTTTTGAGGATGCACTCCACTAGCTAACAAGGGAAGAAATGTAACTAAAATACTGGAGCTGACAGACATGATTGAGTAATGAAAAAGATAACTATATACTCACAAATGCAGTGTAACTATATTATCTGTTTCTGAACTAGGCAACATTGAGTACTTTGTATATTGTGCAATACATGACACTGCAGCTGGGAATGAGAGCATAACAGAAAGAGACATATTTTAGTGAGTTACAACTCATATAATGCTGCACTATCAGGTCTATAGGTTATCTGAAAACTTCTGGGTAAGGTACATATTTTGGACATTAAGGTGATACGAGTCCATAAATGGTGAGAATTTCAAACCAGGACTTGGCATTTTAGTGATTTTGCAAATGGGAAAGAAACCCAAATCTTTCAGGTTTAATAAGTTTGAGACAGAGTTATGACCTACAGTAATGCTTTGTAGTGTAATGTGCACTTGATTTTAAAATTTTTACTAGTCCCCACCTTTCGTACTATAGTCAATTTTAGTACTAATTATTGTGATGTTACATTAGCTGTGTAATACAAAGTAAAGACTGTTATTTGACATTATTTATTTTCCCTTATACTTAGAAGTAAAAGTGAGTGTACTAAAGTAGGGTATTTTGTCTAATTTTTTCATGTACTGTGGCAGAGGAGAACCACCTCCAAGGGAACTGATAGCAGTGCATTTTTGTACTGCCACTTGGACATGTTAAAGACATGGGTGACTTGGAGAGAAAATGTGTTAAAGCTCATTAAATGAGTGAAAGTGCTTGTGCAAAATAATAAACATTGAAAAAGTGAAATTTTATGTCTGAAAATGAACTGGAATGTGCAGTGCAATTTAACTTTTTGCAACCTACAATCATTTATTCTTTGAAGCAATGACATCACTTATGATGAAGATGCCTAAATTATATTAAAAATATAACTTGTTGTTATTTTGTGCCATTGTACAATACACTATATGTAAATATCTCGTATGGGGATTTTCGTATGGCCAGCTCATATAAGTAGAAGTTTGAGAAACATATGTACTGTAATTTTTGACAAGGAGATTCCTTTTGCAATATTTTGTGTGTAGAATGTTAAACCCACTTTCTGGAATCACTTGTGGTCACTGAATTGCCCAGTCAGTTATTTGCAATATCTGTCTGGTCAATTCAGTGAGGGGGTAATGTGACAAAGCAAGCTTGGATCTCTTTACTTCCTCTCTTGTTTTGCCATCTGACTACTTAAATTCATTTTATTTTCAGTTTTGACTAATTACCATTAACATACATGAAAATAATCTGCATTTCTATAAAAGAGAAAGGTTGGCCCTCAGTCTTAAGGAATATAGCACCAGATCCAATTTGACTACTTAAATTCTACTTAAATTCATTTTATTTTCAGTTTTGACTAATTACCATTAACATACATGAAAATAATCTGCATTTCTATAAAAGAGAAAGGTTGGCCCTCAGTCTTAAGGAATATAGCACCAGATCCAATTTTGTGCTTAGTTTTGTGTATGTAATTAATTTCCTAATTTATTTTGGCTATTCCTAGTTAATATCTTTTGTTATAGGGTGAAATCAATAATTGTTTCGTGACTTAGATTCTGTTGTTGACTTATAAACAAATATAAATTCTGTACTAATCATAAACATTTGGAAGAAGAACTACTAGGATTCTCAAAGTATTTATTTGGCTCCATTCAGAAACATGTTAATTACCAGGCTGTCAGAAGTATTGTTTGAGTATCTGTTAATTTCATTATTTAAACAAATAATTCAGCATAATGTTGGTGGTGGAAGAAACGGTTAAAAAGAAGGAATTTTTTGATGGATTCAGTTAATTGAATGAGCTATGTTTTAACTGTAATTTCTGTAACTTAAACATCAAACAATGTATAGTTTCAGTGCCTAGTAGGGTGAGGATATATAAAGACCTGATTTTTGGCCCCGAGACAGTCAGTCCATGACCGATTTTCAGAGGGAAATTATGACCTGTTTCAAGTAACAACAATGCATCAACTTCACAGTGGAATTAATGTAATACAAATAGGCCATGGATTAAAACGATGGCAGTGTCTGTTCAATTTATTTGAGAAATAGTGTCACACATGCCTTATTATTCTGCAAGAACTGTGAACTGTGTGGTTAGGTAATTACTGCTCATAGATATTCAACAGCAAACTATTGTAGCAGTATGCTGATGTTTGCCTGCAACCTATTAATGAAGCTTAACATTTACCAATAGTGAACTGGCCATATAACTGTGTAATATTGGGGAGGTTGTGAACAGTGAAAGTAAAGAACTGTGAAACGCAAATGTGCAGCTGTTGGCTACATCATTTACAGTAGTCAATGTTGAACTTCTATGTCCCATTTTTCAGACAGTATAACAATGCAGTACATTGACACCAAGAACTATCAACAAAGAAATAAAGCAGCTGAACACGACAATACAATTAACAAAGTGTGATTTACTTTCTATGGTGCAAGGGATGAGTGTGCCTCAAAATAAGTGTTTCACTTTGAGAAGTGTGAGGTGGTGGCATTGTGAGTTTGCAATAGGCCATGAAGAATTGTTTGACAATGAGTATTCATAGAAGCTGTGTTCATTGCTACCTGATGGTAGCATTTCCTGCATTTCTGTCAGTGTTTATGACATCATTCACTGGTCCTTAGAGTACTGGAAGATTTCATGTCGGCAGGTGCCTAAGCAGTTGGACGACATGATAGATGGAGAGCAAATGTCTGCTTCACTGAATCATCTATAATGGTATGCCAAGAAGGGTGACAGTTTCTTGTTGCTGGTGATGAAATGTGGATAGTGAATTTCACACCAGGATCAAAGCATCAGAGCATGGAGTGGAAACATCCAGATTCACCAGAAACAAAAAAATTCTGTTCAGTGACATCAGTTGGGAAAGTTTTGTTAATGGTATTCTGGGATCTCCATGGACTGCTCCTGCTGGATTTCAAGCCACAATATGGACCTACCAATGTGACTGTTATTGTTCCACACTGTTATGACTGTGGGCTGCCATCAGGAAGAAGTGCCAAGGCAATCTCGATATGGGCAACATTTATCCTCCATGACAATGCAAGGCAACCTGTGGCTAACAGGACCATTGACAGGCTCCAGTTATTTCACTGGGAGAGTCTGGACAACCCACCTTACAGCCTGGACCTCACGCCCTAGTGAATTCCACATTTTCTGTTTGCTGAAGAAGTTCCTGGCAGGACAGTGATGCACTTGCAACAATGAAGTCAAGACAGTAGTCTTACATTAGTTCCACAATCAGCAATAAAATTCTACAGTGGTGGCATCTTAGATTTAATGCTGCAATGGGACAAATGTATGAACCACTGTGGGGACTATGAGAAAAAATAGTGTAAAGTATCTCTATATACAGGGTGGTGCATGAAAAATCAACACAGAGAATGGACTGCTCACCAGTTATTCATGTATTGTTACCCACCATGAGCATGTACAACAACAAGTAGATAAACATATAATAATTAGATAGTGAAGGAATCCTGACGATACAAAACATGGCTACAACAGCTTCAAAGCAACAGATAGCAGTTGGTGGATGACAATGAGCAGTCTCGTACCTGTGACCAATTTTTTGTGCAACCCTTTAGTACATATATTTGTAATTGCTTGCATGAATCTCATTTTGGCTGATAAAAAATGCAGGCTTTATGATTTTCCCTCATAATTGCCATGGGTTTCAGGATGTCGTGAATGAAGGCATGAACAGAGTTTCACATGACTAATTGTTGTGGATATCATTCTGTTAGAGCTTATAATGTGTTCTAAGATTTTACAACACATTGATGTCAATGACATTGGATAGTAGTTTTCTACATCTACATCTACATTACATTTATACTCTGCAAGCCACCCAACGGTGTGTGGCAGAGGGCACTTTATGTGCCACTGTCATTACCTCCCTTTCCTGTTCCAGTCATGTATGGTTCATGGGAACAACGACTGCCAGAAAGCCTCCGTGCACACTCGAATCTCTCTAATTTTACATTCGTGATCTCCTCAGGAGGTATAAGTAGGGGGAAGCAATATATTCTATACTTTATCCAGAAACACACCCTCTTGAAACCTGGACAGCCAGCTACACTACGATTCAGAGCGCCTCTCTTGCAGAGTCTGCCACTTGAGTTTGCTAAATATCTCTGTAATGCTATCACACTTACCAGATAACCCTGTGACAAAACACACCACTCTTATTTGGATCTTCTCTATCTCCTCTGCCAACCCGACCTGGTACGGATCCCATACTGATGAGCAATACTCAAGTATTGCGGATCACTTCTGCCACCCTCTTGTAGTGTGACCAGTGCTTTCTTCCAGTCATTAAGCATAATTTTGTCTGGGGTATCTGTGATGTATTATGGTTAGAATAGGTGTCAAATCAGTTAAAAATTCTCTATAAAATAAGACAGAGAGTTTCATCGTGGTTTGGGGTCTCATTCAATTTTAGCAGTTTCACCAGTTTCCTACAACACTGACACTAATGTCTATGCAGTTTGAAAATCATCTATGGGCTAATAAATAAAATCAATAAAAAAATAAATCACTCATTGTAGTAAATATGTAGTGATTAAAATCGGACAGTATTCCAGCAATCTTCTTCATGAAGAAGCATTCGAAACCAACTTTTTAGCTTTTGCTTTGCTACTCTCAAAATCTGTTGCTGTGTCATTCATCAGAAAGGTATCTCCCATCATCAGTTGTTCTGCTAAGTAGATATCTCTTCTGTTTGCTATAACAAATTTCAGCTCTGTTCTTTATAATATTTTAGCACTATTATTACTCATGCCAATATCCAACTGTACCACAGCTTTCACACAAGAACTGTTGTGTCATCACAGATAATGTCCCATATTTACATTGTTTTACAGTTGATAAAACTATTGATTATAGAGACAGTGCTAAATTGTTGACTTAAGCACAAATGCAGTCTTAGTTTGTAAATTGCAAATCACACTATGTTTATTTCCCTAAAACTCTACACTTACGTTGCCAATGTTTGGAAATAGCCTTGTGGAATAGTTGTGATGTTAAGCAGATTGCTCACTGCAACTGTTATTCGATTGCTTGCTCCATAATTCAGCAGAGTTGTGACCTCAGATTGGAATGGAAGATGACCAAAATCATGTGCCACCACTCTGTTACCATTCACCCACTGAAAAAAAGACATGAAAACAAGTTGATTAAACATGAAACTGTTTCACTGCTACAGCCCAAATACCAATTTACCACACTGAAATATCTGAAAATAGTGCAGTTAATTGAAAGTCATGGCCAACAAAAATATTTTTTTAACTTTCATCTACCATCACTGATTAATATGAGCATATTGTCTTTTATGTTTTCAGACATCATAAGATATCATCTTTTTAGTTGTTCACAATGCAGTCTTAATTATGGGTGTCTTGTGAGAAATGAGAACTTCTTTACTTTGGGACTAATTTATACTCATGCATGTGAACACAGGACCTAGAAAAATCACAGGAAACCTAAATCTGCATGGCTGGATGTGGATTTGAACTGTCATCCTCCTGTATCTAATCCCAAATACATAAATAGGGTCAAAAATTATATCCACCAACATAATTACTGAGATTTTGTACTAATGTTTATTTTATTTACATACGTCCTTAGAACCTATCGAGTTGTCTTCTGGGCCCAAATTTAATCAGTCATAGTAGAGATTGCACAAAAAAAGTTGGCCCACATCTGCACAAATGGCATACTAGAAGAGGGGCAGCAGTAGTGATGGGGGCTCTGGCTAGAGTGAACACCATGTGGTAGGGGAGGTATATTTCAACAGCTGAAGTCTACTCACAAACACCTATCTCATGTAATTTGCAAGTTATAGCTAGTAAGTCTGGAAATGATCGTAGTGACAGGTTTTGTCGTACAACCAACAACTTCACAAATGGAGAAATTCAAATTCAACAGTTTCTTGTTATGTTATGAAAAAAGAAATAAACAGATAAACAAAAATTCAAACAAAGCAAAACAAATCCATACATGCACTGCAAGAAAGAGATCTCAAGGACAAAAGAGATGTAAAAAATAAACCATCAGAGACAGTCTCACTAACTGCAATACACTAACAATATAAAATAAATAACAGGGCTCATGCAGAAATTATGTGTCAGTCATCTGACGACCTGTTCTGCAACATCAGCTACAAATAAAATTTCTTCTTCTTCTTTTGCATCTTTCAGGAGAGTGAAGCCTTGGAAAGTACTTGCAGCTATGGTTCCCTTCCTTCTTTGCTCTCTTTATTACACAACTGTAATGCTAGCAGTTCCTGTAGCCCTCTCAGGCCCAGTTTTTATTGAGATTTTTGCTTCCTTATTTGCCTCTTTTGACATAAATTTAATGACATTGCATTTAAACACATGGTAGTTTAACGCTTGTGCAACACAAGCTGCCACTTGGAACACCAAACTGAAAGGGGCACCAGAAGTCGAACAGTTGCATGATTTCTAGACAGGATGTATCTCAATTAGAAGTGGCTAATTCCACGTCAAAGATTTGACACAGTGCATATCGCAGTGAAAACTGACACAGATGAAAATGTACAAGGGATATGAGAGCCATGGGAGGGTGGAAGGATGGGGGATAGGCGTGCAGAGGCACCAAATGAGAAGTCAAGGCACAAAGAAATTAAAGACATTAGCTGCTAATGATCACTGATATATATCAATGGGCTGAGTTGAAAATTTGTACCGGAGGGGGATTCAAACCCAAGTCCCCTGATTACTAGGCAGATGCACTGACCACTACACCATCCGGACATATTAGTGACCCAAATCACATGGGCTACAGTAGCTCGCTTCCCGTCAGACCCATGTTCCCAGTTTATACCACATGTGACCGATGTGGTGTCCCTGCTCTCATTTGCCTCATTACTCGCAATATCTTGCTAATTTCTGTAAGAGTTCGAGCTTAGTGTGAATCTGCACTGAAAGGATCGTTGGCTGTTATTACCTTAATTACTATAAGTGGATATGATCCTGCAGTCACTGTGAGTCAAAACACAAGAAATTAACAGTATTTGCTGCTTGTGGGCACTGAATTATATCAATGGGGAAAGATGACAGTTTGTGCTGGACTGGGATTCAAATCCGGGTCTCCTACTTACTAGGCAGATATGTGCTGGCCACTACGACATCCAGACACTTTGGTCACCACAGCTGCATGAGGTACCCTAGCATGCCTCCTGTCAGACCAGAATTCTCTGCTTATATCACACATTACTGATGTAGTGCCCTTGCTCATTAGCTTCATTACTCGCAGCTTCTCGCTGATTCCCATAAGAGTTCGAGCTTGGTGTGCATCCATAGTGGAGAGGTCATTGGTTGTCATTTCCTTAATTGTACTTATATACACTGAGGTGACCAAAGTCATGGAATAGTTGGAATAGTGATATGGTGATAGTATCACATACACAGGCCATAAAAGTTTTTGTATTTGTGGAGCTATCATTTGTACTCAGATAATTCATGTGAAAAGGTTTCCAGTGGGATTATGGGTGCATGATGGGATTAACAGACTTTAAATATGAAACGGTAGCAGGCCAGATCTGGTGTGTGTATGTGTGTGTGTGTGTGGGGGGGGGGGGGGGGGGGGACTGGGGTATCTAACCCGGGAGGATATTTCAGGGGGCACCAAAGTCATATCATAGAAGAAAAAAACCTCCTTTCACAAAGCCCCTAGCATCCAGTGCAAATTGTTCTATTAATTATTCTGATTCTGAAACACATCCCTGATGGTTTTTGAACATTTTTGAACACATTATATGCTGATTTCTGAACGAATCACAAGTTTACTTTTGAATGCATGCGTAGTGTATGTGATGTCTCTGCCAGGGGAATGCCCGTCGCATCAAGAAATTGAAAACTTTCCCACAGACAAAAACAGACGGGGCTATACGAGCTGAGCCAAATAATCCCAAACCGGTGAATACCAATCGTTGCTTGTTTGTGTGGTTGATTGTGTGTGCAAATGATAAATGTTGTCATAATTATTAGCGAAATCCATAGATTCAGGCTACCAGAGTGGAAACAGGAATAACGGAGAAGAAAGATTACATATGATCTTCTCGGTAGCCTATATCCAAGAAAATGAAATTTTGACAGAAAATTTTAGCCAGATCACTACACTACTAAGGGCCAGTTGTACAGTACCTGATTAGCAGCTGCTGAAGCTCTATTCTCAGAATAGGACCGAAAATGCATTGTACACACAATAACACCTAACCAGAGAATAAACATGGGATAACTAAACCAGTGATTCTGGCAAGGTTAGTGAAGTTAACCGGAGAAAAAGTTTTGACAATTGGAGGAATAGTTACAGAATTACTGATGACAACATTGTTTGTTCAGAATGAGAGAGGAGAAGAAATGGAGACACACACAAATTATATGGAAGAATACGTCGATTCCAAATTTATTTAAAAATTTCGTAATACTACTACTTTTCGATCTCATATTTGAGAAACTGGAGCATATGGACGAAATGTGAAACTATTTCTTAGCATAAAACTTTTTGCCTGTAATAGCCCTACTAGGCATTTGATACTGGTACTTCATGAATTATATTCTATCGTGTTATTTACGTAAATTTGGTAGATAAAAATTACCATTTGTGCCAAAACGGTCTAGCTTACTTGGGGTGTATTACAACTGCTGTAATAATAGAAATACCAGTTTCGTTTTATCTAGCAGACAGTGACAAAATATACGTAATAAGATCTAGAAACCACATCACTCTTGGGTACTATTCATATTAACAGTTTTTTTCTATATTTGAGAACGACATTTTGATTTGATTTGAAATACAGTGACGTGCGATAGCAGAATGCTGTGTGAAGAGGTGTGGCACTGCACTTTGTCACATTTAAGACCAAAGAACATGCCTTACTTATCCTCTAACATATATGTTTTATACATGAAACACTTCAGAAAGATGTGCGCTACAAAATATATATATATATATTAATAGAGGGAAACATTCCACATGGGAAAAATATATCTAAAAACAAAGATGATATGACTTACCAAACGAAAGCGCTGGCACGTTGATAGACACACAAACAAACACTAACATACACACAAAATTCAAGCTTTCGCAACAAACTGTTGCCTCATCAGGAAAGAGGGAAGGAGAGGGAAAGACGAAAGGATGTGGGTTTTAAGGGAGAGGGTAAGGAGTCATTCCAATCCCGCGAGCGGAAAGACTTACCTTAGGGGGAAAAAAGGACGGGTATACACTCACACCCACACACATATCCATCCACACATATACAGACACAAGCAGACAAGCATTTCCCCTTAATCACATAAGGTACAATTCCGTCTGCTAGTGTCTGTATATGTGTGGATGGATATGTGTGTGTGTGTGAGTGTATACCCGTCCTTTTTCCCCCTAAGGTAAGTCTTTCCGCTCCTGGGATTGGAATGACTCCTTACCCTCTCCCTTAAAACCCACATCCTTTCGTCTTTCCCTCTCCTTCCCTCTTTCCTGATGAGGCAACAGTTTGTTGCGAAAGCTTGAATTTTGTGTGTATGTTTGTGTTTGTTTGTGTGTCTAACAACGTGCCAGTGCTTTTGTTTGGTAAGTCACATCATCTTTGTTTTTATATATATATATGAAAAATCTTTTTTTTGTTGTATTCTTTTTATTTTTTATGTCCTGTCTCAAACGCTCGAGTGGGAGGGGGTCAGGGGGCGTCACTATCAAGTTTTTACCCAGGTTCTGAAATATTGTAGATCTGGAGCTGAATGGTAGTTTGGAATTCAATATTCTATGATCCACAGTGTCAAGAGCGTGCCAAGAATACCATATTTCAGGCATTACCTTTCACCCGGAACAGTGTAGTGGCCAACGGCCTTCAGTTAAAGATCGAGGGCAGTGGTGTTTGTGTAGAGTTGTCAACTAACACTGCGAGAAATAACTGCTGAAATCAATGAGGGATGTACGACTAATGTATCCATTAGGGTAGTGTGGCGAAATTTGGAGTTAAAGGGCTATGGCAGTAGACGACCGATGACACTGCCGTTGCTAACAGCACAACATTGCCCGCAGCGCCTCTCCTGGGAACATGACCATATCGATTGAACCCTAGTTTTGGAGATCTTGTAGCAAGCAATTGACTCCAACGAATAAATGTGTCTCTGTTATTTGAATGGAGGTAGTCTAAATTACATGCCCATGATGATGTCAGAGAATTTATGTGGAATATGAAGAAATGCATTATGAGCTCTGAGTCTGAACATAATGGCATCTCAGGTAGTTTGGTAAAATTAATAGTGGATTCAAAATAGAACCCCATAGTAGACCTGTATGTTTGGTTTTCTAGCACAGTTGATGATCTCAATGACTGATGCAGTGATCTGTTTCAGGAGCTCCAAGCATTATTACATCTGCTTACTGACAGTCTGGTTGGGGGTCTGCATGTTTGTATATTTAAAGCCGTTGCATAGAGGAAATGAGACATTGAGCTTCAGCATTTATTAATACTTTCTTTGTCATTAGGCAATCAGCCTTTGCTCTTTGTCAAATTTAGGTGACTAACATGAGTTGCGTTTCCCTTTAATCACATAAGGTACAGTTCCGTACAGTAAATGGCACAACTCCAGTAATAAATATAGACTTTGAACAGAAGTCTGTAGCTTTATTTATTTATTTATTTATTTATTCATCTGTGGAACAATAAATATTGTATGGATGTCGTCAGATTACAACACATGAGCACACATTTACATTTACAATTAAACAGGTTTCTCATATTTTGTGCAGTTTTTATAACTAGTCATACACCTATTTATAATTAGGCTACATAATATTTTGGTGATAATGTCATATGTTGCTAATAATCTACATCTATGTTGAATATTCTTTTACAGTATAAAAACATTTACTTACTAAAAAGGTTTTAAGCTTTTGTCTGAAAGTGAGGGGCTCATTTATTTCTTTAATTTCTTGTGGTAATTTGTTGTACAGTTTTATCCCATTGTAAAGGTAGAATTTTCAAAATTTTTAGGTGTGTCCATTGATGAGAGGTTAAAGTGGAAGCAACACATTGATGGTCTGCTGAAACGTCTGAGTTCAGCTACGTATGCTATTAGGGTTATTGCAAATTTTGGTGATAAGAATCTCAGTAAATTAGCTTACTATGCCTACTTTCATTCACTGCTTTCGTATGGCATCATATTCTGGGGTCATCATTGAGTAGAAAAGTATTCATTGCTCAGAATAATTGCTGGAGCCCACCCACGGTCATCCTGCAGACATCTATTTAAGGATCTAGGGATCCTCAGCGTAACCTCACAGTACATATATTCACTTATGAAATTTGTTGTTAATAATCCAACCCAGTTCAAAAGTAATAGCAGTGTGCATAGCTATAACACCAGGAGAAAGGATGATCTTCACTATGCAGGGTTAAATCTGACTTTGGCACAGAAAGGGGTAAATTATGCTGCCACAAAAGTCTTTGGTCACCTACCAAACAGCATCAAAAGCCTGACAGATAGCCAACTAACATTTAAAAATAAATTAAAAGAATTTCTAGATGACAATTCCTCTACTCATCGGCTGAAATTTTAGGTATAAATTAAGGGAAAAAAAACAACTTAAACCTTAGTGTCATGCAATATTTTGTGTAATGTAATATCTTGTACAGACATCTTTTATTATCCTGACACATTCCACATCATTACGAAGAGTCGTATTCATGATCTATGGAACAAGTATTAATCTAATCTAATCTAATTTAAAGGAGTTCACAAAATAATATATCTGTATCTTTGGCCCCTATTATATTTCTTGTGCATCATACCAAATACTGCTATTGGACATGCTCTTTCCTATAACAGAAGGGTAGTCTTGGTGTTTTGCACTGTAGTGCTCTTGCTAAGAAAGAATTTTCTGCTGTATAGAAACTGAAGGCCACAATGATACTAAACTGACATATAGTATTGAGTATGGTATATCATTCGTGTAGTCACGACAAAGGGTTTGGCTACAGTACTGCTACAGGTTGGGGAATGTTCTGCAAGACCAATTGATAACAGTAAAATGATGGCCCGTATTGAACTTCAAATAGTTTCAGAAGACATAGTCATATGGTGGTCATAAGCACTTGCCTTCTTTCATCCAGTGAACTGAATGGGCTGGTGAGACCAACAACTTGGTATTTACCACGCAGACAACAATTCGCCATAGGTGAAAGAGACTATTAGACATTACAGTTCACAGATTGAATCGTAGCTGGACGGATAATAATACTCATAACACAGAACCACAGACTGTCTTGAAGCAAATAAGACCTAGTAAACCCCTATGTATAAAACAGCTTCAAACGTCTCATTATAAATATCATACTTTGCTAATCCATTAATGCTTTAAATATTTGACGTTAAACACATAAGCGAGAAAAAGTTTAGGAAAGGATTGAAATTGCGCTTAAGGTTTGTTGGAAGTCGCGAAGTGCTTCGCAAAGTGCTCTCATAATGAAACGCTAGATGAATTTAGCTCGGGTAATCGGCGCTCCATTTTAGACAAAATCTAGTTTTTCACTTATCTTGATGTTTATGAAGCCACATCTCCTGAAATATGCGTTGCACAATGATATAAGTTTGGTGGTGCATTTACTGATATGTGTGTGTGCTGTTTGTAAAGCGTGTTACAAATGGAGTTCGTAGTAAAGAAGTCAAAAATTAAAACGTTATGCCTGATGCTGAAGTTTGAGAGCGTGAACAGCGAAAACGTAGTATGCGATAAATTTGTTTCCTTTCATCATTTTGTTCGGGATATCAGCGAGTAAAAGATTCGTAAATGTTTGAAATTATGTGTAAAGTTTGTAGGAAGTTGCTAACTGCTCTCATTCGCAAATACTGGCTGCAATGAAGTATGAGTGTTTGTGCGCCGTCAGTTACGCGGTTGAAAGACAAACAAAGAGTTTCTACACTACTGGCCATTACAATTGCTCCACCAGCAAGAAATGCAGATGATAAATGGGTATTCATTGGACAAATATATTATACTAGAACTGACATGTGATTACATTTTCACGCAATTTGGGTGCATAGATCCTGAGAAATCAGTACCCAGAACAACCACCTCTGGCCGTAATAACGGCCTTGATACACCTGGGCATTGAGTCAAACAGAGCTTGGATGGCGTGTACAGGCACACCTGCCCATGCAGCTTCAACACGATACCACAGTTCATCAAGAGTAGTGACTGGCGTATTGTGACGGGCCAGCTGCTCGGCCACCATTGATCAGACGTTTCCAATTGGTGAGAGATCTGGAGAATGTGCTGGCCAGGGCAGCAGTCGAACATTTTCTATATCCTAAAAGGCCCGTACAGGACCTGCAACATGCGGTCGTGCATTATCCTGCTGAAATGTAGGGTTTCGCAGGGATCGAATGAAGGGTAGAGCCACGGGTCGTAACACATCTGAAATGTCAATGCGAACAAGAGGTGACCGAGACATGTAACCAATGGCACGCCATGCCATCACGCCGCGTGATACGCCAGTATGGTGATGACGAATACACGTTTCGAATGTGTGTTCACCGCGATGTCGCCAATCACAGATGTGACCATCATGATGCCTTGAACAAAACCTGGATTCATCTGAAAAATGACGTTTTGCCATTCGTGCACCCAGGTTCATCGTTGAGTACGCCATCGCAGGCGCTCCTGGCTGTGATGCAGCGTCAAGGGTAACCGCAGACATGGTCTCCGAGCTGATAGTCCATGCTGCTGCAAACGTCGTCGAACTGTTCATGCAGGTGGTTGTTGTCTTGCAAACGTCCCCATCTGTTGACTCAGGTATCGAGACGTGGCTGCACGATCCGTTACAGCCATTCGGATAAGATGCCTGTCATCTCGACTGCTAGTGATACAAGGCCGTTGGGATCCAGCACGGCGTTCCGTATTACCCTCCTGAAACCACCGATTCCATATTCTGCTAACAGTCATTGGATCTCGACTAACGCAAGCAGCAAGGTCGCAATACGATAAACCGCAATCGCGATAGGCTACAATCCTACCTTTATCAAAGTCAGAAAGTGATGGTACGTGGTAGGAAACTTTCCTCATGTCAGCACGTTATAGGTGTTGCCACCGGCTCCAACCATGTGTGAATGCTCTGAAAAGCTAATCATTTGCGAATCACAGCATCTTCTTCCTGTCATCTTCGTGGTGTAGTAATTTTAATGGCCAGTAGTGTAACTGTTAGAGGTGTCTTGGTATGTTAAAATTTTAACGTAAGATTAAGATAGCATTTTAAATTTTTAAGTTCTGTCAATAATCATAATTTTGTTGCCTCTGGAAGCCGTTAGATAGGCAACCTGCAATCATTAGTATGTCGGCTAAATTTATCGCTACAACACTAGCACAGTAAGCACGTACAGTAAACAAATGTACAAATCAGGTTACGTACCACTTCAGCAGAGTAGCAGACGCTACCAAAGCGCAGCCATATGCGTGTGTCTGCGCCATCCCATGAGCGTGGTACGAAGAAGTTCCTGTCGTACCAGACCAGCCCCACGTGGTCGCGCACCTCCTTCATTGTGGTCACGTCGTTGTAGCTGGCCGGCACCGGCATCGTTAGCACATCTCCTGTCTGAAAAGCAGAGCAATGACTTGCACTGCACACATGGCAGTCATACGGGCAGTACTAAAGAAGCAATTTAGACTGATAGTTGTGGCACAGTTTTTATTGTGTATACAGGGAGTACATTGATAATAGTAATTGGCAGTTATAAGAGTCGAGGGAGTCACACGGGCAGTACTAAAGAAGCAATTTAGACTGATAGTTGTGGCACAATTTTTACTGTGTATACAGGGAGTACATTGATAATAATAACTGGCAGTTATAAGAGTTGAGGGATATGAAAGGGAAGCAGTGGTTGGGAAGGGAGTGATTTTTTGTTTTTGTTTTGGTTTTAGGGCGCAAAACTGCTATGGTCATTAGCACCCGGTCCGTGACTTAGGAAACAGTAAAAATCCGAAAATGGAAACCAGCAGCAATGGGAACGAAAGTCATAAAATTGGAGAAACTAAAAGCAGAAGGAAGGCTTAAAAATCCACTACAGAAAGGGGTTGGCTGTCCCCAAAAAAAGCTTCAAATTACGGACGTCATTTCACTGGCACTAATAAACTCGAGAACGCGATCGGCTGAGCGCGTGTCATCTGCTAAAATCGACGATATATCAGGCGACAGCTGTAGACGAGAGCGTAACGGAGTAAAATAGGGGCACTCAATTAAAAGGTGTCTTACCGTCCATAGCTGAGAGCAGTGGGGGCAGAGTAGGGGTGGATCGCCGCTTAAAAGATGTCGATGGCTAAAAAGACAGTGCCCTATCCGGAGTCTAGTTAAAATTACCTCCTCCCGACGACGCGTTCGGGAGGAAGAGGTCCAAGCACAAGGAAGAGCTTTCACGTCCCGCAATTTATTATGGGGAAGTGTCGACCAATGTGCGTGCCATAAAAGAACTACACGACGACATAAAACGCTCCGTAGATCGGCGAAGGGAATCGATTGAATAGCTAGCCGAAGAAGAGAGACTGCAGCCTTAACTGCTATATCAGCCGCCTCATTTCCACAGATACCAACGTGTCCCGGGAGCCAGAGGAACGCCACTGAGACGCCCCCCAGGTGGAGCAAGCGCAGACAGTCCTGAATCCGGTGGACCAGAGGGTGGACAGGGTAAAGAGCTTGGAGACTGAGGAGAGAGCTGAGAGAATCTGAACAGATAACATACTGTATCCGCTGATGGCGGCGGATGTAGTGGACAGCCTGGAGAACAGCGTAAAGCTCCGCAGTATAAACCGAACACTGGTCTGGAAGCCGAAATTGATTTGGGGTGTCGCCAACAATATAGGCACTCCCTACACCAAACGATGTTTTTGAGCCATCGGTGTAAATAAATGTGGCTTCCTCCATTTGTGCACATAGAGCAGAAAATGCCCGACGATAAACAAGTGAAGGGGTACCATCCTTGCGAAACTGACAAAGGTCACGGAGCAGGCAGATTCGGGGACGGAGCCAATGCGGTGCTATACCCCAAGTTGTCAAGAAGGTTTTAGGAAAGCGGAAGGAAAGAGAATGGAGCAGTTGACGGAAGCGGACTCCCGGTGGTAGTAGGGAGGAGGGGCGGCCTGCATACCCTACATCAAAGGAGGCGTCGAAAAAAATGCCATGGGCTGGATTAGCAGGCATGGAAGACAGATGGCTAGCATAACGACTCAGAAGGACTGCTCGCCGATTGGACAGCGGAGGTTCAGCAGTCTCAGCATAAAGGCTTTCCACAGGGCTGGTGTAAAAAGCTCCAGACACTAAACGTAATCCACGGTGGTGGATAGAGTCGAGACGCCGAAGAACAGACGGCCGAGCAGAGGAGTAGACTATGCTTCCATAGTCCAATTTCGAGCGCACTAAGGCGCGATAGAGGCGGAGAAGGACCACTCGGTCTGCTCCCCAGGAGGTACCATTCAGGACACGGAGGGTGTTGAGGGATCGCAGACAGCGAGCCGAAAGATAGGAAACGTGGGAGGACCAGCACAGTTTTCTGTCAAACACAAGACCCAAGAATTTAGCGACGTCTGAAAACGGAAGGTTGACAGGTCCTAGATGTAAGGAGGGTGGAAGAAACTCCTTACGTTGCCAAAAATTAACACAAACGGTCTTACTGGGAGAAAAACGGAAGCCGGTTTCGATGCTCCAAGAGTGGAGGCGATCGAGACATCCTTGAAGACGTCGTTCAAGAAGGCTGGTCCGTTGAGAGCTGTAGTAGATCGGAAAATCGTCCACAAAGAGGGAGCCCGAGACATCAGGAAGGAGACAATCCATAATTGGATTTATGGCAATGGCAAACAGTACAACATTCAGCACGGAGCCCTGGGGTACCCCGTTTTCTTGGGAGAAAGTACGGGAGAGAGTAGTGTTCACCCGCACCCTAAATGTGCGCTCTGCCATAAATTCGCGAAGAAAAAGGGGCAGCCGACCTCGAAAGCCCCAAGAGAACAGTGTGTGGAGGATGCCTGTCCTCCAACAGGTATCGTATGCTCTCTCCAGATCAAAAAATATTGCTACTGTTTGGCGTTTCCGGAGAAAATTGTTCATGATATAAGTGGAGAGAGCAACAAGACGGTCAACTGCAGAACGATGCTTTCGGAATCCGCATTGGGCAGGTGTTAAAAGACTGCGGGATTCCAGCCACCAAGCTAAACGGTAATTCACCATACGCTCCAAAACATTACAGACACTACTCATGAGAGAAATGGGGCGATAGCTAGAGGGGAGATGTTTGGCCTTTCCAGGTTTCGGAACAGGAACAACGATAGCTTCCCGCCATCGTCTGGGAAAAGTACTGTCGGTCCAAATTCGATTATAAAGGCGAAGGAGGTAACGCAGACTATGGGTTGATAAATGCAGCAACATTTGGACGTGGATACCATCCGGTCCTGGGGCGGAGGAGCGAGAAGAAGAGAGTGCATGTTGGAGTTCCCGCATGGAGGAAACTGTACTATAGCTTTCGCGATTTTGAGAGAAGAAAGCAGGAGGTTGCACTTCCGCTGCACGTTTCTTCGGGAGAAACGCTGGCGGGTAATTTGAAGAGCTCGAAATCTCAGCAAAGTGCTGACCCAATGAGTTAGAAATTGCGACGGGGTCCACTAATGTATCATGCGCGACAGTGAGCCCAGAGACCGGGGAGAAACTAGGCGCGCCTGAGAACCGTCGAAGCCGACTCCAAACTTCCGAGGAGGGAGTGAAGGTGTTAAATGACCTAATAAAGAATTTCCAGCTTGCCTTCTTGCTATCGCGGATGACACGACGGCATCGTGCACGGAACTGCTTATAGCGGATACAGTTGACCAAAGTAGGATGGTGGCGGAAAACACGAAGAGCACGTTGCCGCTCACGTATTGCGTCACGGCATGCCTCGTTCCACCAAGGAACTGGGGGGCGCCGGGGCAATTCGGAGGTGTGTGGTATTGAATGTTCCGCAGCTGTAAGAATAACGTCGGTAATATGTGTGACCTCATCGTCGACGCTGGGCAAGTGACGGTCATCGAATGTCGCCAGAGACGAAAAAAGTGTCCAATCGGCTTGGGCAAATTTCCAGCGTGGCGGGCGCATATATGACAGTTGAGGATGCAGTCTAAGACACATGGGAAGTGGTCCCTCGAGTGTGTATCATCAAGGGCGAACCATTCGAAGCGCCGAGCTAGCGGAGCAGTACCGACCGCAAGGTCCAAATGAGATAAGTTTATCGTTGAGGCAGACAAAAATGTAGGGACCTCAGCGTTGAGGCAAACTAGATCCGCTTGGTGGAAGACGTCTAGTAATAGTGAGCCACGTGGACAAGGATGTGGAGATCCCTAAAGCGGGTGGTGGGCATTGAAGTCCTCAACCAGCAAATAGGGGGGTGGAAGCTGACCAAGAAGATGAAGGAGTTCAGCTCGTGCCATTGGTGTGGACGATGGAATGTATACAGTACAAAGAGAAAAGGTATATCCAGAAAGGGAAAGACGGACAGCGACAGCTTGGAAGGAAGTGTTTAAGTGGATTGGGTGATAATGGAGAGTATCATGGAGAAGAATCATGAGTCCTCCATGGGCTGGAGTGTCTTCAACAGAGGGGAGATCATATCGGACGGACTGAAAATGAGGGAGAACAAAGCGGTCATGGTGACGCAGCTTTGTTTCCTGAAGACAGAAGATGACCGGCGAGTAGGATCGTAAGAGGATCGACAATTCATCCCGATTGGCTCGAATGCCGTGGATATTCCAGTGGATAATGGACATAGGGTGAACAGAAAATGGAGGAATGTGACCAAGGTTGCCGTCAACTCAACGACTGCTCAGAGCTTGCGACCAACAGCATGGAATGGCATTCAGCCGAAGGCAGAAGATCCTGATCCATAGGTTGTTCAGGAGCAGCTCCTGCCACCAGCGATCGGCCGGTTGATCGGCTGCCAGCAGTGCGCCTCGGCGAAACAGAAGACGCCCGAGGGCGATTTCCGCCAGGTGGTGCTGTAGATGGGACACGCCTTGGCGGAGAAGGAGATGAACTGGGTTTCTTTGTAGCCTTCTTGGAAATATGATGTTTAGATGAAGGAGGAACCGATGGTTGTGAAGTTGGGGTACGTAAAAAATCTTCACGAGTATGCTCTTTTTTCGAAGTCTTGGTGTCTGACTTTTGGGCTCGAGATTTAGCAGAACCCGATGAAGGGTGAGCCATAGAGTGGGCAGGCGAAAGTGGTGAGGTTGAATGGGCGATCTTTGCGCTGGCCGATCTGACGACCGTGGCACTAAAGGTGAGGTCGCAAGTCTGCGTGGCCGCCTCCTTTGTTGGGCGAGGAGAAGCAAGGACAGTGCTGTATTTTCCTGTCTGAGGCCCGGTGGGCTGTCGACTGGCGAATAATTTTCGAGCAGCAAAGGTCGACACCTTTTCCCTCAATCTGAATTCCTGGATGAGCTTTTCGTCCTTAAAAACGGGGCAATCTCGAGAGGAAGCAGCGTGGTCACCCACACAGTTGATGCAGCGAGGGGATGGAGGTCGACAAGCACCCTCATGGGCATCCTTGCCACACGTAACACATTTGGCCGGATTGGAACAGGACTGGCTGGTGTGATTGAACCGCTGACACCGATAGCAACACGTAGGGTTTGGGACGTAAGGGCGAACGGAAATTATCTCATAGCCTGCTTTGATTTTCGATGGTAGTTGAACTTTGTCAAATGTCAAGAAGACAGTGCGGGTTGGAATGATGTTCGTGTCAACCCTTTTCAGAACTCTATGAACAGCCGTTACACCCTGGTCAGACAGGTAGTGCTGAATTTCTTCGTCAGACAATCCATCGAGGGAGTGTGTATAAACGACTCCACGTGAGGAATTTAAAGTGCGGTGCGCTTCAACGCGGACAGGGAAGGTGTGAAGCAGTGAAGTACGCAGCAATTTTTGTGCCTGGAGGGCACTGACTGTTTCTAACAACAAGGTGCCATTCCGTAATCTGGAACAACACTTTACAGGACCTGCAATTGCGTCGACACCTTTCTGAATAATGAAAGGGTTGACCGTGGAGAAGTCGTGACCTTCGTCAGACCGAGAAACAACAAGGAACTGTGGCAACGATGGAAGAACTATCTGTGGCTGAGACTCAGTGAACTTATGCTTGTGAGCAGACATAGTGGAAGGTGAGGAAACCATTGCGGAAGAATCCCCCATGATTACCGGCGTCTCCGATGGCGCGCTCCTCCCTTGTGGGGGCCCTCTCTGAGGGCACTCCCGCCTTAGGTGATTGTTCACACCTCAGGTCACACCTCCCGACAAACGGATGGAGGGACCAATCGGCACTTTCGGAAGGTATCAGCTCGGGTAATCACCCCTCCCTGGGTCTGGCCGTTACCAGGGAAAAACAAAGAAAAGGAAAGGAAAGAGGAGAGGTCTCAAACGCCGCAGTGGAGAAAAGGGTAAAGAGAAGAGGTAAGGAAAAGAGAAGGACAAAAGAAGGATGAAGACATACAAGCAGAGAAGGCGAAGAATGTGTTACATTTACGAGTGTCCGTCTCCGGATGTAGGCACAAACCATACTCACAGATGGGGAGAAAGGGAAGGAAAGAGCCAGAGGTGAAGGGAGGAGGGGCGAAGATGGGGGAGAGGGAAGGATGCGGAAAAGGAAGGTATGCAGCCCGGAAAGAAAGGAGGGCCACATTTGCTCGGGGTCCCATGCTCGCTACGCATGTATCCACAAAAGAGTTGTGGACCCCCTGGGGGGGGGGGAGGGGAGGGAGTGAGGCAGGGTTGTAGCCTATCCCCAATGTTATTCAATCTGTATATTGAGCAAGCAGTGAAGAAAACAAAAGAAAAATTCGGAGTAGGTATTAAAATCCATGCAAAAGAAATAACAACTTCGGGTTCACTGATGACATTGTAATTCTGTCATACACAGCAAAGGACTTAGAAGAGCAGTTGAACGGAATGGACAGTATCTTGAAAGGAGGATATAAGATGAACATCAACGAAAGCAAAACGAGGATAATGGAATGTAGTCGAATTAAGTCGGGTGATGCTGAGGGAATTAGATTAGGAAAGGAGACACTTAACGTAGTAAAGGAGTTTTGCTATTTGGGGAGCAAAATAACTGATGATAGTCGAAGTAGAGAGGATATAAAATGTAGACTGGCAATGGCAAGGAAAGTGTTTCTGAAGAAGAGAAATTTGTTAACATCGAGTATAGATTTAAGTGTCAGGAAGTTGTTTCTGAAAGTATTTGTATGGAGTGTAGCCATGTATGGAAGTGAAACATGGACGATAAATAGTTTGGACAACAAGAGAATAGAAGCTTTCGAAATGTGGTACTACAGAAGAATGCTGAAGATTAGATGGGTGGATCATGTTACTAATGAGGAGGTACTGAATAGAATTGGGGAGAAGAGGAGCTTTTAGCACAACTTGACAAGAAGAAGGCACCGGTTGGTAGGACATGTTCTGAGGCATCAAGGGATAACAAATGTAGCATTAGAGGGGAGCGTGGAGGGTAAAAATCGTAGAGGGAGACCAAGAGATGAATACACTAAGCAGATTCAGAAGGATGTAGGTTGCAGTAGGTACTGGTAGATGAAGAAGCTTGCACAGGATAGAGTAGCATGGACAGCTGCATCAAACCAGTCTCAGGACTGAAGACCACAACAACAACAACAACAACACATTGATAATACCGACAAACTGCAGCGACAGTTTCCTGACTTGAAATGGAGGGAAAAAAACCTTATGAACATGTGTTCAGAGATGCATCGTTGCCACAGTAGATGGCGCAGACGAATGAAAGTACCTTTGACCCTGCGCCGTGTGTTCCTTGTGTGTTTCAGGATGTGTGAGTGACGCAGCGTGCCGAAGCAGCAGGAATTGTCCGGTATTCATGTTCGGCAACAAGCAGACATGGTGTTTGTGTATGCCCGAGCAGATGGAAATGGCCGCGAGGGAGTACGACTATACCAAAACAAAACAAGGAGCCTCACAGACACCAACTTCATCACACAATATGTCGAGCCCTTTTTGAACGCTTGTGTGATCGTGGGTTCTTTCAGACAGACGAACGCGCTGGGAGGAGGTTGGACTGTGTGTACACCATATTTGGAGGACCGGTTCTGTAGGATATTGAGACAAATCCTAATACAAGCTCCAAGCAAATGGACAGCGAACGTGGTATAAGGCAAAGTACGATTACTACTATTACTATTACTGGCAACGAGTGCAAGGATTATCAGCACCAGATTTCCCTCTACGGGAAGAATTATGTCCATGTTTTTTGCACCAGATCACCACGGTTATGGGGTTTCTGTCATCTGTCCTCTTTACCGACGAAACAATTTTTACCAGAACTGGCATCATGTCTCTGCATAATCGTTACCTGTGGGCTACAGATAACACTCGGGGAATGGTCGAGGCAACTCATCAGTATCGATTCAGTATCAACGTGTGGGCAGGGATTCTTGGCGACCACATACCAGGTGATCAAAAAGTCAGTATAAATTTGAAAACTTAATAAACCACAGGATAATGTAGATAGAGAGGTAAAAAATGACACATATACTTGGAATGACATGGGGTTTTATTAGAACAAAAAAAATAGAGTTCACAAAATGTCCGACAGATGGCACTGGACAGCAAAACTGCTACCATGACGGGTGAAAGGTACGCTGATATGTTACAGAATCGCATCATCCCCAGCCTGGCTGATAAACACCTGCTGGAACGTACGAAGTTTATCCAGGATGGCACTCCACCCCATATTGCTAGACACGTGAGAGATCTCTTGCACACGTCATTTGGTGATGATCGTGAGCTCAGCCGCCACATTCGTCATGCTTGGCCTCCCAGGTCCCCAGACCACAGTCTGTGCGATTATTGGCTTTGGGGTTACCTGAAGTCTCAAGTGTATCGTGATCGACCGACATCTCTAGGGATACTGAAATACAATATCCGACGCCAATGCCTCACCATAACTCTGGACATGCTTTACAGTGCTGTTCACAACATTATTCCTCGACTACAGCTATTGTTGAGGAATGATGGTGGACATATTGAGCATTTCCTGTAAAGAACATCATCTTTGCTTTGTCTTTCTTTGTTATGCTAATTATTTGCTATTCTGATCAGATGAAGCGCCATCTGTCGGACATTTCTTGAACGTTTGTATTTTTTTGGTTCTAATAAAACCCCATGTCATTCCAAGCATGTGTGTCAATTTGTACCTCTCTATGTACATTATTCCGTGATTTATTCAGTTTTCAAATTTATACTGTCTTTTTGAACACCCGGTACATTGACTGCTTATTATTCCACAACGCCACCACGCGGAGTGGCCGCGCAGTTAGAGGTGCCATGTCACTAATCGTGTGGACCCTCCTGACGGAGGTTAGAATCCTTTCTCGGGCATAGGAGTGAGTGTTCTCCTTCACATTAAGTTAGTTTAAGTAGTGTATAAGTCTAGGGACGGATGACCTCAATATTTGGTCCCTTAGGAACTCACACACATTTGAACACATTTCCACAACGCCTCGACGGAGCAACATACCTGGATTTCCTGCAGCATACTTTGCCTGGACTGCTTGTCAATGTGACAGGTTATGTGTGAGTTGGTGCGTCTCTGGCGCCAGTTTCCATCGATCGTCATTTTGATCTTTGAGTCGACTTCGATGCTTATTTGGCTTCTGCTCATCTTTGGCGGCTCGGATTTAACGGCAGCGCGTGCGATCTGCTGTGGAGGTGTGTCAGGATCGGGGGTGAGTGGAGTCACGTGGGACTGTGTACATAGGCAGCACTGCAAGAGGACGAGTCGGACAACGAAGAAGCAGGGCCAGCAGCTACTGCGTGTTGAGTTGTGAGGGCAGATCTACCGCCCATGGTGATTTGGTTTTCCTAGAGGTGGAAGGACAAGCTCCTTCGAGTCTGTTATAAGCTACGCCGGCCGATTGAACTGGAGGCACTGAGTTGCTTCGGTGGGTTGCGTGTGGCTTAATTGAATATGCCAGTGTACTAAAAATCCTTTGGAATTGTTTAAGTTGTTTATCACTTACCTCGGTGTCATGACTAACTATCTTGATGGCAGTTGAGTAAGTGTGGCTACACCCAACCAACCGACATGAAGTGTGGTTAAAGACGTAGATAGAAGTGCAACGAGTAGTGAGTAAGTCCGGCTCTGGCATTTCAAGACAGGCCGAAATACGTCCTCTATTCTACCTTGTAGTTCATTTGGTAGTTTCGCATGTAAATGTGCGCCGAGATAATTTTTGTCATCTTAACTTTAGGGTATGATTTTTAGCGAACTTATTAACTAAAGTTTAAGGGCTGGCATTGGTCAAGTAACTCACGGAGGCTAATTTGTTTCTATTCAGTTGTATTAATCAGCTGTTTTCTAGATAACATTGTGTAGTTTATTTCTCAGAATATTGTCTCCCGTTGATGTGTGTTGTGTTACAGATAATTGGCAGCCGTCGACGCCAGCATACTGGGAGCAGAGCACCATAGGGGCAGAGAGATATTTAAGGCCCTGTCCTCTCCTTTGCATTTGGGTTATGTTGTCACTGTTGCGTGATTCCATCTTTCCGGTGGCGAGTTATAGCATCTGAAGTTCCATTGCAGTGCAAAGTTGAGTACATTACTATGTCATTTCCTGTCTCGTGGATCCCTCATATTGATTTGAATCCTTGGTCTGCTCGTGTCTATCGCTAATTCACACGCAACATTGAAGCAACCTCAGTTTAGGGGTATTGCCATATGGTCATGTTCTAGTTGTAATCATTCTGAGAATATTGTTGATTAATCAACTGAGTAAGTAAATTTGAAGATTGGTTTGGTCAAAATTAAAGCACCTCCTTAACTGTTTTAGTCATCTGTATATAGTTTTGTTTAGGAAAGTTGGCTAGCCAAACCGTAAATGATCTGTGTTCTTACCCTTAATCTTTTGCTCAGTTGATTGGAAGTAATGAGAGTTCTGATGGGAATTGTATGGACATTTTTACTATTGAAGTAAAGCTTTACCTAAGTATATTTACCTAGTCATATTCAAATTTCAAGTTTTACGGGTCTTGTTCCAGGTTTAAGAAATTCATTTGTGATTTGTTCAAGTAATCTGGCCTTGTAAGGCAGTTTCCTGTATTATTGTGATTGTTATTTTATAATGCTTTTGATTGTAATGAAATATGTAGCAACTACAACGGATTACTATTGTGACTTTGGTGTGTCACTACCATCAACATTCCAATGTGCTTTCTGCATAACGGAACACCACCCAGCTCCCACATTACAGTTCGCCAATACCTCAACATCTTCTCAGATTGCGGAGAACCTGTTGCATGGCCTGCTGCATCAGTGGGCTTAAACTCCCTGGATTTTTACCTCTGGGAGCATCTGAAAAGCGTTGTGAGCGATTAACCACTTCCTGACAGGTAGACCCTGCAATACTATGTTCACAACGCCAGTGACTCTATTCAGAGAGAGGCCACAGCATGCGAAAGAGTGCAGCAATCCGTGATGCGAAATGTGAACACGTGCACTCTATCTCACGTAGGCCACCTTGAAAATCTATTGTGACGTGGATGTGATGCAGCTCTGCACTGTAGTCTGAGACAATTTGTTGTCACTGCACGCACACCGTCCATTTACAGACACAAGTCCATGGGATCTTTTTTTCTCTCTTTCCCGTCTGGAACCCGTCCTTGCAGTCTGTCGGTTTTATTAATGTTCATCTTCTGTAATATAGGGTGTAAGAACTCTATGCAGACAAAATTCTAGAGTGTTTAGAGTAGATAAGAAAAAACATTTTTTGATGCGACAAAAATGTCACAGGTACAGAATTTCCCCACTAGGGGTCGATGATGCTTCCGGCCTTAATGATGTTCGGAGACGTTGCTCAAACTGCCGTGTGATGGATATTGTTTTGTTGATACTGCGGACCACTTATGAATTTCTTTTTGTTGGGAGAGATGAAACGTTTAGTGCATAAGACACCGACAGACGCTCCAGAAGAGACGGTTGTACGTTTGGTTGCAGCCATTATTCGCGAAACATCTAGTTGTTTTGAGCGTGTTGGGCAATCATTAATACGCAGATGTCTGTTTTGCATTAATATCGACAGGCGACAATTTCAGCAACATTTCTAAAACAACATACAGCACACATCTGTTTGAACATCATCTCTGGACATCACTAGCGCCAAATCTTCCATGTACTGTAGTAGGGAAACGGCACACCTGTGGCATTTTTGTCATCTCGCCGAACCTAAAACTCAAAATGCTCATTTCTAACTTGCTCACGCCAGGACTCCACGTGTGCTTTCGACTGTATGGCGTGAAGTGCATTATCCATTACATGTTGTTCGTGTGGCCAACATGTATAAAGTTTGTAAAAAAAAAATGTTTCTTTTGTATTCTATGCAGTTCTTATCGATGTAATATTACGGTTACAGCCACTTCTAATTACTACGTGCACTTTGACGTGCCATATGGAGGGTAGAGCAAATAAAAGTGGCACGGACGCGTGGATACGATTGGACTTGGATGTAAGAATATAAACATACCGTGTGAAATGCACACCACGTGTACACCTGCCACGTGATCCCTGCCGGTTCAGAGTGCAGTGCAGCCTGTGTCAGTGTGAGTGGAGCAGTGCAAAGGGGACGACTGTACTCACATTGGAGTAGCGGGTGTTTGTTGAGGAGAGTTACGTGACAACAAAGCTGTGGAAACGGTGTCGTCAGCTGTTTGGTGAGAAGTTTAAAGGTGTCAAAGTGCCAGCAAAGGGTGCCATACAACGCTTAGTCCGAAAATGGCGTCAGGTATCATCTGTTTTGAACAAGTAAAAACACATGCCGAAACATACTGACACCCCAGAAAATGTGACTGCAGGTCACCAGTAAATACTTCAGAGTCCTACCAAATCAACCTGACGCCTGTTGCAAGAGACCGGTATATCAGGTCGATCATGTGAAGGAACATTCTACCTGCACCTGCACATGCATGCTTACCGAGTGTCTGTTGTTCATGCATTAAAACCAACAAATGTTCCTCAGCACCTCCAGTTTCGTGAGTAGCTGTTCACTGAGATAACACTCAACGGCTTGGACATGAATCGTTCTGTACGTATGATGAATCTGGGTTTCACCTGAGTGGTTATGTCAGCTCACAGAATCACAGGTTCTAGCCAGCGGAGAAGCCACATAACTCCCACTAAACGCCATTGCGTGATCAGAAGGTTGGGGTTTCGTATGCAGTGTCTCCACGCCGCAATATTGATCCCATCTTCTTTCATCAGACGCTGACTTACATTGCCAACATTTCGAAACCATTTGTGGCAGTATTAACGGAGGAGTAAAAGACGTACAGTTACTTCCAACAGGATGGAGCAACCGCCCATACAGCCGGCCAAACCATGGAGCACATTTATGCAGTCTTCACGCCTGACGCCGTTATTGGCAAAGGTCAGTGGTTGCGGCCCTAGCTGGTCACCCACGTCACCTGACCTATCAATATCGGATTAGTTTGTGTGAAGAGCCCTTAAGACTAAGGTCTAAGGTGTATCACAACAGCCCCCATAGTCTTCAAAAGGTGCAGCAAATGATTTCGGACGAGACTGCAGGAATTCCAGCAGTCCAGTTTCGATCCGCCTTCAGCAACTTCCCGAGCAGGACTCCAAAGCGCCAAGTGATGAATGGTGGTCACTTTCAATATCTGCTATTGTCAGGTTAGTGCTGTATTTCCCTTCCTCTGCTGTGTTTCTTTGTACCCTGGAACTCTGTTCTCTAGGTCACTTTTATTTGCCCCACCCTGTATTATGTAGTTGACCTCTAATGTAATAATTTACGAAATTAATTATACAACGGAGGTGCAGCGCAACAGTAACAAGATCAGAAAATGTCAGAATCAGTATGAATTTCCGCAAAGCAACTGCGCAATTTTGACGTGAAAATTTATTTGCAAACTAGAGAGAGATTCTAGATTTCTTGGTAAAGTCACACATACCATCATGAATTGTGTTCATGTATAGCACTTAAAATCAGTTCAGGACAACTCCTTACCTTGGATTTACATCCAAATTTTTCATTCACTTCTATATCTCTATAAATATTCTCAGTTTCACGTACTTTTGCGATGAGCTTACTCACAAAAATATCGATAATTTTTAATTTTATTCTGTTAGTTGTGATCTAGCCTTAGTATTGTTAAGGACGTAATTTTAATCCTCAAAGGTGTTGTACTGACACACTTACATTGTGAAGTGGATGATGAAGTGTTACAGGAAACCAGAGAATGTGTATGAGAATGAAATTTTCACTCTGCAGCGGAGTGTGCGCTGATATGAAACTTCCTGGCAGATTAAAACTGTGTGCCAGACCGAGACTCGAACTCGGGACCTTTGCCTTTCGCGGGCAAGTGCTTTACCAACTGAGATACCCAAGCACGACTCACGCCCCGTCCTCCGCAATATCCTTGCTTTCAGGAGTGCTAGTTCTGCAAGTTTCGCAGGAGAGCTTCTGTAAAGCTTGAAAGGTAGGAGACGAGGTACTGGCAGAAGTAAAACTGTGAGGACGGGGCGTGAGTCGTGCTTGGGTAGCTCAGTTGGTAGAGCACTTGCCCGCGAAAGGCAAAGGTCCCAAGTTCGAGTCTCGGTCCGGCACACAGTTTTAATCTGCTAGGAAGTTTCAATGTGTATGAGGTTCGACGACTTTGGAGTACTGAATTTGGAACATCGCCACCTTCACGGTTAACAATTACAAGATTTCGAGACAAGTTTAAAGTCGAAGGTGCACGATGTGAAGAATGGGCGTACTAGGAGAAAGAGATGTTCAACAGATAACGAGAGTGTGGCTGCAGTGGTTCAGCGACACGCACAATCCCCGAAAACGTCTGTGAAGCAATGCTATCATGAGTGTGGGATCAGCAAAACGAGTGTTCACAGAATTTCGTGGACTCGCAGGTGGAAGCTTTACATTCTGACACTTCTTCACTCTCTGAATGATGGATATCTCGGTACGTGAAGTGAATTTTCTGAGTGTGTTATCATGCATCAATATACACTGCGACACTTCTCAGGGATCTGCAGGAGGATGATCCCAATAGGCAAACTGAAATTTTTGAGTGGATCATCAACGTGTTTACTCCACGAAAACGGCAAATGGGTGGGAGAGCGGTGTGCTGACCCCACATCGCTCCATATCCGCATTCGATGACGCTTTTGCCCTGAGGATGACACAGCGGACGTTTCCGAGGCCTGTTCGGACGGCGTTTAGTTTTCGTCAATACGTGTGAAGCAGGTCTTCTTTCTTTCCTTCTTTCTTTCTTTCCAGTAGTTTTTCATTCTTCCCGTGCGGTTTTCTCTTCTTTCTTCTGCCCATATTGCATCTGTCGTGCTTTACACAATGCAGGCTTGGAGCTCTAATATTTAAGAATGTTTGGACGAAATCTAAACCTTTATCTTTCAAATTTTGAAATTCCTTTTTAAAAATTTGGAAAAACGACACTGTTTTTTCTCCGTGAACTTTCTTCCTGCACTTACGTATTAATTTCTTAATCTGCTCGTCAGGTGGTCATTCCATGATTCTGCTATTTTGCATTTTTTAACTGGCCTCGGCATTAACTCCGTTCTCAATTGAGGCACAACCAATTCATACACTCATCTCATTTTCTTTGTATCGGGTAGCGACGACCATCCTTGAGAAGACGCGGCATCCCTTTCGTTATAGTACCTAATGACATTAATCACAGTATATAGAACTTACGTGGCTTAGGCCTACGAAACTATACGGATACGAATGCTGTCGGCGAGGGCCCTGCCTGACTGACCGTGACAACACTTCTGCTGCTGGTGAGTGACTGGCGCAAATCAGCAGTGAGGAAGGCTCTAGCCAGAGAACCCACAATGAAAATCTGGTTGGCGCCTACAAACGAGTCGGACAATCTACGTAGCCGTTTTTACGACCCCTCCGTGCCCGCATCCTTGGGGAGGGGGGGGCTATCTCACCATCCCTTCTGTACGGCCATGTAACCAACACTGCAGTGTGGTCAATGAATCTCCTAGTAACACCACATGTTGGTTCCGGTTATTCAAATGGGCTCCATCATTTGGTTCACACTTGTAGGTTTCTGCTCTGGTGCAACGAACTTCAGCTCCCAACGACTTAGGCTTGTTATGGCGTTTTCACAGGTCACACGATGCACTGTGGCCCACTCCTCAGCCGCTTGGCTACTGCTTCCGCCTGCACCTGGGGCTGTAACTAGGGTTGCCAGGTATCCGGCTTTAGCCTGACATTTCCGACTTTTTGCGGTTGTGTGCCGCCAAATGCCAACAAGGCCGGCCTGTCCGGATTTTGTTAGGCTTTTTAGCGGTGAAGTAGAGGACGCACAAGTAAGGCCCGTTCCAAGCTAATGGTGTAATTTCGAGGAAAAAGCATAATGAGAAATAAGAAGGATATGTAAGTGTACGAACCAGTGCTATTAACTTCGTCTATGTCCTACGTTTTTCTTCGTAGGCCGAGCGAGCCTAACACACTATTTTACTAGCACGCTACGTGCAGAGGGAGTGAAGTACAAGGGCATGCTGAAAAGTAACGTCTCCGAATTTTTTATGTAAAACTCTTGCAGATTTTTAAATACAAAAAACGTTACTTACATTCTTCATACACTCCTGGAAATTGAAATAAGAACACCGTGAATTCATTGTCCCAGGAAGGAGAAACTTTATTGACACATTCCTGGGGTCAGATACATCACATGATCGCACTGACAGAACCACAGGCACATAGACACAGGCAACAGAGCATGCACAATGTCGGCACTAGTACAGTGTATATCCACCTTTCGCAGCAATGCAGGCTGCTATTCTCCCATGGAGACGATCGTAGAGATGCTGGATGTAGTCCTGTGGAACGGCTTGCCATGCCATTTCCACCTGGCGCCTCAGTTGGACCAGCGTTCGTGCTGGACGCGCAGACCGCGTGAGACGACGCTTCATCCAGTCCCAAACATGCTCAATGGGGGACAGATCCGGAGATCTTGCTGGCCAGGGTAGTTGACTTACACCTTCTAGAGCACGTTGGGTGGCACGGGATACATGCGGACGTGCATTGTCCTGTTGGAACAGCAAGTTCCCTTGCCGGTCTAGGAATGGGAGAACGATGGGTTCGAAGACGGTTTGGATGTACCGTGCACTATTCAGTGTCCCCTCGACGATCACCAGTGGTGTACGGCCAGTGTAGGAGATCGCTCCCCACACCATGATGCCGGGTGTTGGCCCTGTGTGCCTCGGTCGTATGCATTCCTGATTGTGGCGCTCACCTGCACGGCGCCAAACACGCATACGACCATCATTGGCACCAAGGCAGAAGCGACTCTCATCGCTGAAGACGACACTTCTCCATTCGTCCCTCCATTCACGCCTGTCGCGACACCACTGGAGGCGGGCTGCACGATGTTGGGGCGTGAGCGGAAGACGGCCTAACGGTGTGCGGGACCGTAGCCCAGCGTCATGGAGACGGTTGCGAATGGTCCTCGCCGATACCCCAGGAGCAACAGTGTCCCTAATTTGCTGGGAAGTGGCGGTGCGGCCCCCTACGGCACTGCGTAGGATCCTACGGTCTTGGCGTGCATCCGTGCGTCGCTGCGGTCCGGTCCCAGGTCGACGGGCACGTGCACCTTCCGCCGACCACTGGCGACAACATCGATGTACTGTGGAGACCTCACGCCCCACGTGTTGAGCAATTCGGCGGTACGTCCACCCGGCCTCCCGCATGCCCACTATACGCCCTCGCTCAAAATCCGTCAACTGCACATACGGTTCACGTCCACGCTGTCGCGGCATGCTACCAGTGTTAAAGACTGCGATGGAGCTCCGTATGCCACGGCAAACTGGCTGACACTGACGGCGGCGGTGCACAAATGCTGCGCAGCTAGCGCCATTCGACGGCCAACACCGCGGTTCCTGGTGAGTCCGCTGTGCCGTGCGTGTGATCATTGCTTGTACAGCCCTCTCGCAGTGTCCGGAGCAAGTATGGTGGGTCTGACACACCGGTGTCAATGTGTTCTTTTTTCCATTTCCAGGAGTGTATTTATTCTTGATGTATACGTACTTGCAGGCCTTTGCTACTAGAAGGCTCCGAATTGTAGCTCGTAATATAGCAGTTTGTAACATAACTATGTCGGTGTATAAGAAACAGCGTGTTGTAATCGAGTTTTTAATTCGAAGAGTTCATCCATACGTGGGGCACCCTCTACTTCAGCATGTCAGTGACAGACCACCCACGAGTGCTGCGACATCTGCATCAGTCCGGCGCCCTGCGTCCACTGTCATCGATTTCTTTTGTTGGGTTTCGGGCCGTGCCCAGTCGACCATCTCAATTGTAATGTGCATTATGACAATACAACATTTTCGTAGCAATCTGCCGCACTGATCCCGCCCCTACAGAGGTGGACATGACTGATCATCTTTCGTACAGTCCGACTTGGCCCCCTCCGGTTTTCATCTTTTTCCAAAACTTAAAGAACATCTTAGAGGACTTCAACTATAGTGACGAAGCGGTGCAGGCAGAGGTGGGGTTGTGGCTCCGTCAACAAAGTCAAACGTTCTACGGTGATGGTAGCAACAAATCGGTATGTCATTGGGAGAAATGTGTTCTTCGCTACGGTGACTGTGTTGAGAAATAAATACGTAGCCGTGAAGAATAAAGATGTGGAGCGTTAATGTTCGTTTTATTTAAAAAGCTTTAAGGGTTTTAGCGTAAAAAATCGGAGGCATTACTTTTCAGCCAGCCCTCATAGAATGTACCAATCAGCCGATGCGAACCCGCCAAACAAACTATGGTTACTTGTTTATTTATTTCTTATTTATTTATTTATTTCTTATTTATTTATTTATTTCTTATTTATTTATTTATTTCTTATTTATTTATTTATTTCTTATTTATTTATTTATTTCTTATTTATTTCTTGATAAGTCTCATTGAAATCACGAAAATTAATTAATATCTTTTCGTTTTTCGTCCCAGAAGAACAAAAATTTGTTTATTTTGTGTAACAAAGAATTTTTAGTTTACTTTAACCTAAGATTATCTTTCGAAGAGGATTTACCCGCTAAAAAGACCGCCAAGTTATAACGCTGCTTATTGATTGGTTTTTAGTTTAAGCACCTTTAAAATGATCTCGCAAAACAAAACTGCGGTTCTAGGCGCTTCAGTCCGGCACCACGCGGCTGCTGCGGTAGCAAGTTCGAATCCTGCCTCGGGGATGGATGTGTGTGACGTCCTTAGGTTAGTTAGGTTTAAATAGTTCTAAGTCTAGGGACTAATGACCTCAGATGTTAAGTCCCATAGTGCTTAGAGCCATTTAAAAAAAACTGATTGAATTTGATTAGTAATAAACGACTGAAAACACCCAACTTTCTCTACTTCCATTTAAAATAAATAGTCCGTCTTTTAAGGTAAAATGTCCAGCTAACATAACGCCGAGTTTGGATTTTCTAGTTTTGAACTTGGCAATCTTATCTGCACCGTGCTCTTAACCTAAAGTAATCGCTTCTGTGGCTTTGTGATCTACGCATTTTCCATGCTCAAGTGATACTATCTTCACTGACAGTTGATCCCAAACCAAGGCAGTACCAGCAATGCGCATTAGCACCCCACATCTGACACATTTGTACGGCCATGTATGGCAATGCACACCAATCCAAGCACACACAAGAAACACCAAAGCAAAGGTACGCCAGCGATCGGACACAAATCCAGAAAAACCAGTGGTGACATAGGAGACAGGCTCTCTGCTGACCGAAACTGGAAGTTATTTTTTTTAAAGAAAAGAAAAAAATACATTTTATTATTTCTGACTTTCATGTTTGAAGGAAACGAAGACTACTCGAAACTCTTAATCTATATTTCTAAGGAAAGAGAGAAACTCCTATAGCTAGGTGTGATACGAAACAAAGAGTTGTTGAAATGCAAATCTCGCTTAACACCTCCGAACATCATTTAGGCCACCCAGGATGTGCATAATATCATTTACTAATGAGTATACCCACAACTGAACACAAGAAAACTTTGCTCAGAAGTCGCTATTTGTATCTAGTATGTGAAGCTTTACCTTTTCTACAAAGAGCGAACCCAACCGAAGGGTGGCATACAAGGCGCAAAAAAGTCAACCTGGAGAGCGAAAAGTTTAGGTAATTTTGAGAGCAGAGCAGTTTACTCCTGACAGCGATGTTAATCCTTTGGAAGCTTGACAGGAGCTAGTAACCACAGCCTCTGACCAACATTCGTGTTTTCTAAATGCAGGCACAGCTTGACCGAGAGGCAACGTACCTTGGTGAGATCATCTCCGTACCATTCTTCAGCGTAGCCTATTTCGTCTGCGTCCAGCTTGAAGTTCCAGAGGCCATCTAGAGACTTCACCTCCCTGGACTCGGATTCTCTGGGATACAGCACGCCACCTTTCGCGACTGGCGCCAAGGCCGCTGTAGCAAGCAATAGACAAAGTCTCCACATGCCGACGATAGTATCCTGTGAACAAGACAATGAATCGAAATAATTAACGTTTCTTGAGTATTCGGGGAACCCCCCTTACTTACATAGAGGAATTTCAGAAGCCAAGCATATCTTTAAATGGAGAAAAGTAAAGCGTCACTTACAGTTTGCTTTTTGTTTTTCAAAATGGCAGAAACATTATTCGCCGAACAATTAGTTGTAATCAAATAATATATGCGAAATCTTTCAGTACATCAGAGAAACTGACAACAAACCCCGAACTGAAAAAAAAAGAAAACTTGCAGAATATGGGACATAAAGGTGAACGAGAATTGCTGCCGACCAGTGTACGGAATGAGAACAAAAGAAGAAAGCAGAAGACCATCCTAGTTACCGAAGAGTGATATGATGACTGTAAGGGAGGGGAAAAGGAGGAGGAAATTAGTGCTTAATGTCCCGCCGACAACGAGGTCATTAGATACGGAGCACAAGCTCGGATTAGGGACGGATGGGGAAGGAAATCATTTGTGCCCTTTCAAAGGAACCATCCGGACACTTGCCTGAAGCGATTTAGGGAAATCACAGAGAACCTAAATCAGGATGACCGGACGTGGCTTTGAGCCACCGTTCTCCCGAATGTGAGTCCTGTGTGGTAGCTACTGCGCCACCTCGCTCCGTGACTGTGAGGGGATTGTGAGATCACTGGAAAATCTGGGAAAAAATATGAAACAATGGAAAGTCCAGGTTGGAAAACCAACACTGTAATGGAAAGGATATATCACTACTCACTGTAAGGATGACACTCTGAATTGTAGACAGGCTGCTCCGACCAGAGATAGCTATCATGTGAGCGTGTGGTGTGCTTTCTTTTGTGCCTGTGTGTGTTTTTCTTTCTGAAGAAGGCTTTGACTGGAAGCTCTGTGTGTAAAGTCTTTTCGTTGTGCCTGTTTGCACCTCAAAGTGTCACCTTTCTGGTGAGGAGCAATGTATCTTTTTCGTAATATTGTCGATACAAAATATGACTAAGCTAAATTTTAATTGTTAGGCCTCATGAAGTGGAACTAGGTAATGCGTTCCAGTCTCGATAGTGACTTTATCTTCGGAAAATGTAAATGGGATCTGCATCGTGACTGACAGGAAAGTGTGAAGCGACTACGAGCAATGCCATGACGTGTATTTTTCCTGTCAACTACAGTTATTACAAGGGTGATATGACTGCACGGGTCGCAACTCTTGTATATCGCAATTGGAACAAAGTACAAACATCATGTTCTGCCAAAAACGAGGAAAACCCGCTACCGAAACGTTTCAAATGAGCGTTTTTCGTAGGGGAGAGACAGTTTGAAGGATGATGGAAGTACTGGCCGACCACAAACGGTCTGAAGTGAATCAAGATTGAAGAGTAGTAAAGTTGCTGTGCGCCAGCCACTGCCAAATGGTAAACGATCTCACAGGTGCAGTCGGACGTCGGCCACGCTATGTGCTACGAAATTCTGACTGATGATCTGAACATGTGTGTTAGAACATGGTGATTGTTTGACGACTTATGAGGACCTGGCCAATAATACTGACGATGATTCGGCGTTTCTCAGCCAGATCCTACTTGGAGACGAAACATGATGTTTCTTGTACGATCCACAACTGAAGCCCCAATCCGCGACCTGGAAAACGCAAGTACCACCGCAACAGAAAAACCACGACAAGACAGGTCAAAAGGCAAGATGAAGATTGAAGTGTTTTTTGATTCAAATGGAATAGTTGGCATGGAATTCATCCCATATGATGCTACGGGAAACGAAAGCCGCTACAAGGAGCTCCTTGACATTTACACGATTCAGTTCGTCATAAGCATCCTGAGCTTTGGATTGGGAAGAACTTGCTGTTGCTAAACAACAACGCTCCTGCACATTGTCCTGTCTTCGTCCCAGAGAAAATTGCTAGGTGACAGGTCATCGTTTTGCCACACCTTCCGTAGTCACCTCCTATCGCAATATACGATTATTGTCTCTTTCTCCACAAGAAAGCACACTTATGTGGGTGTCGATTTTATTCAGCCAAAGAGAAACCCCGAGGGACCTCCATGCCAGCATGTTTGAGAGGTGCTTTCAGCAGCTAAACTGAAGCGTCAAAGAAACTGGTATAGGCTTGCGTATTCAAATACAGAGTTATGTAATCAGGCAGAATACAGCGGTGTGGTCGGTAACGCCTATATAAGACAACAAGTGTCTGGCGCAGTTGTTAGATTGGTTACTACTGCTACAATGGTAGGTTATCAAGATTTAAGTGAGTTTGAACGTGGTGTTATAGTCGGCATACGAGCGATGTGACACAGCATCTCCTAGGCAGCGATGAAGTGGGGATTTCCCCGTACGACCATTTCACGAGTGTACCGTGAATATCAGGAATCCGGTAAAACATCAAATCTCCGACATCGCTGCGGCGGGAAAAATGATCCTGCATGAACGGGACCAACGACGACAGAAGAGAATCGTTCAGCGTGACAGATGTGCAACCCTTCCGCAAATTGCTGTAGATTTCAATACAGGGCCATCAACAAGTATCAGAGAGCGAACCATTCAACGAAAAATCATCGATATGGGCTTTCGGAGCTGAAGGCCCACTCTTGTACCCTTAACGACTGCACGACACAAAGCTTTACGCCTCGCCTGGGACCATCAACACCGACATTGCACTGTTGATCACTGGAAACATGGTGCTTCGTCGGACGAGTCTCGTTTCAAATAGTATCGAGCAGATGGACGTGTACAGGTATCGAGACAAACTCATGAATCCATGGACCCTGCACGTCAGCAGGGGACTGTTCAAGCTGTTGGAGACTCTGCCGGGGTGTGGGGCGTAAGCAGTTGGAGTGATATGGGACCCCTGATACGTGTAGATACGACTCGACAGGGGACACGTAAGTAAGCATCCTGTCTGATCACCTGCATCTATTCATGTTCATTGTGCATTCCGATGGACTTTCACAATTCCAACAGAACAAAGCGACACTCCACACGTCCAGAATTGCTACAGTGTGGCTCCAGGAACTCTCTTCTGAGTTTAAACACTTCCGCTGGTCACCAGACTCGCCAGACACGAAAATTATTGAGCATATCTGGAATGCCTTGCAACGTGGTGTTCAGAAGAGTTCTCCACCCCCTCGCACTCTTATGGATTTATAGCCAGCCCTACAGGATTCATGGTGTCAGTTCCCTCCAGCATTACTTCAGATATTAATCGAGTTCATGCCACGTCGTGTTGCGGCACTTCTGCCTACTCATGGGGGCCCTACGCGATGCGATATTAGGCAGCTCTACCAGTTCCTTTTTTTGGGGGGGGGGGGGTCTTCATTGTATGTGAACGTTGGAAGATGACCATAGCGGCCAACAGTGGCTCCTTTGAGGGAGGATAAGGAGCTATTTAATTCTATATTCTATGCTGTGGCCCTATGGCCTTCAGGCCAAAAGCTAATTAAAATGAATAGGTGCACGCCATGGCTGTATGGCTTTGTGGCCACACACACACACACACACACACACACACACACACAGACTCTCTCTCTCTCTCTCTCTCTCCCTCTCTCCCTCTCTCCAGTAAAGAAAAACAACTAAGAAGAGCACACGCCTTGCTACGCGGTATCTTTTGAGACATCAGCGTTCTTGCGGGTGTCTACTTCCCAGGCGTTAAGTCCCAAGACTTTGTTGACTCTAGCAGTACAACAGGCCTGGCCAAAGAGTGCTCCGGCTGCACTCCTGCCTAGCACTCCGAGCACAGTGACGAGTACGACTGAGGGGTGAGGGCAGAAGGGGAAGGAAAAAGCTGCGGCTAGACGCTGCTAGTGCGAGGCAGTCAGCTTTTAATAGTTTGCTAACAATATCAATTTGCCTTCTGCATTAGGAATGCCATGCTAAGTTCTTAATACGCTACCACAGAACTATGAGATGGGAAGACATTCATTGGGGCACCAGTACAATAACACCGACAAAAATGATATAATGCACTTGTCTTCTGATGAACAAGCGTGAATACTGACTGAACTTAATGCAGCTATTAGGGAAAGAACTGAGTAAAGGGCAAATACAGCATTGACAAAATCTTTTACTGTCGATATCACCAATTACTTGAATCACTGCAAACGGATACGGCAGACAAAATTGATGCTAACAAACAAAAGGTAATCCAATGGGAAAAGCAGCTTCACGTCCATGACGTTGAACAGTTATCAGAAGTCAAGGCAGTCATTTGTGGACCAGACATAACTGACTACGTTTCCATGACTGAGACACTTCATCTGTAGTCCAGTAAGAGGTTCCAAGGCTTTGAACGTGCAAGATAAATTTCGATTTATTTGTTAGGACATCCTCTCTTTTGGCTGCTGATGTACGTACTCATTATCTCCAACTTTAGCTGACAGATGTACAGTGCAGCACCAGGATCAGTGACCTGTTTTTACTATCCAGAAATTTTCAAGACTCCTATAAAACGTTACCTCAAGAGCAATAGCCTTGACTGCACAGTCAAGCCGTTAAAGTTGTTTCAGTATATGGTTCAACACATTGTACAAACACTTTTTGTCCGTTATGAAATTGAGAAAGTTCTACCAACGTTCAGCTTTACCAAATTTTAATCTGATTAACACCATGTATTAGTATCACAAATCAAAGTTCCAGACATATTACATATCCTAAAATCAAAATATGTATAAATTTAAAAACATCACAACTTTGAGTCAGATGCCTGCAAGTCAGGCTTTTTGTAGTTCACTCACTGTATTATCACTGTCTGATGTACTTATTTAATTAAACAATGAAAGTTATTGCTTAGAAGGAAAAATAATAACTTGATAATAATCACGAGTGATAAAATACTGCTTACAAAAGTATGTTAAAATGGTAGCCTCTTGAAAGTAGTTGCACTGTGTCGCAAACATATCTTCCTAAGTTTCTCACGTGTGTGGCCTTCGCCGTATAGCTGTCTCATTCACACATCGGCTCGAAACAGCGTAGTTGTGGGAGAAGCTGGAACGTTGAACAGATTCGCCTCTGTTCGCGGAGCGCAAGTTCACTCTGGGAGCGAAAATCTTGGCCAGGCCTCAAGCATAACATCTTTTCAGGAGACTATCCATTTCATTCAATTACTCCTCTGAGTATTGTTCTGTCTCTGGCAGAAATAAAGTCTTTTCGGCAGACGTTAAAATTTTTATTTCTTCTCCCTGAACTTTAATTCTCTCTCCAGACTGTTCCTGGGTTTCCTTTCCTGCTTGCTCAACGTACAAAATGAACAATACCGGGGACTGGCTACAGTCTGCACTCACTCCTTTCTCCACCTCTGCTTCTATTTTATGTCCTTCGGCTCTTATAACCGCAGAGAGCCTTATATAGAGAAATTGTTAGCTGTTGTAAGAGGTTCAGTTCCCATAGCTGAATTTTTTACGAAAATATTGAAACTACCAATGAAACTAACATTTTATAACTTCCCATCAAATGCCTGTACAACATTCTGACAAGCTAATATATTTCTTGGAAGTACATCAAAGTATGCATTGCATTCAAGACTTCGTCGTTCCTAACGTATAAGTTGTGTAATGTTTAAGTTTTGAAAAGTAATTATTGTGTTCAGTTGTTTGGCATTATTATTATAGATTATTATGCTGTTAGAATGACTGGTGGTGATTGCAACATATACACTCCTGGCCATTAAAATTGCTTCACCACGAAGATGACGTGCTACAGACGCGAAATTTAACCGACAGACAGAAGATGCTGTGATATGCAAATGATTAGCTTTTAAGAGCATTCACACGAGGCTGGCGCCGGTGGCGACACCTACAACGTGCTAGCATGAGGAAAGTTTCCAACCGATTTCTCATACACAAACAGCAGTTGACCGGCGTTACCTGGTGAAACATTATTGTGATGCCTCGTGTAAGGAGGAGAAATGCGTACCATCACGTTTCCGAATTTGATAAAGGTCGGATTGTAGCCCATCGCGATTGCGGTTTATCGCATCGCGACATTGCTGCTCGCGTTAGTCGAGATCCAATGACTGTTAGCAGAATATGGAATCGGTGAGTTCAGGAGGGTAATATGGAACGCCGTGCTGGATCCCAACGGCCTCGTATCACTAGCAATCGAGATGACAGATATCTTATCCGCATGCCTGTAACGGATCGTGCAGCCACGTTTCGATCCCCGAATCAACAGCTGGGGACGTTTGCAAGACAACAACCATCTGCACGGACAGTTTGACGACATTTGCAGCAGCATGGCCTATCAGCTCGGAGACCATGGCTACGGTTACCCTTGACGCTGCATCACAGACAGGAGCGCCTGTGATGGTGTACTCAACGACGAACCTGGGTACATGAATGGCAAAACGTCATTTTTTCGGATGAATCCAGGTTCTGTTTACAGCATCATGATGGTCGCATCCGTGTTTGGTGACATCGCGGTGAACGCACTTTGGAAGCGTGTATTCGTCATCGCCATACTGGCGTATCACCCGGCGTGATGGTATGGGGTGCTATTGGTTACACGTCTTGGTCACCTCTTGTTCGCACTGACGGCACTTTGAACAGTGGACGTTACATTTCAGATGTGTTACGACCAGTGGCGCTACCCTTCATTCGATCCCTGAGAAACCCTACATTTCAGTAGGATAATGCACGACCGCATGTTGCAGGTCCTGTACGAGCCTTTCTGGATACAGAAAATGTTCGACTGCTGCCCTGGCCAGCACATTCTTCAGATCTCTCACCAATTGAAAACGTCTGGTCAATGGTGGCCGAACAACGGGCTCGTCACAATACGCCAGTCACTACTCTTGATGAACTGTGGTATCGTGTTGAAGCTGCATGGGCAGCTGTACCTGTACACGCCATCCAAGCTCTGTTTGACTCAATGCCGAGGCGTATCAAGGCCGTTATTACGGCCAGAGGTGGTTGTTCTTGGTACTGATTTCTCAGGATCTGTGCACCCAAATTGCGTAAAAATGTAATCACATGTCAGTTCTAGTGTAATATATTTGTCACTTTCTTCTTGGTGTAGCAATTTTAATGACCAGTAGTGTATGTGCTGTATGTTTCTAGAAATTTGTAAATAATTAGTAATGAAAGGGCGTGTGCATCATATTGCGTAATCGAGCCGTGAGCCACATACACTGTCTGATCAAAAGTATGCAGACACTACCAAGTAATGTGGAATTTACCACCAAATGTTATGAGAGGCAGAGCTGCCTCTATAAAAGGAGGAATGGAGTATTGCGTTATCAGCAGAGAAGGAGTAACAGCAGAATGCGTCGGTCAGTTGAGCTCAGAGACATCGCTGGTGGACTAATCATGGGTTGCCACCTGAGTAACAAATCAATAAGACGCATCTCAACCCTTCTGGAGCTTCCCAAGGCGACTTTGGACGATGAGATTGTGAAGTGGAAACGCAAAGGAACAGCTACAGTAAACTAAGACAAGGCAGGCCTCATGTACTGAAGGGCAGGGACCGTCGAACACTGCGGAGAGTTGTTTTTAAAACCTCGTGAAACTCAGCGGAGGGATTCACTCGTGAGTCCCAAAGTGCTACCAGCAGTGCACGTGGCACAGTGATTGTGCGTCTGGAGTTACAAACAGTGAGGTACAATGGTCGAGCAGCTCGTTAAAAGCCACACATTTCTATAGTCTGTAACACTTGAGGTGGCGTTTAGAGCGATGCCACCGGACAGTGGGTGATTGGGAACGAGTGATTTGGAAATGGGTGACTGTAAACGAAAGATCTGGATGATGAATCACGCTGTACCCTTTGGCAATCCAATGAAATGGTCTGGGTTTGACGAATGCCTGGAGAATGTTACTTGCATTTATGTGTGGTGCTAACAGTGAAGTACAAAGCAGGTGATGGTACTATATAGGGGTATTTCTCTTGGTTAGGGTGTGGTCCTTCTGCTGCGCTTAAGTAAACGCTAAATGTGGAAGAAGATAAACAAATTTTACAGCACTGTGTACTATGTATATTACAGGAACAGTCCAGATGCGATGATTCTATCAGTAAGAGAATGTACCCTGTCACAAAGCAATATCTTTGATGAAGTGCTTTGCGGACAATAATATTACTGAAATGGACAGGGCTGCCCAGAGCCCCGATCTGAACTCAATGTACCACCTCTGGATCAGTCAAAATGTCGATTTGTTTCCAGACCCGACGTCCAACATTACTACATTCTCTGGTTTCAGCTCTTGAGAAACGATGGCCTACAATTCCTCCACAGACATTCACACACACCATTAAAAGCCGTTGTAAAGCCGAAGGGTGGACACACTCCCTTTTAATGACCACAGAAAGCTGTCCGGATGCATTTTATCAGATAGTGTATGTTCTTGGTCCCTGGTTACGTCCCAGTCTCTGCTTACAATCTGAATAAAATTTATTATCAATGGCGGCCAAAGACTCCGGATATGTGAAGTTAAACCCATACGCCCAGATAACTTGTTAAAGAGCGCACAGGAGCGGATAGAGGTTCAGAGAAATCGCTCACCCTTGGGGAGATGAATCCCCTTAAAGACGAAATGATCAGCCATGATCAAGGGCATGCGAATTCAGAAGGCTTTGGTACCCACTGCCTTAAAGATGCGTTATGCGTAGCCGCAGGAAATGTGGCCTGTAACTGACAAAAAGAAAAAAAAAACATTAGCAAAATATTGTACATTAGTACCCCATTAAGATTCTCAGAAGAAGACTGCCAAGGGGAGGTGACCGTAAGAAAAAGATTGAAAAACAAACGAAACGATAACGTTCTACGAATCGGAATGTGAAATATTAGAAGTCTGAATGTGTTAGGCACATTAGCAGATATCTGCAACAAGAAACAATGTAGACACAGCAGGAGATAGTCAAGTGAAATGGAAAGCTGAGAAGGATTTGTAGTTAAATGATTATAGGGTAATATAAACAGCAGCAGAAAATGTTTAACGGGAGTATAATTCGTTGCGAATAGAAAGGGAGTTATTGCGAACAGTTTAGTGATATGATTATTCTCATCAGAATTGACGACAAACCAATGAGAACAACAACGGTTCAGAATGGAGGGATAGGAAGGGTATGCGAAAACACTGAGGGATAACTCAATAAGTAAAGAGAGATGAAAATAAATAACCATGAGGGATCGGAACGCTGTAATAGGGGAAGCAATAGAAGACAAATTAAGCGGATAATAGTGATAATACTGGCTTGGTAGTAGGAATGACAGAGTAGGTAGACTCCTTGATCTGCCAACAAAATTTCAGCTGGGAATGGCAAATATACTGTCCAAGATTTGAAAGTTCCTGACAGATTAACACGGGAATCTGGGACCTTCGCCTTTCGCAGGCGAGTTCTCTATCCACTGAGCTGTTCAAGTACGACTAGCAAGTCCTCCTCCCCCCTCTCAGATTCACTCCTGCCTTTCAAACTGTGGCTAAGGTATTTCTCCACAGAGCGCTAGACCCGCGAAACGTCAGCAGAACTCCTGTGAAGTTTGGAAGGTAGGAGAGAGGGTACTGATGGAATTTAAGCTGTCAGAGCTGGATAGCTCAGTCGCCTGTGAAAGGCAAAGCTCCAAAGTTCTAAACCCAGTCTAGCACACTGTTTTAATCGGCAGTGAAGTTTCAAATCGTCAAACACTTCGCTGCAGAACGAAAATTCATATTTAACACTGACAAAGGACCGCCAGAGAAGAAGGTATATTTGAAGAAGGCCTGGATGCACGCGAAGGCATTAGCTGTATTTCATCACGGTGAGATAGAGATTCCGAAATCTGATTTTGGATTATAAGATGTACCCAGGGGTAAATACAGAGTCAGCTCATAATTCAGTAACTAAAGTGGAATACTAAAGTATCGTGGAATTATGAAGTGTGTTTCAAGTACTGTATGGCTGTACACACTGCAATAGTAATACCATATTAGGCAGAATTAATTTTTCCCCAAGCAGCCGAGTGTGCACTGTTTTGCAACTTCCTGACAGATTAAAACTGTGTGCTGGACTGGGCCACAAACGTAGAGCACGAGAGAGATGCTGGCGGTAATAACCGAGTTCTGCCAAGAAAGCATTACCACAGTGGGCACTTCGGTTGAAGAAGAATAGAAATCTCTAAAAAGGGCAATCACAGTAGTCAAATACAGAAATATAGATACAAGGACGGCAACTGCGAAGAAAACTTGTGCAACGGTAGCAGTAAAAGTCACTTAGGAGTAAAATAAATACGAAATGCTATGGTGCTACGGTGAAATTTCTCCTGCAAAAATGTGAAGGAATCGAAAGTAAAATAATCACCGGAAGAACAGATTAAGCATTCAGAAAGCTAACTTATTTTAGGTGAAATTAAAAACAACGCCTTCGTCATTGAGAATGAAAAGGAAATTCCATTGTTAACCGCAGAGTAGAGAGCGGATAGGTGGAAAGAGTACATTAAAGTTCTGTAGATGGAGAGAAATTGTCTGATGATGTGATAGAAACAGAAATGAAAGTCTGTATGTAAGACATAGCAGATCCTGTATTACAGTCAGAGTTGAATAAAGGATTGGAAGGCTTGCGATCAGATGAGGCAGAAAGGCTAGGTAACGCCTCATCGGAATTTCTAAAACAATAGCGCGGAAGTGGCAACGTAAGGATCATTTTAGTTAATGTACAGATTCCGAGACTGCAGACATATCACTGATCTCTCGGGATCATCCACACAATCCCGAAGGTAACAAGGTCAGTTAAGTACGAGAACTACTGCACAATCGGCTTAACAGCTCATGCATCCAAGTTGCAGACATGAATAATACGGGTATATAGAAGAATGGCAAAAAAATTGGAAGATCTGTTAGATGACTGTCAGTTTGGCTTTCGTAAAGGTAAAGGTACCAGGCAGGCAATTCTGACGTTGTAGTTGATAATTTAGGCTGGACTTCAAAAAAATCAAGACAACCTATGGTGTACATCGACCTAGAAACAGCATTCAGTAACATCAAATGGTGCAAAATCTTTAAAATTCTATGAAAAATTGGTACGCAGGGACTTCAGAAAGTAAAGTACAGATATTGTGGTTCCAAATTTCGTGCACACACTGCTCTGCTACTGTACGGATAACAGGCGCATCACTATGGGAGTGAAACGGCGCAGCAACTGGAAACGCACTCCAAAGCTGAAGTACGCAGGACAGTGCGGTTCTTGTGGGCGAAAGTCTAAACTACATACAGTTTCACCACGAAATTCTATCGGTATATGGACAAAGTGCAGTGTCACGTCCAGCCGTAGTGAAATAGTGCCAAGAACTTGACCAAGACCGCACACACGTGGCTGATGTAATCAACCACAGAGGACAATTTCTGACACAATTTGGGAAGATCATCTGGGGAGAAAACGATTTTCTGAGGATATTTACTCATCAATTCTCGAATGGCTCCGTGACCAAGGAACGGATTCTACCGTCGAAGGGTTGAACGACTGGTTGAACGTCCCGATCGTTGTTTAGAGAGACTTAGTCACTGTGTCGACAAATAGTGTCACGTATCTGAGTCATTTTGAGTGTAGTGCGGTATTCAATAAAAGTTACTCGGCCTGACATAAGAATGTGTAAAATACATTTTGAAGTCCCTTCCTATAAGCTATACGAAAATATCGATAATATACAACAGATACGATGATGGATCGATAAGACTGGTAGAGCAAGAAAGAAGTGCAAGAGCGTTCATCTTGTATATCGACGAAGCCATGAGGGAAATAAACGCAATTTTCATGAGTGGGAGTAATATTAGGGTGAAACAACATCGATGATAAAATTCGCTGAAGAATTTGCCATCTTTTGTGCTTTCTTTTGTGAAAGTGAGGTAGAATTACAGGATTTGTTTTGTAGAAAATCCGGTATCAATGATGGTAAAACAAATTTTACTGTCCGTCTAGATTGCATTCGTTTCTAATGCTATTAGAAACATTATAGCTTTACAAATGCAGAGGGTGCCCAAAAATATGGAAAGACAAAAAGCAACACATTACCATTCCTAATACTCGTACAGCGTAGGAAACACGTTGGTATTCAAAACAGGTTCCAGGCATCTTGCAATGATTCTTCCTGCAAATAGTACACAAGTTCAGGTAATGATGATGGAGTTGGATGGTGATCACACACCCGTATCTTCAAAGTAGACCACAAAGGTTCAACAATATTGGGATCCGGTGAATGTGGTGATCAAGGGAGATTCGACAATTCATCCTACTGCTAACAATGCTAATCCTGCACATTTATAGCTGTGTCAACATGGACGTCTTCTTGGAACACAGCATCACCATCCGGGAACAACCATTGTACCATGGGATGGACCTCATCACGCCAAATGATCCACAGCCTTGGCAGTAATGCGATCTTGCACAGTAACCATGGAGCACATGGAGCCTATCACGGCGCCAAAGAGGACTTCCTGCTAGCAACTCCAGATGCAGTGCGCTGGATTGAAGGACTGGATATTCAGTTGTAAAGACAATGTTAAGTTTCTTGTGTGTCAATATGTACATATGTATATGTAATTTCATGATATGTCTGTATTAGCCATATGCTTAATAACATGGAATACCACGACATGGCTACCCCAATCACCACCTAACTACCGTCATGTTTCGCTTTTGGGACATAAACTCGTCCAGAAGCTGGAAATAGTGGGGAACAAGACTCATCAGACCAAATGACTTTCTTCCATTGCTCCATAGTCCGTTTTCCTGTTACGGTTATTTTTATCACAGATGAGTGGTCTTGGAATGCCAGCTCGCCATCAATTCCCTTCGTGTTGCTTTGGTGCTGACATGGTTCGCGAGTGAGACATTCAGATCCGCAGTGATTTTTGCAGCTGTGGTCCTCTTATTTTTCGTCACAGTCCTCTTGAATTACTATCTGTCACGATCGCTCAATACACACTTTCGTCCACGTTGAGACTTGGTTGATGATATTTTTCCGCTTTCCCTGTATGCGATGTAAATCTTCGATAGGGAGAACCTTTAAAACACTAAACACTTCGGTAACTTTGGTTACAGAAGAACCCAGTTTTTGCCCATGTTCTAACTCACTGAGCTCCGTCATAATGCACTCACAACTCCACAGTACAGCCGGCCGGAGTCGCCGAGCGGTTCTAGGCGCTACAGTCTGCAACCGCGCGACCGCTACGGTCGCAGGTTCGAATCCTGCCTCGGGCATAGATGTGTGTGATGTCCTTCGGTTAGTTAGGTTCAAGTAGTTTAAGTTCTAGGGGATTGATGACCAAAGAAGTTAAGTCCCATAGTGCTCAGAGCCATTTTTTTGAATCCACACTACACTGTTCAGACCACGTATTGTGGACATTGCACAGGTGGTGTTCGCGGTCAAATACAACAGTGTAACCCGCAGGCCGAGCTAGCATCTGCATTTATGTTCAAGCATTCATTTCTCGTAGTGCTTCGCCGCGCGGTGTAGCGGCGCAGTCTTAGGCGCCTCGTCACGGTTCGCGCGGCTTCCCCCGTCGGAGGTTCGAGTCCTCCCTCGGGCATGGGTGTGTATGTGTCGTCCTTAGCTTAACTTAGTTTACGTTAGATTAATAGTTTGTAGGCCTAGGGACCTATGACCTCAGCAGTTAGGTCCCATAGAAACTTACCACAAATTTGCAATTTTTTGGTGGTGCTTTCATATTTTTGTCTAACCCCTGTAAACGAGAATTACAGGATCTGTTTAATGGAATGACCAATCTAATGGGCATATAACATGGGGAAAGTAAACCTAAGAAAGCCGAACGTAATGAGAAGTAGCAGAAATGAGACAAACGAAGAACTCAAAAGAAAATTTGGTACCACCTAGTAGACGATGAGGGTAAAAAAAAGTCTATTAGCATTAAACACAGGCCTTAATTTGAGGAAGAAATTTCGGGGAATGGACGTTTGGAGCAGAGCATTCTGTGACAATAAATCATGACTATAGGAAAATCAGAAAAGAAGAGAATCGAAGCGTTTGACATAAAGTCTTTAAGTAGACTCGTCAGGTAAGAATTGAAGAGATTCTCCACAGTATGAGAAAGGAACGAATATATGTGAAATATTAACTAGAAGAACGGATAGCATGACAGAACATGCGTTCCTCAGGAAGTAAGTTCCATGGTACCAGTGGAAGGGCAAACAACATACGTAAAACGGCAACTGGAATACATCCAACAAATAATTGAAGACATTGGTTGTTAAGTGCTCATCTGAGACGACGACGATGGCACAGGAGAGGAAATCGTGGCGGGTCACATCAAACAAGTCAGGAACTGAGGAAAGAAAAGGCAACATAACTGCATTGTTGTGTCACGTGAAACAATGTGAGCCTTCACAGCACACGTTACCGCTGCTCCTCTTGCCATTTCGTTGAACTCGGAGAACATTTAAAATATGGTCATGAACGCACAGAGCTGAAGGGACTAACTGAAGACAGAACAACTAAAGGATGGAAACTGCGAACTACTCTGCTGGTTGATCCCTAAAAATCAGCAGACACTCAAAACGCTTCACTTTCAATTATGTCATGGTTCCGTCCTCCTGTAACTTGCTGGATAAATCAGGTCAAATATCAAAGGAAGGCAAGCGATTCCAAATAGGATCATGTCCGGTAAAGGACTGCGGTGGCCAAATCAGTCTTTGAGTTGAGGACATCTTTACTTTATACATGCAGCTTGGTGCGCCAAGGCTTTTCCTGTTACAAAAATTCGTCTGTCGATGAAGTAGCAAAAGCAGCTACTTACGTTATGAGAATTTGTTAGATCAGATAAGAGGTACCTGCCGGACGGAACTGTAGTGCTATGTTCGAGATCTGCGGCAGTTTTTTCCTGCAGTGTGTAACATTAGCAATGGTTAAATTATTTTAAAAATCCACTTATCAGAACGAACTTCGGTATATTACTATCGTAGAGCAGCATTTATATCAAACTTAATAAAGAATACTATGTTTAAAACTATTAAACGATATGCATTCATACTTACAAAATTATGCAGTTTATTGTCAGTACAAACACACAAATGCAGTAATCAAAATAAGTGTTGAATATTGCTTTATTGTCAATAATAGACACAATAGGAAACAAAACTGTTGTTGTTCTGTCACTTATAGTTATAAGAAAACAAGAACAAACAAGTTAAACACATTTCCACTTGACAACCCAAAACAAAACAAAAAAGAACTTAACAAAAGATTCTATTACAAACACTACGGTTTCTTCTCACTGTCATCTTGCATAAAGAATTTTTTGTAAACCAGTTGACCCTCCTATTAATTGGAGATGCTTTTGAATGCGGTTAGGCATACTCTTCACCAAATTGTCGAGAGAAGTCAGTGGGATATTGTCACACTCCTCCACAGCGGCCTGTACGAGATCCAGTGAAGTCTCTGGTGGGGCAGGACGATTGAAAACCTCTCGTTTTAGCACAGCCCATGCATTCTCAGTCACTTGATGTATGGAGAATATGGAGGCCATTCTACTCAACTGACACTGTACTCCGCTGGGGAGGTGTGCCAGAACATTGTGCTGATGGGGGCGTGCATTGCCATACACCAGCGCGAACCCCGCTCTAATATGTTCACCAAATGGAGCCACAATGCGTGCAAGGATGTCGTCCCAATACTTCGCACCAGTCATCCCCTCATGTATTGGCACAGTCGGTGTCCTGCGGCCATGCATGATTTCACTCCAAAACGTGACTGAACTGCCTTGACAAGAGTCTTTGATACAGTTAAGATGCAAATGTTGTCTTCGTTGCCTCCACACAAGAATGTCAGTATTGTCAGGGTGGGGACTGATACGTGCATCATCAGAAAGCAGTGTTGTGTCCCATTACTCCCTAGCCCACGAAGAATGGTTTCGCGCCCATGCGACACGAGCCTCCCCCCCCCCCCCCCCCCCCTCTGATCCCGATTTAGGTGGGGAACATTGAGAGGTCTTCCAGCACGTTATCCCTACTCACAGAGACTGTTTCGTATCGTTTGTTTCGACAGCTGCACTGCTATAGCTGTTTGGAATTGCAACCATAGACGTGTAGCGTTGTGTTGATGGTTTCTGTTTGCTTTTATACGCAGATGTCATTCGTACACACCTGTTACTTTTCTTCTGCAGCCACTTCTGTGACGATCCACAACTTTTCTTGGCAGCAGAAACTTGTTCCATATTCTAGAGACAACACTTTGACTCATGGCGACATTCGCTGTGACGTCCATCCGTCTCATTCCCTGCTCCATTAGGGGAACTACACAGAGCTTCTGACTGCATGTAAGTGTCACAGTTCTCGTAATGACACATAGCACAAGAACTGCAATGTTTACTGGTGACACGGTTGCCACAGACTGTACATACTGCCCCCTCAAAATAGAAACGTGGCCCATTTTCTGCTAAAATTATATTACAAACAAACCGATGTACTGATATCATAACGGGTTTCTGGACCAAAACGTACAATGTTTAAGGAATATTCAACATCTATTTTGATCACAGTATAAGGTTTTCTGCGTGACGTACTGTTTAATAAACATGTATTACTAGACAACAGACAAATTTATTTTCTTTTTGCTATTTTGTCGAAAACTAGCATATTGAGTGCGAGGCCGTATACAAAATACAGATCGATTCTTGCAAGGAAGAAAACAGCAACCAGCCACTGTTGATAAAGCTAACTGTTCACACAAATAGCACCGTTGCCGGTTTCGAACCGACAGGATGATCTTCAGACGGCTGTTCACGTGTAAGCATTAATATAGGTGCATTAAAACGTGAACAGCAATGCACATCAATGTAAGCAACAATATATGTACATCTAAACGTGAACAGGCGTCTGAAGATGAATCTGTCTGTTCGAAACCGAAAATGGCTCAGTTTGCGTTAACAAACAGCTTCATTAACAGTGGCTGGCCGCTGCTTTCCTTTTTGCAAGAATGAAACGGTATTTTCTTTATTTTCCAGTGACAATTATGAACCCTGATTTTTGTCACTGTACCTAAGGATGGGTGGTTACCTTGTAAAATTACTTTCGTTCGACTACCAAGACATTGGTCGTTTGAAAAGCTGTTTAGTATCCCCCTGACGGCTAATGCCGCAATATTGACATGAAAGAGGTGCGTGGCGTAATGCCATTTACGCTTATGGTAAACGTTTCGATTGCAGAGCTAGTGGCTGCTCTCAACTTACTTCAATGTGTTGAGGTGTGCGGCGTGGAGGTCAGCAGGACGCCCGAACACACACTGACAACTCTGTGTCGCTGATCGGTGTGCTAGCGAGCTTCGGCGTCGCTTATCACCGTCCTCCCTCTGATCCAAACATTCATCCAATCATCAACGTGGAAGAAGAATTCGTGAGACAGTGCGACGACTGCTGCTGCGGCTGGCCGTGTCACGTGACACAGCATAAAGCGGCTGCGCTCAAGGACTTCTGGTACCACGTGCACTGCGCCTCCATCCACAGCGTGCAGGTCACAGTCCAGTGAATGACGCTTCGGATCTGGTACACCGTCATCTCTTACAAATTTAGCAATGACAGCATATCCGTTTTGCCTGTTACTGGATGCATGTACTGCATAATCGCGATTGGGACGTGTGTGCCTTCGTCAAGCGACAACTCACCGTGGAGTGACTCCATCCCTTTTCTTTATTGTTAAGTGGATGTTCACGTGTGCAACCGTACTTATATATTTCATTTCATATGCAAAAGAATAAACAAACTTACTCATATCCTACGTAAAAGGAGGATGTAGCACTGCTTACGAAAATTCATCTCGAAATCATTGTAATAAATACTGTAGGAAAGAGTACTTTGGTGCACTTTACAGACTTATGCCTCCAGTCAGCCCTGTAATACAAGATTCATGAATTTTTGTATTCTATTTTTAAATTATGGCATTCAAAAATGGCTCTAAGCACTATGGGACTTAACATCTGAGGTCATCAGTCCCGTAGACTTAGAACTACTTAAACCTAACTAACCTAAGGACATCACAGACATCCACGCCCGAGGCAGGATTCGAACCCTCGACCGTAGCAGCAGCGCGGATCCGGACTGAAGCGCCTAGAACCGCTCGGTCACAGCGGCCGGCTTACGGCATTCACAAAACAATTCGTAGAAAAGTATGAAAAATTCTAGCGTGCCAATTATTAACATCAAAGCAGTTCAACAGTTGTATACCGATTGTGCAAGTGGTATCAGAGTTTGAAATTTCGTGTCACCGGAGTTTCCTGTTACAAAAAGGCTGCGCCAAAGTGTACTACAGCATCGACGCTACTTAAAATCCACGTGCAGCAAGGAGTAGAAGGAACAGGGATACTCGAATTCACATGCAACATTCATTCCAAAAGAATTAGTAATGACCAAAAGAGAAACTCTTCCTGTAAGAGAACTGGTTAGGTTGCACCGTCCAAGATTCTCCTTTTTGAAAGCAAAATCCTTATGGCTTCATGCATCCCTTTTGTTACGACGTACTTCAAGGAATTTAGCCATTAACTAATGATGTTGCCAAAAGCATCATCATATTTACTCTCGTTTGAATACTCTTTTTGACTTTGCATCCCCACTTGTGCTTATAAGTCCAAAAGTTCTGACACATTTTCTATCACTGATATGTTCTTCGTAATTTAAAGAATTCATGCAACTTACAATAGATTTTGGATTCAAATCATCGAATAATGGAAAGTGTGGTTCATTTTATACAAAAAAAAGTGTGGTTCATTTTATACAAAGGCATAATCCATCATTTCCTTGAAAGTCATATAATTTATCTATACTCAAAAACTTTTTATCCTAAAGACACATATTTCTCCAATTGATTGTTGTAATGTAAAAGTTATTAGCATTGAGGAATGCGGATTCACTTCTTTCATTTATTCTCTGATTCATACGGCGTTCACACATGCACATATATGGAAATGGATTTTTTTTTTTTCAAACAAAAATTCCAAACGAACACGACCCATTAAATAACTATTAATTCTATGAATATCACTTTCTTTAAACATTCAATAATAAATTAAAAACTCTTAACTTCTAATTATAACACCTTTTCTTTTTAAAGTTCAACATGAATCAGTTTGCCCTCGCGTTTGGTGCGAGTCTCTTACAAAGCATATCTGTGTCGTCTATATCGATTCTACCTCTCGCACCGACGTCAACTGTTTTGCGCGGGAAATTTTCTTTGCGGCGTTAACCGTCACTCATGATTCACTGCCTCAACACATCCCTTCACACGTTTACACATCTAAGCGTGCACTTGAAATTATATATGAACCTTCACTCGGAAACTCTCTTGATTATTCCGCGTCATTTACGGGAAACATTTCATTCTTCTTGAAGGTTAGTTAGATCCTTTATAAATCTTGATGACATTAGCAATGCTAAAGTTCCATGTTCACCCAAACCACAGGTGAAGCCTATCTCCACTATCTTCTTTACAACACTCGATAGTAATAGTTAGTCACTATTTCTATAATCTATGTCACTGATTAACTATTTCAATTTAAAGTTTTCTTACACTACACACGCAGTTTATTGTTATGTTTTTCACGAGCGTTCATCTCTGTCACTCGCAACACCATTTCTCCCTATCTTCTAATCTTCATTAAATTTTTTCAAGTCGTTATGGGAAAATAACCCTTTTATTTTGTTCGATCCCGGGTATGCTAACAGATTGGTAACTTCTTCCGGAATAAATGAAAGCCGTATATTTCCTTGATAACTCATCCAGCTTGACTTGCCAATAAGAACTCCGCAAATCAATGCTCGTCAAATATTGGACATCCTGGAACCGTTGTATAAGTTCGTCTATGTTTTCCGGATGTGTTCTCACTGGAATTATAATTTTATTTATTTCTCTGGCGTCGAGTACCAGTCTCACAGTCCCATTTGTTTTTGGCACGGCCAACAATGGGGAGCAGTATGGACTTGTAGAGGGTTCGATCAAACCCCATTTCAACATGCGATCTATTTCTTTCTGAACTTGAGCCTTTAACCTCCAGGGAACAGGATAGAAAGTTCTACAATACGTTTCGTGCGGCTTAACGTAGAGATGGCATATGTATCCCTTAACAACTCCTGGCCTTTCATCAAACACGTTTTCATACGCTAATAATAATTCTTTGAGCTGCTTCTTCTGATCTTCAATAATGCAGTCGGATTCATTTAACTTCTCATACACTAATTGACCGAAATCTCCTTTGACTTGGAACTCATTAATTACGTGCTGTTTAGAATTTTGTGCCGTCCTGATTACTTGCACACTGATCCCACTATTATATTTTCTGGTAAGGCTTTCTTTTTTCAACAAGTCCAACTCAATTTCTTGTTTATTAACATTCAACCAAATTTTTCCTATTTTAAAATCTATTCTGCATCCGTATTGACGTAGGCTGTCGACTCTGATAATGCAGTCTACCACCAAATTTTTCACAAGGAATGTGCTTAATATTGCTACATTTCCGACTTCTACACTAAGTAGTGACTGCACTTTTACATTAGCCGAGCTAGCCCCAACGGCGCCTATTATTCTGCAATTTTGAACTGGAAAAATTGGTACTCGTCTTATATTTCTGATCTTGTTGAATAGAGCCTCCGAAATAACATTTGTGGTTGCAGCTGTGTCTAAAACCGCCACTATAGGTACAGTCTCCAAAATGACTTGCACTTCGGCTACTGCCACCCGTTCCTTATCCTCATCTTGGGGTTCTAAGTCCTCGGTCAATTCATCTGCCAGTAATCGTCTATCATTATACGTTAGCATGGGTACACATATCCTGTTGCCCCTCAACCAATTGTTGACCGCTCCTCCGGGGCACGAATGGGTCCTTACAAGTTTGTTGGATTTTGATTTACCTGCTGGTTGACATCGTCCGTCACTTCGGTAATTACCGGTTGATTCGCAGATGTTCGTCCCCACTGATGTTGGTTATTTGAGTTCATTCCCCCCGGTTGATTCCACTTTCTATTACTGTTATTGTTCCAGGCTTGAGGTCTGAAATTCCTTTCGGTCCCCCACATGGGATTGTATCTTTTCCCATTTCTGTTGTTCCTTGGATAGCCCCTCGCAAGACTATTGCCGGTATTACTATTGAGATTTTGAGGGGTTTCTCCACTATTTAACCATCTCTGTGCATTCCCTTGCCTATCGTTTGGCGGAGGTTCTATCTCCCTATATTGGAATCTGTTATTACGGGCTTTATGGTTGTTCTCTTCGATAATATCTATATGGTCTAACGTCGTGAGGAACGACTCCAAGTCTTTATCGTTGCCGTAAATCAATTGATTCCGGATGCTGGTTGGTAGGCTTGCCTTAAGTATGTTTATTATATCTGGCAAGGGCATAGGTCTGTCCCAGTATCTAGTTTTATTTATATATTTTTCAAAATACTTCCTAAGGCTTCCTTTTGAAAAGGAGAAAGGCTCTGGGTAGAGCACCTCCTGCCTTAGGCGTTCCTGTACCCCTTCTGACCAGAACTTTGCTAAAAACGCCTTCTCAAAATCGTCATATGTCGAGCAAACAGAAGTCATGTCCGAGGCCCAAATCGCCCCCGAACCTTGTATATATCCTGTAACGAAACTGATCATCTGCCACTCCGACCAATTTCTGGGTAGCACTCCTCTGAAACTTCGAATAAAAACAATTGGATGGACCCCCCTTTTGTCACTGTTAAAAATCTGGAATTGCCGATGCTTTATCATTTTTTCTTCGGCATGGCAAAGGCTTTCGTAATCTCCGTTAGATAAGACTTCACGCGAACAACTAGCTCGTGGCAATTTAATGTTTGAGTTACTTACACGAGTCGGTATCGTATGCGAATGTGCAGTAACTGGCTCTATAGTCGCTGCCAACTTCTGCTGCTGGCCTGTATTCATTTGTTCTTAGCCTTGTTGTGAAACGCGTATCGACTCTTCTATCGTTTGTTTCCAATGCTCGAAATCAGCACCTAACTGCTGTCGCACTTCCTCAAGTCCTTTCGCAAACAAATTCTCTTCCTGTTTGCCAGATAGACTCTGGAATGCTGCCTTAACATTTTGCTCAACGTCTTCACACATTAGCCTTTTGTTTTCTAATGTGATTTCGGATAATTTACCCGTTAATACATTAATTTGGTGGTCTATAACATCTTGACGCTCTGTCAGATGTTCAACACTTTCCTTTAGGTTAGTCTGTGTACGTGCCAATTCAGGAAGTTGCGCAATTGCACATGACGTGGCATCTTGCTTTTGTACTAATTGCGGAACCATTTCCACCTGTTCCCGTACGGTATCTATCTTAATAGCCACATACTCCTTCATTTCTACACGTACGCGGTGAGTAGATTTCTCACATTGAGCTTTCACCAATTCTATTTGTGCAGTTAATTTTCGTTCCGTCTCTTCGGCCTGATCTTTAAGTTCCTTTGTCTTCGCCTCTATCCGCTGCTCTAATTCGGAAAAACTGTCTTGTAACTGCTGCTTAATCTCAGTTTTCAAATTTTCCTGCCCTTCCGTAACTGAGGCTAATTTCGCGTTCAAATCATTTTGCCCTTCAGTAACTGTGGCTAATTTCGCGTTAATGTCGGTTTTCAGATTTTCCTGCCCTTCAGTAACTGAGGCTAATTTTGTATTCATATTATTCATGCTCTCGGTTATCGTCTGCATCTGTCTCATGATAATGACGAATGGATCTAACCCATGTTGCGTACTTGCCGTTTCATCTCCAGCCGTGTCTACAGGGCGCTCTCTTGCGCTATCTGTAGCAATCGGTTCTACAACACTTCTTACTACATCATTATTATCAGTGGTAACAGCTGAAGGCTGTTGCTTGCTGCTCTGCTCTGCTTGACTCATCTTAAACATTGCCCTAGTTAAAACCACATAAATGCTCTACCGTCAATATATATATATATATATATATATATATATATATATATATATATATATATATATCCCTTCTACTGTCACTATATGTAACTCCGTTCACACAAGAGTACTTCTGTGGTTAGTTTCTTACTGTACTTACACAAATAAATGCAACTGGGACAGGTCAATCAAACTACATCTAGCATGATCACAATTAATCAATGTTCAAATACCCAATAATACTAAATAGAAAAGCGTATACTTCATCTTTACTAACAAGCTTTAATAATAAAATTATAGATCTAGCCTTTTCTCTGCGCCCAGCGTGTCGTTTTATGTTCTTATTTGTAGATCCACTTAATGTGACTGCGAGTATTTCTTCTCTTTTCCAAGCGTCAGTTAAGTTGGCTCGTCATAGTTCACATGAAACAGAGAACAAAATTATTTTAACAACGTCCAAAAACGTGTCCTGTCACGGATTGGCCATTATAATGGATTATACTGTAAATGATGAAAGTATGTGAATGCAGCTTGCCGCTAACTTGGTGTAATGTTTTGTCTGTAAAGACGTGTATTTGTTGCCTTTATGATTCCTTCACTCTCACACATAAATCTGTACCGTAAAGTAAGGGCCTCCTGTTTTGTCTTTAGGCTGATCCGTGATAAGACAGGCAAACAATTATACTAATGGAGGATTCTGAGTATTTCTCTAATTTCATTCACTCTCTCTCTCTCTCTTTTCTCTGTATGATTTTAAATATAATATTTCATTACGTGAAATCAACCCAATAGAATCTCTGGTGGAGCCCTTCGTCTTAACATTCAGCGGCTGGCTTGCTGTAAAAGATCTTTATATCTATTATTATTGTTAAGCGCTGCATTCAGTTGGGAAAATCGATCGTTTGAACAATTCGTTCATTTTACGACAGATTTTGAATTTCAGATGTGTCCGAAGCCTTTTTGGATGATTTTATAAAATCTCGGTGATTGCAGGCTCTCTTCGTCACAACTGAAACTTCCCCACTAATTACAGGGCCAAGACAATCATCAATGATTCAGACAGAGAACTCATTCGTCATTCACTCTAGAATAAAAGGGTCACAAACCTTATTTCTGAGGGAAATTGTATATTCAATCCATCTCCATTACATGTTCCGTTTTCTGTTGATTCCAAGTCTTACTTAATTTGCGTTTACAGTTTTTCTCTCTCTTCAAATAACCCGCTAGTGGCACAAACGTTAATAGCTCGCTTTAGCGAGAAGAAGAGCAAATATGTCTCTTTTAGCGACCCGACAATCTTCCAACCGATACTTCCCAAGCTGTCCTAGTTATCCGTCCCTAATAACCCTGGAGAATACATATATATATCTCTGTTATTCCAAAGAATAAACGTACTAGAAAAATACCTTGGCGTCGACGAGCTGTTGGCGCATATATTACTAGAAAATCCGATCAGATACTTTCCAAAAGTGAATAAATGTGGATGATTTGATTGATAATTATTAATTATTGCGTGGTAGAGGGTAATTTTCCGTGGGGAGATTACAATCAGTCCCCTAGAACTTAGAACTTCTTAGACCTAACTAACCTAAGGACATCACACACATCCATGCCCGAGGCAGGATTCGAACCTGCGACCGTAGCGGTCGCGCGGCTCCAGACTGTAGCGCCTAGAACCGCTCGGCCATCTTGGCCGGCTACTAAATCTGTATTTGCGTAAATATTTCTGTGGAGTTGAAACCAAATCACAATTAACAGCAACCCGCAAATGTGAATTCATTGATGCCCTTGTGTCATCGAATCATTTGCTTCAACACTGCTTCCAATCTCTCCCGAATTTCAGTCTCCACTACTTGACATTATTGAGGGAACACAACATGTAAACATATTTGTGTCGCTTTTCGTTTATTTGAATCACATATAAATACCGGTTATTTTACGCATCATAACTTGTCTACTCTTTAGTTGAAGTTGGAATATGTACTATGAACAGTGAAAGGGTACAGTACCGCCCGACATTGAAAATAGGTACAACATTCTTCGTTATTCTTGTCAGAACAACATATTTTTTGTAATAATAACTCAATTTCACTTAATACACTGAAGCCGGATACCAGTGTAGGAAAGAAGGACAATTTATTTATTTAATTGATCACATGTGCACTCCCACAAAATAAATCCCTACATCCAGTTTGGTGAGATCTGTGAAATGAATGAATGTATGGTGGTCTGCTAACTGCAGATAGTGAATGTGCAATATATGATCATCTTTGAGACGGTCCTTTGGTCACCTTGTGTGGAACCAAAGAGATGAAATTTATCTGAGCTTTGAGCACCTGAAATGTGGCTGACCAATACGGTAGCATGGTCCTCCCCCAGCTTGGCGGAGGTGCGAGATGACCTGAGGAACGGCCATGCTTCAGCACTCTGGCGCTGGATCTTGTGTTGGTAAGGCCTGTCTTAGGTGTGCTCTGTAAAGACAAAAGAGTGGAGAGAATGGTATGCATGTGGAATACTTAAGAGTAGTTTGGAATAATTATTTCTCTATTTCAGGAACTTTTTTTTGGGGGGGGGGGAGAATTAAATGACAGGCAGGTAAAATTAAGGGGATCGTAGTGATCGCACGGTCACAATGAATGGTCACAATGAAACCACGTGTAGCAATAAGTTGAAATACTTGCGAGTGCTAGTACTAAGTTGAAATACTTCCGAGTGCTAAAGTTAAGCTGAATTACTGGCGTGTGTACTATAAGTTGGAAATGTTTAAGAAACGGCGTGTGCAGGACTTGAAATTAGAGACGAGCACTTCAATGTGGTGAGTACTGTGTGAGTCTCAATCTGTGCATGAGACAAAGGATAAAGAGAAGTACTCGTCCAAGGTATCAGTTGAGAACTCGCGTGTGTGGCGAATATGATCTTAATATTACTTTGCGTGTTACGTTTCCGTGTGACTATAGATTCAAACTCTAACACTCTGAGAGAGAAGCAAAGTGAGTCACCCGTCTATCCAGCAACGTCACTTGGCTTGCATTGCACAGGAAGACGTGCATATATCTCCAGAGTTCGTAGTAGGAAAGAAAAGTAACGAAGTGGGGCAGTGTCGTTGAAACTGGGATGAATACCAATTGAAGTGGGAAAGCTGAAAGTGATGTGATTCTAACATTGTGACTAATCTTTGTATTGTATTCTATGTTGCCAGTGTGATGTATTTCATTTAATTTAAGTATGTGTGGTTGGTATGGGAGAGCAGCAAAATAGGTTCAGAGGCAGTGGGTTATGCATGTTCCTTTTTGTACCGCTCGGTCTGGAGTAAATTTTCGTGATGATGGGTGTGAGAGTCGAAGTGTAAGCTATAGCATAAGATCCACCATCCTATCCAGAAAGTGCACTGTAGCGTTAGATAATTACGAGACCATAAGATAGAGAATCACCAATATAAAGCCATGCCCACTGGGCGGAGTTTCTCATGTGTAGTTGTTGTATAAAAGGTAATGGTGTGTTTAGGTTATCTCTGAATCATAATAGAATTTATCGGAATAAAATAGACAGTTAAAAGAAAAAGATTGGTGACCTTGTTCTTCGAATAGTGTGTAGTCATGATATCCAGAATTTATAACGTGTGCGCCATTCATATTCAGTGCGATGGCCATGTGTTGATTAAAGCCGTTGAGTAAGAAAGAAAATGTGGTATTGCCAGAGCGTGTGTAAATTTTTAATAGTCAGATGTGCGTTATCCGTTTCCGTTGCGTAATATTCAAACAGGAGAATAATTTGTAGCTTAATTGTGGGTACTAGAGCTCATAATCAGTCAGCGATGTTACTCGATCGAGAAATAAGAATAAATCTACTCGCTTGGCAGACCACTCATCTTGCAGGCCTGACTGCTTGATGCCACAGTATGAGCAAGGCATGTGGGTGCCTCTCAACAGAAATAAACCGTTTTTATCATAATACTTACATGACCAATATTTATACATACAGGGTGGTCCATTGATCGTGACCGGGCCAAATATCTCACAAAATAAGCGTCAAACGAAAAAACTACAAAGAACGAAACTTGGGCATCATCATTTGTTGCAGGTCGTGGTTGACGTTTCACATGTGGCTGAACGCTTCCTGTTCCCTCGGCGAACGGTCCGGACACCTGGATGATGTCGTCCAGGATAGCGAGCAGCATACATAGCACACGCCCGTTGGGCATTTTGATCACAGTAGCCATACATCACCACGATATTGACGATTTCCGCAATTAGTAAAAGGTCCATTTTAACACGGGTAATGTATCACGAAGAAAATACCGTCCGCACTGGCGGAATGTTACGTGATACCACGTATGTATACGTTCGTGACTATTACAGCGCCATCTATCACAAAGAGAAAAAAGTGATTCAAGTAAAACATTCGTATTTCTTTACGTACTACACGAATATGCAACAAAAAATGGGGGTTCCTATTTAAAAAAAAAAAAAACAAAAAAAAAAAACGCAGTTGATATCCGTTTGACCTATGGCAGCGCCATCTAGCGGGCCAACTATAGCGCCATCTGGCTTCCCCCTTCAAGCTAGACGAGTTTCGTTCTTTGTAGTTTTTTCGTTTGATGCCTATTTCGTGAGATATTTGGCCCGGTATAGTTGAAAAAAATTTCTCGTTGTATACTGACCAGCTGTTTCCACGTTCATCTCCATGGCTCCAAAATACGTGTGGATACCACCATAGTGAAATGTGCCTTATAGAGTGCAAGGGACAAAATATGCGCCTTCCTTTTGTATTTGTGTTCGAAGAAAACAGCCACAGTTTCACGCAAGACCGAAAAAACGATGGTTTCTGCGGGTGCTATTCGAGAAAACTTGGGAATCAGAATCTGATCCCACGTGACAGAAGAGTCAGAAATGATGAAGCAGTCGAGTGATGGCTCGACCGATCAAAGGGAACCGCCGTGAAGAGCCTATTATCTGGATATTTACAAATCAACTTCGCTGATATTCGATAGCACGGCGACAACAACATGCCCATCGGCGACAAATGAGCTATGCAGGAGGTAACTTTGATCACAGTTCAAAGTTGCCAGAAATTTTCGTGTGCTTTTATTTCGATGCGCTGTGGCATAGAAACAGTGCAGATTTTATATCATTTCATACTTTTGGAGCACAGTGCTCCATATCATCACACGTAAATTAATCAGCTACCATAACAACTTACAGGTGATAATAACCATGTTGCTCAGCGCCCTAAATAAACATCAAATAGCCTCTTAGAATGCAGCGGATAAATCTACACATGATACGGATACTACCTTCATGTGTTTGCGTGGAAGTACAACACTATCGCGCTGACGAAAATAGAGAACAGCAGTAATAAACCGCTGAAAGATGTGAGAATAGTACGAAAAATTATAAATGCCGTTGAGTATTGTCACTCTGTTTATCAAGATCGTTTCTGGTTCTTCGAGCAACAGTTGTTTAAATGAGTTTCTAGCATTTCGTCACCTGTAGTTCTTATTGTTTCCATCAATTGTTGCTCTCCTTTGCTGGTAACGGTCTGAGATTGTTCCAGCGTCCGAGAATTGTACGTAGCAGCTCTGTTCTTTTAAGAGGGGATGATAATTTCAAAGCATACGAGGAACTTCTATATACCTAGAAACCTTATGTACTCTGCTGCAAGTGACCGGTGTAAAGGAACACCAATACCAGTGAACACTACCCTCGTGCTGTTATGTGTGAGGTCTGCCGTGTACTCGATTCCATTCGATTCTAATATCCGTAGAACGATACACTTTCCACAAATTCGGACACTCTTGGTGGTACATACTGAAACCATCAGAATACGTCGGCAGCGAGAACATCACAGTTTTTCAAGAGCATCTGTCATTGCTGACTTGTTAGCAGTTCATTCATTTACTCGGAAGTAGTTAAATGAAAATGTTTCCATGTAGCAGAACTGAAAATGAGAAGTATTCCAAGATATGTAAGCTTGAGACTATACTAACCTAAATGTTATTTGACACAAGTAGAGCATTGCCCAAAACAAAATTAAATTTCTTTTCACGTTAGTAATTTTAGATTGCGTTACAGTTTTCAGGAACACCTATCATTGCTCACGTGTCAACAGTATCTTTATTTCCTCGAAAATCTTTAATGTTGGAGATAGACAGAAATGCAGATAGATGGGCAGATAGATAGATAGATAGATAGACAGAGAACAAAGGAGGAAGGATGAGTTAGATTTTAACATCCTGTCAATATCGAAGTCATTTGACTCGGAGCACTAGTTCATCCGGACAAGGAGTGGGATGGGGAGCGAATTCCGGCATAACCTATCCCCCTTCCCCATCCTGCTCGACTACCAAGTCTGGAGTAAATAATCTTAACTAATAGGGGAAGGTAAGAGAAGATACTAAAATAAATTAGTACCCAAAATTTAAGTCCAATGAAAAAATATAGGGTACTTACTGAACAATGTCGGAAGGGATGCAGATAAGATAAAAGTTAACCACAAAACGTTCGTCCGTATTCTCGTGCTGTACGATTTCTCCTCACACCAGGATGCTACAATCACTAGACTGGTCTGTCTCCAACCAGATTCTGCACTTTTATCGATTACCACTTCCCCTCCACATGACTGTAGTACAAGAATATTTTGTAAATTGAAACAAAAGTGACTGATATGTAAAGAACATATTCCTCCATTCATTCACGGTCCCATCTTGATGTTTATGACTCTACAAAGAAGGGCAATTATCTTCACTTCCGTGAAATGCAGACCAGCTACTCCATTCTTTTAGTACAGGGCTATTACAAATGATTGAAGCGATTTCATAAATTCACTGTAGCTCCATTCATTGACATATGGTCACGACACACTACAGATACGTAGAAAAACTCATAAAGTTTTGTTCGGCTGAAGCCGCACTTCAGGTTTCTGCCGCCAGAGCGCTCGAGAGCGCAGTGAGACAAAATGGCGACAGGAGCCGAGAAAGCGTATGTCGTGCTTGAAATGCACTCACATCAGTCAGTCATAACAGTGCAACGACACTTCAGGACGAAGTTCAACAAAGATCCACCAACTGCTAACTCCATTCGGCGATGGTATGCGCAGTTTAAAGCTTCTGGATGCCTCTGTAAGGGGAAATCAACGGGTCGGCCTGCAGTGAGCGAAGAAACGGTTGAACGCGTGCGGGCAAGTTTCACGCGTAACCCGCGGAAGTCGACGAATAAAGCAAGCAGGGAGCTAAACGTACCACAGCCGACGGTTTGGAAAATCTTACGGAAAAGGCTAAAGCAGAAGCCTTAGCGTTTACAATTGCTAAAAGCCCCGACAACCGATGACAAAGCCAAACGCTTTGAATTTTCGGCGCGGTTGCAACAGCTCATGGAAGAGGATGCGTTCAGTGCGAAACTTGTTTTCAGTGATGAAGCAACATTTTTTCTTAACGGTGAAGTGAACAGACACAATGTGCGAATCTCGGCGGTAGAGAATCCTCACGCATTCGTGCAGCAAATTCCCAATTCATCAAAAGTTAACGTGTTTTGTGCAATCTCACGGTTTAAAGTTTACGGCCCCTTTTTCTTCTGCGAAAAAAACGTTACAGGACACGTGTATCTGGACATGCTGGAAAATTGGCTCATGCCACAACTGGAGACCGACAGCGCCGACTTCATCTTTCAACAGGATGGTGCTCCACCGCACTTCCATCATGATGTTCGACATTTCTTAAACAGGAGATTGGAAAACCGATGGATCGGTCGTGGTGGAGATTATGATCAGCAATTCATGTCATGGCCTCCACGCTCTCCCGAATTAACCCCATGCGATTTCTTTCTGTGGGGTTAAGTGAAAGATTCAGCGTTTAAACCTCCTCTACCAAGAAACATGCCAGAACTGCGAGCTCGCATCAATGATGCTTTCGAACTCATTGATGGGGACATGCTCCGCCAAGTGTGGGAGGAACTTGATTATCCGCTTGATGTCTGCCGAATCACTAAAGGGGCACATATCGAACATTTGTGAATGCCTAAAAAAACTTTTTGAGTTTTTGTATGTGTGTGCAAAGCATTGTGAAAATATCTCAAATAATAAAGTTATTGTAGAGCTGTGAAATCGTTTCAATCATTTGTAATAACCCTGCACATAGTTCAATGGGAAAATTCAACTCCTGGGGCAACGATTGGATCTGTATGCAACTGTCTCGTAGAAACAAGAAAAAAAAGAAGGAAGACTGGGTTTTAACCCTCTATTTGCCATTTGGCAACAAACCGTAAATTTACGTACAATGTTAAGGAAACCACTCGTTTATCCATGATGTTGCCGTCTGCCAATACACACACAGTGTGGCTGCAGAGAACTAAACTGGGTTTAGCGCCACTATCTGGAAGAAACAGTCGAAAATCGATAATTTTTGCTGAAAGTCGAATGTACGTAACCACAAGCGAAAACATCTGAAAGAGTGAATTATTTCTGCCTCAAAGATCATATCTAGTAAGATTTTTAAGGTTTCTAAAATAATGCGTAATGATATCACAGATTATATTTCCATGTCTCTGTAAGTGAATGATTAATAATTAATCAATAATTAGCAAAATGGCAACAAACCTGAAATATTGAATAAATCGATATTAAATCATAATTTCTATGTTCAACCTGTTACAGGGTATTTTCTGTGTCGGCCATAGGCCCAGAACTTTTTTCACTGAAATTAGTTACCTAAAAAAAAAGGTCATACAATAGAGGGTTAAAATCGCGTCGACGATGAGGTCATTAGAAATGTGCACAAATTCTGATTGGATAAGGATAGGGAAGGAAATTGGGAGTTTCCTCATGAATGGAACCATGCTAGAATTTGCATTAAATGTTTTAAACAATGAATGACCAGACGGGTGTTTCATTGCTGTTCGCCGAAATGCATACACAGTGTCTTAATCACCGCGCCACCTCGCTCGGTCGGTGTTGAAAAAAACATTGAATTTCGTTGTGCAATTAGTACCAGACTGATTACTCTTGTTCGAGCTTTCTATGCTTTACTACAAATATATCTTATCATCACAGCCTGAGGCACAATCAGTGCTGCTGAGCACAGCCTGTGTTTGTCCTGCACCAAGGAGTCTGCAGATTCTCTCATGTAAAACTGGCCGCAAACACCGTCTTCTTGCCATTACATTGTAAACTCTGACAAGGATCGTAGCTACTCTGATTACAATCAAGTACAAACACAACTTAAATACTACGCTGTTGTTGCACTGGAATAATACACATTTTTTAATCACGAATAGGGGGAATGAGTAAGGTGGCGTTATGGTTAAGATACGGGACTCATGTTTTTATTTATTTATTTATCTATTTATATCCCATAAATCCAATACTACGAGGCAGTCACATGAATGTAGGACGTGTCAGAATTATTACAAATAATACAAAAGGAATACATAAAAGTACCTCTTGCAAGAGGATATCTTGTATAAGACAAAATACACATTAAATTACATTAAAAATATGGTAGATCTTAATAGCTAAATGAAATACACGGTAATGTTAACAGTGATTGTGAGTATCGTAATGCACAATAGCACATCAAATTAATAAATGAAAAAATCAATTACAGTTAACTCTACTGAGGATCTTGTTGGTAACTCGTTTTCATCATATGTAACTGAAAGGATACAAAACGTTGTATTAAGAAACTCAAGGAGGGTACATAATGAAACAGTTTCTTCATAATGGGAAATAATCTCTGGAGGTGTACCACAGGAAACGATATTGGATCCATCTTGTTCTTCTTACACATAAACGATCTTACATCGCATATCCAAGAACCATTACTAGCTTACTAGCTCTTTTTGCTGACAATGCAAGTACTACAATTAAACCTAATGGAGTAACTTCAGTACCTTAGACTGAATTAATATTTTCTTGAAAATTAATAGTCGTGCGCTGTGGCCTCGCAGTTAGAGGCGCCATGTAATGGACTGCACGGCCTCTCCCGCCGGAGGTTCGAGTCCTCCCTCGGGGATGGGTGTGTGTGTTGTTCTTGACATACGTTAGTTTAAGTAATATGTAAGACCTTAGCATTTCGGTCACTTGGGAATTCACACACATTTGAACATTTTGAAAATTAGTAACTGATGCTCTAGAAATGGACTGTCGCTGAATTTAGACAAAGAACAGTACATGCAGTTCAGTGTTGCGCAAACCCTGACCATATCATTAGAATTAATGCATGAAGGTAAGTCAATAAATTAAACTGAATGTTCTAAATTCTTAGGTATTTATTCTGATAAGAAGCTGGACTGAGAGCCACGTACTACAGATCTTCTCAAATGTCTAAGCTCTGCTACTTTTGCGTTACGGATAGTATCTGATTTTAAATATGATAATGCCAGAAAGTTGACTTACATATTATAAGAGTTATGTCTTATCACATCATTTTCTGGGGTTTTCGTAATTGAGGAAAAAATCTTAGTTTGCAAGGAAGTGTGTAACAAGGATGTAACCTCCCCACCGTAATTTTAAAAGAAAGAAAATAGACAATACTTAATAGAAATGGGGAGCCAAGTGTAACCTCCCCACAAAATTTTTAAAGAAAGGACGATGCTAATTAGAAATGCTGATGGACATTGCTCTAAGCGTAACCTGCCCACAATGAAATGTACTGACAATGGCAACAAAAATGTGAAATACGCAATCTGACTCAAATATAAATCCTTCAAAATATTAAAGTCCATTCAGTGACAAGAAAATTCAATTAAACCGAAATATCGGTCTTTGGCCCTGTGTAAAACAATCAGAATTAAAGTCTTACCTCAGAATAAATCAATGTCACATATCTGCTGTTGTTGTTGCGCACCGCTTGGAGGAACTGCATTGCAAATAATAATATTCTCTTTTTTTGTGATTTTACTGGAATTTTTCTTCAAAAGAAGTGGAATGAAATGGGAAGTGCAACGAAATCTTGAGTTCAATAAAAAATTAAATTTTTGAGAAAATGCTTTTGAAATAAAAAATTATTATTGGGAGACTTGTTGGAGAATAATTACAATAAATAAAATTTTTCATTATCTAATGATTATATTAATTAACAGTATACCTTATTCCTCATCTTGACCAGTGTTGCCGACCGCCTACATCACACAACCGCACTGGGCTGCTACTACTGACCGACCGCTCTGCATGACGACTACAGACTGACTACTGCTCTCAACTAGACAGAGCTACAGACTCGCAACGACTGCACTGACGGACTCGCAACGACTACTACTAACAGACTGAGAACCGCTCGCAACACTCGCGCGGTCAAGCGCATACTCTCTGGTCACAGATGCTACAATGCCTCGCCATCGCTGCTGCGTTACATACGTGTTTCAAGGATAATATGTAGTGCCCATCTAGAACTTCTGGTAGACACCTTTTTAAACAGTTGGGAATACTGACAACGACGTCGTAGAACATTTATTAAATACTTTATTATGATTTTTGTTGTCAACAATCGTTCCAGTTTAAAAACAACAGTAGCATTAATAAATACTAATAGTAGAAGGAGAAATGATTCACACTTTTCACCACTCACCCTTAGTGTGGCACAGACAGAGGTGAGGGATTCAGCCATAAAAATTTTTGACCACCTACCCATATAAAGATTTTAATGGGTAATAAAATTAACTTCTAAGAGAAACTGTTGTTACGTCTGTTAGACAACTTTTTCAAGTCCATAGAAAAATTTCTGACTGTGTAATAGTATGTGTGTATTTAAGAGAGAGATATGAAGAATGAACATAGTGAAGTGTAAAAATAAACTTACGAAAACATGTAAATGATCAGCAATTTGCATTAACCCTATGAGAATAGGTACAATACTACAGTTGTAAATCTGACTCGTTCCATACCAGAGTGAGATGTTTCAATTATGATTCATAGAGGGTGCAAATACTTAAATTAAGCGGGTTTCAAATTTTACTATGACCATCCAGACTTCTTTGGCTGCTACATCTACTATCATGCTCCGAAAGCTACGGTACACTGCGTGGTGGAGGGTCCCCTGTACCACTATTAGTCATTTCCTTTCCTGTTCCAGTAGCAAACAGAGCGAGAGGAAATTTGCTGTCTATAAGCCTCCATCCGATTCCTCAGTTCTAGTATCTTATCTTCGTGGTCCTTACTCGGAATTTATATTGGCGACAGCAACATCGGTCACCAGTCGGCTTCAAACGCCGATTCTCTAAATTTTCTCAACAGTGTTCCTCGGAAAGAACGTCGCCATCCCTCCAGGGATTTCCATTTGATCTCCGTAACATTTGGGTGTTGTTCGAACCTACTGGTAACAAATCTAGCAGCCCGCCTTTGAATTGCTTCGATCTCTTTCTTTAATCTGACCTGGTATGGATCCCAAAACAATCGAGCAGTACTCAAGAATAGGTTTTACTAGCATCCTAAGTGCGGTCTCCCTTAAAGATGAACAACACTTTCCCATAATTATTCCAATAAAGTGAAGTCGACCATTTGCCATCCTTAGGCTTCACACCCTCGTTCCATTCCATTCAGATTTGCAACGATTCGCCCAGATATATAAGCGACGTGTCTGTGTCAAGCAGGACTCTATCAATGCTCCACCCGAACATTATGGATTTGTTTTTCCTACTTTTCTGCATTAACTTGCATTTTTCTACATTTAGAGCTAGCTGCCACTCATCACACCAACTAGAAATTTTGTCTAAGTCATTTTTTATCCTCGTACAGTCACTCAACTTTCACACTTTACCATGCGCCACAGCGCCATCAGCTGACAACTGTAGGTTGTTACCAACCTGTCTGCCAGATCATTTATGTATGTAGAAAATAACAACAGTCCTATCACACTTCCCTGGGGCACTCCCCGCATAACTTTGTCTCTGATGAACACTCACCACCGAATCACGTTCGTAACAAAACTCAGGTCCAAGTCCGAAGGCAAGGTCGGCAGTGAAGTACAACACTTAGAACTGACAGCGCGCTTATTACGAACACTGCGTAAAACCATAGTAGAACTGAACTGCTGGATGGCGAGTGCTGCTACTTATGCGTACATCTAATATTCCAGAACATGAAAAAATTATAAACATAAGAAACTTCAAAAACCTTCCAGAAATCATAAATACTAAATCGAAAATACACTGAAGAGGCAAAGAAACTGATACACCTGCCTAATATTGTGCAGCGTCCCCGCGAGCATGCAGAAGTGCCGCAACACGACGTGGCATGGACTCAAATAAAGCCTGAAGCAGTGCTGGATGGAACGGACACCATGAATCCTGTAGGGCTGTCCATAAACCCGAAAGAGTATGAGGTGGTGGAGATCCCATCTGAAAAGCACGTTGTAAGGCATCCCAGATATGCTCAATAATGATCATGTCTTGGAAGTTTGGTGGCCAGCGGAAATGTTTAAACTCGGAAGAGTGTTCCTGGCGCCACTCTGTAACAATTCTAGAAGTGTGGGGCGTGTCGAATTGTCCTGCTGGAACTGCCCAAGTCAATTGAAATGCACAATGGACATGAATGGGTGTACGTGACCAGACAGGATGCTTACGTACGTGTCACATATCAGAGTCGTATCTATGTGTATAAGGGGTCTCATATCACTCCAACTGCACACGCCCCACACCATTACAGAGCCTTCTCCAGCTTGAACAATTCCCTGCTGATATGCAGCGTCCATGGATTCATGAGGTTGTCTCCATATCTGTACACATCCAGCCTCTCGATACACTTTAAAACGACTCGTCCCACCAGGCAACATGGTTCGAGTCATAAACAGTCAAATGTCGGTGTCGAAGGGCCCAGGCAAGTCTTAAAGCTTTGTGTCGTGCTATCATCAAGACTACATGAGTGGGCATTCATCTCCAGAAGCCCATATCGCGATGTTTGATTGAATGGTTCGCACGATGACTCTTGTTAATCGACCAGAATTGAAATCTGCAGCAATTTGCGGAAGGATTGCACTTCTGTCACGTTGAAAGATTCTCTTCGGTCGCCGTTGGTCCCGTTCTTGCAGGATCTTTTTCCGACCGCAGTGTTATCGGAGATCTGATGTTTTACCGGATTCCTAACATTCACATACACACGCGAAATGGTCGTACGGAAAAATCCTGACTTCACAGCTACCTCAGAGACGCTGTGTCCCATCGCTCGTGCCGCGACTATAAACACCACGTTCAAACGCACTTAAATCTGCCATTGTAGCAGCAGTAACCGACCTAGCAACTGCACCAGACACTTGTCTTATATAGGAACTGCCGACCGCAGTGTCGTATTCTGCCTGTTCACATATCTCTGTATGTGAATACGTATGCCTATAGGGGTTTCTTTGGCGCTTCAGTGTAATTGCTGGTGGTCGAGTTCGAACTGGCAACTCACTGCACTCCAGCCGGCGATGTTAACCCCTTCGTTATACTGGATGCACTAGAGCTTGCGACGACGTGCTGTAAGCTTTGTGGAGAACTTCCAATAGAAAGCAGGTACGCTAAGATCAGTACTTCATCGTTTGACTTTAGTTCTTTCCTATTGATGTTACATTCATCAGCATGACTTCACACTGTCTCGAGAGCCATGCATATGGCTTTTAGTTTTCCACCATTCTATGTCTGCCGATTACGAATGTCGTATAGAGAACTGAAGCTTTCACTGTAACTGTCCTTTACGTGTAATGTATTTTTAGTGAGAATATGGATAATCAGACAGAAGAATTTACCTATAACGAGCGTTCTGCTTTATCGTTACAAATAGGTTCATCACTGGGACTCATAAATGATCGTCCATGGAAACATTTCCAAGAGAGGGCAAGAGTCTAGAATTGCAAGTGTTCCCTCTGGTTCCACTTTGCGGATGCCTCTGGACTCACAAGTAAATTTCTGGGGCGAAATTTCATTTGTTTTTGACATTCGAATTTGTCAGCAAGCACTTTTGCATCAGTTACCACACTATTAACATCAAAAAATGGTTCAAATGGCTCTGAGCACTATGGGACTTATCATCTGTGGTCATCAGTCCCCTATAACTTAGAACTACTTAAACCTAACTAACCTAAGGACATCACACACATCCATGCCCGAGGCAGGATTCGAACCTGCGACCGTAGGGGTCACGCGGTTCTAGACTGAAGCGCCTAGAACCGCACCGCCACACCGGCCGGCTATTAACATCCTCCTGTGATCTAATGTTCTTCAAAAAACTGCAGTCACTTTCGGGTAGCCCGAAAGATGAGAGACAGGCGTGGCTAGTCGCCGTTGAGGTAGTGTGCGGAGCTGTCTGTCTAACCAACTAGAGTCGCTTCAACCTCTTTCATTGGTGGATACGAAGTAAGCCGACTGTCTTAAGGGCAGCACGTAGTCTAAGGGGTTACTGCGAGCTGATTTGCCCAGACGAGTAGCAGTTTCTGTCATGCACGTGATATGATTGTGCCACGAGTTACCCCGAGTTGATTTGCTCGGATGAGTAGCAGTGGCTGTCCCGCACATGGCATGGGGGTGTCACGAGTTACTGCAAGCTGAGTTGCCCAGACAAGCAGCAGTTGCTGGCATGTCTGTGGCGTGGGAGTGTCCCAAGTTACTGCGAGTTGATTTGCACAGATGAGTAGCAGTTTCTGGCCTGCACATGGTGTGGGATGCTGCTAGTTACAAGTCGATTCTCCTGGAGGAGTAGCAGTTGCTGGCCTGGACATGGTGTGGGGGTCTCACAAGTTACTGCAAGTTGATCTGCCTGGCCGACTAGCAGGTGCTGGCTGACAAAAAATATTCAGCTTTTTGACAAAATAAATAAATAAATATCCAGAATTCGTGGCATATAAGAGTTAAGATGTATCTGCAGGAGTTGAGACAAATAGACAACAGACAAGCATTCAGGGAAAGAGTACAAAAGGTCACATGTTTTTAGAAGAAAACCCAGAAGAAGAGAGAAAGGACATGAACAGAAGAAAGAAGGGATGAACAGAGAGCAAGGAATAAAAAGTTTGTGGAAAAAAGGGAAAAGACAAGAGGAAAGGAATATAATGTTATAAATGAGTTGTTTCACTTGGTCTTTAGTTGGCCGAATTTGGATAACAATAACACGTAAAAAAAAGGCAGTGGCACCGCATAAAAGAGAATAACGAGGTAACAACACACGTCTGAAGACCCACTGTGTTGATATAATAGTACTTTAGATATTGAAAATGTGAGATATGAATATACCTCTAATCTTTAAAAATTAATAACGTCTAAACATCTTAAGCGATCTTAAAGATCTGAATGTCAACAGGTAGCACTTGAACGGCGCTGACGAAAAACAGCTTCAGAATTTCTATCAAAGCAATACAGAGTAATGAGCTGTAATGTTGATTACGAGGGTTAAGAAACGGGTTTTAGAAGAAAATAAATTGCACATCGATAAGTATAGCGACAGATTAGGTAACACACTACATTAACTATTTGTAGACATGTAAGTGTCATTAGTTTTAATACAGACAACGATAAATAATGCTAATCTTTACCATATCATCGAATAAGAGACAAGTAAACCAAAAACCAAGAACCTCAGCAAAAAGCTAATGTCACCACGGAAATGCGGGTGAAATTGTAGCTCTAATTCATGTGTAATATTGTAAACATGGATACTGAAGCGAAGAAAGAAAATTTGTACCAATGTCAGAATTCGAACCCAGGTCTCCTGATCACTTAACAGACTAACTATCCGCAACACAACCCTGGCACCATGGCTTTTCACAATGCATGGATTTTCCTCCCCCCACCTCCCTCCTCAATCGAAACTCCCAATCATACCTTAGCCCTCTAAGCTCAAACCACACTGCAGATACTCTCCAGTTACGAGGGTCGCTCCAAAAGAAATGCACAGTTTTTTTTAAATCCATGTTTTATTCTACATGTTTCAAAGTTTTACAGTGTGTAGATACATCCTTTAGGAACAGTATTTTCATTTCTCCACATAATTTCCATCCCTCTCGACTGCCTTACGCCATTTTGGAACCAGCGCCTGTATTCCCGCACGGTAAAATTCCGAACCAACCTGTTGGAGCCACTGTTTGGCAGTGTGCACAAGAGAGTCATCATCTTCAAACCTTGTTCCACGGAGAGAGTCTTTCAGTTTCCCAAAGAGATGATAGTCACATGGAGCCAGGTCAGGACTGTAAGGTGGGTGTTTCAGTGTTGTTGTCCATCCGAGTTTTGTGATTGCTTCCATGGTTTTTTGACTGACATGTGGCCGTGCATTGTAGTGCAACAGCAAAATATTCTGCTTTTGCCGATGTGGTCGAACACGACTCAGTCGAGCTTGAAGTTTCTTCAGTGTCGTTACATATGCATCAGAATTTATGGTGGTTCCACTTGGCATGATGTCCACAAGCAAGAGTCCTTCAGAGTCGAAAAACACCATAGCCATAACTTTTCCAGCAAAAGAAGTCGTTTTGAACTTTTTTTCTTGGGTGAATTTGCATGATGCCACTCCGTTGATTGCCTCTTCGTCTCTGGTGAAAAATGATGGAGCCATGTTTTATCACCTGTCACAATTCTTCCAAGAAATTAATCTCCACCATTCTCGTACTGCTCCAAAAGTTCGATGCATACCGTTTTTCTTGTTTCTTTGTGAGCCACTGTCAACATCCTGGGAACCCACCTGGCACAAACCTTCTTTAACGCCAACACTTTCAGTATTCTGCAAACACTTCCTTCCCCTATCCCAACGTAGCGTGACAATTCGTTCACAGTGATGCATCTGGCAGCAGTCACCAATTCGTTAACTCTCTGCACATTGTTTGGAGCGTGTGCAGTACGAGGCCTGCCGCTGCGAGGACAATCCTCAATATTGCCGTGCCCACTTTCATCACGTAACCTGCCTGCCCAACGACTAACTGTACTGCGATCGACAGCAGTATCTCCATATACCTTTTTCAACCTCTTGTGGATGTTTCCCACTGTCTCGTTTTCACAGGACAAGAATTCTATGACAGCACGTTGCTTCTGACGAACGTCAAGTGTAGCAGCCATCTTGAAGAAATGCTGTGACGGCGCCACTTTAATCAAATGAAACTATGTGCTTCTAGAGGCCTTATCAAGTGTCAAACATGAGGCACGAATGGGAACTTGGATTGGAGAGGGAGGTGTACTAAGGTAGTCCACGCAGTTGTGCAAAGCCACTGTGCCAGGGTGACATAGTGATTAGCGCGTCTGCCTAGTGAGGAGGAGACCTGGATTCGAATCCTGGCCATGATACAAATTTCCATTCATTGCTTCAGTCTGCATATACAGGGTGAAAAGTATTTAAACCGACAAACTCTGGGAGGTTTAGGGGACATCAAAACAAATAATTTTCCCTATTGTCATTTTTTCCTATGAGGTGTATTTAAACCGCTGGAGGCTGTATTACGCTCTTCAGTTGTTAGAGGCCGCATTACGATCTTCAGTTGTTAGGGGGCGTATTATGCTCTTCAGCTGTAGGCAACTGCTGTCCACCAATGTAGTAGTGCATTGTCTCTGTTTACTAATGGAGCGATACACCTGGAGTGAGTACACTGATATGGTTGGTGCGTACTACGTAGCGCACCACAACGGACGAGCTGCACAGGGGGTTTATCAACAACAATATCCTAATCGCCGTATCCTGCATCATACGACCTTTGTTGCTGTGTACCAACGTCCGCGTGAGACCGGTTCATTTAGGAGATTACCTGGACAGGGGCGCCGTCGCACGGTAAGAACGCTGCAATCTGAGGAAGCTGTCTTGCAGTATGTGGAGTTCGATTCTTCAATCAGCACTCGTGCAATTGCACGTAACATGGGGACGAATCAGATGAATGTAAGAACAGTCCTTCGAGGGCAGTTGTTACGTCCATTTCACTTACAGCGTGTCCACAACGTGGAACCAGTTGATTATCCACCCAGAGCACAGTTTTCGCAGTGGTACCTGGAACAGTGTGAAATGCATCCTACATTTCCATCCTTTGTGTTGTTTACCGATGAAGCAACGTTCGGACGTGATGGAGTCTTCAACATGCACAATTCGCATGTTTGGAGTGAGGACAACCCACATGCCACAGTTACTAGCGCTCATCAAGTGCGGTTCTTCGTTAATGTGTGGGTCGGTGTTGTTGGGGACTGTTTAATAGGGCCGTATTTGTACCTAGGCCATCAAATGGCAGACACTATTACAATTTTCTCGCAACAGCATTGCCAGAATTGCTGGAAGATGTCCTGCTCCCTACAAGACTACGCATGTGGTTCCAACATGACGGGGCGCCGGCACATTTTAGTCATCGTGTGCGACGATTCCTGGACCGACGGTTCCCAGAAACATGGATTGGCAGTGGTGGTCCTGTGCCATGGCCTGCTCGATCCCCAGATATGTCCCCCTCTGGACTTTTGTGTTGGGAGAGATGCGTAACCTTTTTTAAGCAACTCCTGTTGCATCGGAAGAGGATCTGGTTGCCTGGATAGTAGCAGCAGCAGGAACAATTCAGGATACCGCTGGGGTTCTTGCCCGTGTCAGACAGAACATGATCCGACGGTGTAACCTTTGTTTACGTGTCAATGGAGGCATTTTTGAAAATCTACTGTAATTGAAATTGGGTTGTGTTAATGTGTTGTCTCTTGGTCATAAGAAAATGGAAAAGTGTTTATTGGTTTAATTAATTTGCCGCCAGAGAAATTTTCCTCTACCAGTTTAAATACTCCTCATAGGAAAAAATGACATGAGGGAAAAATATTTGTTTTGACGTCCCCTACAACCTCCCAGAGTTTGTCGGCTTAAATACTTTTCACCCTGTATAGATTACGGATGATTGAGACCTTAGGGTCTTCGGAACCATATAGTTTCACTGGATTAATGCGCCTGTGGTTGGGTTTCAGGCAAGGTCCCTCATTTCGTTCGATGCTGAAGTGGTATTCCAACGCAGTTGGAAAGTCACTGCAGTGCTGTTCGAGTTTAAGGGCAATTGGAATGAGGCATAAATGGGAATCTGGACTGAGGAGGGAAACATACTGCGGTAGTCCCAGCAGTTGTGCGAAGTTGTGGTGCCAGAGTAGCGCAGTGGTTAGTGCATCTGCCTACTGGGTGGTAGAACCAGGTTCGAATCCTGGCCTCGGTACAAATTTTCATTTGACGCTTCACTCTGCATTTATGCACCACAAATGTTTGAGATTGATAGTGTCTCTGGAATCATATAGTTTCATTTGATATAATAATTATGGTAGCGATAAGATTGATGTTAGTTTTCATTCGTTATAAAGCTCACGTGCAACAAACGAAATACAGTAGATATTTGATTTTAAAAAAAGGCCGTGAAATCGATGTTTTTAAAAGCTCAATAGGGCATGGAAGCACAAATCATGTAGAGTGTTAAAATGTGTAATTTTTATGGCAATGTGTATAGTATATGTAACTTTGTTGGTTTTGAAACTAAAGTTTTAGTCTATATAAAGGCAATGGCCATGCTGGTCAAACGGAGATCGCTTTGAGAGGTCGACGAGATCGAACGTCCGTGAGTTTGAACTGTGTCAGTCTCGAATAAAGTACTTAAATTTTCCGGTTGACGAGCCTACAGTCCAGTATAATTTCTACAAGGGAACCATTTGACAGTTGCGCTCATAGAGTTTAAAGTGAACAGCAGAGCAGTCAAAGAGTTGAGAAATTTCCACATAGCTTCATGGACTTGTAACTCTCAACTACAGCGTCGTGTTTCGAGACTAGTACATTTCTGAATAAGTTCGTGGTTTTTGAACAGTTATCCACACCCGCTTTTCGGACTTCAACGCTGAACCGCTACGTGGTGTGCTGAACTTAGTACTTTCATAATCGAGCTAGTGATTTAATCTGCTGTTGCTCTTGTTCAAATGTGTGTGAATTCCTAAGGGATCAAATTGTTGAGGTCATCGATCCCTAGACTTACACAATACTTAAACTAACTGAAACTAACTTATGCTAAGAACAACACACATACCCACGCCCGACGGAGGACTCGAACCTCTGGTGGGAGGGGCCGCACAATCCGTGACATGGCGCCTCAAACCACGCAGCGACTCCGCGAGGCCCTTTGCACTTGTGATGCTAGTAGTAGTAGCAGTAGTAGCTTTATTCATCCGTAGATCTCTTTTAACAAGGATATAGCACATGTCAAAGTATTTACAAGTTTAGACCGATTTAAAATAGGCTTATTCGTATACACATACCCTTACAGACGTCTAGTTAGAGACAATCATTAGATTTACTCCTGATATACAATACTTCTTTTACAAATAACTTATTAAATAATGTAATGCCACGCTGCTCACTCATACCTCACTATCAGTTACTGCACACATTATACACACATTGTTTCGTAACACTTCACTCACTACATACACAAACACACACACGCACACCGGTGATCTTTGGGCCATTGTCTGTACCACAACTTCCCATTTGTTATCCTGAAAAACTGAGTCAGCATCTCTCTATAATGAGTGAGATGTTGAGCTCAGAAAGAGGAAGAGGTGTTAGTCATGTGCTATGCTTAGTTTGGGGGGGCGGTGGGGGTGGGGGGTAAGTACTTATAGAAAAGGAAAAACGAAGGGAAAAAACATAGTGTCAAGGTGTTATGTGGAATGTTGGATGTTTTATAATCATTATTATTATTTATTTGTATAACTTTTTTTTACCAAACACCTACTCTGTTTTATCTAAGTTATCCCTCTTTGTATAAAATGTATTGCATAACACATACTTTTTAGCTGCCTTTTTAAATAAGTGTATTTCTGCAATTTCTTTAATCTCTTTTGGTAATTTATTGTACAGTTTTATTTCCTGGTAGAAAAGGTTGTTTTAAGTTTTATGTTTATTTTTTCTTGATAAATGTAAGTTGAGTCTAGCTCTAGTTCCATGGTCGTGGACAGAGCCGTTTGTGCAGTAATTACCAATGTTATTTTTGATGTGTACAACTGACTGGTAAAAGTATTCACGTGGTGCAGTTAAAAACCCCAGTGTTTTGAACAGATCGTTACAATGAGCTCGACTACTGTTTTTGGTTATTATTCTTAGGGCTCTTTTCTGAAGTTTGAAAATTATGTACATTTTTGTTCATTTGTTCCCCAAAACAGAATGCCATAGCTAAGGATTGAGTGTACATATGAATAATATGTAACTAAAAGACAATGCACTGATTATAGGATTTTAAGGGCATAATACGCTGATACGTTCTGTTTGCAGTTACCTTTGTGTGTTCACGCCACTTCAACTGAGAATCAATATTCATTCCTAGAAATTTTGCATTTGTTACACAGTCTATAGAGGTGCCATCTACATTAAATAATTTAACATTGTCATTTTTCTTCTTCAAACTGAAATTTGTGGCATTAGTTTTCTTTATGTTCAATGCCACTTTTTTGCTTATTGACCAATCATAAACTTCTTTGAGAGTTTCATTTGCTTTCTCTTCGAGGAGTTCTCTTGTTTTCTCAGTGACTATAACACTGCTGTCATCAGCAAAGAGAATGTTTTCACCATGAGTATCACTATTGGGGAAGTCACTGATGTACGTCAGGAATAGAATTGGTCCTAATATGCTACCTTGTGGAACTTCTATATTAATGTATTTTGGTTCTGATAAGTCTTTTACTAAATGTTTAGATCTTTGCACCCTATCTGCTAGGTATGATCGAAACCAGTCATTAGTTACCCCTCTTATTCCTAATGCTTCTAATTTATTGAACATAATCTTGTGATCGACCGTATCAAAGGCCTTAGGAAGATCCAAAAATATGCCTGTGACACACTCATCTTTATTAAGAACATCAAGTACAACTTTTGTGAATTCTACTATGGCTGACTCCGTATTTTTGCCACTTCGGAAACCAAACTAAGATTCGCTTAAAAGATTGTCTTTATTCAGGTAATTCATTAATCTGTCTTTCATAATTCCTTCTTTTATTTTTGGGAATGGTGACAGTAGGGAAATGGGCTGGTAATATTCTATGTCTTCTCTATTACCTTTCTTAAGCAAAGGTATAACTCCTGCCTGTTTTAACTGCTCTGGAATTGTCCCTGATGTGAAGGATTCATTTATTATGAAACTTCCTGGCAGATTAAAACTGTGTGCCGGACCGAGACTCGAACTCGGGACCTTTGCCTTTCGCGGGCAAGTACTCTACCAACTAAGCTACCCAAGCACGACTCACGCCCCGTATTCACAGCTCTACTTCTGCCAGTAAATCGTCTCCTACCTCATTCATTTATTATATTTGTTAAGGGGCCTTGTACAATCTCTATGCACAGTTTTAGTACACACATTGGTACTTCATCTAAGCCTACTGAATTTTTATTTTTTAGTTTTTGAGCGGTTTTATTTACTTCATTCTCTGTGGTTTGAAGTAATATCATTGTATTTAGTGCAACAGTATTTACAGGTGTTACATTTGTGTTGAGGAATTTTTGCTGTAACTTCTCTGCAACACTTGTAAAATGCTCATTTACATAGTTTGCTAAGTGTTGTGGATTATTTATACCTTATAGCTCTCCCTTAGCACTATGTTATTCTGCATTTGTTTGCCTCTCCTCGTTTCCTTTTTTATAACGTTCCAGATTGTTTTGCTTTTATTCTCTGCATTATATATTATTTTGTCATTAACTGACTTTTTTGCAGCTGCCTTTGGTTCGACCAGTGTGGATTTTTTAACAATATTTTTGGAGTCAGAAGTAAAACGTTCAAGAAACATAGCCACATCAGACTGACTACAACAAGAGTATAACAGAATCAGGAAAGAAACATAGTCTTCAGGATAAAAATGAAGAAAAATTCTCCTGCTTCAACTAATATCTTGAAATGGTAAATGCCTGTCATCATCATGTGAATGACTTATCAGATCCGGAAGTCGTTGCTGGATAGCGGAAAGGTTTGGTGAGACAAGATCGTGTTAATGTATAGTTTCATTGCAGTGGAATGACCTGCATGATAATATTGGTTATCGGACTTCGTGAAGGTGTAGCGTGCAGGCTCGACTTGTAGAAATGAAAATGCGTAACCGATAGCACACTGAAGACGTGCGATCATCGCGTCAAAAAGCCAATCGCTTCCAAATAATTAACAGGCAGAAAATACATCAAATCTTTCTGGCTAAGTGGAACATGGTGCTGATTACACAGTTTCAAATAAAATATACTGCGTATTTTAAGTATTTACTTATTATTTCATTAGTATTTGTAATAAAAATAATCAATACAGAACGTTATCGTCTGGAAGCTCTGACACGAAGGACGAGAGAGAGTTGTACATCGCTTTTGCAGTTTTTAAACAACAGAAGAACGAAAATTCCAGAGAGTGCTGAATACTAGCAAGAGATATAACCTTTTTTCAATACAATTAAGGTTTTTTATGGAAACATAATGTTTTCTTATATTTGTCCCTTGAATGGCGACGACAGTGTCTGTCACAGATCCTGGTAGCGCCTGCGCTGTATCCCACTTTCTTGAGATAAATGTTGTAAAGAGAAAATAATTCAGATTAAACGTCTTTACGAAATATTAATTTTGTCAATCCTCCTAAAGTCAGGTGGGTGTAGCTCACTTTGTTCAAAATAATAAACGATGAGGAGAACTTACCTTCATTTAGATGCTTTGCTGTAGATGACTCGTCCTGTAAGTTTCTTAAGTGAAGACGCGCCAGAGAACATCATTGTTCTCAAAAGACGTCAAAAGTCATTCAGTGTTTCAAGTGTACAGTTTATTACGTCACACAGTACTGCTCAATCATAATGTACCCCAACAGGATTTCTCGCGGGCCTTATACGCTCTTCCTAACAATTGATGAACTGTTGCATTTTATAGTAAATTCGCTGATTACTATCACTGAAGTTGCTGATAATTAAAAAAGGTATGATCCTGTAGTTACAATTGAAATGCATGGAATAACATACCCTTTGTTTAATTTTTAATCTGGTTTTTGTTTTATGAATTCTAAGAAATACGTGATAATTACATGTGATTATGTTAGCCAATAGCGTAGCAACTTTCAGTATGATAGACGGAGTTGTTACAGGTTTCAAACATAGTAATAACAGTGAAACTTCCTGGCAGATTAAAACTGTGTGCCCGACCGAGACTCGAACACGGGACCTTTGCCTTTCGCGGGCAAGTGCTCTACCATCTGAGCTACCGAAGCACGACTCACGCCCGGTCCCGAGTTCGAGTCTCGGTCGGGCACACAGTTTTAATCTGCCAGGAAGTTTCATATCAGCGCACACTCCGCTGCAGAGTGAAAATCTCATTCTGGAAACATCCCCCAGGCTGTGGCTAAGCCATATCTCTGCTATATCCTTTCTTTCAGGAGTGCTAGTTCTGCAAGGTTCGCAGGAGAGCTTCTGTAAAGTTTAGAAGGTAGGAGACGAGATGCTGGCAGAAGTAAAGCTGTAAGTACCGGGCGTGAGTCGTGCTTCGGTAGCTCAGATGGTAGAGCACTTGCCCGCGAAAGGCAAAGGTCCCGAGTTCGAGTCTCGGTCGGGCACACAGTTTTAATCTGCCAGGAAGTTTCATATCAGCGCACACTCCGCTGCAGAGTGAAAATCTCATTCTATAGTAATTACAGTGTATTTGATACCTATTTTGTTACTCGATTGTTTGTAAACGAAAAGCCTAATTGCAGCTAAACGAAATGGCAGTATATGTTCCAATCAACGGATGGAAGTAATATTAGAGATTTCTTTGACATGAAGTTGTTGAAAATTACGTTACAGAACTCGAAAGGTGAAAATACTTACATAGGTCCTATTTAATAACATTTCATCAGGCAATCTAAATTATCTTCAAAATTGTAAGAAAAATAAGCTGTTATGTTTCACACCTATCAGTCATGTTTCATTCAGTCGCTTATCGCTGACATACTGCTTTACTAAATAACTGGTTCGTTTTAGGTAACGAATGATTCATGGTAAACAGTTTCATAAAGTTAGTATGAGAGAACGAATTTTCTTGTCACGACATTCAGGCAAACCGTTTGATGGTAACAGACTGCTTAAAGTTTTCCAGTAAAGAGTTAGCTGTCATGACTTAGTGTTAAAGTCTGGAATTATAGCTGTGCTCAGGACCATTTAAGTAAGTATTTGACCCCTCCCCCTTCCCCATTTGGGCATACTCGAGAGAAAAGCTGAGAAAACTGTGGCTCGAGCTACAGACGTTAAAACTTTACAGAGTTAGAAATGTTATGAATAGCGAACATTGAGAATGGTACATGACAGGTTACAGAGACTGGCTCTGTTAAGTACAGTTCTTGATAATTCAGTTTATCAAAATGCAGTGCTCAGTAAAATTGTCATTTAGTACTCGTTTTACAGTTTCGGATCTTACCCCTCAAATTTGTCAGAAAAATTATATAATTAACAATTATTTGTATATATAAACTTTGGTTACTGTCTTCATTATTATTTTTCTTTTTGTTTTGTTTTCCATCGTTTCACACAGGTAGCATCGTATGAATAGGATGTAGTACATAGGACAGACGCAGTGAAATGACTGTTAAAGTTTGTGTTTCACGACCTTTTGGGCCCACAGCATAGTATACGTCGGTGTAAGACATAATAGAAATGAATGATCCAAACAAGCTGCAATAAAGTAATATGTTTTTTTTTAATATTTTGCACGACAGGCCTGTTTCAGCTTATTGTCATTATCAAGTGAAGTCTAGTTGGAAGTGAAGACCATATTGCATTTATAGTAAAGTCTTTGTGTCGTATCTCGGTAAGTAGGCCTATAATAGCTCTTGTAGTTATGAGCTATTATACTTACCGAGACATAGCAGAACGACTTTACTATAGAGGCAATATGGTCGTCACTTCCAGCTAGACGTCACTTGATAATGGCAATAAGCTGAAACAGGCCTGTTGTGTAAAATATTAAAAAAACATATTACCTTGCTGCAGCTGGTTCGGAGCATTCATTTCCATAATGTTTTATATCGTATTTTGTGTTTCATTACAGTAAGTGAATTCCGCACGAACCAACATTTATATAGGCTAGGGCAACATCATGTATTCACAGGATAAAATTAATTTTTGCATAAATGGATCAACTCAAAACCATACGTGGCAAATTACCAAACATGGAGAAAAGTGAAAAAAAAAAACAGGCTCGAATCTGAGCAGAATACTTACTTAGAACAGGTGAGATGCGAGGACAAATGTAATCATTCATAACCTGCTTACGTGGATGATTTTACGACTAACATGCTAGTAGTGGTGATGGCTGAATGTTTTTGCTGGTGTTGATAAAGTACGATGGACCCAAAGACATGGTGTAGGCGACACAGGCAGGCATCTTGGGACTCATCCCTGCAGTCAGGATCCAGACAGAGGTTGGTAGCCTGGCAGCAGGAAGGTCACGCCATCGCAATGCGGGTTGTACCTAATGACGCCATCAGATATTCCATCGATATCAGGTTACATGCAATAGTCTTACAACAGAATAACTACTATGAACGGAATGACCTAAAAAGGTTGTATTAAAAGACAATTCTTTGTTAAAATAGATGTGAAATTTTTACGCAAATAAAAATCAAACATATTAAATAGATTCGTGTTATTGTGAGAGAGAGCCTTTCTTTTTATTTCATTTATGGAGTTTCTCTCAGCGGCCAGTACACAAGGATTTAAAAAACTAAGGATTTTTATGAACCATCTCATACAGCCGAAACCACTAATTTCGTAATTAATGTCCACAATATGCGCTGTATAAGATTTTTTAGGGCAGGTTTTTGATTATTTCAATACACAATTCTACTCAATAACGATGGCGCAACTAGTATCTCATAACGACAATCAGGTGAGATGCATGGCATGCAGAATGGTTAGCCAAGCCATTGGGTCGCTGTGCTAGTTTCACGCCGAACGTTTAAGTACCTTAGCGTTTGTGAACGTGTGCGTACAATTGTCCCACGTCACAAGAAGAAAGCAAACTTAATAGTCTTGGACTACGCCACAAGTGGGTAGCAGACTGCTAAGCTCATCTTAGATAATTACAAAATTATTCGTAGAGCTTCCATTGGTGTTTTAGTTTTTGTTGTCTTCTTAACAAATCATAACACAGTGCTAGTTTGACTGTGTTAACTTTTCACCATGTGTGTTCATCGCTGTCCCCTATCTTCATCACATACACACTAACACAACAACCTTTTAGAAACTGAGTTCACTATATCGTATTTTATCAGTATGTGTTATTTTCTGCATATGCTTTAGTATCAGTCCCATGAATCTCGATTGTTTTTAGTATAAAGCAAAACACAGTCAAAATGTTTGTAGAACTAATTGTGTACATCGTTCTGTAGGAATTACATCGATACTACATTAGAGAAATACGTTTACAATGAATAATATAGCTTTCTGTTTTGACGCTGGCCTGATTTCGGAAAACCGAAGCATTCCGCACGAACCAACATTTATATAGGCTAGGGTAACGTCATGTATTCACAGGATAAAATTAATTTTTGCATGAATGGATCAACTCAAAACCATACGTGGCAAATTACCAAACATGGAGAAAAGTGAAAAAAAAACAGGCTCGAATCTGAGCAGAATACTTACTTAGAACAGGTGAGATGCGAGGACAAATGTAATCATTCATAGCCTGCTTACGTGGATAATTTTACGACTAACATGGCTTTGAATACTGTTATTATTACATCAACTGTCCATCCTTATCATACAACAACATCACATATTACGAAACATATAATTGGTAATGAGGATATGCCTTTCTTGTGTCAATATTTCGTTTCATTTGTGCTATAAGAACTGGAAAAATTACATGAAGAAATATTACTGACAGCTAAATACTTGACAGTTCAAACAACATATTATGTTATTTTCATAGTGAGTAGTCTGTTCATATGTATATGCACAAACGTCTTCCTGTTATTCACATAATACTAGCATACCCATCTCAAGTAGGAAAGCATTTTGTTTATCATCATGCACTGTCATACAGTATGCATACAAATATGAAAATGTCTTTTGGCCTTGCATTTTCTAGCAACTACTTTGTACAGATACATTTCAACTAGTGTTTGAGTAACACAGGGAGTGTATGGCTTAGTACTCAGTCTATTTGACATAAATAATTAGAGTATGGCAGTTCAGTCAAACTAAATAGTAATAGTCAAACTTTTTCTCCTGTAACAGGTATCTAAGTACCAATAGTACTAATCAGATAACTTTGTTTCAGTTGATGGGGACATCATGTCTGCATTCAGCTCCATAACTTTCCACAAACATCAGTTATTAATTTAGTTGGTGAATTGCACAACAATTCATATACCTCCCACACAAGCACTTAATTTCATATTAAAATAAGGTTAATAATCCATGAAGATATTTTTTATGATCTTGGTGGTTGTAAAAACCCTTAATTTTATTATTTTTAGGATAAGCTACAAAGTAGTTTCCTTTGTGTGTCTATTTGTCTGAACTCTCTAATATACTTCACACAGGGATAACAACTGTATAACTCTTTCATCCAAAACTAGGCAAATGTTTCCACTGGACTTTGCCGCAACTAGTAGAAGGCTGTAATATGGTGACATCAAGGACACTTTAATTCTCCATTCGAGTAGTTGCCACATTTCTTTCGTGACCACCGCTCTCTTGGCCCATTGGATGGTGTATGTATTCTGAGAGTATATTTCATGGGAGTGTCCTTCCATTTGATACTGGTGTGTGTTAATAATACTTGGTTTATCCTAAATAAATGTATCTACTTTAAAAGTAGTGTCTTTAATCTTGCCTGTTGCGAGGAATCAATGTTTGTACACTCTGTAATCTTAACTTTTATTTGATTTTTCACTTTTCTCAAACAGACCACAGTGTGAAGCTATACCACTGGTGTACGCAGTCATTCCTTAACGAACTTTGTCATTAGATCTTGGCAGCATTTACCGTGCTGTGTCTTTGTTATTACTAAGCCAACTACAATATTTTTGCCATCTAAATTTAGAGAGCAGTTGCCTGAGGAGAAGTCGATTATTGCATCTTTCTCTATTAGGAATTCAATGCTGAGAATTAATACTACATTAAACTCTCTTACAGTTAGGAACAGGCATTTTATAACTTCATTTTCTATTACAATTTCCACCTACATTTGAATTTGACATATTGCAGTCCGACACCAATAGCTCCATTAATCTTAGAATCCAGTAAAGGAAATGTGGGTACTTTTGTGACCTCATTACCATGTAAATGGGCTAATATTCACATTCACCATATCGAAAACAACTGTAGTTAGTGTTTTCCCTATGATAGCTTGTGCAGTAGCTTGAACAATGTCTTTGCTATCATCATTGCATCTGTAGTGGTCAGTTGTTAATTCTTCCGTAATGTCCCCATCATTGTTGTATTGTAATACTACTCATTGTCCCCACACCACTCTACAATCTTTGATTTACTGTTGTGTTTAGTTTGTTAAACTTATTGTTGCAGGACATAGCTGTGTACATCAGTAATATTCACGATGGGATTCTGTGTTTGTCAGTTGGTACCAATAGCATGGTTTTGTACTAGAATTTTTTGCTTACTTTTAAGCAGTTCACAAAGTATTTTATGTTCTGGGCATCCACAGCTGTTGAAGGGCATAATGTTAAGCAGCACTCTGCTGACAGCTGGTAAAATAGTTGTTTTATTGATATACAACCAGTTTTGCTACCTAAAGTTGTATCATCAGGTACACCCTACATGGTAAAGAGTAATATATAATGTGTCAACTTCGTGAGTTATTAAAATTAATAAAGGTGATATCTAAAATATAACCCTTAAGTTCGCGCACCACATTTTATAACATAAGGAGGCACATGGCATACTTGTACACATGTAGAGAATAGCTGTCTTTTTATTACCAAGGTGAACATGTTTGTGCAAAATAGCAGTGTAATCTTTGCTTGATTATAAAACAATAAAATAAACTTATAATATCTGAGCTAAATCACTGTTTAGTTAAACAATAATAAAATAAGCTTTCATTACACCACTCTGTTGTGGCGTAAAACTGTTACTCTACAGTAATGAATCACACAAAGCATGAAACAGTGCAGCTGCATCAGATCCTAGCTAACCGCTCATTCGATTGCTAATTATCTTGTAGACAACTGCGTCATTATGGGATTTCGCCACTACCTCAGAATCTGGGTCATCTTCTTGAACTGATCATAAATATTTTCCCACCTAGCTCGTTGTTTATTGTATTATACTGGTGCTCACTTGGGCATATGACATCACAACCTAGCAGTGTGTTAGCTAAAGCAATAACGAAGAAATAGGTTCTGGCTCACAACTGCAAAGCAACAATGTAATGGTACCAGACAAAATTATTTGTAGATGGTGCAATTTATAGATAGGCGCACCGCTCAAGAGATGATCTCAGTATTAAAAGATCATAGGTGTACTCATTGCTCATAGCCAAGACATATTATTCAGTGAACAGTGTCTACATTGCATTAGCAAATGAGCGGTGACCGAGACATGATCCATTACTTTCGCAAAATTTTCTGGACGGTCGCCCATGTAATTATAAAACCTTCTTTTAAGATTTGCCTGCATTTAAAAAAAGAAACAAAATATTTTATATTGGGAGAATACTAAAACAATACACTCCTGGAAATGGAAAAAAGAACACATTGACACCGGTGTGTCTGACCCACCATACTTGCTCCGGACACTGCGAGAGGGCTGTACAAGCAATGATCAAACGCACGGCACAGCGGACACACCAGGAACCGCGGTGTTGGCCGTCGAATGGCGCTAGCTGCGCAGCATTTGTGCACCGCCGCCGTCAGTGTCAGCCAGTTTGCCGTGGCATACGGAGCTCCATCGCAGTCTTTAACAGTGGTAGCATGCCGCGACAGCGTGGACGTGAACCGTATGTGCAGTTGACGGACTTTGAGCGAGGGCGTATAGTGGGCATGCGGGAGGCCGGGTGGACGTACCGCCCAATTGCTCAACACGTGGGGCGTGAGGTCTCCACAGTACATCGATGTTGTCGCCAGTGGTCGGCGGAAGGTGCACGTGCCCGTCGACCTGGGACCGGACCGCAGCGACGCACGGATGCACGCCAAGACCGTAGGATCCTACGCAGTGCCGTAGGGGACCGCACCGCCACTTCCCAGCAAATTAGGGACACTGTTGCTCCTGGGGTATCGGCGAGGACCATTCGCAACCGTCTCCATGAAGCTGGGCTACGGTTCCGCACACCGTTAGGCCGTCTTCCGCTGACGCCCCAACATCGTGCAGCCCGCCTCCAGTGGTGTCGCGACAGGCGTGAATGGAGGGACAAATGGAGACGTGTCGTCTTCAGCGATGAGAGTCGCTTCTGCCTTGGTGCCAACGATGGTCGTATGCGTGTTTGGCGCCGTGCAGGTGAGCGCCACAATCAGGACTGCATACGACCGAGGCACACAGGGCCAACACCCGGCATCATGGTGTGGGGAGCGATCTCCTACACTGGCCGTACACCACTGGTGATCGTCGAGGGGACACTGAATAGTGCACGGTACATCCAAACCGTCATCGAACCCATCGTTCTACCATTCCTAAACCGGCAAGGGAACTTGCTGTTCCAACAGGACAATGCACGTCCGCATGTATCCCGTGCCACCCAACGTGCTCTAGAAGGTGTAAGTCAACTACCCTGGCCAGCAAGATCTCCGGATCTGTCCCCCATTGAGCATGTTTGGGACTGGATGAAGCGTCGTCTCACGCGGTTTGCACGTCCAGCACGAACGCTGGTCCAACTGAGGCGCCAGGTGGAAATGGCATGGCAAGCCGTTCCACAGGATTACATCCAGCATCTCTATGATCGTCTCCATGGCAGAGTAGCAGCCTGCATTGCTGCGAAAGGTGGATATACACTGTACTAGTGCCGACATTGTGCATGCTCTGTTGCCTGTGTCTATGTGCCTGTGGTTCTGTCAGTGTGATCATGTGATGTATCTGACCCCAGGAATGTGTCAATAAAGTTTCCATTCCTGGGACAATGAATTCACGGTGTTCTTATTTCAATTTCCAGGAGTGTATTTTAAGATATCAGATTGGCTATAAAATAGTCATTGTTAATGTACTTAATCGGAGCACAGTGCAATTTATTGTGTAGAATGGTATAAGGTGGCACTTCATTACCAATGTGGTGACAGAGCAACCCAGTGCTAGGAAGAGAACAGCTCATCAACTGACTAAGACTGACTAACAGGCTAGCAGAACAGACGCTGACTAGTGGACAGTGTGATGTTATGTACTCATGAATGGAGCACTGGGTTGCTTCATTCACAAGCCAGCTGAATAATGAATTTTATTATCTATTAATACTTAATCATACAAACAGGGCTTGTAATGCTGTGCCCCACTTTGCATAAGTGAATAAGTGTTTATGGCTTCATTGTCATTGTCATAATCTTGCCATTGCTCCTACCCTAACACAATGGTAACCAGCTTGGTATTTATTACCATCCCTCCTTCCCCAAATAAAATTTGGTGGGCCACGTTTAGCATGTCAGGCATTGTGTGATGGAGATCTCACCAGCTGTGTCAGAGAACTGATGTGTCAGTCTTCTGATCTGCTGTGACTGAAAAATTTCATACAGGCTGGAGAGTAGTGAGCTGCGCCATTATAATTATTTCTGTTATTGTTAATCGTACCAATAATGTACTCCCGAGTAAAATATTCCAGAGGTAAAATAGTCCCCCTTTCGGATCTCTGGGCTGGGACTATTCAGAAGGACGTTGTTATCAGGAGAAATGAAACTGGCGTTCTACGGATCGGAGCGCTGAATCCCAGATCCCTGAATCGGGCAGGTAGGTTAAAAAATTTAAAAAGGGAAATGGATAGGTTAAAGTTAGATATAGTGGGAATTAGTGAAGTTCAGTGGGAGGAGGAACAAGACTTCTGGTCAGGTGATTGCAGGATTATAAATACAAAATCAAATAGGGGTAATGCAGGAGTAGGTTTAATAATGAATAGGAAAACAGGAATGCAGGTAAGCTACTACAAACAGCATAGTGAACGCGTTATTGTGGCCACGATAGATACGAAGCCCACGCCTACTACAGTAGTACAAGTTTATATGCCAACTAACTCCACAGATGACGAAGAGATTGGTGAAATATATGATGAGATAAAAGAAATTATTCAGATAGTGAAGGGAGACGAAAATTTAATAGTCATGTGTGACTGGAACTCGATAGTAGGTAAAGGAAGAGAAGGAAGCATAGTAGGTGAATATGGAATGGGAGTAAGGAATGAAAGAGGAAGCCGCCTGGTAGAATTTTGCACAGAGCACAACTTAATCATAGCTAACACTTGGTTCAAGAATCATAAAAGAGGGTTTTATACATGGGAGAAGCCTGGAGATACTGGAAGGTCTCAGATTAGATAATGGCAAGACAGAGATTCAGGAACCAGGTTTTAAATTGTAAGACATTTCCAGGTGGAGATGTGGACTCCGACCGCAATCTATTGGTTATGAACTGTAGATTAAAACTGAAGAAACTACAAAAGGTGGGAATTTAAGGAGATGGGACATGGATAAACTGACAGAACCAGAGGTTGTAGAGAGCATCAAGGAGAGCATTAGGGGACGATTGACAAAAATGGGGGAAAGAAATACAGTAGAAGAAGAATGGGCAGCTTTGAGACATGAAATAGTAAAGGCAGCAGAGGATCAAGTAGGTAAAAAGACGAGGGCTAATAGAAATCCTTGGGTAACAGAAGATACATTGAATTTAATTGATGAAGGAAGAAAATATAAAAATGCAGTAAATGAAGCAGGCAAAAAGGAATACAAACGTCTCAAAAATGAGATCGACAGGAAGTGCAAAATGGCTAAGCAGTGATGGCTAGAGGACAAATGTAAGGATGTAGAGGCATATCTCACTAGGGGTAAGATAGATACTGCCTACAGGAAAATTAAAGAGACCTTTGGAGAAAAGAGAATCACTTGCATGAATATCAAGAGCTCAGATGGAAACCCAGTTATAAGCTAAGAAGGGAAAGAAGAAAGGTGGAAGGAGTATATAAAGGGGCTATACAAGGGCGATGTTCTTGAGGACAATATTATAGAAATGGAAGAGAATGTAGATGAAGATGAAATAGGAGATACGATACGGCGTGAAGAGTTTGACAGAGCACTGAAAGACCTGAGTCGAAACAAGGCCCCAGGAGTAGACAATATTCCATTAGAACTACTGACAGCCTTGGGAGAGCCAGGCCTAACAAAACTCTACCAGCCAGTGAGCAAGATGTAAGAGACAGGCGAAACTCTCTTATTTCAAGAAGAATATAATAATTCCAATCCCAAAGAAAGCAGGTGTTGACAGATGTGAAAATTACCGAACTATCAGTTTAATAAACCATGGCTGCAAAATACTAATGCAAATTCTTTACAGATGAATGGAAAAACTGGTAGAAGACGAACTCGGGAAAGATCAGTTTTGATTCCGTAGAAATGTTGGAACCCGTGAGGCAATACTAACCCTACGACTTATCTTAGAAAATAGATTAAGGAAAGGCACATCTACGTTTCTAGCGTTTGTAGACTCAGAGAAAGCTTTTGACAATGTTGACTGGAATACTCTCTTTCAAATTCTGAAGGTGGTAGGGGTAAAATACAGGGAGCGGAAGGCTATTTACAATTTGCACAGAAACCTGATGGCAGTTATAAGAGTCGAGGGACATGAAAGGGATGCAGTGGTTGGGAAGGGAGTGAGACAGGGTTGTAGCCTCTCCCCGATGTTATTCAACCTGTGTATTGAGCAAGCAGTAAAGGAAACAAAAGCAAAATTCCGAATAGGAATTAAAATCCATTGAGAAGAAATAAAAGCTTTGAGGCTCGCCGATGAAACTGTAATTCTGTCAGAGACAGCAAAGGACCTGCAGAGCAGCTGCACGGAATGGACAGTTGTAAGTAGGCTGCTTATGTTTTCTTATTGGCAACGTTATGTAGCGCTCTGTATGAAAATCACTGGCTGTGCTGTGTGCAGTCTGTGGCTAGTTTGCATTGTTGTCTGCCATTGTAGTGTTGGGCAGCTGGATGTTAACAGCGCATAGCGTTCGGCAGTTGGAGGTGAGCCGCCAGCAGTGGTGGATGTGGGGAGAGAGATAGCGGAGTTTTGAAATTTGTAAGACTGGATGTCATGAACTGCTATATATATTATGACTATTAAGGTAAATACATCATTTGTTCTCTATCAAAATCTTTCATTTGCTAACTATGCCTATCAGTAGTTAGTGCCTTCAGTAGTTTGAATCTTTTATTTAGCTGGCAGTAGTGGTGCTCGCTGTATTGCAGTAGTTCGAGTAACCAAGATTATTGTGAGGTAAGTGATTAGTGAAACGTATAGGTTAATGTTATTCAGGGCCATTCTTTTGTAGGGATTTTTGAAAGTCAGATTGCGTTGCGCTAAAAATATTGTGTGTCAGTTTAAGCACAGTCGCGTATAATTGTTTTAAGGGGACGTTTCATATGTCGGCCCTTAGCCGAGGATACCTCACTGGAATCTTCTGATTTTTTCTTGTAGTTTGTGTAATTAGTGTTGATTTTGTTTATTGCTAGCGCGTAATAGTAGAGAGAATCTCCTTTGTAGTTGCAGTCTTTCATTGTTGTACAGTAAAACAGGTGTGGCACGCATGTAAATTTGTACCAAGTATTTCGCAGCTTGCATTTAACTAGATATTATTTTCAGCGCTGTGTTAATGTGTTCTCTTATTTTCTGTGTTATCGTGTGAAATATTGTGACAATAATTGCGTGTGAAAAACGTAACACTAGGCTCCAAAGTAAACAGAGAAATAATAGTGACGACGAGCGTAGCTTACCAGCACCGCTGTGTAATGAATTAACAGACATTCAAAGTAGTAATTTGGTAACTGTGCATAGGGAAATGGAGCGGGCGTCAAATAATGGTATAGACAGTGAAACAGGTAGTGAACAGGGAAGCATTATCGATCGATCGGTCGGCAACAGCTCGCCTCAGGAATCGGGAGTGACGGAACACAATATTGCAAATACTGTAGACTCAGGTTTTGGGTTCTCACCATTTTCTCAAATGAGTCAAGACACATTTTCCGCTTGTCAAAATGTGAATGTTGCCGGTGCAAATTCACTGCCGAAAAGCAGTGAGGAACATGTTTCAGACACCAGTGCATTGTTATTACAATTAATGCAACAAATGGGACAAAAGCTTCAACAGTTAGACACAATGGAACAACACCAGTGACAAACACAGCAACAGTTAGACGCAATGGAACAAAATCTTCACACCACGCTTGAACAAACACGTGAAGATTTAACTACTGAGTTACATAAAATCGAATCGAAATGTCAAAAAGTCTGTAACGACGTAAAAACACAAATTTGTGAGCATTTTCAACCTATTTTTTCGTGTCATGAAAATGCATTACAGAATCACGAAGCAGCCATAAAAGAACTGCAAATTATTGTTCATGAAAATCATGAGACCTTGCAAGCTAAAATTGACTCAGTTGCATCTACCGATTCGGTTACGCAACTTGCAAAAACTCAGGAAAACTTAAAGGACACAGTAGAAAGACACATGGAGGAAATTAGTTCATTATCAGAGAAAGTAGTTGAACTTTCGGATCAGCTAAATAATTTATCTACGAAGGTAGATGATAATCTGAATGACACAAAACCGGTAGTCTTTATTGACACAGAAGAGTGCGAACAAATTAGGAAATTCAAACAAAATCAGAATCAAATTAATACACAACACCAAAGAGAAATCTGGGAAGTACAAGATCAACTGACACAAGTAATACAAAAATTACATATTTCAGAGGACACTCGCGCTCCAACACGGGAAGAGGGACTTAGAAATACGGAACAACCACAAAATAATAACACAGGACTCTTCGAAAATTATGAAAGAAATTGGCAAGGCACACCGAATTTTGAGATGGAACCGCCGAAAGGACGTAACAATGACCGACATGTGACTCGCCGACATGATGATTTTGACTATAAGCTGTTCATTACTACACGTAAATTCAAAACATTTAAGAATTCTGGCAACGACATTCATCCACAAGCATGGCTCCATTAATTCTCTCATTGTTTTCCTCCCAACTGGTCATTAGAGCACAGATTAGAATTTATGTGTGGCTATTTAGAGAATGAACCAGCTGTAAGAATGCGATCCGTCATTCACGATTGCCACAGTGAAGGAGGATTTTATCATGCCTTCCTCTCAGCATATTGGTCTCAAGCTACACAAGGCCGAGTAAAACATAGCATCATAATGATGAATCATTTCGAACAATCTGAATTTTCCAGTCTTGTGAAATATTTTGAAGACATGTTGCACAAGAATCAGTACCTGTCAAACCCATACAGCCCCTCAGAACTCATCCGCATTTGCTTAATCAAACTGCCTGAACATTTACGACATATTATTTTAGCAGGACGTTGCAAAGACGACATTGAAGCTTTTCAGGGACTGTTACAGGAACTGGAAATTAGCACTGACAATCGCGGAACGCGAAAACAGGAGCACAACAATTACAGGTCACATCTGTCACAATTCGGCGATGACAGAAATAATACACGACAGGCTATTCTTGTGATGCAGCGTCAAGTGTAACCTCAGCCACGGTCTCCGAGCTGATAGTCCATGCTGCTGAAAACGTCGTCCAACTCTTCGTGCGGATGGTTGTTGTCTTGCAAATGTCCCCATCTGTTGACTCAGGGATCGAGACGTAGCTGACGATCCGTTACAGCCGTTCGGATAAGATGCCTGTCATCTCGACTGCTAGTGATACGAGGGCGTTGGGATCCAGCACGGCGTTCTGTATTACCCTCCTGAACCCATCGGTTCCATATTCTGCTAACAGTCATTGGATCTCTACCAACGCGAGCAGCAGGGAAGTCGCTATACGATAAACCGCAATCGCGATAGGCTACAATCCGACCTTCAGCAAAGTCGGAAATGTGATGATATGCATTTCTCCTCCTTACACGAGGCATCACAACAACGTTTCAGCAGGCAACGTATGAGAAATCGGTTGGAAACTTTCCTCTCGTCAGCACGTTGTAGGTGTCGCCACCGGCGCCAACTTTGTGTGAATGCTCTGAAAAGCTAATCATTTGCATATCACAGCATCTTCTTCCTGTCGGTTAAATTTCGCGTCTGTAGCACGTCATCTTCGTGGTGTAGCAATTTTGATGACCAGTAGTGTAATATTGCTGGTCTGGCTTGTTAGGGCAAACAGAATCCCAGTCTCGCCACTTGTTCTGAGCTGCACTAACGTAGTATAATTGCTGTGTACAATAAATCCATCAAAGTTTATTCAGTATTAGATAGTTTCATTTTGTGTTATCAATGTTTTGAGCCAGACAAAATAATTCAATCAGACAAACCTTAGTCTTTGCCAACCAGTAGCCAGCCAGTGGAGTGTTAAGTATTTGTTGCGTCTTTCTGCGTTATCAACAGTCATGTTCTTTTTACCATCATGTTAACGTGTACTGCTTGTTCCATTATTTTAGCTGATAAACTTGTACCGTAACTTTTATAATAGATCAATCCCCTGTTGATACATTAACCACCATCTACAGTTCAATAAAGTAATGACAGGTTCACCATTTCATTAATATTATTCCCGCACTGAAGTTCGTATAGATTCTGATAAATGTGATAGCTTCAAATGGAGGCTACCAACAACAAACACAGTCACAGGGAAAAATCATTTTACCATATGCATGGGCCAGATAGTCAAGTGGAAGGCTTACCAGTTAAAGCGATTGCTGTCAGGGCGTAAACTCATTGTTGCCTGTAGCCTTTGAAAACTTACCACAGGTCCAGTGTAATCTTGTACATTCACTTAATAGAACTGACTGTAAATATGGTGCTGCCACTACCCCTCAGGACATCTAATTTGGTGACAGGCCTGCATGATTTGGTTCATCGCTATAGATTTCCTCATCTAGTGTAGGAGTAATATTTTCACTACTGATTCTAACAACAAAACACGGTGTGTCATGTACTATTTGTTCTACAATGGACCGCTCTTGTTGCACACTGCTAATTTGTGATCTAACACTGTATTGTGGTTCCGATAAATCTGCACCTAATTTAGTTTCAAATGGATTTGATTCAGTTGTAACTGCTTCTTCTGAATCGTCTTTCTGAGACTAGAGCTCAGCAGCAGAATGCTGCACTACATGTGGCAGTTGTGAATGTAATCTAATATTTCTGTTGTAATAAAAGCGTTCAACATTTGCTTTTATCAGTAATCCTGACTTGTGATAAAATGCGTTAAGCTGATCTGGTGTGTAGCTGATGGCAGGATTAACTGTTTTGTTATGTGTTTCGGTTTCCATTGTGGCGGACTTAGTTATTTTTACTACAACATACAGGTAAAATCAAATTTTCTAAGGGAAAAAAAAGGAGTCGATTGTGTTTCGAACATAAAACTAAATTATTTGTTAAAGATCATCACTATTATCATCATTTTGTAAGTCTGTAATACTGATTAAGTAAGTTAACTATGAGTACACTTTTTAAAGTACTAGCATTAAGACGTGACACAATGTAGTGGAGGTTACAGCTTGTGAAACAAATGTGTCAATTATGTATTTCTCACATATTCCACCCACTAAAAACTTACTTTCTACCCCATACCATGTACATATGACAGTAAAATTAAGACATATACATCACATATGCTTTAACATCTCCTGAAAATGCTTGCTCAGAGTTGTAGGTAGTTCCTGCAGTGGACCAGAAATTGCTTCATTGTTTACTTCGCAACAGATGAAGGAATTAATTGACAGCACAATGCAAAAGCAGCTATGTAATAGCTACTAAAATTCTATAGGGCCTACCCAGTATTATTATCATTGTTATTCTTATTAGTGACAGAAATCATACAAACAGCATTGGCAGGCAGAAGTCTTCGATTTTCTGCAAGTTCACAAGTAAGGAGTCCAGCAATCAAGTGACTTACAAACAGTAGACCTCATTATAGTACACATATTTTAAATTGGTTGACTTTAAGTGGGGGACGGGAAGCAGGAAGTGGGTGAAGCAAGTGTCACTAAGGACAGGAGTGGTGCAGAGAAAGTATGTTTTGGAGCAAGTCTCCACCCCCAATGTGAATAGTTAGCTTTCTTTTCTGAGAAGGAGTTGTCGGTAGGACTCATGATCCACTAAGATCTGAAAATTAATGTTGTTAGAAATAAGCAGTAGGGGAGAGTTTTGCACCTAGAGAATAATGCACCTAGGAACAGATGAATTTTTCGGTCAGTACTTCAATCTAGTGACTGATTCTAGGATCACATCAAGAAATGCTCACTCGATACCATCACAAGCAGTCTCCACCATCTTCAACAGTTTTTGTTGTCAGATAAATTATCAAGTTGTGTTTTGCGAAGCATTTCTAAATATTTCGCATTCTACAGATTTAAGTGCTGTGTAATATATCAAAGCTGTTTGAAATATATTGTTATTTCTTCAGGTATATAGTTTTATGGTGAGTAAAATACTATATTTTTCTACAACTATTTGTATAGCACATGGACGGTTAAGCCAGGCTTACTCGGTCGTGCACCACCTTGTACCTTGAAACAGAAGAAGGTCTTTTACCATGAACGAGTTATACTTGCAAATGAAGTGGGTTTCTTTAGCTCTTAACAATTTTACCTGTCTTGGAAATGGAAATCTGTGTTATTTTTCAGCAGTTTCTGTATTCACCTTGTAACTGGTTTTTGATAATGCTTCTGCTTAATTTGATTTCACTTACTGATTTTTGGTGTGTAGTACAGTAACAGATGATGATGACGTCCCATACTCCGAGGAGCGTAGGGGACGATGCGGGAGACCCGCACCGCAGTACTAGGGAAGGTCCTAGCGGAGGTGTTTGCCATTGCCTCCCTCCGACCTAATGGGGGTAAATGATGATGATGATGATGAAGGCGACACAACAAGACCCAGTCATCTTAAGGTAGGAAAAATCACTGTACCCGCCGGGAATCGAACCCAGGACCCTGTGCGCGGGAAGCGAAAACGCTACCGCAAGACCACGAGCTGCAGACCAATGCAATAGATAGACTATTAAATCCAGTATTTACAATACCCTCAGTGTCAGTGGCATTGTAGCGAGAAGGAAGCGACTCTGCCTCACTTCTGTTCACTAACCTGGTGTCTTGCTGCTTCGGTTGTCCCTCGTCGCACCTTAGTAGCGCTCAGGTGCCAGGTTCCATCTAGGTTGTGATTCTGCTGCAGCCAATAAGGACGCTTCGCTCGTTTCCAAAATTTCACGCAATGCGCGTTCAGATCGTTGTTGCTAGGCGGATCTGACGTCATGTTTGCCGACATTGTGACGGAAGTTTGTCTCGGAACACTGTCTCAGATTGTAAGATCCTACTCCCGAATAGTCGGACCTTGTGCATACTAAGGTTGCACAACATTGCCTCCTATGATTTCATCACTAATGCTCCTTGCTGAAGCTTAATTGTCAAATGTACATGTAGCCTGGCTGCTACTGAGCATTCCCGATTGCATAAATGTGTGTAATACTTGGCTTAAACACATGAAGAGAATGCACGTATGCTTTATATATTGACAAGATTCTCAACTGCGGCGTTTTTAAACTATAGTAGAATGCCTGTTTCTAGGTATATGACCATGTTGTACCTTGGAACATGTTCTCACACCTGGAAAAATATTAATGTTTGGGAGTAATTTTTCTAATTTCATAAAAAAAGACTACTGCATATAAAATGTGAATGCCATCATTTAAATACGAAACAAGAAAACATGTTAAATTTCTTTTATCCAGCTGGCTATGGGCAAGTCTGAAAAATGAACTAGGGTACAACTCTACCCGCCCCCCCCCCCCCTCGCTACTAATCGTCTCATTGGCTCATTAGTTTGTAGTTTAATAAAACACCTACAAAAACTAAATATAATTTATCTTTCGCCATTTTAAAAGTAAAAATCTTAACAGAAAATGTTTTTAGTTGTAATGTTTAGTTATGCGCTAAAATGATGATGTTGAAAGCGTGAGGGAAGGGGTGGGTTTTAGCGATTTTCGTTGTTTGCTACAGTTTGGACGTATTTTTGCATGGAGCAAACTGTGATATCTGCCAGCCAGTTAGTTTCACCAGTGGAAAGTTCACAACAGAACAAAGAAATGGCGTTATTCTAAACAGAATAACTGATTTACTCTTAGTTGATTTCTCTACCACCGAACAATGTCTTCCTGTAGTTTGCCGGAGCAAATTTTCTACCTCCCTTATCAGCAGGAAAATTATCTTCAGTTATTTGAAAGGGGCCTCTTTCTACAAGAGTTAGTCGTATGTCATCAGTTACTTTATCTCGCCATTGTCTATAACGAGGCGATAAGTTAACAATACGAGAGGCAGACAACGTAAAATGAAATTTTTAAAATGTTAAATAAACTCATAAGAAGTTCCACATTCTCTGCAGAAGTTTAGGGGGCTGGGATGAGGGTGCGAATAAGGCTCTAAACGTGTGGCTTTTCATACAAATGTGTTGGACAGCTTCGAGGCCTTTAATCCCACGAAAACTTAGTTTCATAGGTGACGGAAAACTTATTATTGGGTTGCTGCGTAAGTTTCTAGCGTTTTTTCGTAAATTTAAAAACACAATAGATACACATAACAGAAACTTTAGTCATCAATAATACATCCTCCTTCACTAATTATAGAAGTTTGCCAACGCTGGGCTAACTTTTAGGTTCGGAACTGCATAAATCATGTGCTTCTGAGGCGAAGAACTCATCGTGCATTTTCATCCGGAAAGAGAATTCGTTGAAGGTTGCTTGATAGAGAGCGGGAAAGGCGAAAATCTGACGGCGCAAGATCAGGTAAATAAGGTTGGATACAGAATTACTTCCCATCCCACCTCCTGTATAGTGTTTTTTGTCAGCCTAGGAGAATGTGGGCGGACTTTATTATTGAGTAACATCACTTCGCGCAGTCTTTCTGGCCGTTGTTCTTGCATTGTGTCTGCAAGACGTCTCAGTTATTGATGAGAAATGTTAGCAGTGGCAGTTATACCTCGGGGACGCAATTCGCGGAACACGACACCGTCGTTGTTCCACCAGATGCATAACATTATCTTTTGTGGATGCGCGCGGGTGTTCGTGCGAAGAGTTCCTGCTTTGTTGGTGCTCAGCCATCTCTTACTTTTCCTCGTGATAGCGTAAAGACACCATTTCTCGTCACCAGTAACGATGCAGGACAGGAATGGACGGTTTCGTTCACGAGCATGTTGACGAAGAGCAAGTAGAAATGCACATATGGCCAGCCGCTGATTTTTATAATTTTGGCTTAGAGCATTCAGTGCCCGATTTTTGAACCTTCCTCATCGAATGTAAACGTCGCATGATGGTGGAATGATTACAGTTCATCACATTTGCCAGTTCTCGAGTGCATTGACTTGATCAGTGTGTTTAAACGGTCTTCATCAGACAGCGAAGATCTTCCTGAGTGTGGAGAATCACTAATGTTAAAACGAGAAAACCATTTTCTTGCCGTTCTCTGTCCAGTGGCATTATCCGGTTCAACAGAAGAATGAGATACAATCCGTCGGCTTTGTCCAGTGACGTGATAGTTTAGTCATAGATATTAATATCTTTATTTTCGAGCCATAGATAATAAATCCCCCCCCATGAACCATGGACCTTGCCGCTGGTGGGGAGGCTTGAGTGCCTCAGCAATACAGATGGCTGTACCGTAGGTGCAAACACAACGGAGGGGTATCTGTTGATAGTCCAGACAAACGTGTGGTTCCTGAAGAGGAGCAGCAGCCTTTTCAGTAGTTGCAGGGGCAACAGTCTGGATGATTGAATGATCTGGCCCTATTAAACAAAACGGCCTTGCTGTGCTGGTACTGCGAACGGCTGAAAGCAAGGAGAAACTGTGGTGTCACCGCCAGACACCACACTTGCTAGGTGGTAGTTTTAAATCGGCCGCGGTCCATTAGTACATGTCGGACCCGCGTGTCGCCACTGTGTGATCGCAGACCGAGCGCCACCACAAGGCAGGTCTCGAGATACGGACTAGCACTCGGCCCAGTTGTACGGACGACGTAGCTAGCGACTATACTGACGAAGCCTCGCTCCTTTGCCGAGCCGATAGTTAGAATAGCCTTCAGCTAAGTCAATGGCTACGACCTAGCAAGGCGCCATTAGTAACATTGCATGTATCTAAAGAGTCTCACTTGTATCGCCACAATCTCCAGATGTACCAAAAGGCTGGATTAAAGTTAAGTATTCCAGAAGCTACGTACTTTTCTTTATAGCATTCATTACGTATCCTGTTTCAGACCTCACGCCATCCTGCTTTAGCTTAGCGCGTGCCTTTCGGCTTCCTCTCATTGTGTCTAGGCTGTCTTGTCTAGACACAACATTTTTGGCGACGAGTCCAAAAAGGGTCTTGTTCTTTCTAATTGCTTACATTTACTTGTGTCATGGCGTCGTCAGATGTACTGTCCGAATTTTATCGCTTGCAGAATCAGCAGACGCAGGCGTTATTGGATGCCCTTGGACAGCTCGTCCAGGGTCAACGTGCACTGCAAAACGATGCGGCAGCCGCCGCTTCACCGCTACCGCAGCCACAACATGCTGTTGCACCTCCGTTCCGGACATTTGACCCAGCTAAGGAGACATGGACAGAGTGGTCACGCCAGTTTGGATTTCATCTCGCCGCCTACAGAATTCAAGGTAACGAGCGGCAGCCTCATTTATTGGCGTGTGTAGGGGTGCAAACGTACCGTGTGATACTGAAATTATTTCCCCGACACAACGTAGCAACTCTGTCCTACGAAGAAATTTTGTCGGCGTTAGATGCCTATTTCAAAGAAACAGTTAATGTAGTTGCAAAAAGGTATACTTTCTTTCGTATAAAACGTGTGGCCGGTCAAACTAATAGGGAGTGGGTTGCAACATTGCAAGGCCTTACAAGGGATTGTGCTTTTGAGTGTGAATGTGGACTGCCTTATTCAGATACTATGGTACGTGATGCAATAGCACAGAACGTTTCTGATGTTCGTATACGGGAACAGATTTTGAAACTAGTCAATCCCTCCCTTCAACAAGTGATAGACATATTGGATAGACAAGATACGCTTGACTTTGCTCAGGAATCATTTGCAACTTCGCCAGCCGTGTGTCAAGTTAACCAGCCCGCCGGGCGCACTGCACAGAATGGTCGACTGCCCTCGCGCACGTCTGCGCAACTGCCGCCACGCTCTAAACCAGGTGTGCCGCGCCAGCATACAAATGCAGTGAAATCATGCCCGCAGTGTGCAACAAGACATTCGTGTGACAATTGCCCATCACGCCAAGCTATTTGCTTTTTCTGTAATACGAAAGGACATGTTCAAAGTGTTTGCCAGAAAAAGCTCAGTTCAGACACTCTTAATCGTTCCAGGCCCTTTGCTTCGCGCCGGAATCGAACCAAGGACACTCAGGCTCGTGGACCTTCACCCATGGACATTCATGTAGTTAATTCCACTTCCTCCAGTGCCACTTTCTCTAACAGTGACTGTGTTCGTCCCACAAAAAGTGTGCGTCGACGTCGCCGGAAATCACGTCAATTAGCAAGTGATGCTGTACCTGTATCAGTTCAAATTGCACGAGACAGTCGCTCTTGTCGTCAGCAGGACAATAAACTTTTTGTAGATTTGGACTTCAATGGCAAGGTCATACCATTCCAGATCGATACCGGAGCTGCAGTTTCATTGATCAATCACGACACGTACAAACAACTGGGCAAACCTCCGTTGCGTGCCGCAAATGTTCAGCTCACTAGTTATTCAGGACAGCATATCCCTGTGTTAGGACAGTGTAGCCTTCTTGCCACATGCAAGGGACAAACAAAACTTGTGTCATTTTACGTTCTTCGTTCTTCTACTGCAGTGAACTTGTTTGGTTTAGATTTATTTCAGTTGTTTAACATGTCTCTAGTACATCAGGTCCTATCAGTGAATCAGACTGTGCCTTCAGACAGTGTTTCTCATCTATGTGAAGAATTTGCAGACATATTTGCACCGGGCCTTGGTTGCGCTAAGAACTATGAAGCCCATTTGGAACTGAACGTCAACGCGCAACCGAAATTTTTCAGAGCGCGCAATGTTCCTCACGCATTGCGTGATGAGGTCGCAAGAACATTACACGATTTAGAATCACAAGGTGTAATTGAACGTGTGCAAGCTTCTCTCTGGGCCTCACCCTTAGTAATTTTGCCAAAACCTTCTGGAAAATTGAGACTTTGTGTGGACGTCAAGGCAACAGTGAATCCACAATTAGTGATCGCAACTTATCCTTTACCCCGCCTGGAAGATCTTTTTGATAAACTGTGCCCGGGTCAATATTTTTCGTAGTTGGACCTCGCAGATGCGTACTTGCAAATACCAGTGGACGAAAAATCCCAGCGCGTCTTGGTGGTTAACACGCATCTTGGTTTGTATCGATTCAAAAGACTGCCATTCGGGTGTGCATCCGCCCCTGCATTGTTTCAGCAATATTTACAAACTGTTTGTGCGTCGGTCCCTACTGCAGCGTACTGTCTGGGCGATATTGTGATCTCCGGAAAGACAGCAGACGAGCATTTAGCACACCTACGAACATTATTTCAGGTATTGCGACAAAATGGTCTTCGCTTGCGGAAGGACAAATGTGTGTTTTTTGCTCGTGACTTACCATACCTGGGACATGTAATCAATGCCCAAGGCATCCATCCCAGTCCAGAACACCTCCGTGCCATACAAGACTTGCCTTCGCCGCAGAATTTGAAGCAGCTACAGAGTGTGTTGGGTAAAATTAACTATTATCATCGCTTTCTGCGCAATGCCTCTTCCATTTCAGCTCCGCTTCATCGCTTACGCCGTAAAGGTGTTCCGTTTGTCTGGACGACGGAATGAGAACGCGCTTTTCGCCAGTTGAAATCGGCGTTGCTTTCAAATACTTGCCTTACGCAATTCGATCCCCAGAAACCCCTTTTGTTGATGGTAGATGCATCGGATTTCGGGATCGGTGCTGTGCTTGCGCACAGAGATGAGTCGCATGATCGCCCTATTGCCTTTGCGTCCAAATTGCTCTCGTGTGTGCAAAGAAATTATTCACAGATAGAGAAAGAAGCTTTGGCTCTCGTGTTTGGTGTTACTAAGTTTCATGATTTCTTGTATGGTCGTCACTTTACCATCATCACAGACCACAAACCTTTGACATCGCTTTTTCATCCGACCAAGCCTGTACCTCCACGTACAGCGCAGAAGTTCATTCGCTGGTCTATTTTCCTCTCGCAGTACCGCTACGATATCTTGTATCGGTCCACTGCTAAGCACGGAAACGCCGATGCGTTGTCCCGTTTGCCTGTTGCTGAGGATAGAGCATTCGATTCTTCCGAACTTGCTTGCATGTTCATTGATGCGGAAACTGATGAAGTGGTCGAATCGTTTCCGATTGATTTTCGTCGTGTAGCTACAGCCACAGCTGCTGACCCGGTCCTTGCTACCGTTTTGCGTTTTGTTGCTACGCAATGGCCTTTGTGAAAGTCTCGGATCGAGGATCCGTTGGTTCGCCGATTTTTTGCTCACAAGGAGAGACTTTTTGTTTGACGTGGTGTTTTGTTGTTGCGTTCTGATAATGATCAGTCCAGAGTCGTGGTCCCACGTTCGTTACAGTCCTCTGTTTTACGGCTTCTTCACCAAGGACATTGGGGTATAGTGCGCACGAAACAACTTGCTCGTCAGCACTGTACTTGGTTCGGAATCGATGCTGCGATTGCGAATATGTGCTCTTCTTGCATGGCGTGTGCCGAACAACAATCCGCACCACCGCGGAAATTCTTTGCATGGCCAAAAGCCACTTCCCCTTGGCAACGATTACACATCGATTTTGCTGGTCCATTCTGGAATGCTAGATGGTTGGTTGTGGTAGATGCCTTCAGTAATTTTCCTTTTGTTGTCCGGATGTCTTCCACGACGTCATCTGCCACCATCCAAGCGTTGTCTGCTATCTTTTGCATTGAAGGTCTTCCACGCACTATTGTTTCCGACAATGGCCCACAATTCATGTCTGCAGAATTTCAGTCATTCTGCCAGGCCAATGGTATTCAACATATGACATCCGCGCCGTTTTCGCCTCAGTCAAACGGTGCCGCTGAACGATTGGTCCGGACTTTCAAGTCACAGATGTTGAAGTTGAAAGAGTCGCATTCTTGGGAGGACGCGTTGTTGCTCTTTTTGTCATCGTATCGCTCTCAGCCCCGAGATGGTCGCTCGCCGGCTGAGTTGCTCCACGGTCGTCCTCATCGAACCTTGATGTCTTTGCTGCATCCGCCGCATCAGGTTCCTGTGCAGCGGCAGACTCCTGCTTTTGCTCCAGGCGACGTTGTATTCTATCGCAACTATCGAGGTTCACGGCGTTGGCTCGCAGGGCGCATTCTTCGCTGCCTCGGCCGCGCGATGTATTTGGTTTTGGGGGCCTCTGGTGAGGTGTGTCGGCATCTCAATCAGCTGCGCCTCTGTCGTCGCCCGGGTTCTGCCGCTCCCCGTCTGCTTTCAGCGATGGTGCCGTCCAGTCAGCGTCCTGGGGACCCATCTACTGGCTCGCCTCATTCCCAGGTGTTACCGACGATGCCTTCCATTTGCCCCATGGCGACGCGCCGCTGCCGCCTCCGCCGCCGCCGCCTGTCCTCCAGCCGGCGCCGCCCGCAGTGGACGCTTCGCTGCAGCCGCCAAGCGCCTCCCTGGGTCACGCGCCGCCGATCGCTTCCCGTGACCAGCTGTCCTCCGCCATGGAACTCTTGCCCGCTCCGGACCACAGGACGTCATCGCGCGTCGGATACCCCGACGCAATGGAGGTCGACCCTTAGGCCCCTCCTGTCTCTTTACGGGCGCATACGCCGCATGTTGATGTGCACCCTGGACTAGGTTTTCAGGCGTTTCCTAGCTCCCCTCGGACCGAATGGCCGGGTGCGGGTGGCACAGCCTCGCCTGTTGTTAGGCTCCCCACCTCATCGCATATGTCAACATGGGGTCCTCCCCACGGCGGGTGGAAGCCTTGTAACACGACCGTTCGCCGATTTGCGGGGGAGGAATGTGGTGTCACCGCCAGACACCACACTTGCTAGGTGGTAGTTTTAAATCGGCCACGGTCCATTAGTACATGTCGGACCCGCGTGTCGCCACTGTGTGATCACAGACCGAGCGCCACCACAAGGCAGGTCTCGAGATACGGACTAGCACTCGCCCCAGTTGTACGGACGACGTAGCTAGCGACTATACTGACGAAGCCTCGCTCCTTTGCCGAGCCGATAGTTAGAATAGCCTTCAGCTAAGTCAATGGCTACGACCTAGCAAGGCGCCATTAGTAACATTGCATGTATCTAAAGAGTCTCACTTGTATCGCCACAATCTCCAGATGTACCAAAAGGCTGGATTAAAGTTAAGTATTCCAGAAGCTACGTACTTTTCTTTATAGCATTCATTACATATCCTGTTTCAGACCTCACGCCATCCTGCTTTAGCTTAGCGCGTGCCTTTCGGCTTCCTCTCATTGTGTCTAGGCTGTCTTGTCTAGACACAACAGAAACTACAGACGTAATTTTTCTCGAGGCCATGCAGATTTACTGCATGGTTAAATGATGATGGCGTCCTCTTGGATGAAATATACCGGATGTAAAATAGTCCCCCATTCGGATCTCCAGGCGGGGACTACTCAGGAGGACGTTGTTATCAGGAGAAAGAAAACTGGCGTTCTACGAGTCAGAGCGTGGAATGTCAGATCCCTTAATCGGGCAGGTAGGTTAGAAAATGGATGGGTTAATATTAGATATAGTGGGAATAAGAGAAATTCGGTGGCAGGAGGAACAGGACTTCTGGTCAGGTGAATACAGGGCTATAAATACAAAATCAAATAGGCGTAATGCAGGAGAAGGTTTAATAATGAATAAAAAGAATGAGTGCGGGTAAGCTACTACAAACGGCATAGCGAACGCATTATTGTGGCCAAGATAGATACGACGCCCACTTGCAGGCTGGGCGGCGATGGTCGTAGCGCGAAACACAAACCAGTCATGCTCAGGAGCCAATACGGACAATGTGGGATGGCATCTCGGGCCGTTGTATGCACCCATCCTACTATTAACTTAATTGGTAATCTACATAAATTAGTATGGCTGCCTGGTTCCTAAATGTCTGTCTTACCATTATATAATCTATTTTAAACCTTCCAGTATCTCCAGGCTTCTTCCATGTATACAACCTTCTTTTATGATTCTTGAACCAAGTGTTAGCTATGATTAAATTATGGTCTGTGCAAAATTCTACCAGGCGGCTTCCTCTTTCATTCCTTACCCCCATTCCATATTCACCTACTACGTTTCCTTCTCTATGTTTTCCTACTATCGAATTCCAGTTACCCATGACTATTAAATTTTCGTCTCCCTTCACTGTCTGAATAATTCCGTTTATCTCATCATATATTTCATCAATGTCTTCGTCGTCTGCAGAGCTAGTTGGGCTATAAACTTGTACTACTGTGGTAGGCGTGGGCATTCCCGCTCACGCTGCGGTGAGTTACGCATAGCTGATTGTCGCTGTTGCTACTCGAGATGTCGGGACGCGGAAGGGGGCGTAAAGCTGCTGCCTTGGCGGAGTTGCTGCTCACGCTAGCAGGAACATCCGGCCAGAAGAAGAGGAAGACGGCAGCGCAGTGCTTTCGCTGCCAAAAGCTTGGCCACGTCGCCAAACACTGCAGCGGAGCAGTTGCGTGCTTGAAGTGTGCGCAAGCACACGACACACGCGACTGCAAAAAGCAGAAGGACGCCCCCTGTACCTGCGCCAACTGCGGCGGCGCACACGCGGCCAACGCCCGTTCCTGCGCCTACAGAAGAAATTGGCGCGGACCGGAGAAGAAGACGCAGAAGCAAGTGACCACCACACACGAAGAGGTGGTCACTTGAACAGAAGACGTCGTCACCAGGCGCCTTAACGACGCCGTACAAGAAGCCATGCCCGCCTTCAAATCCGCCATGGCGGAAGAGAGGGCGGCCATGTTGGCGGAACTGGGCGAGGCTCGGCGTCAGATTGCTGTACTGACGCAGGAGCTTCGCTCAGCCAAAGAAGTTTCCGCCACAACAGACGACACCGCCACCCAGACGACTCCTCCACGTGAGAAGGAATTCGCGACGGTGGCCACGCAGACCGACGAGCCTGCCGAAGGGGAGGCGACACAGCACAAGACGGACACCGAAGCAGCAGCGCAAGAAGAGGAGTGGGAAGAAGTCCCATTCCTCCCGCTTCCAGACATGTACAGCGCAAGCGCTGTAACAAAGAAGATCGCTGGCTCGCTTCGCGATGGTACCTACCCCCACCACGACAACCCCTATCCTTTCGTTCCACCAAACCATCCTAAACCTCCACTCCCACATCACCCACTTGGGTATCCAGAAGGCCTTCTTGGTCTTTCTAGAGAGGAATTCAACCTGATTGACTCCTATCCTATCTTCACAGAGTTGCAAATGCGCTGTATCATCATCTCTCTGGTCAACGGAGAATATGATAAATTAGGAATCCGTATGCACGGTATCCCTACCGAGGAAGAGACCTCAGCAACAAGTAAGAAGAAAAAGAAAAATCGTCATATCGACAAGTACAGGAAATAGGTCATCGGCACTCCTTGCCAGTCCAGAAACACCTACCAGTACAGAAAGAAGATTCGACAAGATTCCCAGGGGAGTAAAGGCCAACAGGCCACAAACTTCCAATCGAACATCCTCACAGTGAGGAAGTCATAATAGGAGCAGCAGCAGGTAGGCGTGGGCACGAGCTCAACTGGACCCATGGATGCCCATGTGAATGTTACTCAGAGCTTAGCGGAGCTGCAGCCAACTTGGCTCCATTCCGCAGTACAGCTATCAAGGAGCTGTTCCCCTGAAAGACTGCCTTCCCATTGGCATGTTGAAAAAAGTATCGGAATTCTTCAGACAATGCAGACTTCCAGTGCCAATGGTCACGTGCCCATTTCGGTCGTAGTTGCCGATGTAGTAGTATTAACATTAGCACATCCATGCTTCATCGTCGATTGCGGAGGCCCATCGTTAGGAGTGTTGGGTGCACTGTGTGTTTAGACATATTTGTACTCTGCCTGCAGGAGAGCTTCTGTAAAGTTTGGAAGGTAGGAGACGAGGTATTGGCAGAAGTAAAGCTATGAGGACGGTGCGTATGTCGTGCTTGGGTAGCTCAGATGGTAGAGCAATTTCCTGCGAAAGGCAAAGGTCCCGAGTTCGAGTCTCGGTCCGTCACACAGTTTTAATCTGCCAGGAAGTTTGATATCAGCGCACACTCCGCTGCAGAGTGAAATTATCATTCTGGAAACATTTACTGTTATTAATTGATCATCCGCTCACACAGTCAACACAAAACCACTTCATCAGGCAATTACAGTGTCACCATTTTGGGGTCGCTCAGGGTGATAGCAATCAGAAACAGAGACGAGTGGACACGAAGTGTTCCGAATGGGGATCTGGCAGCCATACTAATTTATGTAGATTACCAATTAAGTTAATAGTAGGATGGGTGCATACAACAGCCCGAGATGCCGTCCCACATTGTCCGTATTGGCTCCTGAGCAAAACACTTTGAAGACCATTGATGTAGACCACTTGAAGAGTAAAATTAATTCAAGCACTTTATGTTGGCCTGTTGTTACGAAGAATAACTTTCAATCGAGGACGTAGTTTACTGTCGTTTTCCAAAACACATGGAGCTCCAAGGTAAATGACCATCTTGTTGCGTACGAAGGGACCAAACTGCCGAGGTGATCGGTCCCTAGACTTACACACAACTTAAACTAACTTATGCTAAGAACAACACACATACCTATGCCCAACGGAGGACTCGAACCTCTGGTGGGAAGAGCCGCGCAGACTACGAAGAGACAAAAGACAGTTCTCCAAGTTCAATAGCCATCTCGCTGTACGCAAAGAGACAAAATGAAAGTTGACAATACATGGATTTGTTCTGAACATTTTTGCCCTTTTATTGGAAACAGAGTTACAAATTGAACGTCGACCGGTGTGGCCGAGAGGTTCTAGGCGCTGGAGTCTGGAACCGCGCGACCGCTACGGTCGCAGGTTCGAATCCTGCCTCGGGCATGGATGTGTGTGATGTCCATAGGTTAGTTGGGTTTAAGTAGTTCTAAGTTCTAGGGGACTGATGACCTCCTATGTTAAGTCCCATAGTGCTCAGAGCCATTTGAACCATTTTTTGAACAAACTGAACTGTTGGATCTACCTAACGGCCGGCCGCGGTGGTCTAGCGGTTCTAGGCGCTCAGTCCGGAGCCGCGCGACTGCTACGGTCGCAGGTTCGAATCCTGCCTCGGGCATGGATGTGTGTGATGGCCTTAGGTTAGTTAGTTTTAAGTAGTTCTAAGTTCTAGGGGACTGATGACCATAGATGTTAAGTCCCATAGTGCTCAGAGCCAGTTGAACCATTTTCTACCTAACGCTGGTAGTAAATTTCAATCAGAGGCCAAGATGATTCAGTAATACATGACCCGCGTGCCTTAAAATGCCTAGGAGGACATTCTATTCACTTGCAAAAGCTAAACAAGACTGAATCAATGCACTCCATCCCTCATTGTTTGTCAACGATATCCGACCTAGATACTTTTTTGTTTTTCTCTGTGGAGAAAATATTTCCTGTTGTAACGCTGTAATGGAAACTTCAGCAGCTCTGATACATTTAAAATTTATCGAAATTAACACGAGTTGTATTTTATTGCAAGAGTTTCTATCAGCATTTCGTATTAAAATACGTAATAGAGCTAAATGAGAGGCAATGAAAAGGGCTTGGACAGAACAGGCCTGGATGTGGACAATATCGTGTTCTATAGCTGAGTGAAATTATCTGCGTTAACAATATAAATTAATGCATGTGCTGAATATGTTTGGCAAAAAGAAGCATACAAAATTGTAAAATATTCATAGCAGTTAAGTGAAAGGTTGCAGCAGCTACCGCACTGGCCGCCTAGTGTCTACAGTATTCGTAATTTTTAGCGTTCCGCGAATCAATCGGTAAAAACGGAACCCTTACAGGATCGCTTTGTTGTCCATTTTTCTGTCTGACCAAAAAAACTGTTTTTTTTTAAGAAACGCGTAACATGTCAACTTGAATTTTTGTCACATATTAAGGTCTATGGTCCCTTGGCGGTGTAAAACATTGAAGCTTCAAAGTCAACGCAATCAAATAAATGGAAAATCCCAAGCAGCAGTAGTATCCCTGGACCTCTTCAAAGGCTTTTGATAGAGTACTTAATGATGTGCTCTTATCAAAAATTGCAAAGAGTGGAGTCACTGGGACTAGAAACTTATTTAAAGGGTAGACAGCAGTGCACAGAGATGATATACTCTAATGGAGAAATCTGGAGAAAAGCAGGTCAAGTATAAGAAACATGCATTTTTGTGTTCCTCAGGACTCCATTGTAGGTTCAATCCTATTCACATGTTGTATAAATGATTTCCCAAGTTCTCTTGGCAATAAGCAATATTGATCACTATGCATGCAGACGATACATCTGGTGTCTGATGTGCAGACAGTGAGCCCAGAAGAGTGTAAGGTGCCTCTTACGTGAGGAAGGCATTTTTACCAGTTTTAATAAATTATTGTCTCTTATTGACGAATTCACGATGGTTAGGAAGTGCTGTAGTCCGTAGCCGGCCATGAGTCGGAGAGCATTTCCTACGCTGGCTGGCTAGGTGACGAAGCGACCGTATGTCGCGCGTAGTGGGTTGGGGCTCCGCGCTGGACCGTAGCAACAAGCGTCAGCCTGGGAAATATACATGACGGGAAGTACCGCCATCTTGGTGCCAAAGTCACCGATTTTGTTTATTTATATTTAATAATTAAAGTCATTTATGACAACATGAATACTAGGTGGAGCCTCTGGATGTTTAAAACTATTTATCATAAATTTGCCTCGTTAAAATTCACACCCGTTCATTAACAAATGCATATCTTAGTAAGTACGAACTTGAGCGGAAATCCACGAACTGTGACGAAACTAGTAAGAGATACGGACTGCGCGCCAAAGTTGGCAGTCGGCGTTAAAATCTCTACCTGTCTTGTTCGATGGTAGTCATGCTCTCGGTTGCGAGTAGTTTGTGACATGAGTGTGTCATTATTAATCTAATAGGAATGAAAGTGATATTACGGCATTCTGAATGTTAATTTCGAGTAAATACATACCCCAAAGTTGATCGACAGCAATTTCAGATAATTAGCTTCCACCGACAGAGACATCCAATGCGCCAACGAAGAATCTGCACGGGACGACATTTACGAGAGCTGCACCGCGCACAGGTAGGAGGAAATCCGACGACACGACCCACCAAGTCGGATCAAGGAAGGTCCGACTTACACTCGCAAATTCCGGGTGGAAATGCTGACCAGTTATACTGTATGTCACATATACCACCCTCTACGGGCTCGCGGATAAGCTGAGTAATGACAGTATCAGTTTAGAAGCAAGGGGATCTTGCAAGAGATACATAACTTTATTGAAAAGGCAAGAGACAACCTAAAAGTAATCATAGAAAAAAGTAATGTTATTCGTTTTAAACCAAGTGATCCAAACGGACAAAATACTGTGATTGATGAAATTCTATCAAAAACCTGTACAGATTGTAAATTCTTGGATTTATGCATAGATGATCGACTTTCATGGAACCAACAAGCTGATTGTGTAAAAAAAAAAAAAAAAAAAAAAAAAAAAAAAAAAAAAAAAAAAAGAAAAGCGCTCTCTATGTGTATTAAGAAGATTATCACTATATCTTAATTCCGAAACCCTAAGGACTGTATATTATGGATTAGTGTACCCTTTCTTGTCTTATGGAATAGTACTCTGAGGTGGGGCATGTTCAATTAATATGAAAAGGGTTTTCATACTGCAGAAGTGAGCCTTGAGGGTCATAGCAAAAGTAAAACCCCTATTTGTTAGACACAATATTCTCACAGCTTATGCCATGTACACACTAGAAACTATTATGCTAGTAAAACTTTGAACATAGCTGCTAAGGTTCAGTGACCATGTCAGAATTATATTGTAACAAATAAGCCCTCGGTCACAAATATTAAGTCAAAATTGACCTGGTTTCGACGCTACTATGAGCGTCGTCTTCAGAATTAGACTAACTGTACTAAAACATTACGTATACAGTACATTAATAAAATTAAAGTTTGTACTGACTCGAAAAGATGCAGTGGTTACAAGTCACATATTAGAAAAGATCTCAGCCGGAAAGGCGACGTCATGAACACTTGTCAGATGGCGAGCCGCTAAGGGCTGCTCGTACTGTGGACAAGGGTCGCAACAAGACTGAGGTGCCCACTCTAGAAAGTGTGGGCAAGTAAACATGGTGTTGCTACGAGTGCCATCTAGTAGCCGCAGAAACAACTAGGCCACTGTACATTCAAAATTAGACACATGAAATTGTGATGCAGCTGATTCAGGCATAACGTAAGCATTAATAATAACAGGATGAAGTTACGTATTTATCTGCTTTAAATGGAGATACATTTTGTAACGTAAAAAAGTTAGTTATGACATACAAGAAACCAGCAAAGATGTGACAGGAAAACAACATTTCGGTAAACTGCATGAGGAAATCTGAATCAAAGATCAAGCAATGGCTTTATACAGTCAAAAAAGCTTTTATTTCGCAGCTGCAGCTGTTCGTTGAGAATGAGGTCATCATGACGAGTGAGATGTTTGAAAATCTCCAATTCCTCTAAGACATCTAACCTTCGCCCCTTTTTTTCGGTATGCAGATTATTGTTATCGCCAATGGCTTTAGGCAGGTGTCCAGTAATTAAGAGATGATCGGCAAAGGATGAATTTAGGGGACTGGTGCCGTTCTTTCTCAAAAGATGTTCTTTATATCTGACGGTGAAAGACGTCCGGTTTGCCCTATATAATAGGAGGAGCAGGTGTCGCAGATGATCTTATAAACGCCAGAACTTTCTGTAGGGGAGCGAATGGATTTTGACATAATATTTGTGACCGAGGGCTTATTTGTTACAATATATATTATGCTAGTGAAAGAAGACACTAAGATCACATAAAGAAACATGGATATTCACAACTACGAAACAAGGCATAGAAATGACTTTCATATGGTTAACAGTAGATTAACTTTAACAGCGAAAAGGCTCTATGTCAAAGGAGCTGTTTTTAATAATTTGTTACCAAACGAAGTTAAGATATTGATAGGGGATACTTTTAAAAAGCGAGTCAAGCCGTGGCTTATCCAAAAATGCCCTTATAAGTTGAACTTATCATGAATTATATTGCAATAAGAAATAATGTAAACTAAAAATATATTAACTGTAAAAACTTTATACTTAGTTTAAAATGCACATGCATGTAAAATTATGTATTACAAGCAATAAATTGAAATTGAATTGAAATTAAAATATATGGCCATTCATGCAACATATTTTGATACTTGCAAACTCTCTCATCAAGATATATAGGGTACTTTCCGTTGACCTTTTATCATGAGATTTGGTAAGAAACATGGTTCCACAGTCCAAGTAAAGGAAAAATCTGGAAATAGTGCATTTGTAATTATATCACATGAAAAAAAAAAATTTTCACTTCTAATCTGACTGACGGTCTGTTTGTTAAGACCCCTTTTCCTCAGGAACTCGAAATTTATGTCTCATACTAAGGTATGTAGTCCGCTGGATTTTAATACTCCGAATTTTTCTTTTGTTTCCTTTACTGCTTGCTCAATATACAGATTGAATAACATCGGGGAGAGGCTACAACCCTGTCTCACTCCCTTCCCAACCACTGCATCCCTTTCATGTCCCTCGACTCTTATAACTGCCATCAGGTTTCTGTGCAAATTGTAAATAGCCTTTCGCTCCTTGTATTTTACCCCTACCACCTTCAGAGTTTGAAAGAGAGTATTCCAGTCAACATTGTCAAAATCTTTCTCTAAGTCTACAAATGCTAGAAATGTAGGTTTGCCTTTCGTCAATCTATCTTCTAAGATAAGTCGTAGGGCCAGTATTGCCTCACATGTTCCAATATTTCTATGGAATCTAAACTGATCTTCCCCGAGTTCGGCTTCTACCAGTTTTTCCATTCGTCTGTAAGGAATTCGCGTTAGTATTTTGCAGCCGTGACTTATTAAACTGATAGTTTGGTAATTTTCACTTCAGTCAACACCTGCTTTCTCTGTGATTAGAATTATTATATTCTTCTTGAAGTCTGAGGGTATTTCACCTGTCTCATACATCTTGCTCACCAGATGGTAGAGATGTGTCAGGACTGGTTATCCCAACGCTGTCAGTAGTTCTAATGGAATGTTGTCTACTCCCGGGGCCTTGTTTCGACTTAGGTCTTTCAGTGCTCTGTCAAACTCTGCACGCAGTATTGTATCTCCCATTTCATCTTCATATACATCCTCTTCTATTTCCATAATATTGTCGTCAAGACAATCGCCCTTGTATAGACCCTCTATATACTCCTTCCACCTTTCTGCTTTCCCTTCTTTGCTTAGAACTGGGTTTCCATCTGAGCTCTGGATATTCAAAGAAGTGGTTCTATTTCTCCAAAGGTCTCTTTAATTTTCCTGTAGGCAGTATCTATCTTACCCCTAGTGAAATAAGCCTCTACATCCTTACATTTGTCCTCTAGCCATCCCTGTGTAGCCATTTTGCAGTTCCTGTTGATCTCATTCTTGAGACGTTTGTATTTCTTTTTGCCTGCTTCATTTACTGCACTTTTATATTTTCTCCTTTAATCCATTAAATTCAATATTTCTTCTGTTACCCAAGGATTTCTACTAGCCCTCGTCGTTTTACCTAGATGATTCGCTGCTGCCTTCACTACTTCATCCCTCAAAGATACCTATTATTCTTCTACTGTATTTCTTTCCCCCATTTCAGTCAGTTGTTCCCTTATGCTCCCCCTGAAACTCTGTACAACCTCTGGTTTAGTCAGTTTATCCATGTCCCATCTCCTTAAATTCCCATCTTTTTGCAGTTTCTTCAGTTTTAATCTACAGTTCATAACCAATAGATTGTGGTCAGAGACCACATCTGCCCTTGAAAATGTCTTACAATTTAAAACCTGGTTCCTAAATCTCTGTCTTACCATTATATAATCTATCTGATACCATCTAGTATCTCCAGGCTTTTTCCATCTATACAACCTTCTTTCATGCTTCTTGAACCAAGTGTTAGCTATGATTAAGTTATGTTCTGTGCAAAATTCTACCAGGCAACTTCCTCTTTCGTTTCTTAACCCCAGTCCATATTCTCCCACTACGTTTCCTTCTCTTCCTTTTCCTACAATTGAATTCCAGTCATCTTCATCTCCCTTCACTATCTGAATAATTTCTTTTATCTCATCATACATTTCATCAATTTCTTCGTCATCTGCAGAGCTAGTTGGCATATAAACTTGTACTACCGTCGTAGGCGTGGGCTTAATGTTTTTTTGGCCTCAATAATGCGTTCACTATGCTGTTTGTAGTAGCTTACCCGCATTCCTATTGTTTTATTCATTATTAAACTTAGTACTGCATTACCCCTATTTGATTTTGTATATATAATACTGTATTCACCTGACCAGAAGTCTTGTTCCTTCTGCCACCGAACTTCACTAGTTCCCACTAAATCTAACTTTAATCTATCCATTTCCCTTTTTAAATTATCTAACTACCTGCCCGATTAAGGGATCTGACATTCCACGCTCCGATCCGTAGAACGCCAGGTTTCTTTCTCTTGATAACGACATCCTCTTGAGTAGTCCCCGCCCGGAGACACGAACAGGAGATATTTTGCCTCCGGAACATTTTACCAAGAGGACGCCATCATGATTTAACAATACAGTAAAGCTGCAGACCCTCGTGAAAAATTGCGTCTGCAGTTTCCCCTTGCTTTCAGCAGTTCGTAGTATCAGCACAGCCAGGCCGTTTTGGTTAGTGTTACAAGGCCAGATCAGTCAATCATCCAGACTGTTGCCGCAGCAACAGCTGAAAAGGCTGCCGCCCCTCTTCAGGAACCACACATTTGTCTTTCCTCTTAACAGATACCCCTCCATTGTGGTTGCACCTACGGTACGGCTATCTGTATCGCTGAACCACGCAAGCCTCCCCATCAAGGTCCATGGTTCGTGTGGGGACACAAAACGTATTGTGTCTCAAATGATTGATAGTTATCTAGTTAGTGTTTTTAAGGGCGTTCTCCGCAGAATCGGTGAAAAAGGAACATATAGAAAACTCTGAAGAGGGGTCAGAATGATAGGGCATGCGCTAAGACATCAAGGAATAAGTTCTATGGTACTAGAGGGCTCTGCAGAGGGTAAAATCCGTAGGGGGAGACAGAGGTGATGACACCAAAAAAATTTTAAGATTACTTTGATATTTCAGTGGTATATGAAAAGTATACCTTTAGCTAAAGTTAAAGAAAATATGTTTTGAAAGCTAGATCTTTTGATGTGGGTAGGTAAGTTCAATACGGGGCCAGTGTATTACTAAACCTCTCAAAGCCACCCTCCAACCGGCGGACAGAGCCGAATTTTGACACTTCTAGGGAGCCCTCGTTTCCCTAGTTTGTCACATTATTGTGGAGCCAAGCCAACTGGACTGGAAAAGTCATAGATCATTCCTAGAAACGACGTCTTCCGATTTATGTATTGCACCCAAATTCGTATCGGAACATTTTGTTACTGTTTAAGCAATAAATTTGTTCGTCTCAATCGTACTACCCTGCCAACAAACATAAAGGGTATTACTTGGATTGTGTCGCTTTGAAATGAGTTTCCAAAATAATTTTATCGGAAGATGATTTGTAAAGCAAGCAGTTCAGCGATTTCTTCCTTCTTTTAGTAGAAAACTTCATTAAAAAGCATGGACATAGCTTCAGAAGAGTCTACGACGATAGAACGATACACTTAACACCCATGCCCCAAAGGCAAAAAGATTCCATTCAGCTGCAGCCAATATTAATCACGCACAAATAAAAAAACGAAATATGGAATTTCTGCCAACTCTTCATTGGAAATGCCGTGTGGCTAGGGCCCGTTCGGGGAGACCGTTCGCCTGGTGCAAGTCTTTCGAGTTGACGCCACTGCGGCGACTTGCGTGTCGATGGGGATGAAATGATGATGATAAGGACAACACAACACCCAGTCCCAGAGTGGAGAACATCTCCGACCCAGCCGTGAATCGAACACGGGCCGTTAGGTAAAAGATTCCGACGCGCTAACCACTCAGCTACCGGGGGTGGGGGGACAACTCTTCATTAAATACAGAGAAGCACAGTTAACAGCACCGTGAAAAAGACATTTTCACCATTTCGGGACCCCTTTGGAACTCAAAGTCAGTGTTATTCTATTTCTAACACTATTGCTTCCCCTCTACTGATTTTGTGTGTTGTTATTCTTTCCAAGCTTAGTGTGGGGTAGCAAATGTTTCATGTGAGCTAAACCAGTGGTACTTCACTGTTTTGTTTTATCGAAATGATATGACATGTTCTCCCAGACTGCACCATATATTAATAAGCCCGTACATTTTCTCAGGACCCTTTGCCTGATAAACACACCTCAAGCCTATATGAGCGTGATTCGTTGGTGCGTGATATAAATGAAACAGTTGACACATACGTTCTGCCTGGCGAGTTTCTGAATCAGAAACCGACAACATTATCTCAACAAGTTGACCATTTGTGTATCACACGTTTAAAACCAAATATGTCACGTTTTATCTTGTTATCAGACAACAGATAAAACAACAATCATAGAAAGTTGGAAACTTCAGCCGCGTTATCGTCGGTTGACTTCAAAGACATAATTACTCACACACTTTCAAGTAGCGTATCACCCTGTAGCGTGGGCGTACTCGATGAGGGGAGATCAGTGAGCAATTAATTTAATTAGGTGTCCTATCTGTTACCACTTACAATAACAACAGATAAAGTTATCTTACCTGCAGACATCTGTTCACTGACCCGTGTCAGCATCGGAGATCAAATCTGAAGTAGGTTTTTAATCCAGAAAAGTTATACGTATAATAAAATACAGAGGCAAAGCAACAAACACGCAACAGTCAGGCAGTAAATCATTGGAATAAATATATATTGATCATTTAAAACACATTTGAATTTGAAGTAGCCTTGTTATCCCTGGGACGACCTCAGTCAGCAGTTCCAGATTATTCGTCGGATAGCCAGCTCGTTACAGGAATTAAAATTTTCAAGAGTGAAACAGTCGAACAGGAAATAAGGCCCTAGTCACGGGGGAATACTTAAGTTTCCGAACGACTGAGGTACTCTGCAGCCAGGAGACCTGGCACGTGTAATTAGATGAGATCGTTCACACGGGGATACTTCAGTAGTGGCGTTCCAGAGTCAGAGCGACCCGACGTGCTAGTTGCCTAGTCTCCCAGTCTCTCAGTTTCATTCGTACCATTGGGTTGCGCGATGTGCGAACAAATGTTTAATTTGAAATTCTTGGGAGAAGTGGAGAAATATCCGAAACTATAAAATTCAAGGAACGAGGTGACAGAGAGAGCATGGCACGAAGTAGCCAAGGAGGTTGATCTATCAGGTAAATTCCTTATCAATAATTAAAATTTTTTGCATAAAATAAACACTCCCTACTTACTATGCTTTAAGATCCATTCTATTGAAAAACTAATCAACGATTTATTAGCACCCACTATACAATGAATGCAATAAATACGTAACTAAAACGTTTTTAATTACGTATTAATACATAAATAAAAACGTACAGACACTCATTTTTAAGTTTTGCGGAAATACGCATAACACATAAAAAGTTTGTAAAGAAAGACAATTGTAGTAGATCCTGATTATTGTTGATGCCGTACTTACACTGCCATGGGAGGGAAGCGCGAGGAATCACAAGGTAGTTGGCTAAATAATTCCTTACTTCATAAGCAATAGAATGAGGATGCAGTGCAACGTCTTACCTTGGCTGGATTCTAACTGTTGGCATTTCGAAGTTGTTGCAATGTTGTTCACCACGACTGTATTGGATATCCTCATGCTTTCGAATGAACTTATGCGGTATGCCCACGGATTTTATTATGTCACCACTCTTCCTGTAGTTCGAGAACGAATAGGACTGCTTAAGACTTGGAACTTCTGTATCAGCACTTCAGATGCGCATTCGACAGATTTTCTTCCTCTTCTTAAACTATGCTAATAAATTCTCTTCACACTATCGAATGTTCTTTGTGCGTATTGCCGCATCACGTAGCGTGATAAAGGAAACGCTTCATCTCCTACAAAGTAACAAGGGAAATTATATTCATTGTCATCATCTGGTAATCTCGAATACAATGGAAAGTTTAATCTTCCATTGTAATCTAGTGTTTGGTTCCTGAAGCACGAAATATCCCTCCATCACTTTATCTACCTGCATAATCAGTTTCAATGATGGAAATGGAAATGTCGTGTGGCTAGGGCCTCCCGTCGGGTAGACCGTTCGCCTGGTGCAGGTCTTTCGATTTGACGCCACTTCGGCGACCTGCGCGTCGAAGTTTCAATGATAATGAATAAACCATCAGCATCACTGCATGCCAACAGTACTGTGGAGTGGTATTGTTTTTAATTGAAGTTAGCTGGACCCGTCCCAGGTAATATTTCAATGCGGATATGGTTCCTGTCCGATGCACCCAAGCAATTAGGCAATTAATAGTTTATATTATTTTCAGTGTAAGTATTAACCTACAACTTTCTCACTTTTCTCCTTCTGTTCCGGCGGTAATAATATTACTGTGTTATAGTAACATCATCAACAATAGAGTCACTAGACATTATAAGACTGGGGCCACGGCACACAAAAAAGCGTCCTCTGCCCATACCCAATCAAACTCATTGAATTTTCTGTTCACACTGCAAGTGATTTGGCAGTACAGGAGACTCGTGTTGTGCCTGTGTGAATGTGACCGGCTACTCGAGTCGTCTCCCAGTCTCTTGGTTGTCAGACCTGATTTGAGTATCCCAGTGTGAATAGGGCCTATATGTGTAGCCAGACCCTAGAGAATCATAAGTAGTGAAACGTGGGAAACAATATTAAGAAACAGACAGGAGATAATTGTTGCTGACTCTGAGAGATAAGAGGTTCGATTACAAAGGGCGATAAACGCGGCAACTCTTACGCCGTCAGTATCGGTCAGTTGTATGCAGACACTCGCAAAGCGAGCTCTACCAAGAAAGAATAAATATAAAACGCAAAACAGCATTTTCTATCTTTGAATAGAACTGTACAATAATTTTCCCAAAGAGAGTAAGAAGATTACTGAAACAAACCTACTAAAAAACACAGTTAAAAAGTACATGTTAAGCAATAAATTCTGTGCATTGAAGGATTACTTAGATAATACAGAGTAGGCGTTTGATAACAAAGTGTAACACAAATCTATAAAGACTTATATAAAAGGCAATGTGCTGACTACTCAGTGACTCATCATCGCCCACCTGAAACCGCTAAGGATGGAAACTTGAAATACCATATTATACTGTAAAATATTATATTATGTATTTTAAGAAGGGATATTTCCAAGTTCCACCCGTAAGGGGGTGAAATAGGGGATGAAAGGTTTCTGAAAGATGTCACTTAAAAGGCACTGTAGAAGCTAGACCTACTAAAACTGGCGTTTCATTTCTTAAAGCTAAATTTATTAAACTTTGAATTTGGATTATCAGTTAGAAATAAAAAAGTACACATTTCACTGTTTTTGGAAATTCTATCCCATGTGGGTGAAATAGGGGATGAAAGTTTTTGATGGAAGTACTTCAGTACGTAAGCATTTTTGAAACGAAATCTTTGAAAACTGTTACTGGCTTCTCGGTTATAAATGAGATGTTTCAATGTTTTTGGAAATTCAACCCCCTAAAGAAGTGAAATAGGAGATGAAAAGTTTTATGAAATTACTTCATTGTGAGAACATTTTCAAAGCTAAATCTATTGTAATTTGTATTTGGCGTCTCTATTACAAATTTTAAAAAAATATATATGTTTCACTATTTTGGGAAATTCAGCTCCTAAGTCGGCGAAATAGGAGATGAAAATTATTAAGAAAATTTTTCGTTACATGAATAAATTGAAAAACTAAATCTTTGGAAATTGGTACGTATTTCACTTATCGGTTAGTATACAGAAATATGTGTTAGGGGGTGCAAGGTTCTATGGAAATATCACAAGAAGAACGGAAAAGGTATGATTAACAAAAACCTTCCACTCTAGTGACCAGAATAGCTTTTTGGTCAGAAGTACATTCGGAAAAGCTTCTATGACCTTCATTAGCTTGAAAAGTTTAGAAGATGTTGCAATTTGTGAACTACATAAAAAATCGATTAAAGAAAAACAAAAAAAGTATTTGTAGGCCATACAGTCTACGCGAGCGAAGCAACGGGCACTAAGCTACTAAATGATACGTACGATAATAAGACATTTCACACAACACTTTTGCACTATGTTTTCTTCCTTATTTCTTTTTTTTCTGGAAAAACTTTCTACTAAAGCTATGCTTGTAATCTTTCTGAGCTCTACAAGTGACTCATTATGGAGGGATACTGACTTAGCCTATCAGGCTAGCAAATGGGAAGTCGCGGTACACAAAACAGAAGTCAGACATCTTTGCTATGACCTCGACATCAGCTTAGAGTGTGTGTGCAGTGTTCCATCATGAAAGAACGAGTGTGCAATGTGTGCAATAACTGGGAGTTAGAAATGAGTGAACAGTGTAGCAGTAGCCTTTTACATTTTTAAATAACTTAATTGTAAAACACTATTGTACGCTAGAGATTAACCGAATGAGGCCGCACAGTTTTAAACAGATTGGCATTGTATACGGCAATCCTAATTTACATTTTCTGTGGTTTCTGTAAATTACTTCAGGCAAATGGCCGCATGGCTCCTACAAAAAAGGCCATGCGGACTACCTGTTCCATCCTTATCAAACTAGACCTGTGAGAATACAAACGCTGGTATTTATCACTTCGTTGTGTATTCTTGTCAAAATGATTTGCCGATGAATAAAACAACTATTACTAAAAACATTACGAACCTGTGCGTAAGTGGGCTCTGTCTGAAATATGCAACCAAATGGAGCCCAGACAGGGCTTCCCAGTATTTTATTGCCTCAGAGGAAACACACTGAAGCGAGTGATCCGAAAAAAAGTAGTTCTAATAGCCATCCTTACCCGGGAGTCAGCACTGACCACTTCTGCGGTTTTTGCCGGAAGATGTGTAGGGTATCAGTACCAGTACAGAAGGGTTCTCCGGTATGATATTTCTGTACAAGCTGTGGAAATCTCTCAGGAACTGGCGCAGTTATGTGCTAGTTAAGCAAATGAACTTCTAATGTGAGATACCTCGCCGACTGCGGTACGTTATTGCAGCCATGGAGAATGCGATCGTCATCATTAAGACCAAGGACTGTAAGTGGAAGAATCATGACATGCTGTATAAGACGTTTAAAAAGAGTTACAAGCTGATCAAACAGATGATTTGGTACAGACTATGAACTTTTAAATCCCTATTAAGAACGAATATGCGCAGCACAGTGCGGGAACATTTACTTCGTTTTTTTTATTTTTTTTATTTTTATTTTTTTACTGGAAATCTGTAAAGAGGATGTATCGCGAAACTGGCGAAATATTAATCGTCATTGCTACAACCACAGAAAGTTGACGCACACTCGCACACCCATTATATCGAGGATGAAGAACACCATGAAAAAAGAAAAAAAAAGAAAGAAAACGGTCGCTTGCAGCATACAGAAAGGGAGGAAAATAGTAGAGGTAACGACTAACGCGCTGTCGACGATGGGGTTATTAGAGGCGGAACACAAGGAAATATATCATATGAACCATACTGCCGTTTGCCTTTATTTATGTTGGTACACTAAAGAAAAAAATGTGGAATGTCGTCCTTTAGTTCAGTGCGACATCACTGCACCATCTCTGTTGGTAACGGATTTAGGTATGGTTAGTTTGTTTACAAAGTGCTAACAGGATCACAAGAACACGTCGTTTCTCTGATCTGGATTTCGCTAGCAAACTTTTGCCTGTACCACAAAAAGCTTCAAACCCTTAAATGAAATTTTCACGAGCAGCTGGATAACGAAGCTAAGGTAGTCTGCTGAGTCATTAGACGCCAACTTCTATATCTACATCGACATATATATTCCGTAACCCATTTTACAGTGCGTCGCGGAGGATATTCCGTATCAGTGAGATTCTGTCTTATTACTGTATTCACGTATTGAGCAGCGCAAGAAATGATTGTTGACATGTCTCTCTAGGCTCCTTGATCTCTTATATCGCTCTTGTGGTCCCTACGGTGGTAGCAGCAGAATTGTTGCGCCGTCTTCCTCCAATATTTGTCCTCTAATTTTATTTTTTATGGCGTTGCCTTATTTCCAAAGATTCCTATTTGAGAATCCCAGGCATGTTTCTAGCAGTTGCATTACAGAACACACATGTCGCACGATTCTTATTCAAGCAATCACAGTGAAAGTGATAGGGGCTACAAATCTGAGGTTTTCCGCAATGTTTCACCTGTATATTGAGAGCCCTCGGCGACTGAGTGGGTCAGTCCCTTACAAAGGAAGAGTATTTAATTATTTGAATGACAATACCGAAAACAAAATTACAACTCCAATGTATGCAATCACGAATTGGTTGAATGAATTTTTACAAATCGGAAAATTTTATGTGAAGATTTCTATTACAGTATGGTATCAATTTTTCTCGGCCTTCTGGAGGCACCAATATATTCGGTAGAGAAAAGAATATCGGATATTGGAGACGAATTAATTTTAATACCAGCCAAACAATTGGATTAAGAATGTCACAGGATGTTGCAAACGGCAAAGAATGGAACCGTTGTGCTAAAATTGGAAACATTAACACACCAGCATGACAGGAGACCTTTTTTTCGCTAGTTGCCCTTCTGGCGCCATCGCAAAATGGCGAATGATAAGGGGCAGAGTATCTTTCTTACAGTGGTTTTTTAAGTGTCTCTTGCTGTGTGTGTTTTTATACTGTGGCCGACTTTTAACTTGTATGTGTGACTTCGGTGTATTTTAAGTGCCCCACAAGTCACCAACTGTGTTATTTTAACTGTACGTCGACTTTCTTAACTGCTGCCCAATGAACGTCTCCGTGTCAGTGTATATTTTAACTACCATTGTCTCCATTTACTGTATTTTTATATCTCCCTTTTCCCGCTCTTTTATGTATAAGTTTGATCTTTTATTATTTTTATGCCACTCAGCTGAAGAACAGCGGATTGTGCCATTTCCAGCCCACCCCTGCCCATGTGGGGCTGAGGAATGAAATTACAATAAAAGAAACAAAATTACATTCTCATTAGGGGAAAGTAGGGGAAATGTGCACAGTGGGTAAACATGCGCATTGCTGTTTCTCTGATTTAAAAGGTTTGTTGAACTTTGTAACCAGTGCTACACCTAGCAGCAGCTTAGCGAACTACGTTCGTCTGGTTGCTGGGCCGCCATTACAGTGAGTTTGCAAATGGTGAAATGCGATGTTGTGATGTAATTTGCAGTCTTCGGGATTTACGACTGTGAGTCTCTATTTATTACGTTGACTAAATTTACTTGTGATACAGTTAAAGCCTGTATGCTATGGGTATGTTTTGATGTGAGTCCTGTTTGGTTGTAATTAGTTTTAAGAAAATTGTGGTCAAAATTTATTTCCAAGACACTGTAGTGGATGGGTGCCAGGAGGTGCTGTATTAAAACTCGTCTGAGCTTTTCAAATGTTTTATTTTTTCCACTACAGATCTTCGTTGACCTCGGTCCGCATCACAGGCCCTGCATGGCTGAGGTAGCATCCCAGCGGCCTGTGCAACGCACTGTGTCAAGCTGGCCTTGTACACCAGCTGCAGAGTTCCAATTACATCAGGATGACTGCGCTAGCAGCCGACTCAGTGGCCACCATCCCCGTTGACTCCGCACTGCCCCGCCGGGAGCCATAGGCCGGCCACCCTGCTGCTTCTTCCTCGGCTGGCATAGCTGGGAATGCAGCGGCAATGACCACTCCTGTTCCAGCATCCGAACCTGCGACCCTCGCCTTGTAAGTCTCCGGCGTGTGTTGGGAGCCGAGGCGACAGTCGAAGAGTGGCCCGCCCTGGCTGGCTGCAGACCCCACGTTGGCCACAGAGGGTCAAATCAACGACCCGCCATGGACTGGGACACTGTCACCCCATCTGTTGCCATGTGTCGCCAGTAGTGTGACATGCCCCACCGTCCAGGAGAGCTGCCACACTTGAATGAATCTCGTTAGAAAACCACACCTATTTATACTCGGCTTCGTGGCTCTATTCTGCAAACGCATTGCTCCAAGTCACGTACGCCCCACACCACGGTTGTGCCAGTGGGCCCCTTCTTCCTACAGCTTGCGATATGCAAACTGCTGCATTTATGCTTTTCAGTGGTTCGATGGCCCCTGTGGCCTCCATTCCATTTTGCAACCGCTGGTCAGCATAACTTACTGCAATCCGGCCCGCACCTGGCTGGAACTTGTGCTCAGAATATCGCATAAAACTAACTTTCCCTATCCTTAACTGTGGTGCCGCTACAACACTATGGGGTGAAGGTGGGCACCGATGCGTATGTTTCCCCCTCATGTAGTTAAATACCAGCAGGCCACCAACAGTTTTTTTTTCTTTGTTCTCAGATGTCAAGGAAGTACGTCCGGAAAACAGAGCACTACAGTTATAGTGTAGACACGTTTAAATAAGCAATACATGCAGTAAGAACAGATTGGAGGAAAATCAGAATAGTTGGTAGGAGCTTCAAAATAACAGAATCAACACTACGAAAATACCTCACAAAACCCACTAACAAGGTAACACAGCCAAGTTTGGGGTGTAATGCTATTATTCCAGAGAGTGTTGAGCAAGAAATGGTTGATTTTATCATCCTTCTTTGCAACTTGTTCCGTGGCCTAACACCTAAAGGCTTGCGGAAAATAGCATACGACTACGTTGAGAAGAATGGTATTAACCACAATTTCAACAAAGAGAGTGGCTTAACCAGCAAAGATTGGATATACAGTTTTCTTAAGCACCGCCTGACCATCAGACTGTGGCAGCCGGAAAATACTAGTGTGAATAGAATCAATGCTTTCAGCAAGGTAGAAGTTACTCAATTTTTTGACAATCTGCTAACTTTAAAAGAAAAACTGAATATTGACCCCACAAGAATGTACAACCAAGATGAAACTGGCATAACCGTTGTACAAAAAAAGTGTTCTAAGGTGTTTGCTACCAAAAGGTTCAAAGAGCGTATGCCCTGCAACTTCCGCTGAGAGGGGCAGGACCATCACTGGTGTGTTTTGTATGAGCGCTGGAGGTCATTTCATACCTCCTATGATGATTTACCCAAGAAAATGAATGAGTGCCAGTTTTCAGAAAAATGGACCGGATGGGGCCATTTACTGTTTTGTTCCAACAATGGGTGGACCAACGCAGAACTATTCAATGAGTGGCTTCTTCATTTAAAAAAAAACATACTCGCCCAACAGCTGATGAACCAGTGCTCCTTATATACTGGACAACCACAACAGCCACATTTCCATTGGGTCTTACAAGTTTTGTAAAGAAAACCACATCCACATGGTCTCTCTGTCACCACACACATCCCACTGCCTACAACCCTTGGACGTAACCTTTTTCGACCTCTGAAGAATGCTCTTTCTAGAGAATATGGCCTTTTCATGATACGAACAGGGCACCAGAGAATTACTGAGTATGAAGTTGCTGAACTTGTGAAGAATGATTTTCTTAAAGTTGCTACATTGTCAAATGCCTTATCTCGCTTCTGCACAGCTGGTATTCACCCATACAACCCTGACAAGTTTTCTGAACTTGATTTTGCTCCAGCTCGAAAACTAGACGGGCTAAGAGTGGATGCAGCCACAGACTGTGACAGTCCTTCAATATCTGCAGCACGTAAGACCCCATCAACTGCTACAAGTCCATCTGTTGGGCTATTTGATGACCCTACTTCTTCAACATCCACAGGAGGTTTTACTGAAGAAGTTTATGACTTATCTACCAGCTTTTGACCTAAAGAAGAAATCTGATAGGCCTAAGCCTGCTGAGGTTAAAACAAGAAAGCCCAGAGAAAAGCAGCACTCTGAAATACTAATTAGCACACCCATGAAAATAAAGCTTCAGTTGGATATAGAAAAGTAAAAGGAAAAAGAAGAGGTGAAACAGCAAAGAATTGCCAATAAAAACAAAAGTTGCTAGAAAGCTTAATCTCGGCAATAGGCCTAAGCCTAATGCAAAAGAAAGTATGGATAAGAAAAGACTTCAAAACAAGAAAAAGGATAATCAGACTTTTGGCTAGAAACACTTACAAAAGAAGGTAAACAAAAAGAAGATGATTGAAAAAGAATCAGATGATTCAGATGTTGACGAAGTTCCATTGTGTAATGACGATGAGTCCGATGATATCGACATGGAGCTGTTTGACCCTGGCGCACTTCTAGGAGCCGACAATGAGATTTGCAGACTTTGTGGAGATCAAGGTAAAGACAGATGTACTTTGTGCGGAAGATGGCACCATGCAGCTTGTACCGCAAATGATTCTGCTAAAGATTTTATATGTGATATGCGTAGTGAAGGGCTTATCTAACTTGTTAAATCTGTAGGCCCCTAACATCAAAGAAAACTTTGCATTTTATTTGAAAACTGATAGTCCTGAACTATGTTAAATTTTGTAAAATTTGATTAAAACTTATGTTTAACCTAATCTAATATGTGCCTTATCAATATAATCTTTCGAAAAAACCTTGTATTGTTTTTTTTCCTCTTCAGGTATTACTGTGTATCAATTCTTTTAAGATGCACACAATTACCCCACCCAATGCGCACGTTTCCCTGATGTTCGGGAAACCGTGCGCTTAGGTAGTGTCTTGAAATTTTGTTTTTGGTGTGTTTATTTTTGAATATTTTGGGTTATCTTAATTTTTTACAGATACTAGAATAGTTGCTCTAAGTTTTGATATAAAATAAACTTTATTTAACGAAGTCAAAATTTTTTAAAAAAAGTTCTGATTAGGTGTTCACGCTTCCCCTACTTTCCCCTACAGAGTTCAAGTAATCATTAGAAACCAAACGTTCTTATCCTATGTTGCACAGGCTCTTTCTTGGTCATTATTACATCTGTTTCAGAAATGGATAATATGATGCATAATTGTAGTAAGACAAGAATGTCAAAGCATAAAATGTATTCGTTTCTTTGAAGAGAGAAGAGGGTACATTCGATAGAATATTTCCATTCTGTATACGGAGAGATGTAATAGGAACTGTATTAAAAGGCTGAGAAATGATGTTTTGCTATTAGAGACAATGACATCCAGTCAAGTGCAAAGCAGAAAACTTGGGAAATATCCCTTTGTTGTTGAAATTATCAACATTCTCAATTACAGTAAAGGCTCTGCATCAACCCATGATCTAATGGATTTCAAAACCAAAGAACTGGTAGAGGCATGGTGAAATGAAGGTATGAGTAAGGTGAAATGGGTGAATGATGAGTTAGAGAAACATCCATCTTAATATTCATCTTTAACCCATCCACATTACCCAAACGATTTATTTAGTATGGTTGACAAACTAATACTGAGTACTAAATAAAAGCAGGTGGCTTCTGCCCATAAAACCAAAGACTTTGTACATCTCTATATCCATCCATATGCCTCAAACTCACTGCACTGCTTTCATGTTAAAGATTTGGGTTCACAGTACCAGTGTGCAAGGGGAAGCCAACCTGTGGGAGATGTGGTTTGTATGTTCAAGATCCATGCTCACCATGTACATTGTCACAAGCTCCTGTTAACTGCTCAGACAAATGTTCAGTATGCTCTAAGGAATGCCCCCCTGTCTGTTTATAGGAACAGAAAATTCAAGAACTTTTGGACACAAGACAGCTACCACACACACAAGAAAAAAAGATTTTCAAGTTTATGAAACCTGCAGTGTTTGCAACATCGTTCTCTACCATCGTAATGGAAACATTCTCCATGTCAGATGCCTCAATACATACGCTTCATGGAGAGGCTGTCACATTCATCTTGAGCTGCTGCAGTTGTTAGTATGGTTGACAAACTAATACTGGGTACAAAAGAAAAGCAAGTGGCTTCCGCCCATAAAACCAAATTTGTAAATAAGATATCTCCATCTATCTCTTTACCACCTTAAATCATTAGGTGACAAATTACAGGCCACTGGCATATTTTGTGATCTGTCAAAGGCATTTCACTGTGTGAATCACAATATGTTTTTAAGTAAATTAAAATATTCTAGTGTAATAGGAAACACTGCAAAATGGTTCAAACTGTGTCTCTCTGACAGGAAATAAAGGGTATCAATAGCGAAGGATCCTCTACTAACCAGTGACGCATCATCCACCTGGGAACAAATTACATGCGGTATCCCACAAGGTATCATCTTAAGGCCCTTACTTTTTCTTCTGTATATCAATGACTTTTCACAAGTAACATTACCAAATGCCAAGTTTGTTGTGTTTGCAGACAATAAAACATTACTGTAAACAGCAAGACAAATACAAGTTCAGAAATATTTGTCAATGAAATCTTCATGGACATTAATAAAGGTTTTAGGCAATTTTTTATCACTAAACTTAAAGAAAACACACACACACTACAATCAATTCACAACTTGTAAGAAGTTTCCCCCCTGTATATGCTTAAATACAATGAGAAGCAGATAGAAAGTGTTGACAGTATTAAATTCTTGGTGTTACAGTCTGCTAAGAAATGCAACTAGGTGGAACACCCACGGACTTGCTGATGTCCTTAAACAAATGTTTATTTGAAATGCAGATATTTTCAGATACAGTTGGTATAAAAAAAGGCTAACATTCTTCACTTACTTCCATTCCACTATGTCATATAGGAACACTTTTTGGAGTAAGTCATGAAGCCAAGTTAATGTTTTCCAAAGTCTAAAAATGTATAATATGAATAATTTTTGCCACGAACTCAAGAACATCCTGTAGAGGCCTGTTCAAGGAACCACAAACTAAAGGGCAGATTCCTAACTGGAAATGGAGGACAACTGCTGTAAAAGCACTATGATCATTGTCCAGAAATACATTGTTGCTATAGTAGATGGCACTGATGAATGAAAGTTTCTCTGACCACATGCTCTGTGTTTCTTGTGTGTTGCATGCTGTGTGGTTGACACAAGGCCAAGTGGATGGAAACAGATGAGAAGGAGTGTTTCTGTATCAAAACAAATACCCTCAGTGACACCAACAACATCACGCAACATTTGAAGCCCTTTTTGGGTGTTTGTGTGACTATGGGTCTTTTCAGACAGACGAATGTGCAGGGAGGTGGCGGACTGTATGTACCAGATTTGGAGGACCAGTTTCTACAGTATATTCAGGCAAACACTAGTACAAATTCTAGGCAAGTGGTCTGTGAACATGGTGTAAGTCAGAGTACAGTTATGTGTGTCCTACTTGATAACTACTGCATCCCATGGAGGCCACTTTGAACATCTGTTGTGACATGGATTCGATGCAGCTCTGTACTGTGTTCTGGGATGATTTGTTGTCATTTCATGCACACTGTTCATTTCCACACACACATGTTCATATAACCTTTTTTCCTTCATTTACGGCCAGGAATCCATCCCTGCAGTTCATCAGTTTTATTAATGTTCACCCTGTATTTATTTCTTAATGTAATTTGTCATACACTGAGGTGACAAAAGTCATGGGATAACTCCTAATATTGTGCTGGATCTCCTTTTGCCCAGCATAGTACAGCAACTCAAAGTGGCATCGACTTAACAAGTCATTGGAAGCCCCTGCATAAATATTTAGCCACACTGCCTCTAACACCATCCATAATTGTGAAAGTATTGCTATTGCAGAATTTTGTGCACAAACTGAGCTCTTGATTATGTCCCACAAACGCTCAATGGGAGTTTCGTCCGGAAGTCTGAGTGGCCGAACCATTTGCTCAAATTGTCCAGAATGTTCTTCAAACCGATTATGAGCGATTGTGACATGATATTGTTGTTTGGGAAGATGAAGTCTGTGAATGGATGCAAATGGTCTCCAATTGAACCAGAGAACCCAGTCTGTTCCATGTAAACACAGTATTGAAACCGTGAACTGAGGTGTTGGTTCAAAAAAGAGATTATTATTTTCAGTGAAATGACAAAAGTAATGAGACAGTGATATGCACAATACAGATGGCAGTAGTATCACATAGCAACTTGCATGGCACCTTGTAAACAATGTGGGTCCATGGCTTGTGGGGTCTGTGCCATATTCTAATCTTACCACCAGCTCTTATCACCTGAAATTGTGACTCATCTGACCAGGCCACAGTTTTCTGGTTATCTAGTATCTAATTGATATGGACACAAGCCCATGAGAGGCACCAGAGGTGATCTTGTGGTGTTACCAAACTCACTTGTGTCTATTATCTGTTGCCATAGACAATTAAATTAAAATTTCACAGCAGTCCTTATGGATATTTTTGTCATACATTCCACATTGACTTCTGTGGTTATTTCACACTGTGCTACTTGTCTGTTGGCAATGACAACTCTACGCAAATGCTGCTGCACTCGGTCATTAAATAACACCCACAGTGAGCAGTAATCCCTGAAATTTGGTATTCGTGGCACATTCATGATATTGTGGATCTCAGAATATTGAATTTCCTAATAATTTCTGAAATGGAATGCCCTGTGTGTCTAGCTCCAACCACCATTCCGGTTTCAAAGTCTGGTAATTCCTGTCGTGCAGCCATAATCGCACTGGAAACCTTTACACATGAATCACGTGAGTACAAATGTCAGTTGTGTCAATGCACTGCCCTTTTATACTTTGTATATGTGATACTACTGCCATCTGTATATGTGCGTATTGCTGCCACATTACTTTTGTCACCTCTGTGAAAATAACAACCTCTTTTTTGAACCAACATCTCAATTCATGGAATCAATATTAGAAATAAAAATAATTTTCACAAAGATTTAAAGTCACCTACTTTGGTCTAGAGAGGTATTCATTACTCAGGAGCAAACATTTTCAATAACTTGCCAGTGGCCACAAAAAGAAATAACTAGTAACAAAGTTCACTTTAAGAGCAGCCTAAATGATTTATTGGTGGCTGACCCTTCTGCTTAATAGATGAATGTCTAAGTACAAATAACTGATGAATATTTATAATTAAAAATTTCAAATAACGTAAGTGATATATAAAATCTGACTCTGCATATCTTCAGTGCAGTAATGTGATCCATGAAACGACAGTTGTAAATGAATTTTTGTTTGATGAGACATAGCTACAACAGCCTAAGAATTATCATATGCACCTCAATGTATTGTACATTTACATGTTTTGTGCCAAGTTTTTTATAACATTTTAAACAAAATAATGTTTAATTTTTTTTACTTATTCTACATCCTTGAGGACCATTTCATTTGTGATCAGTGGAATGTACATTAGGCCATCATTTTTTTTTCCATAGGAATGTACTGTATATACTTGTTATTGAAATGTTATGTATCCTATGGATCTGTGGAGTGAAAAATATATCTAATGTAATCTAATCTAACTTCTTATCTTCTAGATAGAAACATAAGTAGCTGTGTGGTACACACATTATACCTCATCTTTCTAATTTTTGAGTCAGAATAGTATGTCCCACGACATTTCAAAGTGATGTAAAATACCTGCAGTGAGTTCATATTGGTTGAAAAGTGTTATAGTTTGGTCAAAGAACTCGAAAATTGACACACGGTAACATCACTACTAATGATTCCCTAGCTGATTCTTACCGCATATGTAACTGCCTCTTTACATCTGTAATACTCTCCACACTCCAGCATTTTAACCAGTCCACCCTCGTATGAGATATGCCTCAACACTGGCCTTTATTCAGCTTCATGTTATTGGTTGTCTCTCCTCAAATTTCATTTATTGTTTACCACTTTTTAGTTATATTATGGAATTTACTATTTGTATTGCTTGCAGTTAACTGTTTGACAAACTAATTACGTATAGAAACACATGCAAATTTGTAGTTGGTTGTAAAAAGACACAAAGGACATGGATTTGTGTTTTATTTACAAAAGGTTTATTTGAAATAATCTGATGTCATTTAACAACTTATTTCATAAACAATATTCATAAAAGCATAAGTAAAGAACTGTGAATACTGATACAGGTACAGGTTGCAGTGTGGACAGTGGTATCTATTTTTGGCAAGTACTGCAGACATAGGGTGTAAGATCTGCAGGAACTGTTACATTATCATCTTCTCTTGCAAGGGACCAATAACGTTGCCTCACCAAATTTGCTGCCATCTTTGGTTGGCGTGATCTTGTGAAGATTCCCTTCTTGTTTCCACCAACACGTGTGTATGCTGCAATTAATCAGTGTGTACTGCAATTGATATTCATATTTGAATATTTAAATATCATGCACATACCATAATATTATACAGTGATTCATATTATGTAATACAAAACAGTGGATATCCATCAATGTCTGAGTAGCTTATGTCACTTGTGGTGTGTTATTTCCAATTCATGCTTAAAGCATAAGCTTCCACAGCCAGTGATAATAAAACCAATGTTTTGACCATATTTTCAATAGTTCTCTTCATGGGATCTTAACTGGTGATTTCTGGGGATGTTCTTCCCTAAACACCATCCTATTTCAGTTGTCATTTGATGACTGACATCATTGTTCTGGAATGCCATTGGACATTTCATAATCAAGTTGCCTAGGGACAGGTGGTTGTACAGAAGGCTATTTGCCAGTCATATTCTGACATATGATTTATACAATACAGCAAATTGGCAGCTCTTAACCAGTAACTGTGTTTCCCTGCAACAAGATGATGATGATGCTGCATGGAAATTCTCTTGTTGCCACTTGTTTATCCTGTTGAAGCCCACCCATTGGACTGGGTTCACTGGCAGCCCACTGTCAGCAACTTGTAACCATTATTTTTGTTTGTAATGTTGCACATTTAATTATTTCAATAGCCTCTCTTATTTCTCATTGTTCCATCTATAGCTGTCAGGCAGTCAAATACACTTCTTGAAAACTGTTGTGTCAGACATAATCAAGGTGGTATTTGACTATAGCAGATTTGCTGTGTAGCACTAGTCACAGGCAACATTCCTGTTCCAACATGCGAGTACTTCTCAGTCTCCCAGTTTTGCCAGAGAGACATACTTGCTTGTTTGCAGATGCCTACGGCATAGCTAACATCATCAACAGAATCCTTGTTGGCTTCAAATGATCTCTGATCTTGTGGTCATTCTGAAATACTGGTTGACACCTGCCAATCATCTGCCAGAGTAGAACAGAGAAATAGCCTACTATAGAATCACCACTCCACAGCTGTCTTGATTTTAAGCTGCCCAGCTGGCCATTAACAAACTGTTCAAGGGCAACCTCCAAAAATGTATTCAGATTGGCTCCTGGAAGAAGACCATGTCCTTACATCCTCTGGCAACATTAAGAAGCTGCCAGTCACCATTTTGTGTGATCTTTTGTTAGTCCAAGCTGAGTAGGCCTCCAGTGGTTTTCATTTTTTAATTGTTTTCCTCACTCTTGAAGGTGTGGTTTTGGTGTCAAGCTTATAAAGGTACAAACACAATATCAAGCAGTGTTTCAAGAAAATGTCTTTTGAGAACTCTGCACAGTGAAAGTATTTCAACAAAAGATTTTCATCAAAGAGATGTATAGGATAATGCACCATAAAAATTGGATATTTTAAAAAGCAGTAAAAGTAATGTGTCAGTTTATAATTTTTTAATGCAAATAGTGTACTCAAATATATGTTGATGGGTCAATTACAGAATAATTAATATTGTTACCTGCTACTTACTTTGAGCAGTTTTGAAATCTGCAAAATTCCATATCATTTCTCCTACAAAATAACCGTTTTCTCGGAGCCTGTCAAATGCCTTGAAATACTCAGAAAACAGAGCTTCTTGGTACTCCTCTGACCAGATGTAACTTGGTTGCTGTATTAAAGAAAAACCTTATGATTTTTTGTAGAATTTTAGAAATTAGTTTCAGGTTATTAAAATTCTCATCTCTGCTTCAGTACTTAGTTCTTTCATTTCCTTGTCATAATCAAGTATACAACTAAAAGTGTAAAGAAAGAATGAAGCAGATGATAAAGGCAGCAATTAAAATATTTACTTGACCGACATGAACTCTAGTGATTTTAGCTCATATTACTTTCTCATATCTTCGTTTACCATTCTAATTTGTTGAAGTTACTTGTGCAACTGGTTCAGGCTGATATGAACTTAACAAAAGCAAAAGTCTACTATTATGTCAGGCCAAATATAACAAAGTGCTAGTTTTAAACAAGTATTCGACACAATGTCTGATACAGTTTTCCTTACCAAGTGCAGTCCTTCCATAGCATCAGCTCCATATTCTGTTATTATTATTGGCTTGTTGTACTTTGCCCTCCAGAAAGCAATTTCCACCAGTAACTGTTCCACAATGGTCTCAGTAAGCCCTCCATTCTCATACCATCCAAGGTAACGATTAACTCCAATTATATCCAAATATTGACTCTGCAGACAGAAACACAGCAGAATTATTGAAATACTGTAATCATTAAGTTTAATGTTTACATAGACAAATAACCAATACTTACTCTCAGACATTTCTGTCAGTAAAGAATCTGACTTCCATGCTTCATAAATGTTTAACATTCATGAAAATATGTCAAACTTTATATACTAAAGGAGAAAAAAATGTGTTACAACAAATAAAATACTGAAGTATCATATACAATGAAGTAGAGCTCTCATAATACATGGCTTCTGAAGTATATATGCTGTTTCATAGAACTTTGAGAACTATTTTACAACAAGAGCTACTAGGTTGCCTTTCTCAGATGTCTGACCCTGAATAAACTGAGCAATACCATGATAATTTATGAGGAACAGTCCATCCCTGCCAAGCTAAGATGCTCCTATGTCACTAAAGACCTCTCTACACCAACAACTGCAAACCACTATGAAGTGCTTGGTGGAGAGAATATCAGACTCTGGGTAAACAGAGGAATGTAATGATAGTTTCTTCGATGAGCCACAGTTCATCCCCAGTCATAGTACGTTCCTACCAAGTTAAGCTGCTCCTTTGTCTCTAGAGAGCCTCCTACATCCGCAAGCATACTCTGAAAATCATTGTGAAATGCATGATGGAAGGTATGTTAGGGATTGTTCCCACTGCAGTCATATATGAAGTGCTTGAAAAATGACTGGATGAATGCCTCTGTGCACACTGTCATTGCACGTTACATCCTTAAGAGTTATTATATGCAGTTGGTGTGTGAGCTGACCAAATCCAAATGTGAATCACTGATACTGTAGTCATAGGATGGTACCAGTGCACAGCATTACACTGCTAAATATTTAAAGCAAGTTGCTAACGTCTGCACCATTTTGATATCTTATCAAGATATGATTGGTTATTTTTGAAACTTTTTTTCAGATAATACCTAATTATAGATAACTGCATCATCAGTGAAAAGTTTGAGGTTACTATTAATAGTGTCTGCAATGTAATCAATATAAACATAAGCAGCATGGGTACTGATACACATCCCTGAAGCATGTCCGGAGTTACTTCTGTTTCTGTTAATGAGTCTGCATCCAAGATAAAATGCTATACCTTCCTTCTGAGAGATCCTCGAACTAATAACAAATTTTGTTTTTTGTGGTACCCCATATGATAATATTTTGATTAATAAGCACTGATGTGGCAGTGATTTAATGCCTTTTGAATGACAAGAACTACTTCACCTACCTTACTTTCTTCATCCATAACTTTCAGTATGTCACGTGAGAAAGGTGTGACTTGGGTTTTGTATGACTAATATATCTATAATCTATGCTTGTTGTCTTACAGATGGCCATTCTCTTTGAGATAGTTCATTATGTCTAAGCTCGTAACATGTTCTAATATTCTGCAACAGATGGACAACAATGAAATTTGATGGAATTTTTGTGGATTACTTATGCTACCCTTCTCTAGATGGATTTGATGCACACTTCCTTTGGGTCACTGGACAAAGATTTTTGTTTGAGGAATCTATGGTATATTATGGTTAAAATGGGAGGTAACTCAGCTGGAAATTCTGTATAAAATCTGACAGGGAGTCTGTTGGGCCCTTGTCTGATTTCAGTTGTTTTTCTGTGACACTAACACTAATATCTATTTCACTTGTCTCTGCAGTAGTGTGAGAATTACAGTCAAGCAGTACATCTGGAGCTTCCTCTGTAAATGAACATTTGAAAACAGTTCTGCTCTGTTTTCCTACCCTCAATTTTGGTACCTGTGTCATCTATGTGTATCTGAACACTAACTGTGGTGCCAATGAAAGCCTTTAAATATAACCTGAATTTATTCAGATTTTCTGTGAGATCTTTAAATAAGATTCTGAATTTTTCTGAAGTACATGATATAAATTATATTGTACATGATTTAAAAAATTGTTTTGAGAATACTGGCAATAGTGAACTGTTTGTGAAATGACCTGACAAAATCATTTTAAGCGTATCTCAAAAAATACCACTATGAATAAATATATTACACAAGTAACTTAGTTTATTAATAAAATTATTTTGTTACTGATTTCATAACAACCATTCAAACATTCATTTTTAATGGCATGAAAGATAATGAAAAATTTTGTTGGATATGCATGCTGCAGTAGAATTTTTAGAAATTTGTACTACTTTTCTATGAAACTGCTAACCGTACTATAAGTGATTCTTCATATCTAAATTATCTGGTACTAATACAAAATTATTTTTATTTAAAGGGTCTATGATACAAATAAATGTCCTTATTTGTATTACCCACACCCATCTTTCTCCACCACCAGACCACATTCTGTAAGTGAATAATGGTCATCAACTTTGCTGGGACAGACTGAAATTTTTTGTGTAAGTTACTATCAATGACTGATATTACCATAACAACATTAGGATATTACAAGGGAATTATATCTGATTAGAGTTTGATAACTCCATGTTCATTCCATATCTCTCATTTAGCAGTAGCACATCCTGCTATCACTGCCAGAAACAAACACAGAAATATGAGGGCAAAGTGAAAGGCTTTTGGTTTCATATTGAAAGATGACACTTTTATGCACAAGGTTGACACATGTTATTTTGAGACAGTCCATTTTACATCAATTCATTTTGTCTGGCATATTTGCCCTTGAGTAGATTCCATGCTTGAATTACAGTACCAGAGCAAAATACTCATCTATGGATGAAATAAACTCTGCATTGGGCATAATACATTATTCACCTGCAAATTTAGCTGTGGGGATTGGTGAACATCACAGCCTACCAAATTTAAGGACTTGGTTGGATATCCCCAAGAACTCATATTTCAAATCTCTTAGTTTTCCCATTGTGAAAGCACTTTTGCAAGCCAATGCATTGTCCTGAGTAAAAGTACAGTAATAGGTTAATTAGTAATCAATGAGATAAATTATTTTTTCATTCACAAAAATATTGGCCATAACATATCTGCAAATGACAATGACTTGGCTTACTTTAGACTGTCGACTGGTTTGGTTATTGTTTCATTTCAAGCATTAAGTCACAACAGTCAAGACTAGGTATCTTGTATAACATAAATTCATTAAAATTGCATAACTCTGTTTCATTCTGACAGTGTAGAATTCTGTAGATATCAGCAGTTCCAGGTTACTGTTATGTATTTGCATGTCTTTACAACCTTCTGACAGATGATCAGGGAAGTGAGTATTTTATTCAAATGTTCTATGTTTTTTATGTTATACTTTCTGACATGTTCCACACAGATGAGAATCATCTAATTTTTGGGTCTATGGAATGGGAAAAAGCAAGAGAGATATGAACATGATGTCACCTACACCAAAAACCAGCAGACAAGAGGAAAGCCTTAGACATGGCCAAATGATTCTGTTAATATTTGGCAGGTTGGTTGTTTACAACATAAAATGAGAGCCTTACGATATTTTGGCTCAGAAACACCCCCCCCCCACCCCTCCCTCCAACCCAGTCTTTGAGAAAACCACCCCTACAGTTCATGACACTCACTTGACTCAAAATTGGCAGACACAATAGAGAACTCAAAACTGAGCATTTTTCATCGTCTACAAACATTCATTTTCCTAGAAACTCAAGGAAGAAATGTTTATGACTGCTGATTATGTACTCATAAGGTATTCATCATTAACCACAAATGGTTCTGATGTAGCAACCAAGGTATCTGGTGGGTAGCAAAGAACCTGTGACAGAATCCCACATGAATTGTAGAGATTTTTTCCCTTTTCAAAATTGGTAGTAATAGCAAAATTAATAAGGTAAGTAAAACAATAAATAGTAACAAAAAGACAGGAAAAAAAAAATTTCTCAAACGCCTTGCATTAGTAAAGAGTTAAACATTTAATTCTGACCACTTTACATTCACTCTTTCGCTCACTCTGTTATGTGCCCTCAGTTTCCTTTGATCAACTAGATGGATCGTAACTGTCGTATATTCATCACAAAACAGACTTTGTTTATAATATTTTTTTCCTGAGAATTAATTGTGATGCATAGCAAGTGTATGATAACACTGTCTGAAAAACTGATGCTGGAAGTTGATCATGAATTATGCATGTAGTTGTGCAATTCTTGCTGGGTTTTCAGAAGTACATTGCAGTTTTGAAGCTTTGACATACAGTAATTGACTTGGCAATAAAAACAAACATTACAGGGATGACACAATTGGGTGCAATTTGGTAGTAATTCTTATACCATGTGAGGCAGCTGAATCTCATCATCTACAAACATGCTTTCATACATGACAGTATTAGTTTGTCCACTTCAGGAATTCAGTATAAGACAAAACATGTTTTTGGTCATGTAAAAGTTTACAATGTAATCAAGATCTGTTTTGTAAACTGAAGTTTTCAATTTTCTGGACTTGGAGCAAGTGATGTAAACCTTTTTAATGAGTTGTATATCTAAAAACAAAGATGATGTGACTTACCAAATGAAAGTGCTGGCAGGTCGACAGACACACAAACAAACACAAACATACACACAAAATTCAAGCTTTCGCAACAAACTGTTGCCTCATCAGGAAAGAGCGAAGGAGAGGGAAAGACGAAAGGATGTGGGTTTTAAGGGAGAGGGTAAGGAGTCATTCCAATCCCGGGAGCGGAAAGACTTACCTTAGGGGGAAAAAAGGACGGGTATACACTCGCACACACACACACATATCCATCCATGTGTGGAGAATTCAAACAACACTTAAACAATTTTGCAATGTCCATCAAATTAATCTTGTGCAAATATTCTTATATTTAATTTATATACATTTCTTAGTTGATGAAAACAATAATTACAAATGAATAAATAAATGAAAGGTGCACTTAAGTGATGCTATCTAATAAAAAAGACCCTAGAATCACATAATTTTTCATTGAATGAAGTCCTTATTTCAGCCTCATCAATTCTGATCATGTAATAGTAATTTATTTGTCACCATATGAGAATTTAGTTGTTTATATATGCCAGCACTAGTCATTTGTAGCATCTCTTTGTAATGAAACTGGTCATTGATACACTTTCACTGTTTTATAAACAACACAATACTCTTATTTAATCCACATTGCAATCGAATAAACATCTCATAGAATAACATTTTTATGTCTGTACCTACAATGCAGATATTATTAACTTAATGTTCACTTATGGATCGATAAAAAAATTTATTTATCTAAACTGTTTTCACTGAAATGATTAAACTTGAAAATGGTCAAACATATTTTGTGTATTTGTGTAATTTAATACATTGCTATTCTTATTATGATTATCATTGTTATCATAATATTGATTTTGATGTTTGGAAAATTTGAAGTAGTTTACAAGAAACAACCTCAGATGAAATTTATAAAGAACCAAATGCCAACATAAAATTTAATACATTCCATGAAACATTCATATCAGTATTTGAAATTAGCTTTCTGCATAAGCTAATCAGAAGACCACTCATCACTCAACATCACACAATACACAGCTATGATACAAGACAAAAATTGGATGTACATGTTCAAAATGACAACACAAAGTTATTTCAAAAAGGCCTTGTCCATCCTAGAATCAAACTATACAATGCCTTACCAGATACCATTAAACACATACAAAACATTGGTCACTTCAAATCTAAATTGAAGTTGTACTAGGTTGATCACTGCTTTTACACAGTAAATGAATACCTACAAAACTAAATTTTTCTATGTTAACCCAATGTAGTCTCATTCAGAAATACATTTGAATTTTATCTCTCTGTATATAGTGTAACAAAATTTATTTAAGTATTCATCATTAATTGATATATTAATGTGTGTTATTATGTACAAAGGTATAGTATATGTAAAACAGTTAATATTAACATAAAAATCCAAATATCTCTTGCACATTGTGCAGCTGTAGATGAAAATGGATCAATAAATCAAATCAAAATCAAGGGAAATCAAACATCCATGTAAAAAACTGTGGATCACTAAGGGCATTAAAGTATCTTGTGAAAGAAAAGGGACATGTGTCTTTTGGCAAGAACAAGTAAAGACCCAGTAGTAGTTGCACACTGCAAAATCTACTCAGAATTACTAAGAAAGATTATTACAAAATCAAGAAACATGCACGTAATATCAGAAGTCAGTATGTCTGACAACAGGGTTAAGGCAATATGGAATATAGTGAAGCAAGAGATAGGACAACCAACCACAGAAGCGGATAACATTACTATTGAATTGAATGGGAAGGTTATAAATGACAAGTCACAGGTAGCAAATTTATTTAATAATCACTTCTTAAACATAGTAGAAAGCATAGGGACCAAGAGTTCAAGAGAAAGATCACAGCAATATGTTGAAGAAATAATTCTCATAAAATTGCATCATATGAATGTACCACCAACTTCTACTTGTGAAATTAAGAGGGTCATGCATGCTCTCAAGGATAAAAACTTTTCTGGTTTTGATGGTGTTTCCAATAGAGTACTAAGGATTTGTTCCCATATAATAAGTCCAATATTGTCTGACTAACACCAGGCATTTTTCCAGAGAGCCTAAAATATGTTGTTGTTAAACCCCTCTTTAAGAAAGGTGATAAGAGAGACTTCAGTAACTACCGACCTATTTCACTGTTGACATAATTTTACAAAATTTTTGAGAAGGTGATGTATTCTAGAATAGTAGCTCACCTTGGCAACAATAATATCCTCAGCAAACCACAGATTGGGTTTCAGAAGTGATGCTCTACTGAGAATGCCATTTACATCTTCACACACCAGATATTACAAGCATTAAGGAACAAAATAGCACTGGTAGGCATTTTCTGTGACCTATCCAAGGCATTTGATTGTGTGAATCATAATATACTCCAAGGTATATGGAAGTTTTATGGGACTGATGGTACAGCCAATCAATGGATCATGTCATACCTAACCAAAAGAATGCAGAAAGTGGTCTTAGTAGTAATTCAACCAACAGAATCCAGGGACATAATTCTGACTGGGGCGGGAGGGAAAGGGGGGGGGGGGGGGTTAATCACATATGGGGTTCCCCAAGGCTCAATCTTAGGTCCACTACTCTTTCTTATATATGTAAGTGATCTACTGTCTAATATACAACAAGCAGAATTAGTTCTTTTTGCAGATGACACCAGTATTGTAATCACTCCCAGTATACATACAGAAATGGAAGAAATGGTGAACAATGTTCTCAAAACTATCATTGACTGGTTTTCTGTGAATGGCCTCACCCTGAATGTCACAAAGACACATGATATTCAGTTCTGCACCTCTGGGGGTACTGCACCAGTGATAAGTGTAATACATCATATGAAATAATACATAGGTTGGAAACTTCAAAATTCTTAGGTGTCCACGCTGATGAGAATTTAAATTGAAAAAAAAATAATAATTTGGAACTCCTAAAACAATTTAGTTCAGCCACATTTGCACTTAGAATCATAGCAAGTTTTGGGGAGAGAGAAATCAGTAAGTTGACGTATTTTGCTTATTTTCAGTCAGTAATGTCATATGGAACAATGTTCTGGAGTAACTCATCTTTAAGAAAGAAGGTCTTCATTGCCCAAAACATGTGTAAGAATAATATGTGGTGCTCACCTGCGTTCATCTTGTAGACATCTGTTTAAGGAGTTGGGCATTCTGACTATAGCTTCACAGTATACTTATTCCCTTATGAAGTTTGTTGTAAATAATCCACTTCAGTTCAAAAGCAGCAATGAGGTACACAATTACAACACTCAAAGAAAAAATGACATTCATTACTCAACATTAAGGTTGTCTTTAGCACAGAAAGAAGTGCACAATGGTGCAAAACAATTTTTTGACCACTTGCCCAGTGATATAAAATGTCTAACCGACAGCAAAGTAAAATTTGAAAACAAATAGTGAACGTTTCTCCTTGACAACTCCTTCTGTTCCATAGAAGAATTTATATGTTTGTAATGTGTACAAGGTGGTGGGTAAGAATTGCTAACTCGATCTGTATATCTTGTTTTCATTTTGGGGAAAAAAATAATCATCTGGTGATGTTTAGAGTACAAATAGATCTACAAATTAATTAGTAATATGAGTGTAAAATGACTCATCCCACAAAATGAAGATTTATTGTGCAAAATGATCCATGGGACATGAAAATAACTAACTAAAGTAAAAGTAAGTTTTAAGTGTTACATGTACAAGTTGCACTTATTTGCATTGTGATCAATATCTGTGAAATGTATTAGCTTTGGAGTTGTGCCCTTGGCGCGAGGAATCATATTAGACTTCTTTTTTTTATGTAGAACTATGTGCTACGTAGATCATGATGGTGACTTCATGTTGGGTTTTAGCCATCATCCATTTGTTCCAGTTTTCTATCATATATACCTTAAATGGTTTATTTATCAAGACATCAAGAGGTAAATTGTGAAGTAATTACTTCTGTAATAACAACAACTTTTGTCTTTCTCTGTCTCAATTTCTCTTTCATAAAATTTTTCAAATGAGTACTGAATTTATGGCAGCAAGTGTCAAAGTGTATCGTATTCCTCCGCGAAAAAATGGTAATTTCGGTGGTAAAAAGGAAGCCAGTCGAAAATGTAGGCCCTAAGGTCGAAAAGGTGAAACTAAAGGAACGCTTATCAAGTGTGCAATTCATAATCAGTGGGCAACAAATGGAAATAAATCAACTTAAAGCATGAAATGGTCAACTGGCGCATCAAAACACGCCGAGACCTACGCAAGAAATCGCGGACCCTGCAGATAAGTGGAATGAAGTTTCAAGGAAAATCAGCTTTCAGAAAGTGGTAAAAGGTGTGAACAGTTTATACTTAGAGCACGAAAATTCATACGAAGTAGGCCTACTTCCAGATGAGGACTGTAATGGCGAATCACGTGGAGATAAACAGGACTGTACAGTAGAGATAGGCCTAAAACAAGAAAGTATTGCACCACGGAAAGGAAATTAACACAAAGTGATTGTGAACAAAAATCTGCCAAATGCAAGCCAACAAAACAGGACATTGATGTCTTCCATGTCAGAGCTAATGAAGTTTGCCAATTACTACTATCATTAGTTCAAAAGATAGCATAGCAGTCCACAATGCCGTAGTGTTTTTGAAACATATGAACTTCCCTTAACAAGCGCAGCTAAAATTGATCTATTTACAGATGGTCAAGAACAAGGAATAGCCACAGAATTAAGTTACTGATGTACTTACAAAATCAAGATTGCTGTGAAACCATGCACCAACTTCAAAGCTGTGACTATAGTAAACCGTGAAAAAGTATAGGAACTGAGTACAAATGATTTATCTGTTTTCCTCACTGGAACATACGACATAGCAATCAGCAATACAAAAGAACTCACGATTTCTCTTAAGCAAAGATTACTTGAATTCACAAACACAAATGTGATCGTTTTTTCAGTTGCACATCGCCATGACTTACAGTACCAAACTGGTCCTGCATAAATGAAGAGGCACGAAAAGCAAACAAAGACATTCAAAATATCTGCAGACAATTTAAAAAGGCAACATTCGTAGATGAACTTGAAAGATCAAAAGAGAGGGAAAGAAATTCATTATTTGCAAGATTTTAGAAATAGTAGGTCAAAAATTACACCTGAAGCAGGATATCTCGATAGCCATGCCGCTCAACGACAAATGTGTTGTGTCTAATTCTTTAAATAAGAAGTTCATGGTAACAGAAGTGACATCTCTCATGGCTCGAAGTGGATCATTTATCTATGTGCCAGATTAGACAGAAAACCATCAAATGGAAGCAGCCAGCAAGGCTGAACAAGCTAAGAAATGACGGGTGCAAGAAGCCAACAACAGCACCACTAAAGAACAGCACATGGATGAACATCCTGGGTGCAGAAAGCATGCAGAAGTCAAGGAGAGTAAAGAAGACTCCAAGCACCTGCACCGGTGATTTTTTGTGGACAGAATCCTTCCAAATAAAACTGGGATAAGTGATGTAATAATAATGCCCTTAGGAAATTTTGATGTTAATTTAAAATCCAGTAGACAAATCTATATACCACCAGTATGTACAGTCAATCACAAACACAGTTTCAGACATTGAGGTTTTGCTAAACACTAAAATGCATTTTGTCAGTGTTCCATGTATCTCAGGAAACTGGTTAAAGCCAGATCAGATTGCTTCATTCATAATACCAGGCTACACACACTTGCAAGCTACTTCTGTAGAAGAAAATACAAAAATGGAGGTACTGCTATTTTAATTAAAAGTGGGTTGGAATTAAAAACTATTGATACTTTTCAGTACCTCAATACAGAGAGAGACTTTGAAGCAACAGTTGTAGAAATCAGTGGTGCAAAGACAGTTGTTGTGTGTATTCATTGCTCTCAAAATGGTAACTTTAAGGCTTTAATCAATAAACTTGAAACATTACTAAACAGGACACATGTAGGCAAGGACTCAATAGTACTGTGTGGGGATTTCAACAATGACTTTCTTGCAATAAGCAGGAGAGAAGAACAGTTGTTCAACCTAACAGATACTTTCAATTTAAAGAAAAAAATTACAACCCCAACAAGAATTACGAAAATGTCTGCTGCTACTGTGGGCCAAATATTTATTAACACACCCTGTACTGCAAAATGTGTAAATACAAATTTTAGTGATCACGAAGCTCAAGCGGTAACCCTCTCAGACTGTTTACTACACAGACAAAACCATAAAAGGACTGTGACTGCAAGAAGTTTCAACACACAATGCATAGAAACATTCAATCACTTGTTATCAAGAGAACAGTGGGAAGAAATTTCTCAGTTGCATGACACCAACAAAAAGTTTGAAAAGTTCTCTGTCATCTTCAACTATTACTTTGAAACAGGATTTCCTCTCAAAATACGGGTGGTAAGGAACACAGATCTAAAAGCAAAGTCATGGATTACAAGAGGCATAAAAGTCTCAAGCAACACAAAAAGAAAATTGCTCAGTTAGAGAAAAAACTGCGACATATCCCCTTTTCTCAATGGTTAGAAAACAAAATATATTCAGGTGTGTTGAAAAGTCATATGTCGGCAAAAAATAATGGCCAATAATAAGTTTATATCTGAGTCAGAAAATAAAAGCAAAGCAATCTGGAAAGTAATAAAGCAGGAAGTAAATAGGGAAAAGGAAAATATCACACTGAACTGTGACAACAAAAGAAGTACTCACCCGCAGCAGATTGCAAATCTGTTCAGGCAGTACTATGAAAACAACACAAAAAACCTAATAATTAATAATAAGAAAGATAGTCCAATTAACTAAAATAAATTCTTGCCTCCACTCAATCTATCTCTATGACACAACCCCGAAAGAAACCTCCAGAAAAGCATACCCAGGATTTGATAGTATTCCAGACTTTATCATAACGGAATGCATTATAAACATTTCAACACCCCTTGCAGAGACAATCAACTCATCTTGCTCAACTGGAACCTTTCCTGACTATCTTAAAATTGACAAAGTGATCCCTATTCATAAAAAAGGTGACATAGCATTTTGGAAAACTATAGACCAGTTTTTGCCAAACTCATTGAAAGAATCATGTATTTAACAGATTAATGGAATTTCTGGATAAGAACAAAATCCTCGGTGATGCCCAACATGGTTTTCGGGAAAATAAATCTATGACCTGTGCCATATATAATTTCTTACAAAATGCTCTAGAAGCACTGGATAATAAACAAAATACTGCTGGTATTTTCTTAGATCTGAGTAAAGCCTTTGACATTTTGGACCACAGAATCCTGTTGGAAAAACTCCAAAAGTATGGCATTAGAGGCACTGCATAAAACCGATTCTCCTCACATCTGACAAATTGGAAACAAAAAGTAGTAGTAATGTATGAAGTAAATGATAGCACTAGAACACATTTTTCAGATGCAGGAATAATTACAACTGGAGTCCCTCAAGGATCCATTCTCGGATCTATTCTTTTCCTCCTATATATAAACGAAGCCCAAGAATCATGGACCTTGCCGTTGGTGGGGAGGCTTGCATGCCTAAGCGATACAGACAGTCGTACCGTAGGTGCAACCACAATGGAGGGGTATCTGTTGAGAGGCCAGACATACGTGTGGTTCCTGAAGAGGGGCAGCAGCATTTTTAGTAGTTGCAGGGGCAACAGTCTGGATGATTGACTGATCAGGCCTTGTAACAATAACCAAAACGGCCTTGCTGTGCTGGTACTGTGAACGGCTGAAAGTAAGGGGAAACTACAGCCGTAATTTTTCCCGAGGGCATGCAGATTTACTGTATGGTTAAATGATGATGGCATCCTCTTGGGTAAAATATTCCAGAGGTAAAATAGTCCCCCATTCGGATCTCCGGGCGGGGACTACTCAGGAGGACGTCGTTATCAGGAGAAAGAAAACTGGCGTTCTACGGATCGGAGTGTGGAATGTCAGATCCCTTAATCGAGCAGGTAGGTTAGAAAATTTAAAAAAGGAACTGGATAGGTTAAAGTTAGATATAGTAGGAATTAGTGAAGTTCGGTGGCAGGAGGAACAAGACTTTTGGTCAGGTGAATACAGGGTTATAAATACAAAATCAAATAGGGGTAATGCAGGAGTTGGTTTAATAATGAATAAAGAAATAGGAGTGCGGATAAGCTACTACAAACAGCATAGTGAACGCCTTATTGTGGCCATGATAGAAACGAAGCCCACACCTACGACAGTAGTACAAGTTTATATGCCAATTAGCTCTGCAGATGAAGAAGAAATTGAAGACATGTATGATGAAATAAAAGAAATTATTCAGATAGTGAAGGGAGACAAAAATTTAATAGTCATGGGGGACTGGAATTCGGTAGTAGGAGAAGGGAGAGAAGGAAATTTAGTAGGTGAATATGGATTGGGGCTACGAAATGAAAGAGGAAGCCGCCTGGTAGAATTTTGCACAGAGCATAACTTAATCATTGCTAACACTTGGCTCAAGAATCATAAAAGAAGGTTGTATAGATGGAAGAAGCCTGGAGATACTGACAGGTTTCAGATACATTATATAATGGTAAGACAGAGATTCAGGAACCAGGTTTTAAATTGTAAGCCGTTTCCAGGGGCAGATGTCGACTCTGACCACAATCTATTGGTTATGAACTGTAGATTAAAACTGAAGAAACTGCAAAACTGTGAGAATTTACGGAGATGGGACCTGGATAAACTGACTAAACCAGAGGTTGTACAGAGTTTCAGGGAGAGCATAAGGGAACAATTGACAAGAATGGGGGAAAGAAATACAGTAGAAGAATGGGTAGCTTTGAGAGATGAAGTAGTGAAGGCAGCAGAGGTTCAAGTAGGTAAAAAGACGCGGGCTAATAGAAATCCTTGGGTAACAGAAGAAATATTGAATTTAATTGACGAAAGGAGAAAATATAAAAATGCAGTAAATGAAGCAGGCAAAAAGGAATACAACAGGATCGACAGGAAGTGCAAAATGGCTAAGCAGGAATGGCTAGAGGACAAATGTAAGGCTGTAGAGGCTTATCTCACTAGGGGTAAGATAGATACTGCCTACAGGAAAATTAAAGAGACCTTTGGAGAAAAGAGAACCACTTGTATGAATATCAAGAGCTCAGATGGAAACCCAGTTCTAAGCAAAGAAGGGAGAGCAGAAAGGTGGAAGGAGTATATAGAGGGACTATACAAGGGCGATGTACTTGAGGGCAATATTATGGAAATGTAAGAGGATGTAGATGAAGATGAAATGGGAGATGCGTGAAGAGTTCGACAGAGCACTGAAAGACCTGAGTCGAAACAAGGCCCCGGGAGTAGACAACATTCCATTAGGACTACTGACGGCCTTGGGAGAGCCATTCCTGACAAAACTCTACCATCTGGTGAGCAAGATGTATGAGACAACTGAAATACCCTCCAACTTCAAGAAGAATATAATAATTCCAATCCCAAAGAAAGCAGGTGCTGACAGATGTGAAAATTACCGAACTATCAGTTTAATAAGTCACGAATGCAAAATACTAACGCGAATTCCTTACAGACGAATGGAAAAACTGGTAGAAGCCAACCTCGAGGAAGATCAGTTTGGATTCCGTAGAAATATTGTAACACGTGAGGCAATACTGACCCTACGACTTATCTTAGAAGCTAGATTAAGGAAAGGCAAACCTACGTTTCTAGCATTTGTAGACTTAGAGAAAGTTTTGACAATGTTGACTGCAATACTCTCTTTCAAATTCTGAAGGTGGCAGGGGTAAAATACAGGGAGAGAAAGGTTATTTACAAATTGCACAGAAACCTGATGGCAGTTATAAGAGTCGAGGAACCAGATGGCAGTTATAAGAGTCGAGGGACAGGAAAGGGAAGCAGTGATTGGGAAGGGAGTGAGATAGGGTTGTAGCCTCTCCCCGATGTTATTCAATCTGTATATTGAGCAAGCAGTGAAGGAAACAAAAGAAAAATTTGGAGTAGGTATTAAAATCCATGGAGAAGAAATAAAAACTTTGAGGTTTGCCGATGACATTGTAATTCTGTCAGAGACAGCAAAGGACTTGGAAGAGCAGTTGAACGGAATGGATAGTGTCTTGAAAGGAGGATATAAGATGAACATCAACAAAAGCAAAACGAGGATAATGGAATGTAGTCGAATTAAGTCGTGTGATGCTGAGGGAATTAGATTAGGAAATGAGACGCTTAAAGTAGTAAAGGAGTTTTGCTATTTAGGGAGCAAAATAACTAATGATGGTCAAAGTAGAGAGGATACAAAATGTAGACCGGCAATGACAAGGAAAGCGTTTCTGAAGGAGAGAAATTTGTTAAGATCGATTATAGAGTTAAGTGTCAGGAAGTCGTTTTTGAAAGTATTTCTATGGGGTGTGGCCATGTATGGAAGTGAAACATGGACGATAACTAGTTTGGACAAGAAGAGAATAGAAGCTTTCGAAATGTGGTGCTACAGAAGAATGCTGAAGATTAAATGGGTAGATCATATAACTAATGAGGATGTATTGAATAGGATTGGGGAGAAGAGAAATTTGTGGCATAGCTTGACTAGAAGAAGAGATCGGTTGGTAGGGCATGTTCTGAGGCATCAAGGGATCACCAATTTAGTATTGGAGGGTGGCGCGGAGGGTAAAAATCGTAGAGGGAGACCAAGCGATGAATACACTAAGCAGATTCAGAAGGATGTAGGTTGCAGTAGGTACTGGGAGATGAAGCAGCCTGCACAGGATAGAGTAGCATGGAGAGCTGCATCCTACAAGTCTTAGGACTGAAGACCACAACAACAACATATAAACGATCTAGGTGTAAGCATAGAATTGCATCTAAATATTTTGTTTGCAGATGACAAGCACCCTTCTTACAGGGAAAACATAAACATAGCTACAAGAAAACATAAATAAAGCTAGAGACCAGCTAAATGACTCATTTGGAGGAAATAAACGAATAATAAACACTTCCAAAACAACTGTGCTTAATTTCTGTTTGAAAGAAGAAGCCTGCAACACTTCTGTGACAATAAACAACAGTGGAATTACACCCTCACTGGAAACAAAATTTATAGGAATATGGCTCCAAAATGATTTTAAATGGCAGATACATGTAACAAAAATGTATACAACATTGAAAAAAGTATGCTATAGCCTAGGCTTACTTGCACACAAAGCAAGCTTCCATACTTTTATAATTGCGTACTTTGTCCAGTTCCACAGTATTCTACAGTATGAAACTATACTCTGCGGTAGCACAACTGCTAGCTCAGTAATCTTCCAGACCCAAAAAGGAACTACAAGAGCAATGCAACATGCAAAACAGACTGACTCACGTTGGCCTCTCTTTCAGAAGTCTTCCATCGTCCCTCTCCCCTGTATTTTTTTTTCTACAAAATTGTAAATACGTCAGGAAAAATATCAAAGAGATAAATAATAACTGTAATGTGCATGAACTTAATACCATGCAAAAAGACAAACTCCATGTTCAGTCAGTAAAGACAATAGCCTTTAAAATCTCCAGTAAAAATAGCCCATACAAATGTACGATAGTCTGCCACATAAAATGAAAGTTATTTCTTCATTTTCTCTGTTTTACAAATCCCTAAGGGCATTCTTATTAGATCACTGCTTCTTTCCAATGGCAGAATTCTTAAATTATGTGAAGTACAACAGACATGGATCAAGAATATGCAAAAACTACTGCTGCTAAACCAAGATCAAATATAATGAATTTATTGTACAATTAAAATAAATTTTGAAGTGATATGTAACCTGTGTGTGTGTGTGTGTGTGTGTGTGTGTGTGTGAGTGTGTGTGTGTGTGTAACATGCAAACGACATCCCCCAGATGAATAAATAAATAAAATAAAATGGTGTCTTATTTTGGAACAGATGAGAAGATTGTTAAATAAAATGTGGAAAAATGCAACAAATGACCTGTAACATTTCATTTAATACCTCATATTAGAAAACTGTAACTTGAAATCTATTGTGGAAGCAGGATCGTAACACTGGAAATACTGTGTCAAAAACAATGAAACTGAATAACAAAAGAAAGTAATTTCTTTCAAATTGAAAATATTAATGAACAGTTTTAATTGTATCCCTTATTTTACTTCTCAAGGTATTGAAATGTAATTATGCAAATCAGATCAATGTCAGAGCTAGTGAAGTTTGCCAATTACTACTATCATTACTTGGAATATTTCTGCATAGCATAAATAAGAGATAGGTTAGAAGCTAGTTTGTCCATTTTTTTTCTTTTTTGTGTTGGAATTTTTGTGTCTTGCAATGTATCTTTTAAAGTCTCAATTACCTTCACAGGTGCTGTATTGATTAATCAGTCTGCAATTTTATTTATCTCTATCATCATTCCAAGACAGTTGCTGATGATAAATCAAGTACTCCTGAAACATTTCATTTATGTTGACTACTAAGGCATGTCTAAATAAAAAGCAAAGCAGCATTATGAAGATATTATAGCAATAATGGAAATACCTGTGGGAAAAGATATGTAAAATAAAGGAAAGGCAACCACTTACCTACAGCAGCCTGACATGTGGTATATAAACACATGTAACAGAAAACGGAGTTTACAAGCTTTTGAGCTCTGGCTCTTTTTCTGGCAGAAAGTACACATATTCACACACACAACCACACAGACACCAAATGCACACTGTTATGGCTGAGGCAAGTAACTTTGTGACCATGGTAGAGAGTTTTGGGTGGTTGCTTGTACTTTCCACAATAAACAGAGCCACTGCTTAACAGCTAGTGAACAATGTTTTGTGTTACACGTGTCTATGCATCACATTTCCATCTTCTGTAGGTGAGGAGTTGATTTTCCCTTATTTTACTTTATGAAAACATTAGCTACGTAAAGTCTTTGGTACCAATGTGACACATGCCCCACCATTACTTTTCTATTAATGAACCAGCTGTGATGAACTGAAGGACTTATTTCATATTGAAGAATTCTATAGGAAGTGTACATCACAGTCATAAAACATAAATTCTGTTATTTGTACTTACTGAACGATCTCTGTTCCAAGCTTGGGCCTGTGCAATCGTAGTTGGACGAGTTGTATCAAGACTTTTTACGTGGTCAATTATTTCCCTGTAACACACAAAAATATTGTTCATTATATGAGTGCACTCTATATCATGTAAAATATGTTCCCTTCAACCTAATATGTTTTTACCCAGGCTGAACAGAGTTTTCCACAGCCACTGAATAAGAGAAGAAAAGTGTATGATGTGAATTGAGGAACTGAAGAGCAGATTTATTTTGCAGTATAATTATTTGCAGCAGTTTAATAAAACTAGCACATGGAGATTTCCCCTTAATACAATTCCATATTGACAAGTGGACTTCAGGAAAGCAGGCAGTTTTGGGACATTGCCTACATTAATGAAATACTGCAGAACAAAATCGTGTCCAAAGAGTAGTTGTCATATACGAAGACTAAATGAAAAGTGAGAAAAAAGGCAAAGGAGGAAGAAATAATTATTAAAATACAAATAAGATGAAGATATAACAGGAAGAAATGATGTGTAAAGAAAACAACATAGAAAAAAGTACAAGAAAATGAAAGAGTGAAGAGAAAAATGTGAAATGTAAATACCTGTGTGCAGAACAGGATTAAGAAGATTAATATTTGACATTTAGCAGGACTTGTTGACAGGCACACACAAAAGAAGGAAAACTTGCTAGCTTTCAGAGTTGTCTAGCAGGCAAGCTTTTTTTTTTTTTTTTTTTTTTTTTTTTTTTTTTTTTTTTTTTTTTTTTTTTTTTTTGTGCATGCTTGTCGACTATGTGCTTCTGCTTTTTGATGAGTGGTCTTCCTTAATTCAAAAAAACTTTCCTACAACATTGTTTTACATTTTTAAGATGATAATAATATGCCAATAACAGAATATCTCTGAACATATGACTCCCACTTTGTATTGCAGCATTTGGATATGACATCAGTTTTTAGTTTTTCTGACAGTATAGTGCAATCACAGAGTGCATTTCATTTTTGTGGACTTGCAAAGCAGAGGAATATTCAATATTTTCTACCTGATAAAAGTCTTTCTACAAATTTATTGTTCAAATATTATCTGAGTTTATAAAAAATCTCACAGTCTGTTAGCAAGTGAATGCTGAAATGAGTGTTTGTGATAAATTAACCAAGGATTGATTTTAGTCTTTCACCTGCTACTGAGCAGTTATTCAACTGAGATAACCAGCACAGTATGTTAACAGAGGCATACATCAATGCCCATTTTTTTTCACACTTACATTCTGGAACCACATGTGGCTTGGTCACTCTTCAACACATTCTTCCATCCAATGCTACAGGTCCTGCAAATTTAGTAGTGCAGTCTCTGTGGGTTATGAGAAATTAGAAGTGCCAGTTGAATGAGACTTTGTGTTGTTCCATGTGGTGGAACTCTTTAGCTTAGCTTGAGAGCTATGTTTGTAAAATGCAGTGATCTGGATTTGAGTCACAGTTCACAGGACAGTTTAAAATGCATTCGAGAATCATTTACTGCATCATTCATCATTTGATATTCCTTCAAAATGTATTTTATTTCGTAAATGAAAGGGGGGTTTTTGTTCCTGAACGAAAGTAACAAATCAGTGGCCAACATTTATACTCAAAACTTGATTTATAGTTTTCACTTTATGTATTTTTTTAAAATTCTTTTGTTAGAGTATAGTGGTTAAAATGCTAGATTTGTATTTGGAGAACAGGTTTCCAATCACCATCTGGTATTCCTGATTTGAATCCTCTATTGTTTCCCTAAATTGTGTCAGGTCAGTACCAAAAGAGTTTCATCAACATGGAATGCACAAATTATTTCACAAATTTATTTAACTATGTTAGGCTTCCACTATTGCAGATATCAATAATGACAGACATACTAAAGAATTATAGTTCTAGTTCTCATTTAACAGCTGCAACTTCCAAATCTATCCTTTTTTAAACACAGTGCATTCTGTGTAGTAAAATGACATCAAGGTTTGTGATTTAAAATTACAGAGATGAAATATGACAATACATCAGTGCTTATGGTCACAAGTGAATGATACTTTGTAAGCCAGAAGACTAGTTAATTTGATGAATCTTTTCAGGTAACTAACTTAATATAATTTCAGTTTTTCACAGAAATAATAATTCTACTTTCCTTACCTATAATAATCCTCCGTTCCATTTAAGTATGTGCGTGGCTCGTTAGCTACAGACCAAATGATAGCACTTGGCCGATTCTTGTCTCTGTTGATTAATTCAGTTAGAGAACGCTTATGATTTTCAAGTAGCTCATCTGAGTAATTTCTGAAAAAGACATATTAAGAGTGTAAAGTTATATATTCTGCCAATTATGTAACATGTAGAATGAAGGAGGTCACAAAAAGGAAATACCAATGAAATGTAATGCTGTTTGCTCAAGTATAAAAATAACTATTCTAAAAGATATTCTTATTTATGTAAGAGTCCCTTTATATGTAAAGGTAGTATGTGAGACCATTCAGCTCTGTTCATTCAGGACTGAATTGGTGCATGTGTCATGCTGTCATCATCATCCTCCTGGCCAGTGATATCTGTGCTGGTGTGACTATGTAAGTAGGCAAGCAAGGGCAATAAAATTGTATTTATATAATTGTGGTAAGAAATGTAGGATTACTTGGATTATCTTCTTGCTCCTTCATGCCCATGCATCCGCAACTGCTCATCCTGTTGGTAACCTCAAGGAAACCCTTATATCTAAAAGACAAACAGTGCTGAACTAGAAACTGAGGGAAAATGGCAAAACTCTGGAAAACCTCAAGTAATTTAAATCTGACATATTGCACATGTGACTTGCTACGTGGGAAAATGAAACACCCTTGGCACCCCTAGTAGAGCAGTGGTGGTGAGAGTCAGACAAAGATGACAGATAAAAGACAGACTTGATGAGCTTATTGATGTGCATGAGCAAGGGCAAAACACTGAAGAACCAGATGTTTTTAAAAAAGTTCATGCAGAAGATCAAATGGTGATTTCAAACTTGACAGAAGGCCTTAACTCAATTGAAAAATGGTTAAAAATTCTAGAAAAAGAAATAGACTCCAATAAAATACACATTTCTGCTACTAGAAGGAGGATAAAACATTTATTAGTGTGCTACGAGGAAATTTTATGTGACCAAAAACAGACCTGTCAGATGGTACACTTGGATTTTACGAAGCCTTCAGTATCACAATAACATTGGTATACATTGTTGTAATACATAATACTGTATTGTAATATAATTTGTTATATTGCTGAACACATTATTAAACATTTTTCTTATAAACTAGATTGTTTTCTTTAGTCTCTGGTCCCAACTGTACATAATTTGTGTGTGTTTATATGTAAAATTGAATCTCGACTTATACAAATTCGACTTGCATGATTATCACTGATTCTCACCTATCACATAAGTATGGGGTACTACAGTATGACCAAGTGCTGGTTATTTATGGTAAAAATGTGGCATATTATCTTATTTATTGCAGTTGCTGAACTTACTCAATATTCACTGCAGGGCATTCATCAATGATGATGAAACCTTCTTTATCTGCAAAGTCCATGATTTCCTCTGCATAAGGATAATGAGATGTCCTGTATGAATTTGCTCCCACCCACTTCAGCAAATCATGATCACGAGTTACCAGTGGGAGATCAAGACCTTTTCCACGAATCTGTAATATAAATGGCTAGAGAAACTACAGAAAATTTCAGTTTTAAACGAAGTCTCAACTTTTTGATTGTAAAAATGAAAGAGATAGCTCCACAGATAACATTCAATAATACTGCCATGTATTTTAGTTTGTTATATGTGACACATTTCTGCTTTTCAGGGCAGTTTCCTCTTTGGAGCAGACTGAAGCAGTCTGTCCCAACTCTCACTGATCATATACACACTAAAATAGAAGACAATAGAATGAAGGCTAGAATTCTAAATGTTTTGTTATGCAGCTATTTCACATAAGATCATATTGCAGTAAATACACAAAGAAACATAAATATGGCACTTAATTTCCTCTATTTCTATGGAGTCAACCAAAAATACAGTAAGTAAACTTGAAATGGTATCATTTTCCATGAGTATAATACTGGTTCAACATCCGTTGGCAGAAGAAAATACTTCAAATTTAACAAATTGTTAAATTTGAGTTTTGCAATGATGCCAACCCACATACTAACTTATCATTGTCTATCATGGTAGGACATGTATAAAAGAATGTACCTACTGCACACACAATATTGCTATCAGTCACATTTTGTAATTTCTCTAATTAATTTTTCCTATTTATCATTTCCTTCATAAAATCTGAGAGGATGTGCTCCCAAAAATTTTGAACGTTCTTTTATGCATTAGAGATATAACATGTGTGCATGATACCTTAAGGTTTTCATCAAACTGAATACTACTTTTACTCAAGGATAACTTTCTTGAATCACCAAACAAGATGCAGCAACTCTTTAGATTAACGATATAAAAAAGAAGTAAAAGAAACTTAGATTAGAAAGACGAAGTGGGTAGTATCTGCAGAAGTCTGGAAGAGACCTGTATCTCAACAGTGGATAATAATGGCTGATGATGATAATGATGATGATGATGACGCTCTTATTATCTGGCAAAAATTATGAGGTATCATGCATGGCCACATAATAAACTAGAACAGACAAAAATGACAAAATTAATATCTGATGATGAGAAGATTATCATCCAGAAAGATGGATATATATTTAAACTATGGTATACTTTAACATATGACCTGCCATGGTAGCCGAGAGCACTATTGCACTACTTCCTGGATTTGGGTAGGTGCGCTGGCCCCAGATCGAATCCACCTGGCAGATTAACGATGAGGACCAGTATGCCGACCAGCCTGGATGTGGTTTTTAGGCAGTTTTCTACATCCCGCTAGGTGAATACTGAGCTGGTCCTCACGTTCCACCTCAGTTACCCAACTAGCAGACATTTGAACATGTTCGCACTATTCCATGTCTTCCACTAGACGCAGACAGCTGGGGTACACTAATTCTGTCCCAGGGGGTTGGGGGTGGTGGCAGGAAGGGCATCTAGCCACCCTCTGCAACTAACACTCCAAATCAAGAGTAACACAGATGACCCCACATGACATGGGACAAACGCTCCAAGAAAGAAAGAAATACAGTAACATATTGTGTACACTGAAATATTATATGAGTATTGATCATTGCTGGTGTCATGTTGTAGTTGGAACCATTGAAACCCTCAATCATAAATTAATTTTAGTTGTTTTCTATGAGCTTTAAGCCATTTTAATATTGGAGGAAGATGTGGAGGGTAAAAATCATAGTGGGAGACTGACAGATGAAAACACAAAGCAGATTCAGAAGGATGTAGGCTGCAGTAGTTACTCAGAGATGAAGAGGCTTGCACAGGATATAGTAGCATGGAGGGCTGCATCAAACCAGTCTTTGGACTGAAGACCACAACAACAACTCAAATTGTAATTGTGTACTAGCTATGTTGAAAGATGAAAACATAAATACCACATGGTATAACAATACTGTGATTAATTAATTTTGAAAAGCTCATTGTGTCTTGGGAAAAGGGTAAGCCATACTCAACTGACCAAAATTCACTCAAAGGTTTCCCACTCCCCTTCTGTAAGCCAGCTATATATTATAAGTTGACCAAAGGATGCTTGCAGTTCTGTAGAGTCAAGTTCAATCCAGAATTTGACTGGCATCTGCACAATCATTGGTATGCTTTACTATTATACTTTGCATGTGACTGATGATAAAAAGTCTAAGCCAGTCTGTCCTTATCTGTAATTGTGATATAAGGAGAGGTTATTCGTGTAGTATGTAAGGAAATATGAATGTTTTAGTTGGACCACTTTTCTTGCTATGTGATAGATGGTGCCATAATAGTCACAAACGTGTAAGTATGTGGTATCACGTAACATTCCGCCAGTGCGGACGGTATTTGCTTCATGATACATTACCCATGTTAAAATGGACTGTATACCAATTGCGGAAAAGGTCAGTATCATGTTGATGTATTGTCAATGCATGTGCGAACATTACAAAAGGCGAACTACTCACTGTTGAGAGGAGTGTTGTTACACGTATTGCCAAATGCATTGAGGTTGACAGACGTCATTTTGAGCATTTATTGCATTAATGTGGTATTTACAGGTAGTCACGCTGTAACAGCACGCATTCTCAGAAATGATAAGTTCACAAAGGTACATGTATCACATTGGAACAACCGAAATAAAATGTTCAAACGTACCTACGTTCTGTATTTTAATTTAAAAAACCTACCTGTTACCAACTGTTCGTCTAAAATTGTGAGTCATATGTTTGTGACTACTACAGTGCCATATATCAGAAATTGAAAAAAGTGGTCCAGCTACTAAAACATTCATATTTCTTTGCGTACTACATGAATATGTAATAAAAAATGGGGGTTCCTATTTTTAAAAAACGCAGTTGATATCCATTTGACCTATGACAGCGCCATCTAGTGGACCAACCATAGCGCCATCTGGTTTCCCCCTTCAAACTAGACAAGTTTTGTTCTTTGTAGTTTTTTCGTTTGATGCTTATTTCATGAGATATTTGGACTGGTCACGATCAATGGACCACCCTGTATATAGAGGAGATGATGGGTCATAGGCTGGCACAATGAAAAGAGTGACATACATTTAAGCTTTCTTCCAACGTAAAAAATGCGAGCGCGCGCACGTGCCCACACACACACACACACACACACACACACACACACACACACACACACACACACACACACACAAAATCACTGTCTCCAACCACTGGAGCCAGACTGCAAACCGCAACTGCAACTGTGCCTTATGCAGGCAGCAATCTGGTGTGGGTGGTGAGGATAAAGAGGAAGCATAGGGAGAGGATTGGGAGGGTAGAAGGTTAGGGGTGGAGGAAGGTGTAGTGTTCCTTGTGGCATATGGGTAAGATGTGGTTGGGATAGTTTAGGGCTGATAGGTGCAGTCAGGAGATTGGGGAAGGGGGGCAGGGGAGGGGGCCAGGGAAGGGAGGATGTAGAGAAGGGTAGAAAGCTAATGAGTATGTGGTGGAACAAAAGGCAGTGTAGTGCTGGAGTGGGAGCAGGCAAGGTCCCGGCAAGATGGAGGCCAGGGGCTAATGAAAGTTGAGGTAAGGGGGTACGCGAATGTAGGCTATACTGCAGAAAGAGTTCCCAACAGCACAGTTCAGGAAAGCTGGTGTTGGTAGGAAGGATCCAGATGATGCAGGCTCTAAAGTAGTCACTCAAGTGAATCACATTATGTTGGGCAGCATGTTCAGCAACTGGGTCCAATTGTCTCTTGGTCACAGTTTAGCAGTGGCCATTCATGTAAACAGACAACTGTTAGTTGTCATGCCCATGTAGAAAGGAGCACAATCTTTGCAGATTAATTTGTTTATCACATGGCTTCTTTCACATATGGCCTTGCCATTGATATGAAGGAGACGCCTGTGGCTGGAATGGAGTGAGTGGTGGTGGTGGTTTGAGGATGAATTGGCAGGTCTTGCATCTAGGTCTGCGGCAGGGATATGAGCCATGATGGAAGGGGTTGGGAGCAACGGCGGGGTATGGATGAACAAGGATACTTCACAGGTTCAGTGGGTGGTGGAATACCACCGTGGAAGGGGTGGGAATGATGGTAGGTATATATTCTTTATATCCATGGACAATGGGAGGTGGTCAAAACCCTGGCACAGACTGTGATTCAGCTGCTCCATTCCTGAGTGGTACTGAGTCCTGAGAGGAGCACCCCTTTGTGGCCAGACAGTGGACATGTGGGAGGTGATTGAAGAAACAAGGTAAAGCAGATCTGTTTCAGGTGAAAGCATAATTTTGGTATGCTGTAGTATCTGGGAATAAGCAAGCCACTTCTAATCACAGACATATTTCATTCCTTTCAGTTTTTTCAAAAGTGTGTGAGAAAGTTGTCTTTGATAAAATACTAATTTATTACACTAAGCGGTACAGACTGGCTTTCATAAAGGATTCTCTGCAGAGTAAGCAATACAAGACCTCTAAAATTAAGTGCTAGCTGAGCTAAACAAGAAAAAAATCTTGTACATATATTTTCTGACTTTGCAAAGTGTTTGACTCATGTATCTTCAAAATTCTTCTAAAGTTTTATGATGCCATTCTTCTTCATGAAAACAGAAAGCAGAGGGTGTCATGGGTAGACTATATCACAGACATGGAACTATCCATCAAACTGGGGAACATAATGTGGGGTCCCAGAAGGATCACTACTGAACTCACTCTTGTGCTTAACTTATGTAAATAACCTTTCAGTGACTTTAAAACTCAGTTAAAAAATGTAATGTTGGTTGATACCGCAAACATACCAATCAAGGGTTGAAACTCAACACTAGCAGACACAACTCAGATGGTCGCTGAAAAGACATACAAGTGGTTCACACATAATGGTTCAAGCCTTAATTTCACAAAGACTCAAATAATGTGATTTAAAACAACCATCTGTACCAAAAATTAGTATCAGAAGTACATGTAAAATACTGTATAAAACACACTGTGTAATATTCCTTGGGATCTAATTGGGTAACAGGTTAAAATGGAGTCAATACATATACAAACTGAATGAGAAGCTCAGTTGTGTGTGCTTTGTCCTCAGATGCATTTCTCACTGTGTTGACCCAAAGACAAGAATTTTGACTTATTTTACATTTTTCCAACCCCTGTTGTCTTATGAATTATCTTCTATTGTAATCCTCTTTAACGATCTTGGAATTCTTACATCACTTTCCAATACAACTACTACTTAACTTTTTTCTGAAAAGTAATCTTTGGTGCCCCTAAAATGATTAAATTTTTTACTCAGCATAAGTTACCAGTAAGAATATTGTGAAGAGTAGATAGTCATATATGTTGGAGAAGCCCTTTTAAGATATTGGAATTCTTACAGTGGCTCCAAAATACAGTTGTTCATTAATGGTTTTTGTTACTGCAAATAATCTTCAATTCCAGCTGAACTGTAGTGTAAGATATTAAACATGCTCCCAACTAACACCAAGTTATCAGGAATCCTTACCAGTGCAAAAGAAAAGAAAAAAAAGCATACCTAATTAGTGACACTTTCTACAAATTATCTGAATGGCTGGCTTCAAAGATTGAAATTTCTGTTAGCTATATAGTCAGTAACATTATTTTTCATAAATCTGAATGAGAAGAATTAATGTACTGTAAATAGGACTCAGTATTTATAGATGTAGGTAACTATTTTCTTTGAAAAATGCCACTGCAAACAATAAAATGTTAAGCTACCAATTGCAAATAAACGGCAACTACTTAATTTAACTAAGGAAGCAGAAACTTTTCAGAGATGTTGCTTGTTTTCTAATTTAATTGACTGAAATTACTTGGCAGAAGTGTGAATAGTATTATGTGCACTGTGATGACTTACTGTTAATGTTGTTGTCTTCAGTCCAGAGACTGGTTTGATGCAGCTCTCCAAGCACTCTATCCTGTGCAAGCTTCTTCGTCTCCCAGTACCTACTGCAACCTACATCCTTCTGAATCTGCTTAGTGTATTCATCTCTTGGTCTCCCTCTATGATTTTTACACTCCATGCTGCCCTCCAATACTAAATTAATGATCTCTTGATGCCTCAGAACATGTCCTACCAACCAATCCCTTCTTCTAGTCAAGTTGTGCCGTAAATGTCTCTTCTCCCCAATTCTATTCAGAATCCTCATTATTAGTTATGTGATCTACCCATCTAATGTTCAGCATTCTTCTGTAATGTACTGTTAATACAGTACACAAATTAAGTTTCTACCTTTTACTTGTCTTTTGTTAATATAGACCCTTTCATTCTAGATCTCCAAAGATACTCTTTGTTTATTGGATGTGCAGAACACAATGAATGAATGAATGGATATAACAGAGCTTCTGTGAAATTTGAAAAGTAAGAGACATGTACTGATGGGTTTCAAACTGAGACTGTAGGTCAAGAGTTTTGCCTTAATAGCTGAACTGGGAAGAGCACTGCATACAGAAGACAACAATCTGTGTTTGAGTCCTGGTCCAGTACACAGTGTTAATGTCAGGAAATTTCACAACAGTGTGCACTCTGCTATGGAGTAAAAGATCCATCGTTCAACAACAATTTCCTGTGATGGTAAATATTTGTTAATGAGTTGGGCAAAGCTCCTTTGTTTAACTTTAGTAGGGACTTCAAAAGCAATTGGATTAGTATGAGGAATAAATATACGCCAATGGATCATATACAAAACTGTTTTGGTTTGCCAAAACTATAGTTTCATTCGCTTTGCCTGCAGAAGAATTTCAACAAGGAGTGAATGACCTCAAAACAAAGTTTAACTGAATAATTGTGGAACTAGATTGATTTACAGTCAATATGCAGCTGTCCTGTAATGGGTCCATGGCTGTCCAAAGGATTATGAAATTGAGTTGTCCTCACTCAGAATGCAGACCGTTGTACAATAATGAGAATCACTTATGATAACATGCTTCATTTTAAAATCCAAACATGGACTACAATTGTGTTGCATACTATGATATGCTTTATGAATTTATAATATGGCAAGTGCTAATGCACATCAGTGACACTTGAAAATATCTTATACACTGAAAACAGTTTTGGAGTAAAAACTGGATAATTCCTAAAGTTGCCTCATGAAAATGTTGTTTCATAAATACAATGCAAATGTAATGTCAACCAGAATGAAACAAATAGTAGGGATCTGGAATAATGTTACTGAAACAGTTAATGAATTCATAGATTTATATGAACTGAAAATTATGATGTAATGGCACAGAAACAAGTAAACAGGGTGGTACAGTGACTTGGAGTTCATTTGATTCATTCAAAAATGGATTCCCAATGTGACTGAAATGGAACATGGACCTAAAATGTGCAAAACCTTCAAAAATTGAAAGCTGCCTAATGGAAATAAGTGTAGTGAATAATGAGCAGGAAAACACATGGATCTGTTGTGTAAGAATTGAAGGTATAGTGAAACCTATGAAAGTGATGGTCATCACGTATATTCAGACAAACTATCAAACGAAGGGTGAAGGAAGTTCTTAACTAATCTGCTCACTGAAAAACATCCTAGGTGACAATCTAAGGCAAGATTGGTTCATTAACCAGGAAACAGAAATAGCATTGTGGTATGTGTTAAAGTTTAGAATCATAATCTACCTAGAAATTTATAAGAAGCCATTATTGAGCAGTGAATGATAGCCAACTGATTATGATAAAGCTTACAACATGATTTTAGCAGAAACAACAACAAAAGCGTTATCTCGTAAGACATAAAATACATGTCTCAATCATGCTAGTAATAGTAACAATAAAATCATACTTTGAATAACAGATTTATGCAAGGGCCACAACACTGACAATTATTTACAGTAATTAAAATAGAATTTACTCCCTCCTTGTTCACTGAACATCATGGCATGGAAATCCATATAGAATTCACAATAACAGTCTCATGCTAGTTTTCACTTAATACACAGATTCAGCAGAATCATTTAAAAGAAATAAAACTAAGCTACATCAACACTGCCCACTGTTAATGATCTGTTTTCATGCTAATATCACATTTACACTAAAATATACAGAAATATAAAATAGGTGTGGGGAGAGGTCAGAGGTGGAGAACAAGTCTTGGATGCTTACATCAGAATCTTCATGTCTACCAAATCCTCTAATGTAAATAGGTTTCCCATTAATAAGCAATGATGAATTGTCCCAGGAGAGCTGCCGTATTCCTATGGGTAGCCGGTATACATCATCTGTTGCCATCTCTGAAGAATTCACATGAACCTGTTTGCAAAAAACATAAACGAATTATGCTTGACAATGATAATGTTCAAATTATAGAATACTATATATTTAAAGGAAAACTAATTTGTAATGAATCTACTACTAAATAATGTTAGTTACGCAGTAGGCCTGTTTAGATGGTAGCATTGTAAGCTACATATAAAACCTTTTAGACTGTTAGGTTAAGAAGTGAAAAGCCTCATGGAGACAGGTTGAGTGGTTTGTGGGGTTGAAAGACCAGACTACAAAGGTCATCGGTCCCTTCCTCATGGAGACAGAGCAGGTCAGATACAAAAATGATTAGAAAACACAATGGCTTGGAAATGGCAGTGAGATATGTTGACAAGCAGAAGTGAGACTGGCATTAGACGCATACATAAGACAAAAGGCATATACAAAGAAAAATGGTTTAAAAACAATTGATGAAGTTAAACATGTACACCAAATGAAAAGAAGACAGAAGAATTCAGAGAGAGAGAGAGAGAGATAGAGAGAGAGAGAGAGAGGGGGGCAGAGAAAGGGAGAGGGGTAAGGAGAGAAGAAATGAGGAAATGGAAGAATATAGGAAGCTCTAAGTAAGTGGAAGATGTAGAATCAAAGCTGGAAACAGACCGCTGATTGGATATGAGGAACACATGAGGAAATAATGGCTTACCTTAGAAGACAGGTTAAAGAAAGGGAGACCTACATTTACAGTCTGTGCAGACTTAGAGAAAGCTCTTGACAATGTTGACTGGAATACACTCTTTGAAATTTTGAAGATAGCAGAGATAAAATACAGGGAGAAAAAGGCTACATAGAACTTGTACAGAAACCAGATGGCAGCTGTAAGAGCCTAAGGGCATGAAAGAGAAGTGGTGGTTGAGAAGAAAGTGAGACAGGACTGTAGCCTATTCCCAACCTTATTCAATCTGTACATCAAGCAAACAGCAAAGGAAGCTAAAGAAAAATTTGGTGGAGGGATTAAAATTCAGGGACAAGAAATAAAAAAATTTGAGGTTTTACAATGACATTGTAATTATGTCAGAGACAGTAAAGGACTTGGAAGAGCAACTGAATGGAATGGGAAGTGTCTTGAAAGATGGACATGAGATCAACATTAACAAAAGCAAAACAAGGATAATGGAATGTAGCTGAATTAAATCAAGTGATGCTGAGGGAATTAGATTAGGAAATGAGACACTAAAAGAAGTAGATGAATTTTACTGTTTTGGTGGTAGAATAACTGGTGATGGTTGAAATAGAGGGTATATAAAATGTTTACTAGTAAGGGTGAGAAAAGTATCTCAAGAAGAGAAACTTGCTAACATCAAATATAAATTTAAAGTTAGGAAGATTTTTCTGAAGGTATTTTTCTGGAGTGTAGCCTTGTATAGAAGTGAAAAGTGGACATAAGAAGTTCAGATGAGAAGAGAACAGAAGTTTCTTTAAAATAGTGCTACAGAAGAATGCTGAAGATTAAATAGGTACAATGCATAACTACTGCAGAGGAACTGAACAGAACTGGTGAGAAAAGAAATTTAACTAAAAGAAGGGAACAGATGACAGGACATTCTGAGATATCAAGCAATTGTCAGTTTAGTACTGGAGGGCAGTGTGGGGGTAAAAATTGCAATGGGAGGCCAAGAGACAAGCACAGTAAGCAGGTAAAATTGATGTACCTTGCAGTAGTTATTTGGAGATGAAGAGTCTTGCACAGGATAGAATAGCATGAAGCACTGCAGCCAACTAGTCTTTGGACTTAAGACCACAAAAACAGCATCATTTTAAACATACAGATTAATGGATATAAACATGTATTAAAGTTACAAATTATATTTAATCCTTGTATATCTACATACCTACATGGCTTTTAAGTTGCCATGTTGTTTACCACAGTTAATGGTACATCATGATATCAGAGCCTACTTAAAGACAAATGTTGTTATTCACATTTTGTCTTGCATTTCAGATCTCTCTAAAATCATCTGAAAGTTTCCTATCGAAAACCTGCAGATCGCAATTATTACGAATGTGGTGTTACGTAAATACTTTTGAATTAAAGGAGACTACTCACTGAAAAGCAGAAGTGTTGAGTCATCGATAGGCACACACACAAAGAGAGACAGTTACGGAAATTGGTGCACTAGTATATATTTCATCATTGTTTACTCCAAAAACTACTCATGTATAGTTCTCAATTTTCATTCTCTATTTATAGGAAAAGCCCTCTATGAGGGCTGCCTTTTTGAATAAATTGGTAATGCTGTAAACAGTGCCCCTATGACAACAGTAAACACAGAAATTTAATTAGTTGGCTTATCTGTATTTCCCCTTCTTAATACAGTGCACACTGTAGCTGCACCTCTCAATAACTGATGAAGTCAAATTTGAGATGTCTCCATAATTGCAAGTGACTTGTTCAGTTCCCAACAAACTACCTGTACAGCTTTGTGAAACACAGACTATCATGCCATTACATATTCTCAAAAAAAGTTACATTCATAGGTGCAGAAGCTGCTCTCTGTCAGGTAAGATCAATAAGCCATTTTCTTATAGAATTTGATTGACAGAATGTCTGTCTCAGCACAGAGCAATATTTGCCTTACCAATGTAATAGAGCTATGGGACTGATGTCTACAACTTGGTGTAATTTTTGCTCATTAACTATTATTTCCACACAAGCTTTGATTTAAACAAACTGCAAACATGTATAAAAAGAGATTTTTCCTTATACTAAACTTTCTTTATTTTAAGCTATATCTTTTTCTTACAAATTTATCAACTAAAATACACAATTTTTCAGTTCCAATATTTTCTTTTAATAATTTCAATCACCAGTTTTCTCCTCTGATTGTGAAAACATTCTGTTGGCACCTACCTAAATAGAGAGAAATAATCATCATGATAAAATAAGAGAAATCAGGATTCACACAGAAAAATTTAAGTGCTCATTTATCTCGCCCGCTGTTCAAGAGTGGAATGGTAGATACAGCTTGAAGGTGGTTCATTGAACCCTCTGCCAGACACTTAATAGTGAGAAGCTGAGAAATCACATAGATGTGGTTATAGATAACATTTTATGCAGTATGAGACTGATACTGCTGACATATAACTATAAATTCAATGTAATACTTGCCTCAAGAGTGTAGAGGTAGCCTGGATTGGGATGCATGAGGTATGGCCACCAAGGATTGGCATTTGTCACAATCAGTTCTCCTGTGAAACCAGTGCTTGTAGCCACAGACAGACCTTCTGCATCCAAAAGGGATACAGAACAAGAAGGCAGCTCAGCAGACTGTCCATCAAATGTCACATTGTAGTACACAGTGCCTGCAAATACATTACTTCATTTATTACTATTACTATAAAGAAGACAAAACATGGAAGTTTTTTGTGAAAAAAAAAGCCTGACAAATTTTTCATTTCTGAAAATACTTTGATCGCATTATTAGCAGTCGTACACATAATATTTATATGCTGTAATATTTGTAACAATATGTATATGTACAAAAATTGTACCTTTTTCAGTATTAAGTTAAAAAAAGGCATATAATTATTGAAAATGTTCTCTAATTGGTTGCACAGATGGATGTGCTTGTCGTATCATGGACTGTTGTACACTGTCAAACACAATGACTAGTGATTAATAGTTTTGTAAACCTCCATGAAATCTTACGAAGAGTACCTTCATTAGCAATGTCTGTTGCAGAAACCAATTATTTTAACAGAGCCAGCCAAAGTCTCATTGGACAGAATCTATACTCTGCTATCTGACAATTTTACATACAAAAATGATTGTGGTAGCTGCTAAACTAATAGGAGAAAAGAAATGCAACCTTATGAAGCCTGGGTTGTTGACCTTCAAGTATTCAACTGTAAATGAAATTTTAAATGAATGTTGGCTACTGTCAGCCTAAAAGTAAGATTTGTGAGTAGATGCAGTGGAACATTAGCTCCCAGTGGCCAGTGAGCACAGTTTACTGATCTTTGGATTAAGATTATTGCAAGATGGGCTAGCCTCACCTGGCAGAACTTGCCAATTCAATGTAATGCACAGCATGAGCAAGACAGTTTCTCCATCACTGGAGTCTTGGTAGTATCGCTGAGCACGTGCACAGGAGAAGCATATTGGCACAACAAGTACACTGCTTTCTGGTATAAATAACAGCTGATTTTGTAGGTTGGTTGGTTTGTGCGGGGTTGAAGGGACCAGACCTCAAAGGCCATCAGTCCCTAGCTGACTTTGTAACAGACTCATTTGCAGTCTATCAATACCATCAGGATGCAGGGACTGCACCAGATGAGGAGATGACATGGAGCTGCCAGCAGCAGTCACAGGGTCTAGTCCCCATTGGGCTACCTGCTTCCTGCATTAAATCTACCCACCAGACCTTGTGCCACAGTGCAGTGGCCCACTGGACCACACCAACCGCAGCCAGACTCCTGCACAGAGGTAGGGGGTTGCACCACAACCACAGTGGTCACCTTCTGACAATGTTGCGACTTGCCTTGACTGCCTGAATGGTGTGGTCACTTATCAAAGAGAGGCTACCTCTGCAAGATTCCAGTATTTGCAGCTGGCATTGGTGCTCTGTTTCACGTAACATAGCTCCAGGACCAGCACAGTGTGGATGTCAGCAGAGCAGGTCACCAGCACATGTTGCAGCCAGGTGGATGGATGCTAGTGGCCAACAGAGGGTCTACTTACCCACCCTGTGGCGCAGGGGCATGATTACCCCACCACACTGCAGAATCAATTTATAAATCGGAAATAAAGTGTCAGTTTTGACAGCCACTTCTTCCTGGGCCTCTTCATCCAGCCATCCAGTCTCACCTCTCAGCCACTCTGCCTCCTGACAATATAGCCACCCAATATTTCCCCCCCCCCCCCCCCACACACACACTATCCCTGGGGTTGGCTGTAAAGTGGTATCAGAAGTACTGACATCACCTTCAGTGGGCAGCAGAGAGTGCAAAGTCCATGCAGCATGATATCTGGACCACAATCTGCAGTATCGATGTGGTGAGGTGAATGGAGAAACTGTTTGTTACTTTTTTGTGTATTTGACAGGGTTGGGGTCTAAGACAGAGTGTCATTGTAACTTGAGGGTTACTTTGCTCAGACTAGAAGAACCAGATAATGTGTCTGAATTTCATGGCAACACTAAAGAGCAGCATTTAGAGCCTGTGAGGTGTTCACAGTGTAATCTGCTTGGGCATTCTGCACCATGTGCTGAACTGGTATCTGTAACCTGTTTTACGTGCCATAGCTCCGGTCATGTTGTGAAGCAGTGTAGAGAACATAAATGGTTGATGACACAGCACAAGGTATAATTATCTTCTTTTTGTCAGTTGGTAATTACTGCCTATTTGCATTGTGTATGAATGAAGGATAAAAGTGTTGCAATGGCTAAGTGAGAGACTCAGTGTGTCGCTGGACCAGAGGCAGTCAAAGCATAAGTAAATGAAGTAGTGTAATGGAAGTTCAGAAAATATGGTCTTGCAGCTAGAAATGAGGACTTGGCATTGCTCAGGGCACTGAGCCTTGTAACAGATACAGCTGCTGCTACCTTAGTCAGTCCTTTCTCTGGAAAGTTATTTGAGGATGTGATGTTATTCATGGAGAGCCTGCATTGTTGGCAAGTATTGGTGTTGGTCCAATAACCAGGTGCTGCAGGTAATGAAGTTACATTTAACAGGCAACGCAAAGACTTTTTTTATATGCAAAGAAGCAACCAAATGGTGTCAGTGCAACCTGCTATGCTATAGATTGCGTGGGCAGTGTGATAATGATACAAGATCATTGGAATAAGTGGAAATAGATTTTCAGGTGGAGGCAGTTGGGTTTATGTAGTGTGTGGAAGTGCCTCACATAAGTGAGGTCTATGGTATGATCCTGTGGTTAGACATTTTGCGTTAACATCATGCCATAATTGACCTTTGATGATGTGTGGTCAAACTTAGTGGGAAGACATTACAGCTAGGGGAAGCCATCACCAATACAGATCTGTTGCAAGGTGTGTATGTCATCATGATCAGTCCAGTTAAACTACATACAAATACATTAAGGCTTGATTCGCATGACTGTGTGCCAAGTGGCACCCGGAAGTCACTTTGGGTGAGTGTGGAGCCACACATACCAGCCAGAATGTTATGCATAACAGATGCGCTGGAAGGAAATGAAGTATTAGATTCAGCAAACTGTTTGGTTAAAAGGAGTACTGTAGGCATACACAGAAGGATGGTGGGAAGGTATCACTTGTCAATACTGAGTGTTTTGGTGCCGAAGAAGTATAATTGACAAAGCAGATGTTGATAGCAAGACTGGACATTGTGGAGGAGGAGGACTGCTGCACAGAAGGTGTAAGCCATAAGCAGCCACAGACCACTGGTAAGATCGCATTACGTAACAAGGTGGAGCATCTAAAGGGAGTGGAGAGAATAAAGGTGGAGAAGCTATAGATGAAATTTGAAGTGTCCATGGCCTGCGACACATGTTATACATACAGACCTCCAACAGGGAATAAAGCACCAGTGTACCACAAAACATGTAGAATACCTCAGTATTTGCAGCCAGTTCTGAATAAGTTTATTACCCAGCAGTTGGCTGATGGAATAATAGTAAATGGGGAGCAGGAATTGTGATCATGTCAAAACAGTCTATGGATGGTCCAAGAAATACAGATTTTGCTGTGATCATCGCCATCTTAATAGTAAGTCTGAAACAGCTGCATATCCTATATCCAACATCTCAGAGACCATTTACAGTATGGGGCAGAGGCAGTATTTTTTGACCATGGATTTAAGAAGTAGATACCATCAGTCCCAGAGGGGTGACTGAAGATAGCTTTTCCAACACACTGAGGCCATTACCATTATTGGTCAATGTTGTTCAGCCTGAAGAATACTCCTGCAATATTTCAGCATTTGTTGGGTGGAATATTGGAGGGGCTGAAGCCTTGCCAGCATCTAGTTTGCCTGTATGACATAAATGTGTCCTCAAGGGATGTGAAAGAACACAGGGAACATTTGAGAGTATTATTTGAGAAGTTGTGAGCTACACATCTGATGTCGAGTATGCAGAAATATTACTTTGTATAGGAGGAAGTAATTTACACAGGGCACATGATTAGATAAGATGAAGTGAGAACAGATCCAAAACTGGTACAGGCAGTGTTAGATTTTCCAGTTCTAAAGATGAGTCAAGAACTACTGTAATTTTTGGGACTCTCAAACTATTACAGGAAATCTGTAAGTGGGTTCATTGGGATAGTGCAACCACTCACACAACTGCTGGAAAATGGTGCAAAATTGTGTGGATGGAGAAATGTAAGGGATATTCCAAGAGCTGAAGAGAACTTTTGACATTGTGTCCAATGTAGGTGCTCACAGATCCCAGAGGGAGTTGATGTTGCCCAGTGGTGCATCTAATCATGTTCTACGTGTGTTCTGAGTCAGGAGATCAATGTTGAAAAATATTCTATTGCTTTTGCATTGAGATAACTTAACAAGACTGAAAGAAACTATTTGACCATGGAGAGAGAAATACTTAGCCTCACATGTGTAATGATGTATTTTTGAGGTTACCTTTATGGGAAGAAGTTTAAAGCAGTGAGCAATCATGCTGCTCTGAAATGGTTATTTCGGGTGAAGGACCTTTCCAGGAAACTAATGAGAGGAGTGTTAAGATTCAGTGAGTTTTACTACAAAGTAATTCACATGCCAGTAAAGAAACAAGGAAATGCAGGCACATTAAGCACAAAGGTAGCAGTAGTAAAAGTAATGGGTCAGGACCTCGCTGAATGGCAGGTGGTGTAGAATGCTGACAGTGACTGCAAACAACATGATACAACTGCTGCTCAGCATGTGTGACAGTCTGTTGGGCAAGGTAACAAGGATAGGGGCATGAGTGATAGTACTGGATAAGATGAAGGAAGAAGTTCAAAGGAAGTGCATGATCATGTGCTGTCTGGTCATGGAGGATGCAGAGCAACGAACCAAAGGGTCACGGAGAAATACTGGTGGAAGATAAGAAAAGGAAATATAGATCAGTATTTGAAGAACTGTGTGCAGTGTGCACAGCATGCTGACATGAAATGTAAGCAAGTACAATCACAGGCACCGTCAGAAGCTTCAAAACCATTTGAGATGAAACTTCCTGGCAGATTAAAACTGTGTGCCTGACCGAGACTCAAACTCGGGACCTTTGCCTTTCATGGGCAAGTGCTCTACCATCTGAGCTACCGAAGCACGACTCACGCCCGGTACTCACAGCTTTACTTCTGCCGGTATCTCGTCTCCTACCTTCCAAACTTTACAGAAGCTCTCCTGCGAACCTTACAGAACTAGCACTCCTGAAAGAACGGATATAGCGGAGAAATGGCTTAGCCACAGCCTGGGGGAAAGGCAAAGGCCCCGAGTTCGAGTCTCCGTCGGGCACACAGTTTTAATCTGCCAGGAAGTTTCATATCAGCGCACACTCCACTGTAGAGTGAAAATCTCATTCTGGAAACCATTTGAGATGATTGGGGTGGATGTGTTAGAGGCATTTAATTGGTCTCCAGTGGAGAATCATTTTGTGCTGCCAATGACTGACTACTTCTCTCAGCATGCCAAGCCACACATGAGGGTGAATCTCTGCCGAGTAGTTAATACAGAATGTTAGTCAATATCAGCAAAGGCAACGATAAGTAACCATGATCTTGAGTGCCATGATACCTAGTAGTGACTAACTCTGCCTCACACAGCCTTCTTGAAGTTGACACACAGAGCCACCCAGCAGACCGATCTAATGGTAATACAGATCCTGGTAGTATGGATTTCCAGAGTGTGAAAGAGAATATGGTATTGTAAAAAAAGCTATATCTGACAGAATTTAAGAAGATATAAGACCGCAGAGTACATAGTGAATGTTTACAAATTGTCTATGGCATGTGCCTTGGCAGACCATGAGAAGTGTAGAAGCATAACATGATGAAAGTTCTTGAGGAACTAATGGACTGTTAAGTGAGGTAGATGTAAGCAACTAAATAGCATAAGGAGGCATTTAGCATGTAAGGGTGGAAGTCAAATATGGGCTCTGAACTCTGAAAATCTTGCTGCCAGATATTTTGTGAGTGTACTTCTGTTGTATATGTCACACATGGTAGGGAACAAGTCCTAAAGAAGACCCAAGGGACAAGGACTTCACCACGAAGGGGGTAATCTAGTGCCACTACCAGACTAAGAGTGAGAAGGTGCAGCAGAACATTGCATTACACACTGGTGGTCAGTGAGCACAGTGTCTTGACATTTGGATTAAGACAAGAACATTTGAAATTATTGCAAGATGGGCTAGCCTCACATGGTGTAGTTTGCCAGCACTCTGGTAATGCACGGCACAGGCAAGAGGATGTCGCCATCATCAGAGTTCTGGTGATGTTATCTACTACGTGACCAGGAGTGGCGCATTGGCACAATAAGTGCAATGATATTTGGTATAAATAACCTTGATTTTATAACAGATTCATTCGCATTCGAGAAGTACCATCACGACACAAGGGCTACACTATATAGGGAGACCACAGGGAGCTGCAGCTGTGGGTTAGAGAGCACACTGAGGTACCAGCTTCCTGCACTAAGTCCACCCACTGGACCTGGTGCCCAGTGCGGCAGGTCTGCTTCTCCACTGCAGCAGCAGTTGAACTCCTGCCAGGAGTGGTGGTTGCACCTCAGGCACAGCAGCTGCCTTACTAAACCATGGTAGGCATGTCTCTTGCTGCTCGCCTTTACCACCTGGGTGCAGTCTGTTTCCGCAAGTACCACTAATGCCAGTGCTGTGGCTCACCATGGGCCTGACACTGAGTGCAGATGATGGCAAAGCTGGGCACCATCATATATTGCCACAAGCTGGATGGATGCTAGCTGTTGGCTGAGGAACTACTGTACCAGTGCACCTCTGTGGAGCAGGAGTGTGATTGCCTACCCACCACACCACAGAACCAATGTAGAGGTCGGAAATAAAGTGTTAAACAGCCCCTTCTTCCTGAGCCTAATCGGCCTGCCATCCAGTCTCATCCATTAGGCATTGAGCCTGCTGATAATACAGCCATCCCGTGCCACTCCTGTGGTTGCCTATATTACATGTTGTGGGATCCATTTAGGAAAAGGTCCCGATATCTATTCACAGGCATTATGCAAGTCAGGTGTGGTGTTAGTGAAAGTGCTCTGAACAGTCAAAACCTTTTTGATTTTAAAGTGGTACAGTGCTTTCTCAACAGATTGTTATGTTTCTAAAGTTTCTCATCTACCTCCCAAGACTCAACCTCACTGTTCATTACACTGCTTATGAGAAAAGCAAAGTGTCTGCTTTATCAAGAGTGCTTCAAAATGACCTGTCTCAAAAATATTGCCATTTGACACTTTGCCCTGACTGTACTGTGAAACATACACACAAGGAATTGTGAATTGTTCTTGTTGGTACTGCCATACAGATGCTAATCGTTTGATTACAGTAAAGAGACATGTAAAAATATGGTTACCATTCCCAGTGTGAAGCTATTTGCTAAATGTGCCTCAAAACAGGGCATATAGTGGAAGTTTCTTGTAATCAGTCTCAGGATCCCACTGTCTGGATGATTTAAATAAAATAATGAATAATTATTAATGATTAAAAAGTATAAGAATTTACCTGTCCCATCATCTGAGTACTCAGTTGTAATGGTGATGTCATCAATGAATACCTCAGGAGTTGTGTAGAGATGAACCGAGCGATCAATCCCCGCATAATTGAAGAAATCAAATGTGTAAGTTTGATATGTCCTACTGCCATTTTCACTGCATAAAAAAATATAATGTAAATAACAATATTCATGACACATAAGACATTCACTGACATTATTTAGCACAATACAGATTTCCTGTATGAACATGTGTACAGATTTATTTGCAATGTAGCAAAACTCTTAACAGTATAAAACAGTTGCTGAATCAAGGATATTACTGTAAGAAAAAGTTAAAATACGATGTTTTGTAACTAGTCATTATTTAGTAAGAAACAATTGGTAAATGTGCAATGAAAGGGATGACACCAAGAGTTATGTGAAGTATCAAAGAGTGTTTCAGAAGCAATAAGGTCTGTATATTTTTTTAAATTATTAATGATGCTCATTTAAAAAACAAAAATCTGTACAAAAATTAGTATAAATTTTTATGTGTGAGTAAAATGAACCATTAATTCTATAATTTCAAGTAAAAAGCAGTTGCAAATCATTCATAACATTGACTTCAGCCTTTGATCCTGTTATTTCATGTCAACTGGGTGGTCAAGTCTTGCACTTTAATATGTTACTGCAAACATTGCTAGAAAGATGTGATAGGTGAGACAACAATTAAGACACTAGACTCATGTTTGGTTGGAGTGAAGTCAGTGCCCCTTCTGAATTTCTATATTTCTCGCTAGAAACTTTATAGCATGCAACAATCCAAAGCTAGAATTCTACCAACTCTAAATAAGGAGAGAAAAGAAAGAAGATTAAGATTTACTAGTTCCTTGACAACATAGTCACAGAAGTGAAGCACAAACACAGATTGGAGAAGGAAATCAGCTATGTTGTTTTGAAAGAAACCATCCCAAAACTTGTCTTAAGCAATTTAGAAGAACCATATAAAATGTAAATCAGGGAGACTGGAAAGGTATTTGATCACTCTTTCTCCATGACTCAAGGTCCATGTCTTAATCACTGCATCACCTTGATCAGAAACAATTCCAGGCATCCTCAGTCATTCTTGTAACAAACTCACTGTAATGTATTGTCCAATATTTGTGAAAATACCAGTTTTTTGGAGACTTTGCTGCAGGATTTTTTAGGATTGACACCAGACATTATTCTTACAGCATGCATTTGCATTCTACAAAATGCAAATTCCTCAAGAATGATTCCTTGACTCTTTATCAAATGTTAATATGAAAACTAACATAATTTTTTCATTCATAAATAACTCATTGTTTGATATGTTTACTGCAACTGTTGCTGAACCACAGTGTTTCATTAGGTCTTTGGTGTGGGTTATCCAATTCCAGACTGGTCCATCTGTAATCCTAAAAACTGAACACTATCTAATTCTTGATATTTTTAAAACCCCTAGTTTTATTTCTCCCATTCTATGAGCAGTGACAAAATGTATGTTCTCAGACTTGAAAAATTAAATGATAATGCATTTACTCTAAATCATCATTTGACATTTTCAAATATTTCTTTATCATTTTCACAGTGAGTGCTCTGGTACTTTCTTTTAATTCTTTAATTCTTAAATCTATATAATTTTCAAAAAGGACATAATTTACACCTTGCAATAAGAGCAAGATGAAAATTCTTCTTGGCAGTGAAAGATTAAAAAGGTTCTTATTTTTTGACCAAATTAAGTCATGCATTTTCTCTTTGTCTTTCTGTCAAAAATGCTCCATCATAGAAGAACAATTCTGGAAGAACTGCAGAATACCTATCTCTGGCTGCTGTAAGATCTTTACTTCACTCAATATATATTCCAATTACAAACGTCTCTACCTGTTGGGCATATGTAACTCAGTTTTCTTCTGCTAGTGAATAAGGAATGTACCAACAATTCCTGCTTCCAAGTGTTTAGTTTTCCAGTTTCAAAGCATCTTTAAATGCCCCAATAAAATATTACTTTTATCCTTGCCACATACTGGAGAGCAGTCCTGTTGTCATAGCCAATAGCTTCCACACCATGAGTCCAGGAGTTTGAGAGGTACACATCTTGATAACTGCCATTTCCTGAGACCTTTCACTGGATCACCTAAGTGTGTATTGTGTCTGATCAGATTGTCACAGACAAAAAGAATGACTCCCTGTAAAACATTACAGTATGCCACTTAATATCCTAGTTGGCTCTGACTCGCACAATGTAAGTCTCTATTGTCTTTGGTATGGTGTCAGCAGTAAATGACGGTTAGCAACTCGAGATACTGACACACATTCCAGTAATCTCTCCTGATAGTGCACGATGGCACTCTGCCTGTAACCTCTACCCAGATTCCAAATGTCAACATAATTTGTCAGAGCCAGTCAAACAATCCCACAATCTTCTTCCTTCTGGAAGGACGCATGTCTACTCTCATGGTATTGTACTGTGTCTGCTTCACTGCCATTCATTCTACAGTCACTGTACTACACTGTTGGTCCCTCATGCCAATGATTTGCCTTTATCAAATTCCAAAAGATGGCAATAAGATGCATGTACTTATCCTGTGGGCATGCTACATTCAATCTCCACCTGAAAAATTCTAGTAATGTTTGACACACCCAGTAGTCATCATGTATTCACACCATACTTCATCAATAGGAATGGCTATTTTTGTACTGAAAATAAGCTCACATAGGGGAAAAAAGGGTAAAATGGCCAGGTTAGGAAATGTGGCCACTGCTCATTTGATGTGTTCGACAGTGCTGCTTCCTGCTGAGAAGTGGCCAAACTAGCTGTAATCAACACTGTTAGTGTTGTCAGTGACATTAACAATGGAAGTTTTCTCTGTTATCTTTCTATGAACACATTTAGGTTTTTCAATCATTTGATGTAAGTTACGTCACTCATATTACTTTAGTTGCTTCACTTTTATGTAGAGCAATATGTTTTCATGATATCACAGTTCACGCACTGCCTTTTGGCTTACAAATATAAGTCACTGTCATTTCCTTTGGTTGTACTGTTTTGTGAGTGAGCCACGTATACAAACATGGTGTTCAATCAGGAAAACTGGCCACACTATACACTGGGAAAAGTGGCCAAGGTGGCCACATTTCCTGACAGATGGCTACTATTCCCAACAATTCATTTTCAATTTATTTGTCCCAATGAGAATTACCTAATTCCACATTGTAAGCGTAGTATAATAACTGAAATTAAAACATTATGAATCAATTTATACATAAAACTAATATCTGCTGTAGGCCCACCCTTTTAGTTGAGCAGTCTAACACTTGACTTTCCAGAGTGGGAAGGAGTGCCTGGACCCGGGCACGAATCCACCCGGCAGACTTGTGTCGAGGTCCGGTGAGCCGGTCAGTCTGTGGATGGTTTTTAGGCACTTTTCCATCTGCCTTCCATATTTCTTTCTGTTAGTGAGATATGGTTCAGTTAATATCCACTGCCTTCAGATTCTTGTTTATTGTGCAGCGAGTACTATATGTTAAAAGGCTACTTGCTATTTGTGGAATGATCTGCTGTCCACTGTAATTATTACTTTCTACTATTGGCCGGTTTTGGCTATTATCCCCCGTTTTGAGTAGTAGTTGATATTTATGAGCACAAGCCACCATGGTACTTATGGTATGGGGAGAGTTCCAGTATGTTCTAAATAATTTTTCATAAAAGCTTGAGATGTGGCAGTATTATTACAGTTCCCTTCCCATGCTCATCCCACATTCTTAATTTTTGTAATAACTTAATAATATTGAAAAGTATGATTGTTCTTTGTGTTTTACAGTATGCACCTGAAAAGTCTATGTTTAGTGTTGCACTCCACATCAAAATCACGGCATTATCAATTTTAAAGGAAGCAGAATTCAAAGATAAACAATGGGACCTGTGTTTTACTTTGTTCTGAGGTATGGTGAGGAAGAACACCTAGCAAGCAGAGATGACTGCAGACAGGGAGACATAAGTTGCTGGTATGGATGGGAATACACTAAACAGATTCAGAAGGATGTAGGTTGCAGTAACTACTGGGAGATGAAGAAGCTAGCACAGGATAGAGTAGCATGGAGAGCTGCATCAAACCAGTCTCAGGATTGAAGACCACAACAACAACAACAACAACAACAACAACATGGATGGAAGATGTTCCCAGTGGAAGTGCCAATGTAGCTTCTTGAACCCTCTTGATATACATATACACTTCAGATTTAAAGAGAAGCAAGGTTCAGTTTAAGTGGAGGGAAACCCCTTGAGTCAGGAGAACTAGACTTGGCCATTTTCCTGAAATGGAGCAGAGATAAAACAGTGCATCCAGAATGGTGATTATTGTAAGATTAATAGAAGTAATAAAATTTTCATAATGATTGTTTTGAATGGGAATAAGCATTCATCACATTTCGTACTAGTAAAACTATTCCAATTGTTTCACCTAAGAAAATGGATGCATATTACAATATTTTAGGCACAGTATCTGTCTTTCCATAAGGGATCTAGTCATTTATTGAACAATTATCTTTTTGCTGTGGATCGTGTTCATTACTAACATTTCACAGTTGTCCACAATTAAACCTCATAATTTGAATAATTAACTTTGGAATACTATCTGTAATATTTATAACTACACAACATCATAATATTTGGCCTGTATTCTTAAGATTAGCAAATAAAAGAAAGTTTTTTGATGAACTAAGATCACAAACACATTTGCAATATGCAAATATTCAAAGTTAATAGAACACAGATCAATTGAAATATAAATAGCATTTAGTGTAGTTAGGTAATTGCCACAACATTTGCAATGGCCTGAAAGGTCATCTGAATTGGTACAGAATATTAATGAAACATAATTTTGAGAAATATGTAACTTAAAATTTGCTTATTTACAAAAAGTAATTACACTTTTGAGAATTTATGGATCATCAGAAAGCTTAGGGCATGGAATATCTGTAATGTTCTGTAAATCTTGGTAAACTTGCTGTATTGGGTTGTTATTGAATATCAAATATTTAAGTTGCTTCATATATCATATTTTCTCTTGATTCATAAAATTGTTGACACTAGAATTCTTTGCTGATTTGTGCATTATTCAAATAATAAACAGCAATTAAAAAATCACTTTCAGAGTGAGGCAAACTTTAAACCCTAAATTTGTCTAGTAAATTTCAAAATAAATATTGTATTCCTATTACGTGTAATGTTAAACACAGAAAATATATTTTTTTCCATAATTAACAATCATTACATAATTGTAGAGATGGTACATGAAAGTATCTTACATCTATTTAGTTTTTATTGTAACTACTACTTTCTATTTACTATGCACATAAGGAGATTAAAATTTAGTTTCTTATTTTATTTTGCAGAAAGTTCACCATGTCTGATGCTTAGAAGCTAACAAGCAGAAGATTTTTAGATATTAAAGGAGACAGACTTACTTCTGTAGTGGTTATCTATGTTGAAGTATTGTGCAACAATGGCACCTAATGTCAAGTTTTTCATTACAATGAGTCAGAGTGAATCTACAGGTGGAATAAACAAAAATCCTCAAATGAGTCACATGGCCAGTTTTTGTGCTTATAATGATATAGAAGCAATTATTCCAAAACTGCACAGAGCGGTATCTGGTTCTGAAGCAGACTACTATGCAGTTTCAATGTCGACCTGTATGTCAGGCATCGAAGTAAGTAAATAAAAACACATTGTTTTTCTCATATAACATGTAATTGGTACATCAATAACCATGTTATGTGAGACTGGAACACACTAATTTCCAAACGTGAAAACAGGATAGCATTTGAATATGACATTACATACGGTACAAAACTAATGGCAGGTAGATTAGAAAATGTAAAAAGGGAAATGGATAGGTTAAAGTTAGATATAGTGGGAATTAGCGGAATACAGGGTTATAAATACAAAATCAAATAGGGGTAATGCAGGAGTAGGTTTAATAATGAATAAAAAATAGGAGTTCAGGTGAGCTACTACAAACAACATAGTGAACGCATTATTGTGGCCAAGATAGACACAAAGCCCACACCTATGACAGTAGTACAAGTCTATATGCCAACTAGCTCTGTAGATGATGAAGAAATTGAAGAAATGCATGATGAGATAAAAGAAATTATTCAGATAGTGAAGGGAGACAAAAATCGAATAACCATTGGTGACTGGAATTCAATGGTAGGAAAAGGAAGAGAAGGAAATGTAGTAGGTGAATATGGACTGGGGTTAATAAATGAAAGAGAAAGCCACCTGGTAGAATTTTGCACAGAGCACAACTTAATCATAGTTAAAACTTGGTTCAAGAATCATAAAAGGAGGCTGCATAAATGGAAGGGGCCTGGAGATACTGACAGGTTTCAGATAGATTATATAATGGTAAGTGAGATTTAGGAAAAAGGTTTTAAATTGTAAGACATTTCCAGGGGCAGATGTGGACTCTGAACACAATCTATTGGTTATGAACTGTAGATTAAAACTGAAGAAACTGGAAAAAGGTGGGAATCTAAGGAGATGGGACCTGGATAAACTGACTAAACCAGAGGTTGTACAGAGTTTCGGGGAGACCATAATGGAACAATTGACAAGAATGGGGGAAAGAAATACAGTAGAAGAAGAATGGGTAGCTTTGAGAGATGAAGTAGTGAAGGCAGCAGAGGATCAAGTACGTAAAAAGATGAGGGCTAGTCAAAATCCTTGGGTGACAGAAGAAATACTGAATTTAATTGATGAAAGGAGAAAATATAAAAATGCAGTAAATGAAGCAGGCAAAAAGGAATACAAACATCTCAAAAATGAGATCGACAGGAAGTGCAAAATGGCTAAGCAGGCGTGGCAGGAGGACAAATGTAAGGCTGTAGAGGCTTATCTCACTAGGGGTAAGATAGATACTGCCCACAGGAAAATTAAAGAGACCTTTGGAGAAAAGAGAGCCACTTGCATGAATATCAAGAGCTCAGATAGAAACCCAGTTCTAAGCAAAGAAGGGAGAGCAGAAAGGTGGAAGGAGTATATAGAGGGACTATACAAGGGCGATGTACTTGAGGGCAATGTTATAGAAAGGGAAGAAGATGTAGATGAAGATGAAACGGGAGATAAGATACTGCGTGAAGAGTTTGATAGAGCACTGAAAGACCTAAGTCGAAATAAGGCCCCGGGAGTAGACAACATTCCATTAGAGCTACTGACAGCCTTGGGAGAGCCAGTCCTGACAAAACTCTACCATCTGTTTGGATTCGGTAGAAATATGGGAACGCATGAGGCAATACTGACCATACAACTTATCTTAGAAAACAGATTAAGGAAAGGCAAACCCACGTTTCTAGCATTTCTAGACTTAGAGAATGCTTTTGAAAATGTGACTGCAATACTCTCTTTCAAATTCTAAAGGTGGCAGGGGTAAAATACAGGGAGCGAAAGGCTATTTACAATTTGTACAGAAACCAGACAGCAGTTATAAGAGTCGAGGGACATGAAAGGGAAGCAGTGGTTGGGAAGGGAGTGACACAGGGTTGTAGCCTCTCCCCGATGTTATTCAACCTGTATATTGAGCAAGCAGTAAAGGAAACAAAAGAAAAATTCAGAGTAGGTATTAAAACCGATGGAGAAGAAATAAAAACGTTGAGGTTTGCCGATGACATTGTAATTCTGTCAGAGACAGCAAAGGACTTAGAAGAGCAGTTGAACGGAATGGATAGTGTCTTGAAAGGAGGATATAAGATGAACATCAACAAAAGCAAAACGAGGATAATGGAATGTAGTTAAATTAAGTCATGTGATGCTGAGGGAATTAGATTAGGAAATGAGACGCTTAAAGTAGTAAAGGAGTTTTGCTATTTAGGGAGCAAAATAACTGATGATGGTCGAAGTAGAGAGGATAAAATGTAGACTGGCAATGGCAAGGAAAGCGTTTCTGAAGAAGAGAAATTTGTTAACATTGAGTATAGATTTAAGTGTCAGGAAGACGTTTCTGAAAGTATTTGTATGGAGTGTAGCCATGTGTGGAAGTGAAACATGGACGATAAATAGTTTGGACAAGAAGAGAATATAAGCTTTTGAAATGTGGTGCTACAGAAGAATACTGAAGATTAGATGGGTAGATCACATAACCAATGAGGAGGTATTGAACAGGATTGGGGAGAAGAGGAGTTTGTGGCACAGCTTGACTAGAAGAAGGGATCGGTTGGTAGGACATGTTCTGAGGCATCAAGGGATCACCATTTTAGTATTGGAGGGTGGCGCGGAGGGTAAAAATCGTAGAGGGAGACCAAGTGATGAATACACTAAGCAGATTCAGAAGGATGTAGGCTCCAGTACATACTGGGAGATGAAGAAGCTTGCACAGGATAGAGTAGCATGGAGAGCTGCATCAAACCAGTCTCAGGACTGAAGACCACAACAACAACAACATGGTACAAAACATACTTATAGGGTAGAAGCGACTTATCATAACCATACCATAATTCCACGTACTTTGCATTCACTGTTGGCATCACACTGAATGGTAACATAATCCAGCCGTTTGCCAACCCTAAATTCTTCCATCAGATTGCCACAGATTTTTGGGTGACTCATCATACCAAATTAGCACAGGAATGTGCAGTTTAGGAGGAGCTGCTGAACCACTGTACCCCATTCTTTTTAATTTCCGACACATAGCCATTGTGTTAGCTGGACAGCTGATAGCGCTTTGGAACTTACAATTGATTCCTTCTGCTGATTTCATGTGATTTTTTACCACCACTCTCTGCAGTGCTCAACAGTCTCAGTCAGTCCGTACATAAGGGCTGTTGTTCTTTTTTTAGCTGCAGCTTTTCCTTTGAATTTCTATTTCACAATCACATCACCAACAGTAGATGTGGGCAGCTTTAGAAGGGTTGAACTGTTCCTGGCATATCTGCCACTCAGGTGACAGCCAATGAGTAGTCCATATTCAAAGTCACTGAGCTCTCCTTACTGACCCATTCTTCTGTTAATGCTTCTCTACTGACAACATTCTACTTCCCACCTCCCTTTACGCTAGCAGGTCCACCTCTTGTGACATTCAGTGGTCAATACCACAGTATGTAGGGGTGCTTGGATACTTTTCACCAGATAGTATATAGTATATACTAGTATATGGTACATATAGAGTATAGTATATACTCTCAAAATTAATTGCTATTTTAGATAGCACATATTCTTAAAGCTAATGAAATTAAGTAGTGCATTCCATACAATCTGTGTACAGTCTACTAATTTACTCATCACCATATCACATACTTTAAATTCATATCATTCATTGTCTTAATGAACAATTATGACATCCTGTAGCATATCTCAGCTCTGCTCTATGTAACATACTGGACCTTGTTGCCTATTTATCCCACTATATGGAAAGAACCAGAGAGAAGGCTGAGCAACGATTCCATTACGATACATCAACATTCTCATTTATGTTATTTTTCAGTTGACCATGATCAGACTTTTAATTATTAAGATGTTTCAGAATTTCTGAGATGATGTGAAGGTATTTTCATATGTTATTGGCATAACGTTATTTTAATTTCATGCAGAACATTAAACACAATATAAACACAATCTTGGTTTTGAAACTGTAATATGTTCCTTTGCCTAAAACTACACACTTACGTTCTCAGAGTTTCAAATGCACCTTGTGGAATGGTTGTATTGGTAAGTATATTGTTCACTGCAACAGTTATTCGGTTGCTTGCTCCAAAATTCAGCAGAGAAGTGATCTCAGATTGAAATGGTAGATGTCCAATATCATGTTCCATCACTCTGTAACCATTCAACCACTAAAAAAAGAAGGGAAATATAAGGTGTCAAACTGTTGCTTCAATGGTTGACCCCATAAGCTAGAAATGTCTGAAAGACCTGAAGGTAATTGAAACTAAATACTGAAATAGTGAAAAGTTTAGCTTTAGGGATCAGAATTGTTTATTGTAGGAGTTTAAATATGGTAGAGAAAGTTCTGGAATTAATAAATAATTTAGAAGGAATGGAGCGGCTACCACCCCCTGCCACATCCACCCGCCCATGACCCAACCCCCGCCCCCTGCCCCCCCCTCCCCCCCCCCCCCCCCCCCCCACCACACACACACACACACACACACACACATGTGCAGCTACGTTGTGCCAGCAAAACACACAATGTTAGAGCTGCAACTTGGCTGGTAGAGTGCACATGAGGTGTTGTGTTAGGAGGAGTGGAAAGAGGGACAAAGAGGTAGGAAGCAGGAGGGGTGGCGAAGGTTACCTGAAAGCTCAGAGGGAGGCAGCAGATGCATGGGGTAGGAATGCCAAACACGGGCCCCAGAGACACTGAGTTTGCTTGTTGAGGCCACGTGGATTATGAGAGCAGAGGTCTGCATAGGTCAGAGAAGCTGATGCCGGGGGTTAAGGACCCAGAGCCACAGATTGTGAAGTAGCCATTGAACTTGAGCATATTGTGTTCATCAGTGTGTGCAACAATAGGGTGATCAACCCTGCTCTTGGACACAGTTTGGCTGTGACTATTTATTCTAATTTACGGCTGGTTGGTGGTCACTTGCACCTATGTAGAAATTGTAGCAGAGCTGGCATATGATATGGCCGCTTTCACATGTGGCCTGCCTCTGATGGAATAGCATAAGCCTGCTGCTGCTCCTACCCCATGAGAGACAAGGCCACCCATGAAAGCAGCCATGTCATGTACCAGCTCTGCTGCATTTGTGCACAGTATTTTATGTAGGCATGATCAGCACCCAGCTACCACCAGAATGAATGGCCATTGTCAAACTGTGTTCAAGAGTAGAGCTGACCACTTAGTGGCAGAACACAACATGCTTCAGTTCAATGGCTGCTTCATAATCTGCACCACTTAGAGCCTTCTGCCCAACACCAGCCTCTGAGCTACGCAGATGAGAGTTGGCCTTGCAACATATTGTCCATTCCCACAGCCTTCCTCTCCTCAGTCTTCAATGACCCACTACACCCTCACTCTCTACCCAACAGCTGCCCTTTCTTCTATACATCACCCCTTCCCAATCCACTCTTCCGTGTCATCATCATCTTATGATGAATGAACTCACCAGCTTCGGCGACTGTGTTCAGTATTCATATCCCAAGCATGTGCTGCTTCTGCCTCACACATTTTCATCTGTTACACATTTTTTCCCCTCTCTGAGCCATCTGCTACCTTTCCACATCTCCTCCTCCAGCTCCCCACTTCTTCACGCTATAGGCACCACACCTGACACAACCCCTCACCCCAGTCTACCTGTTGGACAGCAGTTGCAACATTGTCTCTTCAGCTTGTACAATGTAGCTGTCTAGGTGTGTGTGTAGGGAGGAGGGAGGCAGGTGTATGTGGTTGTGTGTGATCAAAGCAATTATCTGAAAGTTAGCAAAGTTTTCATTCTAAAGAATGCAATCTTGTGGCTGTCAATGACTCAACACTTTCACTATTTGGTGAGTTGTCTTCATTACTTCTAAATTATTTACATAATGTAGACAAATGTCATCTCGTAGAGAAAAATCTCAAACAGTTAGGTTTTAGAACTCGCAGTCTTGGTAATGGTTGTTTTGTGAACAACTTGCACTGCCTTTATTTGGAACAAACCTATAGCAAACCTTTGGAGCAGCACACAGCAATTATTTACAGTTTTTCCCTGAACTCAGTCACAATAGTGCCTCACTGTTAATTTCACTAAATGATTGTTCATATTGTTACCAAAATTCTAACAGTTTGTCATCAGATGGATGGGATACCACTCATAACAAGCATTATAAATAACATTTAACTAGGAGAAGAATAGCTATGTATCATTTTATAACAAGGCCGTATTATGAATTGCCATGCAGCAGCCACACTAAGCAACATGCAGAAAAAGTGCTACACTTATAATTAAGAATATTTGGGCACGTGGCTAAGTGACGACATGCTAGATGCATTACCTGTGTTTACAACAAATCAGTCCAGCTGAGCATCAGAATGATTCCACTGCATTGGCTGTCAATAAATTCTACTTAAACTAATATTTTTGGAGAAGCAAAACAATATATTCTTTATTATCTAAGGAAGTTTTTATGTCCTGATGATTCTGCCATTGATGTTTAACTTATAATGAGCAGCACACTATTTTCACTTGCAGATTTGGAACATAATATAGATTGACAGTTTTCAGTGTAGCATAGATACAGTGAGCCTGTTTCAGATGTAAGCTGCATTGTAAAACAACTATCCCAATTTGGGGACTGTGTTGAAAGGAATAAACATCTTTTAGAGCAACAATAACTAAGGATCTGGAAAGAGGCTGAATCTATGAATGTCACCACACAATCTTCAGCTCTGAGCTCTGTTGTACAAAGCAGGAGGGAGAAGCCAAAAAGTTAAGTAAAATGCCATATATATTTTGCACATGTTGTGGTGCACTTTAATACAAACAAATGTCAAGAGTCAGTCAGGGAAAATTGACATTCATAATCACAAATAACAGATTATGATTCAAGAATTACACATTATGATTTAGAATTTATTAATATTTAAATTAAGTTTAGACAACAGTTAGAGTGGTACTGAACTTTCCACATATTCACAACATTTTAGCAGTGACACCATCCCTAAGAATATCAGTGGCACGAGACAGTTAAATAATGTCATATCTTTATTGTGTCTCACAGTTTCAATAGAAGATTGGAACAATAACTACACACTGTGACACTGAACACTAAATCAGTTTTCTGCACTAATTGCTCATTTTAATATTTCAAAACATAGTTTACTGTAAAAACTTAACAATTTCTATCCTTAAAGTCCCTTTCCAGCTGGCTGAAGCGATAACACAAGAACTTTCAATACTATAAATCATTCTGACTGCAATAACATGTTATTAATGTCAGTTTCCTTTTAGACCATTTTACATATAAAATAAATCAGCCTGAAAACTGTAATGACCTGGCTAAAAGACCATAGGTCCATCTTCAGTACAAAAAAACTGCAGTTCATAATTGAATCAATTGAAATTGTCCTTCTCATGTTACTGGAGGTAGGCTAGCAACAATATGAAAAATACAGATTGCTACTCACCACATGGAGGTGGTGCTGTGTGACAGACAAGCTGAATGAAGAAGACTGCTAGATATTAAGCAGCTATCAGACAAAGTCCTTCATCAGATAGACATAAAAACTCAGTCACATTCACACAAATACAGTTCTCACACATATGGCTGCTGTCATCCTTGTGTGCTAAGACCTGACTGTGAGTGTATCAGAGACAAACTGTGAACTTTAGTGGGGTCACAGAGGAGGTGAAGAAGTAGAGAACGGAAAGTAAAAGACTATGCAGTTGCGCTGGCAGGATAGGAGGCACATGGAGGGCGGGAGTAGGGACAGCAAAGGGAATAAACAGGTGGCAGACAGGGATTACCGAAGACGGAGCCCAGGGGAATTACAGGAATGAAGGATATGTCACACGAAGAGTTCCCACCTGTGCAGTTCAGTAAAGCTGGTGACGGTGGGAAAAATTAAGATGGCACAGGCTGTGAAGCTGTCACTAAAGTGAAGCACATTGTATTGGATGTCATGTTCAGCAACTGTGTGGTCCAACTATCTCTTGGGCAGAGTTTTCTGTGGCTGCTCACATGGACAGAGAGCTTGTTATAATGCTCACATAAAATGCAGCACAGTGGTTGTAGTTAGATGGCCCTGCCTTTGGTTTGGTATGGGGTAGGACACAGTTTTGACAGGGTGGGATTAGGAGTAAAGGGTGGATGTATCGGACAGGTCTTGAATTTAGCTCAATAGCAGGGTTTGAGAAATCAGGCAATGGGTTGGGAGTAGAGGTGGAATAGGGGCATACAAGGATATTGCATAAGTTCAATGGATGATGGAATATCACTGTTGGAGGGGTGGAGAGGATAGTGGGGAAGATATTTCTCATTTTAGGGCATGATGAGGGGTAATGAAAACCAAGATGGAGAATGTGATTTAGTTGCTCAGTCCTGGCTGGTACTGAGTAATGAGAGGGGTGCTCCTTTGCAGCCTGATATGGAGGGCATGCTAATAGGTGGCTGTGGAGACAGGGCAAAAGAGATCTTTTCTGAACAAGATGGGGAGGGTAATTTTGGTTTGAGATGACCTCCATGAGACCCTTGGCATGTTTGGAGAGGGACTACACATAACTACTCATGCAGTGACCATGAGTGACTAGGCCGTATGGCCTTTGGCCCTCTCCCCTTACCCACAAACCACTTTCACCCAGTTCTGCACCAAGCAGGCCACTACCCCGTAATCCCTATGTCACTGCACACTCCCACGGACAGCGCTAGAGTCTTAGCCTATTCCTACTCTGCTGTCCCCCCCCCCCCCCCCCCCGCTCCCCCTCTGTCTGCACTACACCCCCTCTGTACCCTGCTATTCACACTGGCAAAGATCACTGCTCACCTTAGATCCAGTTGTAGTCAGGCCCTAATGCCTGGAGATGATAGTGGCCAAGTGTCTCTGAGAGTTGTGCTTATGTTAATGTATGTCAGTTTTGTTGTCTACTTCTTATGAACGTCTTAGTCCAAGAGCTGAATTATATCTAGCAGTCTTTTTCATTGTGTCAGTTTTCTACTGAACACCTGCTATATGTGGTGAGGCAGTCTACCATTTTCATATTGTTGTTATTCCATCCTGGACATCCACTGTTTGGAATTAAACTAAACTAGATAATGATGCACATCTTACAGTATTCATGTAGATTATTATATAATGGTTTATGAGCTTCAAGCATGTAAAATGAGTTCAGTGGGCTCTATAATAGATCCAAATCGTCAACTAACCATCTCCAGACTCAAGAAAACAATATTGTTACATATTTTTACTTGTGTCATAGAAAATTAGCCTGTTAAAAGATTACATGGTGAGATCACTGAGAGGTCAGTAACACTGTAAAAGTAATTTTCAGCCAAGTAGATGCATGTTATAACAACTTTAGCTCTCATAGGAACTTAGGTGAATGTCCCCACAGTACAATTCTGGCTGTGCATGTTTGGCAGTGCAAATGTCAAGCAGCAATTCTCCTGGAAGGTGATGTAACCTCACATGATCACTGTCCAGGCAGTTTGTTATCAGTAGTCCATTCACAATGGTCCAAGGAGCTCTACAATTCTGGCTGATGATGCCTTTTATTTAAGAAGTTGTCTTCTGAAGAGAGATTTTTTCACTAACTAGTAATGAACAGCTTGCCCCAAAGCATTTGTCTCTCCCTCCACTGTTAACTGAATGACAGATTGCTACCTACTCTACTGTACTGCCAGAGCAAGTTGCGAGCATCTAGACTCTTGCATGAGACCTCAATACCTAATATCTTGTCATCTGTTGGCTGTTTTACTAATGACCATACATGATGTACTACCAGTGATGGCAGTATGGGAAATTCGTTCATGGAGAGCATAATAAATAATCTGCATGACTGGCACCTTTACATTTCTATCATACAGCACTGTATAACATCCTTTTGACATTAGGTGTGATCATTGCCAGGGCAGAGGGGTGGAAATAGAGTTCTGGTATGGGAATAAACTTTCCAATTTATAATTTTCTAATTTATTGAAACTGTATGGCACATCAGCATCAATCAGACTGAAAAAAAATATTAACTAAAAATTTTGAACTAGTGGTAGGCCTACATTCCTGTAGCCAAATCAGTGATTCACAAAGGCAGATAGGCAAAAACAAAGTGGTGGTCTAATTTGAATTTCACATCATTCCAAGATGCACAGTTATCTGGTGGTGGTAAGCACTTGCCTTCCTTCAGTCAGTAAACTAATTTGTTTGGGGATGCAGGGCATGGCATTTGTAACACAAGCAGTGAATAGCCATAGGTGAAAGTGACATTCAGGTATAATGACTCAAGGACTGTGTTGAAGCTGGTTGGCTCACCACTCTCAAAGCACAGACCCACAAAATGTCTCCAGGTAGCCTATATAAGAACAGTCAACATTGGATACTTTTGGCCAAACTTTCTGTCTGCAGCACTAGGCGAGAAAGCATTTGAAATGGTTAAATTCACAAATCAGGTTACTGACCACTTCAGCAGAGTAGCAGACACTGCCAAAGCGCAGCCAGACACGTGTGTCTCTGCTCCCCCAGGATCGTGGCACGAAGAAGCTCCGGTCATACCAGACGAGCCCCACATGGTCACGCACCTCCTTCAGTGTTGTCACGTCATTGTAGCTGGCAGGCACTGGCATAGTCAGCACACCACCAGTCTGAAGCAGAGGAATAACATGCACTGTAAATTGGCAGTTACATGGGTGGTAGTAAAGCAGAGAGTTCAGTGTCTGAGTCCTACTACAATATCTTCCAACATGAATACTTGGTTCAAATGGCTCTGAGCACTATGGGACTTAACATCTGTGGTCATCAGTCCCCTAGAACTCAGAACTACTTAAGCCTAACTAACCTAAGGACATCACACACATCCATGCCCGAGGCAGGATTCGAACTGTAGCGGTCACGCGGTTCCAGACTGAAGCGCCTAGAACCGCACGGCCACACCGGCCGGATGACATGAATACTTCTCTTGATTCTATTATTAGTTTTCGATTATACTGTATGGTGAAAACAGTTCGCTATCTATTTATCTTTCCGTCAGTCTCTTTTCAATAATACCCAACATTTTTATGGTTGCTGATGCAGCAAGTCTAATTCATAAAACATTAAAGTTAGCGACTCCCTTAGCGAATTCATGTGTTGGATAGACTGATCCATCCGCCAGTCTTGTGTTGATTTTGGGGAATTTCTCACAGTCGTTTACGCAAATTGTGGGCTGGGATTTCATCTTCTCTAACAAGTGGTACACAGAAACATGCGAAGTAGATCATCATTTCCTTCATCATAGCAATCGAATTTCCATTTCCCTCAGTAAATATAACAGAAGCGTACTGTGCACAACTTCCTATCTGATGTTAAGAAGACATTCTGATGACAGAAGAGGTTCCTGGCCATGAAGATAAAGAATTTAAATCAAGAAAGAGCAGATGCCCACTATGCGAACACACCGAAAAATAGAAAACAATGAGAAAGAGGATGAAGAAGAATAACATTTGTCAGATACGTCAGAGGCGTTCTTTGCTGTTCGTACGATGAGCAGTCATATAAGTAACGAGGTTAGTGTCTCTTTTGTCATATGAAAACCGTTATGCAAACTACGTCTATCGCATTTAAACAGCAGTTACTATTTGTAAACGGTATTGTATCTAAGTTTGTGAATTTGCACAACTGTCTGCAGTTTCGAGAATATACTGTAAATACCGTTACTCATACAGGAATGATCCTTATAGAACAAAGGAAGTCTCCAGTGGCTTTGATCGATCAGTTTATTGCAAACTTGATTTTGCTGTTCGCCAGATAATCAATTGTAAGAGGACTTACAGCAGCTTGGGTAACTTATAAGTGGTTTTCCACTGAGTCGGCAATTCAAGAGGAAAGTGTTAAATGAAAGATAGGCCTAGGTGCGACTGTGGCAACTCTTACTGAAGTTGCATCGGCGTGTAGTGTGCAGTCGGCTCGCAGATGGATTTCCAACTCGTTTAATATGCTCGCAATCGACCCGTGATTGCGACCGTTGGATTCGTAATTTTTCTTTTCTGCCTGAATTTTATATCAACTGAATAATTCTGTACTCTTTCTTTGCAACGGCTGAACGAATCAATCGCTAGGGCCTCTTCACCTATGTGGGAAACCACGAAAAGTCTCAGTTTTATACAGTATACAAAAATAAATGAGATGGGTACAGGAAGCTTATGTTCGGTTATTGATTCCTTTACCTTACATACGTCAGAATCTGTTCTTTCCACTGACAAAAAACATTTCTGCGTGTCATTTCCACTGAGGGTGCGCAAGAGTTCCACCATTTTCGTCCGACGTCAGTGCACAAGCACACTATGTAGTAAACTGCTCGACCACCCGAACATAGTATACGGATCTTGATAAAACATAACATATCGTACTTCCTCGGATGCTGGGATCGTGAAGTTGTTCTGTCATATGCTAACGACAACATACTTCTCGCACCGCGACGGAAGGTACGAGATGACGGATTGCACAGCGATGAGAACGCCACTGTCTCCGGCAGACAAGAATTTCTTCACCAAACACTTTGAGGAGCAGTCTCTTGCTTCCTATGATACATTGATGACACCTCCCTGATATGGCCTCACGGTGAAGATGCACTACAGAAGATCACAGGAACGGCGTAGATTGTGAAAATGCACTGCAGAAGATCACATGAACGGTATACACTCCAACATTAAATTTACTATGGGGATGCAGAAGAATGTCAAGACCATTCTTGGATGCTTTAGCTGAGAGCAAGACAGGCGGCCGGCTTGGTCATTCAGTGCACGGGAAACCAACGCACACCGATCGGTACGTGAACGCCAGTAGTTTTCACCATCCTGTATACAAGAAAGCGGTCCTGATCTTGTTAGTACACTGAGTAAACATTATTTCCGGTGACGCTCACTTTCAGTCTGAATTGCAGCATTTGAGATGCGTGTTCAGAGAAGACGACTACAGCAAGAGAGACATTGCACATTCTTTCAGGTGCCGGCAGAAGAGGCCAAGCCGGCTGCAATCCTGGCATACCGTAGAGCAACGAGCAGCAAGTTACGAAATGTGCTGCAGAGATATGGACTGAGACAACTGTTCCAGCACGCCCCCAAGATACGAGAAGTGTTGCGCGCTGTGAAAGACGACATAGCTGTTCGAGTGCCCGATGTCCCTTGCGAATGGATCAGAATCTACTTAGATAAGGCTCATCCCAAGAATTGCCCCCGGTGGGCGCGCCCGCGCCCCGCGGGCGCAAGGCAGTGTAGTTTAGCGCCCCGTCCGCGACCGTGTGTCGCTAGTGTCGCCATAGGAGCGAGAGTGAGATAGCACAGCACTGCTCTGCGCTGGACTGTTCTGCGGTCAGATACAACGTAAACAAGGTAACAGAGGCGGCGCAGCTCTGCAAAAGCGGTCCACGAGCGGTAAAACAAGCAAACCATTTACTGTTTAGATAACAACCAGTGTTCGTGTGGCAGAATTACTACGAAAAGCCTTGGAAAATAATATTCAAAACACACGTCCCTACTGTCGCCATCCACCCCCACCGCCCTACCTTACCCCCACAGGCCGTTCTCCTCCTCCGTGAATCCCGTCGTCTCTACCGTGCCTTCCTCTGCACGCGTGACCCGGACACACTACGACGCCACCGGCAACTCCAGCGACACATTCGAAATTTGCTCGCGGCCAAGAAACGCCGGGACTGGCGACAGACATGCACCCGTTTAAATGCTACCCTACCAATCAACTCGTCCAAGTTCTGGTCGGCCTTCCGTCGCCTTACCGGAACTAAACCCTCCCCCTATTATCCTCTTCTCCATGATGATCACCCTTTCCCTGACTCCCTTAGTAAGGCCAATCACTTTGCCTCCTACCTCTCTGATGTATTTTCCATCCCCTATGATCCCCAGTTCGATTACTGCCTCTTCCCGGATGTCCACGATCGAACTGACACCTCCGTCCCTCCCCTCGCTCCTGGTTTCCAGTACTTGGACAACATTGCACACACAGAACTCAATGCCCCTATCACTACACAGGATCTCATTGCTACACTCCGCACAAAACGCAACACCGCTCCTGGTCACAATCGTGTCACCTACTGTCACCTTCGTGAAGCTCCTGTCTCTTTCCTCTCCACCCTGGCCAGGCTCTACAATGTAGTCCTGTCCACCGGTTACTACCCCGACCTGTGGAAAACCTCCCGTATCCTCATGTTCCTTAAACCTGGCAAACCGCCGTCCGCCATCTCCTCCTACCGTCCCATCAGCCTTACCTCGGTCTTCAGCAAGGTCCTGTAATCTATCCCCATCCGACACATCCACCAGCATCTCCGCCAGCACCGCCTCCTTCCCGTTACCCAGTGTGGCTTTCGGCCGTCCTTCTCTTCCGACGACCTTCTCCTTCACCACACTCATCTCCTTTCTGAACAGCATAATTCCTGTCGCTCCGCAATATTCCTCTCCCTGGACCTCGAACATGCATATGACCGCGTATGGCATTCCGGTCTCCTCTTCAAGCTCCCAACCTTCGCCCTTCCCATTAACTACGTCCGTCTGATCGGCTCCTTTCTCTCCCGCCGTCCTTCCTATGTCACCATCCATAACACAGATTCCTACACCTTTTTCCCCTCTGCCGGTGTGCCCCAAGGCTCCGTCCTCTCCCCCCTTCTGTACCTTTTGTACACGGCGGACATGCCGCAGCCGTCAGCCCCCGTCCACTTTCTCCAGTTTGCCGATGACACCGCCTTCCTTGCCCTTGCCCCCACCCTACAGCGCTCCCAACACCTTCTCCAATCCCATCTTGACCGGTTCACCGCTTGGTGCAACCAGTGGTTGCTCAAGGTCAATCCCTCCAAAACCCAGGCGATCATTGTAGGCAAAACCACCCCTTCCTTCCGCCTCCTTGATTTCTATCTCGCCATCTATGGCCATCCTATCGCCCTCACTCCCACCCTTAAGTACCTTGGCGTCACCCTCGACCGTCGCCTCTCCTGGACTCCCCCCCTCCGGACAATCCAAGCCAAGGCACGCTCCCGCCTCAGTCTCCTCAAGCTCCTCTCTGGCCGTACGTGGGGTCTGGACCCCTCCACCATCCTCCACACCTATAAGTCCCTCATCCGCCCTATCCTTTGTTATGCCCATCCGGCTTGGATCTCCGCCCCCCCTACCTTTTATAAATCCCTCCAAATCCTTGAACGTCATGCTCTCCGCCTCGCCTATCGCATCCGTCTCCCCTCCCCCACGCGGATCCTGTACAATCTCATCCCCTTCCCCCACCTCCTCCTTTTCCTTGAAAGGATACGGATCCTGTACACCTCCCGCAAACTCGATCCTCCTCACCCGCTCGTCTCCCCGATCCTCTCCCACCCCCGCCTGCTGCCACGCCTGTATTCGCACGTCCCACCCGGTCTCCATCTCTCCACCCTCCTTACCCTCTCCCAAGGTGGCTTCCGCCAGCTCCCCCTCCCTTATGATGTCCTCCTCCCCTCCATCTACCCCTCCTATCAACTTTGACCCTGCCCCACCCCCCACTTCCGGTGTCCTTTCCTTTGGGCACCCTCCCTCCCTTCTCTTCCCTTCCCTTCTCTTTCCTTTTCCCATGTCCCCTCCCTCCACCCCTCTTCCCCCGGGTTTCCCCTCCCCCTTCCTCCCTCCCCCCTTTCTCCCCTGCCCGTGGCATCTCTGCTCTCCCCTCTCGCTCTCCCACTCCCCTTCCTCCTCCTCCACTCTTGGCAGGTCCCCGGACTCGCACACGCATAGTGAACATTCACGCGCCGGAGATCGTCGACATCAGTATCTCGTGTGTGTGCTTCATTTTGTGTTTCGTGCAGTTACGACTCCACTGTTCACATGTGCCATCGCCGTTCTCCGTGTTTTGTGCGCCGTGTCCACGAGTGTTAGTGTTTTTATCGTCCAACGTGAACGGCTTCATGTTTATTGTTTTTTTGTATCTCCATTTTTTGCCCGCCGTTTTTTGTATTGTCTGTATCACCTCTATGTCATGTTTTTGTTCCACTTAAGGCTGAAGAGCAGCGTCATGTGCTGCTGCCAGCCCGCCTGTATAGGTGATTAAAATTACAATAAAGGAAAAAAAAATATCAAAAACACGAATCGAAAAACAACATAGTAGTATTCTGACATACAGGTTGATTCTATTAGTACTGCACATGCACACTCGTCATATGTTTAATAGGCGTCTTCTGAAAAATATATCAGTTTCTTAAATGAACTAGAGTCATACTCTATTTTAGAAATAATTTCATGTAAGGCATATAGAGTCTCATTCCTGCTGTTAGTAGTTGTAAGTAAACATTTTTTGTTGTACTTCTTGCTACAGCTTTTTGCATCCCTTTTCAGGGTTTAGAAATCGGATGCTTAGTTTGCAGTTTTGTACGTAATAATTTTAACTGACCAAGTTTGAAAACAGAATTAACGTTATAAAGCTCTTCAATTCCTACAGTCAGAATTGTTGTAGAAGACGATTAACATTTTATATGTTTTTCTTTTTCGAGGAAACGATTTTCTCTAGGTTTGGTGCAATATTCAATATTCCGCGAGACTGCTAAGCTCAAAGAATTAGTCAAACTTTTATCGCCAAGTAACGAACGGTTCTTAGTTTTAGCAAGCTTTAACAGAAAGAAAAAGTGCTCACAAATATTGAGAGAACTTTGGCCGAGTGCTTGTGCAAAAGAGGATATTTCTCTCGTGGAAGACAGCTGTAAAAGTCATGCAGAGTTTTACACATAAGAAAGCGGTCCTTCATGCGGATATCGCTCTGCAGGTCAATCAGCTCTACTTGAAGCACTTGCGAGACGTCCTCTGCCCGAAGGGAAAGCTGGCGAACAAATATATCTAAGGCCAGTTGAAGCTCACTTATCTCCAAAACTGTTTTCAAACTGTTCTCGTAATTCGAAAATGATTTGAACATAATCCGAAAAATCCACATCTTCCTTAACGCTGTCTAGTGCGGGAAAGTGAGCACAATTCTTCTCGCGCAACTGTTTTTCCCACAAAATAAGATTTTTTTTTTTTTTTTTTTTTTTTTTTTTTTTTTTTTTTTTTTTTTTTTTGCCGGCGGCGGTGGCCGTGCGGTTCTAGGCACTTCAGTCCGGAACCGCGTGACTGCTACGGTCGCAGGTTCGAATACTGCCTCGGGCACGGATGTGTGTGATGTCCTTAGGTTAGTTAGGTTTAAGTAGTTCTAAGTTCTAGGGGACTGATGACCTCAGATGTTGAGTCCCATAGTGGTCAGAGCCATTTGAACCATTTTTGAAGATTTTTTTGAAATGCTTGAATCGTCTGAACTAAATCAACTACAGTGAGATTTTCGCCTTGGAGTGAATAGTTCGAAGTATTTAAATGAGCACTAAGATCACTCAAAAAAGCCAAATTCGCCACCCACATACGATCACAAAGTAATTCTCCTGGACATCCTTTCATTTCCAAAAAGGTATTTATTTCGCCCCTCAAGGTGAAAAACCGATGAAGCACTTTTCCTCTGCTCAGCCATCTTACTTCGGCGTGGTAGGGGATGTCGGGGTATTCTGCTTCGATATCAGCCAGAAATTCTTTAAATTGACGGTGTGAGTCCATGCGATCGAAGATAATTAACCGTTCGAAGAACTGTGTCCATAATATTTTTTATGTTGAAAATCTTCGTACAAAGTGCCTCTTGGTAGATTATCAGACAATGGACTGCCGCGAATAAGGAACAGCCGACTTCAGCCATTTTTGACCTGACAAAACTCAGAAATCCAGTGCGTATCCCTCGTAGCGCAAGGGCTCCATCCGTTGTTAGACTGGTCAGACGTTCCCATTTTAAACCCATTGACTCTAACATGTTTTCCACGGCTAGAAAAATATCCAAACCCATGGTTGTGTCTTTTAATGGTATAAGGTCGATAAATTCTTCGGTGACACGCAGATTGTCGTCAACACCTCGAATGAATATGACGAGCTGAGATATACCCGCAACGTCCGCGGACTCGTCAAGAGCAATAGAAAATGAAATGAAGTTTGCCGCTCTCTCCATTAATTGCTGTTCCAATCTGAGGCCGTATCTTCGACTCGGCGAGCAACAATTTGAGGCGAAAGAGCTATTTTTTTGAAATTTTTCCGTGAGGTCTGCTGGACAAATACAAGCCGAGTCGACCAGGCAATCCTTGATGTGATTCCCAGCCGCAAAGGGTTTCCCTGCTTTCGCAATTCTCAGCGAGCAATTGTAACTGAAGCGCAAACTTATCCCACCTGTGTCCTGCTCCTACCACGGCAAAAAGAGAAAATACAATTAATTTTGTACAATCCTGTTTTTAAACACTTTTATCATTTTAACAGCTGTTTCATTCATTGAAACTCAAATAAAAAACTAACAAAAAAAAGTTTGGTTTTTGGTGTGTTTTCACCCAGTTCCCCCGAAAAGCGGCCTTAGACGTTATCCAGGACAGCGAAATGTGGTCGCAAAATAAATTTTTATCTGTTGGAATATCTGCGTTTTAATTCATTTAAAACATAGATCAAACTACAATATATGTTTTCCCATCCATAAAAATACAAATATACAAAAACAAAGAATGACTCTTAATGACACTTTGCTGCCCGAGAGAGCGTTTGAGACGGCTTTTCAGAAAGTGGCAAAAATAACGCACGTGAAACTTTTTCTTATGTCTGTGCGACGCGATTTAATGCAACCCAGGTATAAGAACTAACCGAAAAGAAATGTTCCTTGTTGCTGACAATCTGATATTCGATAACTGGCAAAATATAGCTTTATTTATCATCTTTATAAATTACAAAGAGTCATACGATAGGAAACACTTACTTCACTGTAATGCTGCTTGAAATTTTCTTTCAGCTCTTCAAGCGTTGATTGGCTTTCGTCTTGCGACAAATTTTCGAACTGATATTTGTGACAGGTATTAAAGTGCCGTTCAATCGAGTACTTTTTCTAAATACATGAGGTTCCGATGTCATACTAAACATTTGGCATGATTTTCGACAGCAGTACAAATGAAATTAATTTCCCACTCGGGTTTTAATAGTGCGGACGCGCCGCTCCTCTTTCTTTTTGTCTGCTGCTGTTGACCATCCATCTCGATCCACTGTAGCCTTATGTTTGTTGCCTAACGGCTTTGTGTCGCTTTTGACCGCTGCTGGCGCGTACAGGGGCATGGCGAGGCGCGGCCACTGCGCCAACATGCTAATTCGCCCGGGGCGCTGGCTGTGGGCGATCGCGGGCGCTGACGCCCCGGGGGCACAGTTTGGACGAGCCTGGCTTAGATCAAACAATTCGCACAGTTGTGGAGCGTTGTAGTGAGCACAAACGGCATAATAAACAAAGGAAGGTTGTGAAGTCAGCCACAGCTAAGCATTACCCGGAAAGAGGACATAAATGCAATTTGTAAAGACGAGAGTCTCGACTCATGCGTTATCGTATTGGAGTTCCGTTGTAAAGGAAGTGGCCGCCAATAGAATAAACAGTAACCATTTTAGCAGAACTAGGGAGAGACGAACTCTGGGTATCGAGCAAAAGCAAAGACGGTTAGCTTACACTTGTAGCAAAGCAACAGCGGCAGTTTCAAACCTGGCGCCGGCCCCTCGCTCCACATGACGTCACTGGTCCTGCGGCCGAGGCCTACGAGAAAGGAAGGCCGTGGCGCGTACGTCACGAAAGTAGGTCTGCGCTCGCTCGCTCGCCCGCTCAACTCAGCAGACAAACTACATTGCTACACCTGTTAACTCGTAACTAGGCGTGTACGTTGAAACGAGAATTGCATCTTCTACTGGAGTCCTCTATCATGGAGTCTTAGTGTTATTAGTCCTACAATGATTGGAAGTCCATAGGCCTACTTATCTACATCTACATCCACACCCCGCAAGCCACCTGACGGTGTGTGGCGGAGGGTACGTTGAGTACCTCTATTGGTTCTCCCTTCTATTCCATCTCGTATTGTTCGTGGAAAGAAGAATTGTCGGTATGCCTGTGTGGGCTCTAATCTCTCTGATTTTATCCTCATGGTCTCTTCGCGAGACATACGTAGGAGAGAGCAATATACTGCTTGACTCTTCGTGAAGATTTGTTCTCGAAACTTCAACAAAAGCCCGTACCGAGCTACTGAGCGTCTCTCCTGCAGAGTCTTCCACTGGAGTTTATCTATCATCTCCGTAACGCTTTCGCGATTACTAAATGATCCTGTAACGAAGGCTGCTCTCCGTTGCATCTTCTCTATCTCTTCTATCAACCCTATCTGGTACGGATCCCACACTGCTGAGCAGTATTCAAGCAGTGGGCGAACAAGCGTACTGTAACCTACTTCCTTTGTTTTCGGATTGCATTTCCTTAGGATTCTTCCAATGAATCTCAGTCTGGCATCTGCTTTACCGACGATCAACTTTATATGATCATTCCATTTTCAATCACTCCTAATGCGTACTCCCAGATAATTTATGGAATTAACTGCTTCCAGTTGTGACCTCCTATATTGTAGCTAAATGATAAGGGATCTTTCTATGTATTTGCAGCACATTACACTTGTCTAGATTGAGATTCAATTGCCATTCCCTGCACCATGCGTCAATTCGCTGCAGATCCTCCTGCATTTCAGTACAATTTTCCATTGCTACAACCTCTCGATATACCACAGCATCATCCGCAAAAAGCCTCAGTGAACTTCCGATGTCATCCACAAGGTCATTTATGTATACCGTGAGTAGCAACGGTCCTACGACACTCCCCTGCGGCACACCTGAAATCACTCTTACTTCGGAAGACTTCTCTCCATTGAGAATGACATGCTGCGTTCTGTTATCTAGGAACTCTTCAATCCAATCACACAATTGGTCTGATAGTCCATATGGTCTTACTTTGTTCATTAAACGACTGTGGGGAACTGTATCGAAAGCCTTGCGGAAGTCAAGGAACACGGCATCTACCTGTGAACCCGTGTCTATGGTCCTCTGAGTCTCGTGGACGAATAGCGCGAGCTGTACGGCTGTACTGGTGTACAATAAAATTAAAATCATCCCAAAATGATTATCAGGTGCATAAGGCACCACTTCTTGTATGAAGTGAGGACTGTTATGCAGAAAAGACTAAATGCTGTAAACAAGCCGTTATACCATTTATATCGTTTATTAATCTTAAATTAAATTTTGTTGTAGGACTGTTAATCAGTAAGACTTCATAATAGCAGATTCCAGTAGAAGATGCAATTCTCGTTAGTACGTACACGCCCAGCTGCGAGTTAACAGGTTTAGAAACGGATTTTGTCTGTTGAGCTGAGCGAGCGAGCGACTTCAGGCCTACTTTCGTGACGTACACTTCACTCCGGCCTCTCTGACTGGTTCTAGATGCTGCAATTGTGCCCATATAATCGGAATATCGTGCCAGCACTGGCAGTCAGATGTGTTTTACTCCTTACGACGATGGTAGAGAGAGCCATTCAAAGCTAAAGTGAAAAAAGCTACATCCTCTTATATCTTTGGAATGTGATGTAGTTAAATCAGTAGCATAATTAAGAGGCTCCAGATCAGAAGATATTTATGGTTTCTCAAATTTTGTGATAAAAAAAAAAAGATTTAATGTCATTCCCTCTCTGCACACTTAAAACTGAATGTTTGTCAGTGGTATTTTTCAAGAACATCTGAAAAAGATTGTAGTCGTTCCTTTACACAAAAAGAGTGACAATCCTGCACTAATAATTATCGTCCAATTTCTGTGGTATCTATGTTCTCAAGAAAAAGTTGAATATTGTAAGCAAGTTTACGCGCATTTGACAAAAAACATATACTGACTACGTCTCAATATAGTTTTAGGCCCAAATTATCAATAGTTACAAAAAAAAAAAAAAACACTCCGTCTTCAGGCCACAAGTGGCCTACCGGGACCACCCGACCGCCGTGTCATCCTTAAGGGAGGATGCGAATAGGAGGGGCGTGGGGTCAGCACACTGCTCTCCCGGTCGTTATGATGGTATTCTTTACCGAAGCCGCTACTATTCGGTCGAGTAGCTGAGTGCACCCCGAAAAATGGCAGCAGCGCAAGGCAACTGGATGGTCACCCATCCAAGTGCCAGCCACGCCCAACAGCGCTTAACTTCGGTGATCTCACGGGAACCGGTGTATCCACTGCGGCTAGGCCGTCGCCCTATCAATAGTTACAGCCTTTGAAAATGTTTCTGGTGTGAAATCCGTTTCTGAATCCAAATTATCTGCTGAAGTCACACTAGTGAACTTGAGCAAGGCATTTGGTTTTGTAAACCACAGATGGTGTCACGTCATTAGGGACCTGGACTCTCCCTCATTACATCCTATCTCTGTAACAGGAAATAAACTGTAAGCTACCATGGTCAAAATTCTTAGTTTCTGAATGTTACTGGACGTGATTCCCAAGGATGAGTGTTCGGGCTACTACTGTTTATAATATGTATAAATGACCTGCCCAGTAACTTGCCTGCAAATCTGAGCTTTATGCAGTTGATACAACTTTATCAATTCTGGGAAGGACTTAAATAAACTGAAGGGGCAAAGTAAACATTTTATTTATTTATTTATTTATGCATTTATTTTACCTGGCAAGATTATCCATTATGTTGTTTGAAGTCAGTGAGTTAGCTATTAACTATGAAAAGACTGTAAATATTTTTTTCAGTTCATCCTATCATGGGGCTGAGTCCACTTCTACCAACCTGCTTGGCGTACACCTTGATACAAAGTTAACTTGGGAGAGTCAAATAGACTACATAGCTCGAAAAATTTCACGAGTTACCTATCTACTCAAAAAATTACACACATCTGTTTTTGAAAAACTTCTGATTAACTTCTATTATGCCTTCTTTCATTGTTGTTTAAACTATGGCATTCTTCTAACGGGTGATTCTCGAGGGGCCATGAAATTTTTTTATTTGGCAGACGAAAGTCATCAGGAGCATCTCTGGGATTACCAAAACTAATATAACACTTAGGCTAATTCCAAAGAATTACAGGCAATGATAGTTCCATCTCTTTTTATATACAGCTCCCTCCTAACATAAAAGAAAACCTTGACAGCTGTAATCTTAAGCTGCACATTCCTAACCACTATACTCGTCAACCTTTAAAGACAGACATACTTACAACTAGATTAAAAAAAAGACGACAAAGCAGTTACGAATGCGTAGGAATAAAGCTTTTCAACACTTTACCCGTGCAGGCACATGCTGCCTCTTTAAATATCTTTAAAGATAAGATCCAAAACTGGCTAAAAGAGATACCTTTTTCCACTCGTAAAGAATTTGAAACTCTTCAAAAATAGACCAGATTTACTAAATAACTCGTACTACTGCTTGCTTGTACCTCCTTTCTACGCTTTTCTGCCTACTCTGGTATCTTGTCTTATGTATGTAATGAAAGTGCAAGTAACTAAATAATTTTCAGCTCACACTTTACTGTTAACCAAATTGGGAAAAATTTGTGTATGCCCTCTATTCTTATATTATGAGAGACTTAGTAAGTAACTTAACGATGTTTAGTTTCATATTTAACCATTAACCGTGGGGATAGATCTTTATGTATCGCCTGTACTGTTTTATCCTGCATGTTCTTTTATTATGTGTACTTTAATTATATGTAGTATCATAGCGCATGTAAGTCCGCGGGACTTTGTGTCAGCAGTGCTCTATTACACCTGCATCGTGCAACTGCCAGAGAATTAGTTGCTGACTGGCCAATATCCATGACGTCATAAGAAAAGCATAATAAAGTCCGTAACAATGTCGCCTGGGGCTCGGCCTGCCAGGAGCACTATTGACATTTAAGCTGTGCTCTTAGGTTCGTGCCAAACCACACCGTCGGAAATCGAGAAATATTCGGAATACACCCAAATGCTTGTGACAACTCGCAGCAATTTCATCTTTCGTCTACTAATCAGACTGAAGTTACAAAATCGAACAAACCCATTCTTGAGGCAGCGCGCTCTTATATGTAAATATTATCGAATATTGCAGAACAGAATTCTATTACGTTAATACGAAAACCCTAAAATCCATTACGAATGCGAAGACGAAAATAAAATTAGCTGGTAATAGGACGTCAACCTACTGCCTTCAACTCCATAGCTCCGCGCCTCTACTTTTCATGCTACGGTTAGCTCATGTAACTACAGTCATTATTCCTCATCTTACGATTTCCTAACTACTTTTACCACTGATGTGTTGTTAGTTGAAACTTATTTATAAAAAATCGTACCAAGAATGACGTGTTTGTCTTCAACGCACCATTGCCTTGAAACGACATACGAAATAACACAAACTTATAATACAAACACAATCAAATACGACTAAATCCAATCGAGAAACCAAATGCTATAGAATTTCATGGTTACACCGAGTTGCACTACGACTTTGTGAACGTTAGCCAATCAGCATTACCCTTGGCGTCCTCAAGATGCAGTACTCGACTACACGTGATAAGACTTGGACACATTTACTCTGGATATCAGCGCTGCCGAGGGCTGTATCGTGCACGACACTCTGAACTTGGTCACGTTATTGCATCCTGTGATAAACGCTGAGCTTTTGGAGCTCCAAGTGTCAGTTCGTTCTATTTCATTTATTTTCTTGTAGCCTTTAATTTTTCATTATACAGAAATCTGGCGATTTAGACTGTATTAATATAGGATATTGTAACTGTGAAAGTGCTTTTTTATTGCTATAGCTTACAGCACATCCTAATACACTATGAGAAATAGTTGCTTAGTATTACATCTACATCGGTACTCCCCAAGCCATTGTATAGTGCGTGGCGAAGCGTATCCCGTACCACTACCAGTCTTTTCCTTTCCTGTTCCGCTCGCAAATAGAGCGAGAGAAAACCAACTGCCTATAGGCCTCCGTATGAGCCCTAATTTCTCGAATCTTATGTTCGTGGTCTTAACGCGCAATGTATGTTGGCGGCAGTAGAATCGTTCAGCAGTCAGCTTCAAAAACCGGTTCTCTAAATTTTCTCAATAGTTTTCCTCGAAAAGAACGTCGCCTTCGCTCCAGGGATTCCCATCATTTATTGTTTGTAGTACCTTGTGTCCACCTGTGAAGTTAGCCAAAAAGGAAGTATTTTACCGTCTTTAAAATTGCGGAGACGGTAAAAAATGTTCAAATGTGCGTGAATTCCTAAGGGACCAAACTGCTGAGGTCATCGGGCCCTAGACTCACACACTACTTAAACTAACTTATTCAAAGAACAACACACATACCTATGGCCGAGGGAGGACCCGAGCCTCCGGCGGGAGGGGCCGCGCAATCCGTTACATTACGCCTCTAACCGAGCAGCCACTCCGCGCGGCAAGACGGTAAACTGAAGGGGGCCTTGTAAATTCGACAGGCTTCTACTGCACAAGAATTGTTACGTCAGTGTTGCTTCGTTTAAAAAATTTAGCTTCAGGGTGGACGACATGTCAATATTAGATGAAACAGGCCCACTGAGAACCAGGAAGAATTTCCTGCGCGAAGCTGTTTTTATTTCAGTTTCACTTCGCAGTTTAGCTATGTCCCTATTCAGACTTCACAGTATTTCCCATAGCTTACGTTCAATCTTCCATCATCTTATTCCACATGCTAGATACGCAATGCCAACGGCCTTGCCGCCAGTGGTAACACCCGTTCCCGTCAGATCACCGAAGTTAAGCGCTGTCGGGCTCGGCTAGCACTTGGATGGGTGACCATCCGGGTTACCGAGCGCTGTTGGCAAGCGGGGTGCACTCAGCCCTTGTGAGGCAAACTGAGGAGCTACTTGATTGAGAAGTAGCGGCTCCGGTCTCGGGAACTAACATACTGCCGAGAGAGCGGTGCGCTGACTACATTCCCCTCCACATCCTCATTCGGTGGCGCCTGTGGGCTGAGGACTACACGGCGGAGAGTTGTTAAAATTCTGCCTTCATAGCCTGTTCGGGCGGAATATAATTATCTTTAGGTACGCAATAAAAAGAAAGAAAGTAAAAAGTGTGAAGGTTACATAGGGTGTTACAAAAAGGTGCGGCCAAACTTTCAGGAAATATTCCTCACACACAAATAAAGAAAAGATGTTATGTGGACATGTGTCCGAAAACGCTTAATTTCCATGTTAGAGCTCAATTTAGTTTCGTCAGTATGTACTGTACTTCCTCGATTCACCACCAGTTGGCCCAATTGAAGGAAGGTAATGTTGACTTCGGTGCTTGTGTTGACATGCGACTCATTGCTCTACAGTACTAGCATCGAGCACATCAGTACGTAGCATCAACAGGTTAGTGTTCATCACGAACGTGGTTTTGCAGTCAGTGCAATGTTTACAAATGCGGAGTTGGCAGATGCCCATTTGATGTATGGATTAGCACGGGGCAATAGCCGTGACGCGGTGCGTTTGTATCGAGACAGATTTCCAGAACGAAGGTTTCCCGACAGGAAGACGTTTGAAGCAATTGAGAGACGGAACATTCCAGCCTATGACTCGCGACTGGGGAAGACCTAGAACGACGAGGGCACCTGCAATAGACGAGGCAATTCTTCGTGCAGTTGACGATAACCCTAATGTCAGCGTCAGAGAAGTTGCTGCTGTACAAGGTAACGTTGACCACGTCATTGTATGGAGAGTGCTACGGGAGAACCAATTGTTTCCGTACCATGTACAGCGTGTGCTTGCACTATCAGCAGCTGATTGGCCTCCACGGGTACACTTCTGCGAATGGTTCATCCAACAATGTGTCAATCCTCATTTCAGTGCAAATTTTCTCTTTACGGATGAGGCTTCATTCCAACGTGATCAAATTGTAAATTTTCACAATCAACATGTGTGGGCTGACGAGAATCCGCGCGCAATTGTGCAATCACGCCATCAACACAGATTTTCTGTGAACGTTTGGGCAGGCATTGTTGGTGATGTCTTGATTGGGCCCCATGTTCTTCCACCTACGCTCAATGGAGCACGTTATCATGATTTCATACGGGATACTCTACCTGTGCTGCTAGAACATGTGCCTTTACAAGTACGACACAACATGTGGTTCATGCACGATGGAGCTCCTGCACATTTCAGTCGAAGTATTCGTACGCTTCTCAACAACAGATTCGGTGACCGATTGATTGCTAGAGGCGGGCCAATTCCATGGCCTCCACGCTCTCCTGACCTCAACCCTCTTGACTTTCATTTATTGGGGCATTTGAAAGCTCTTGTCTACGCAACCCCGGTACCAAATGTAGAGACTCTTCGTGCTCGTATTGTGGACGGCTGTGATACAAAACGCCACTCTCCAGGGCTGCATCAGCGCATCAGGGATTCCATGCGACGGAGGGTGGATGCATGTATCCTCGCTAACGGAGGACATTTTGAACATTTCCTGTAACAAAGTGTTTGAAGTCACGCTGGTACGTTCTGTTGCTGTGTGTTTCCATTCCATGATTAATGTGATTTGAAGAGAAGTAATAAAATGAGCTCTAACATGGAAAGTGAGCGTTTCCGGACACATGTCCACGTAGCATATTTTCTTTCTTTGTGTGTGAGGAATGTTTCCTGAAAGTTTGGCCGTACCTTTTTGTAACACCCTGTATATAGTGTCATAGGGCCGCATTAGAACCTTACTGTTGACAATGAAGAATTAGAATGCTGTCCTTACGTTACACGAAGTTCGTATCAACTAATGTACAGCATACCACAATACTAATTTACAGTTAGTGCATCTAAAATATCTACTCAGGGTAATAAACCTACTACTTTTTTTTCAGAGAGATCACGAAGCACGCGCAAATATGCAAGGAAGGAGATGCACCAACGACAGTTCCCTTAATTTACTATAGAAGAAACACTGATGTATAGTTACACGGAGTCAGCGTCGAAATTCCTCCGATGTTGTGAGTAAACAAAGCTCTTTACAGTTGTGTAGTGTGGCTTTATAAATTTATTGTACACACATTGACAAAAATTGTGATGCTGCAACAATAATATCTTGCACAGTTTATTGTTTAGGAAGAGAAAGTCGTTTTGCGCCAATCTGTATGTTCCTTTATTTTCTTACGCTACCTTAGTTTACTGCTCTTTCGACTTTTTTCTTTTTTTGCTTTCTCTTAATCATTGAAGGCATAAGCGTCCATAGGCTATTTAAGCGATAGCACGAGCCTAATTATACTGATAAGCTAACCAGTGGAAAAAAGCTTCTATCGGAGCACAAAAAAGGGCGAACATGCACCTGTTTAAAAGACTTTGCCTGAAAAGTCGGACACCGGCCGTCTCATTCTACGTTCCTCAGCATCTTTAAAAATTTTGGCACGAGAACAGCTCTTACTAACATGTAACTCATGTCTTACTCCCACAAGTTCCCCTGCCTGTAACTCGCTCACACCCACCAATACATCACTAAAGTCACTCACATCTATCCACTCCCCTTGACCATTCTCATCCACTCATGCTGGCCAACTCTTTATCATTATTTCTTTGTGTCTCTCTGTCACTGGCTCCTGTCTCACAGCCACAGTCTCCTTCGCACTGTCCTACTACCACTGTCTCCTCTCACGTTATTGTCTCCCTCTTGTCCTCTGTTACTGCTACTATCCCATTCATTCATTCCCACTGCTGCTGTCTCTTCTCACTGTCACTCTCTCTTCCTTGTTGTTAATGTCATAGACTCCTCTCCCATTATCACTGGCTCTCACCCACTTCCACTTCCTCCTCCTCTTTATTCCTCAAAAAATGGTTCAGAACGCTCTAAGCTCTATGGGACTCAACATCTGAAGTCATCGGTCTCCTAGAACTTAGAACTACTTAAATCTAATTAACCTGACATCACACACATCCATGCCCGAGGCAGGATTCGAACCTGCGACTGTAGCAGCAGCGTGGTTCCGGACTGAAGCGCCTAGAACTGCTCGCCCACTGCGGCTGGCCTTTATTCCTCTTCCACTGGCACTGTCTCCTTCACTCTTTTCCTAGTACTGTTCTGTCACTGTCAACTGTTCCGCTGCCACTGTATCCCTTTCTTTCTCTCGCATTGCGGTTGTCTCCTTCGTTCTTTCTACTCCACAACCACTGTCTACTAGCTTCCATATTTATAACTTTTCCGACTCCTTCCCACTGCCGCTGTCTCTTTCTCGCTCAGTATAAAAAAAGCGCGAATACATTCCTATCTCAAAATGTTTGGAAAGGTCCTGAGGAAGGCAGACTGAGGCAGTTGAGTCCCTACTTCTCAGTCAGAGTCTTTTATACAGGAGCATTTTCGCCCTTTTTATGCTCCGGTAGGAGCATTTTTTCGCTCGTTCCCATGTTTTACTGGCCACCACTGGGCATGTCATATTAAAAGAACTTTATGGGCCACTAATATTTTGATAGTTTACGTATGTGAATTTGAAATAACGCAAAACTAATTTTACGCCTCAGGCTAGATTTTACGTGAAAAAAATTGTGCATATGCTCCAGTAGTACAACACGGGGTTTCCAGAACTCTTATGATGATAACGGAGACTCTTTACACCATATATATTCGTGTTACGTCACTTTATAAACCACATTTACGCCTCACACCGGATTTTAGGTACTTATTTTATGTGTACAAGCAAGGTAACTTTAAACCTTTGTGTCTCGGAAACAATAAAATAGCCGTAAAAGGTCCGTAGCTCGTGGTCTCGCGGTAGCGTTTTCGCTTCCCGAGCACGGGGTCCCGGGTTCGATTCCCGGCGAGGTCTGGGATTTTCACCTGTCTCGAGATGACTGCGTGTTGTTGTGTCGTCTTCATCACCATCATTCATCCTTATTAAGGTCTGAGGAAGGCAATGGCAAACCACCTCTACAAGGACCTTGGCTAGTACGGCGGTGCGGGTCTCCCGCATCGTTCCCCTACGCTCCGTCAAGGAGTATGGGACTTCATCAACATCCGTAAAAGTTTCACTTTTGTCTCAAATCGCTGTCCTGGTAACATAGCGCAAAAATGCCAGCCATTTGCTGTTCTTAGCCGTCTTGGAATCCCCGGTTCCGTCTTGGCATGAAAATTGGTAAAAAAAACCCTTTTTTTGGGGTTTTATAAGGAACCGTTCGTTCACTAATGGTGCCCCATAAGCCTCTTAAGGCCCACCGCATACCAATCAAATGCAAATAGAACCAACCGATCTGTTCTGTTTGCCTAAGCAGGAGAAAGTGTGTAATATTCATACTTTGATCTTGTAGTGTAGGTTAGTAACACTAAGATGATCTTTGTGTTTGATGTACAAATGGTCCCTGGTCCCAAGTCCAAGGGCTATCCAAAACAGTTGATCCTATCTCTATAGCATCAATAGAATCCGAGGTATGAGCCGCGGAAGAAACGCGTATTTATGCACGTCGTCTTGGAACGTAGATAGCGCATGCTGTCTCATGTGTACCGAAAAATGTGTAACGTTGCCTACTATTTTAGTCACCAGCAGGATTATTGTGGCATCAAGTTTCTCGTCCAAAACATGAGCCAGTCAGTGTTACAAACAGAGCGCGACGCGTACTATACCGCAGATACTGCGTCGTCACCATAAAAGGGGATGGCTACAACAGTGGGAGAAATATCTGGAAATACTGCGAGAAATTCATGCTTGAACATAAATTGCGCTACTGAATTTAACCAGGAAGGGAACCTACGAAATGTCGCCTATACATTGCAAGTGTCAGTCGTGGTCAGTACAATGTTTTGTGTAGCTTAGTGAATTATGTCGGAGCTAAATATATTCGAACGTGGGCAATTTTTTGTGCTCGTATGGAGTCAGCTTCCGTAGCCAAGGTAGCCGAAGTGTTTGGGGGTTCAAGAGGCACCGCATCGAAGATTTAAAGCTCATACAAGGAAAGTTGCAAAGAATCATCCGCGAAGTCACAACGTGGACGAAAGTGTATGTTGAGTGATCGGACGGACCGTCACTGAAGACGATAGAGACGAAAAATAAAGAGGACAGCTGCAAAAATCACTACAGAACTGAATGTAGCACTCGCGAATCCTCAGCACAAAAAAACACGAAGGGAATTAAAGTTGAAGCAAATAAGCGCTCGGTCAGAATTTTTAGTCTTTTTGACCAGTTTTCAACACTTCTATGAGTGCCTTCATCAGAAATTAAATATTTAAAGCGGCCTATAACATAAGTGCAGATTTATGAGAAAAAAATGTTTATATAAAAGTGTAAGTACTGACTAACAGTACAAAAAGAGACAGTACTTACATGTCACGTATAAAATAAATATCAAGCCAGAAAGGCTTTAGTAACAAAAATTTTAAAAAGAATACATGAAAGGCGAGCCACTATGGGTTGCTCATACCTATAAAGCCACAGGTAGCAACAGACAGGTGCCCGTCGTAGCAAGTGCGGGCAGCTGAACATTACACCAAGAGTGCCATCTAGTAGCCGTAAATATAAGTAGGCTACTTAACATATAAAATATAGACAGCTGAATGTTAAAATGAACAGTATTTAGTACATGAACTCACAAGTAAAGTTTTATTTGACAACAGCAGACATGGTAACTTTTTGCTTATGTAAAACCACAGAAATATAGTTTGAAGACTGAAAACTGAAGGCGTTCGATACAGTTCCGCACTGTCGCCTGATATACAAAGTAAGAGCCTACGGAATATCAGACCAGCTGTGTGTCTGGGCTGAAGAGTTTCTAGCAAACAGAACACAGCATGTTGTTCTCAATGGAGAGACGTCTACTGAGGTTAAAGTAACCTCTGGCGTGCCACAGGGGAGTGTTATGGGACCATTTCTTTTCACAATATATATAAATGACCTAGTAGATAGTCGGAAGTTCCATGCGGCTTTTCGCGGATGATGCTGTAGTATACAGAGAAGTTGCAGCATTAGAAAATTGCAGCGAAATGCAGGGAGATCTGCAACGGATTGGCATTTGGTTGGTGCAGGGAGTGGCAACTGATCCTTAACATAGACAAATGTAATGTATTGCGAATACATAGAAAGAAGGATCCTTTATTGTATGATTATATGATAGCGGAACAAATACTGGTAGCAGTTACTTCTGTAAAATATCTGGGAGTATGCATACGGAACGATTTGAAGTGGAATGATCATATAAAATTAATTGTTGGTAAGGCGAGTAGAAGGTTGAGATTCATTGGGAGAGTCCTTAGAAAATGTAGTCCACCAACAAAGGAGGTGGCTTACAAAACACTCGTTCGACCTATACTTGAGTATTGCTCATCAGTGTGGGATCCGTACCAGGTCGGGTTGACAGAGGGGATAGAGAATATCCAAAGAAGAGCAGAGCGTTTCGTCACAGGGTTATTTGGTAAGCGTGATAGCGTTACGGAGATGTTTAGCAAACTCAAGTGGCAGACTCTGCAAGAGAGGCGTTCTGCATCACGGTGTAGCTTGCTGTCCAGGTTTCGAGAGGGTGCATTTCTGGATGAGGTATCGAAAATATTGCTTCCCCCTACTTACACCTCCCGAGGAGATCACGAATGTAAAATTAGAGAGATTCGAGCGCGCACGGAAGCTTTCTGGCAGTCGTTCTTCCCGCGTACAATACGCGACTGGAACAGGAAAGGGAGGTAATGATAGTGGCACGTATAGTGCCCTCCGCCACACACCGTTGGGTGGCTTGCGGAGTATAAATGTAGATGTAGATGTAGAACAGTGCAAAAAGAAGCAGTACTTACACGTCACGTATAAAATAAATATTAAGCGAAAAAGATTAAGTCACAATTTTAAAGTAGAATGCATGGAAAGCAAGCCACTACAGGCTGCTCGTAATTGTCGAGCTACAGGTCGCACCAGACTGAAGCGCATGCGTGAACAACCGCGGGCAGGTGAACATTACACCGGGAGTGCCATGGCAAACCCGGGCGCCTCAGTCTGATGCTACCTGTAGCTCGACAGTTGTCTCTTTCTTGTACTAACAGTACACTTTTATATATAAAAAAAATTTCTCATAAATTTGTACTTGTATTATAGGCCACTTTAAATATTTAATTTCTGATGAAGGCACTAATTGAAGTGGTCAAGAAGACTAAAAATTGTGACCGAGGGCTTATTTAGTTCAACTTTAATTTATAAAAGGTCACTGAACCAAGCAGCCATGTTTAAAACACGAAGGGAGCTCAGTAAGCATGGAAGTGCAGGGCAATCTGAATTCCGAAACCACTCATAGTGATGTAGATGCCCGTAACAGGAAAACATGGTTTCGCAGCCATAAAACCTCTACTACGGAGCAATAGAAGAATGCCATTTGGTCAGATGATTCTTCCTTCACACTGTTCCAACTTCTGGCCGAGCTACCAAGAATGAAATGTGACGGGTATTCCGTGATTTGGGCAGGCATATTGTAGTATTCTATGGACGTCGTGGGTACTCTGCATGATCGCATTACTGCCAAGGATTATGGGACAATTTTGGCTGAACAGGTCCATTCCATGGTACAATGTTTATTCCCCAACGGTGATTCTGTGTTCCAAGGCGACAGGACCCCTTTTCACACAGCTCGCATCGTCCAGAACTGGTTTTGTGAGCACTGGAATGAACTGTCTCATCTCCTCTGGCCAGCCCAATCACCAGATCTCAATATTATTGCGTCTTTGTTACTTAACGTTCGAGAAAATGGTGCGTGATCGCCTTCCATCTCCATTACTGTTACCTGAACTTGTCACTATTTCCTGAAAGAATTGCATAAGATTCACTTGAAAATCATACAGGACCTGTATTTATCCACTGCGAGACGACTCGAAGCTGTTTTCAATGCCAACGGTTTTCTTGCACCATATTAGGCACGATAATGTGATGTGTTTGTGGTGTTTCCATATTTCCATCTCCTGTAGGAGCATCTCGCAATACACGCTAGCAGCGACAGGTTTGTTTGGGTCATTCCGTTTAGCTACAGAGACAAAAAAAAAGAAACACCATCTGAGAACTCGTTCCCGTCTTCAGCCACTCGTTCAAGGCTACACGCAACGCTTCATGTAGTATGTACAGGCTGAAAATCATTTAAACCGATGAGCTTGCACGGAACTCTGAAACAATTATTTTTCTTTAAGGTCCTATTTTCCTGCGAGGAATTTTTAAAACAGATAGAGGGAGTTTTCAGTGGACGAAAATTACTTAAATTAACCAACTCTGGCAGGTTCTATGGGACAGCGAAAACACTTTTTCTAATCTGTTTTCCTGTGAGGACAAAAAGTAACACAAACAAGTTTTAATTCTTGAATGAGATTTTCACTTTGCAGCGGAGTGTGCGCTGATATGAAACTTCCTGGCAGATTAAAACTGTGTGCCGGGCCGAGACTCGAACTCGGGACCTTTGCCTTTCGAGGGCAAGAGCGTCAAAAATGCCTCGCTGATTTGTAAACTAAGGCTACACCGTGATTCATGTTCCGTCTAACACAGTCAAAGACTGAAAGAGTGACCTTAATTCCTACTACTTCTGCTACTATTGGGGCAACGAGATGCTCTTCTGATTGACCGAGTTTTATAAACAAGTGAAGCCTAACATGGTCAGGGGGAACAGACGGCGTCTTAATGTGGTTTATTAAATAATTTTTTTTTTTAAAAGAAAAGACCGCAATTTTCCTATCACAATTAAATTCGATAACTAGTTTCGGTTGCTATCTGCAACCATCTTCAGATTGTTCAAAAATGAAAAGTTGGTGAATAAGCATTGGAAAGCAATATAGTCACGCAACAACATTCATTCTAAGTACCAAAATAATAACAGTACGTCACTGGAAACGTCGCCGTGAGCAAGCCAGATTGTAGACGCTAATTGCACAGGTTGATGGTCATATAGGAAATTGTCCAGTTGCATGAGTAGAAGTGGTATCAAAAGCTCATTACTTGCAATAGTATAACTAACGATGCTTTCCAATGCTTATTCACCGTCTTTTCATATCTTGAACGATCCGAAGATGATTGCAGTAGCAACCGAAACTAGTTATCGAATTTTAATTGTGATAGGAAATTGAGATTTAGGTATTCAAAGTTTAAACTTTTAAAAACATTTATTTAATAAAACTTTATAAACAATGTTGCAGATCTCTCGTCGCACAAGAAAGTCCAGATGGGTCAAATCAGAAAATCGAGTAGGCCGTGGTACAGGACCACCACTGCCAGTCCACTTTCCTGGAAACTGTCGGCTCAAAAACCGGCGCACAGAACGACTGAAATATGCCGTCGCCCCGTCATGCTGTAACCTCGTGTCCTGTCCTGTAGCAAGTGGCACGTATTCCAGCAACTCTGGCGAGGAAATTATAATATTTTAATGGCCTAGATAGGAGACATGCCTCGGTTAAACAGTCACCAATAACATCTGCTCAGACATTCACGCAGAACTACATATGATGAGCGCTAATAAATGTAGCATGTGGATTAACCTCATTCAAAACATGCGAATTGTGGACGTTGAAGATCCCATCATGCCTGAACGTTGCTTCACCTGTGAACAGCACAGAGGACAGAAATGTAGGATGTACTTGACACTGTTCCTGGTTCCACTGCAGAAACTGTGCTCTGAGTGGTTAATCATCTGGTTCCAGGTTGTGCACACGCTGTAAATGAAACGGATTAACAATTGCTCATGAAGGACATTTCTTACATTCGTACGATTCGTCCTATGAGTAACTGCATGAGTGCTGAGAGCGATTAAGCCCTCTACCGGATGACACAAGAGAAAAATGTTTCTTATTTCCCTGTAATCTCCCAGAGTTGGTCGGTTTAAATAATTTTCACGCTGTGTAAAGTCCACCTTCTTCACGCAGTTATGACACTATATGTGTGCTTTGTTATTCGAAACAAGTGTCGACGAAAGTAGATATAGCAGACGCTCCACTAAGTGTCGTAATCCTCAGAGTAGTACGTAGTGCCTGTGACGGGCCCAGACTGTCTTCATCAGTCATTTCAAAACGTACACACCAACAGCACAAAAGGGTATTCACAGCGTAATGGACTCTGTCAGGCTGACAGAAATCGGACACAAAGCACTCACGAGCTTACAATGCAGGCATTTACATCTTTGGTGTGACTGGTTTGTTGGGAATTAGGCTGCGGTATTTCTGAGGCATATTTTTGTACTCGATGTTGCGTCATCTACAACGGCAGATATCATCATAGGCAATGGGGACGCAGGTAATTGATTCTCCAACGTAAAACGTTTTAAGAAAGGAATCAACGTACGCTGTACTTCATTAGTGAGCCGAAACTGCCGAATAAACAGACTTTTTATCAGCATTTTGTGAATTCTCTGAACGAATAGCTTTGGTGCACACAGTCTCACGGAATCTGAAAAATAAATAAATAAGATGGTAGCCCCGAATTAAATCAGTACCAACAAAACGAGCCGGTGTGTCCACTTTGTGTAGCTTAGAGACGACGGCGCTGAACATATGAACATCTGCGGTTCAGAGTGCAGAACTTTCGTCGTGGCTATAGATAATGGAAGTCCTGTTTCCCTATATTACTGGACGAGTTTTATACAATTTCTTTCACTAACGGTAATATTTATAGACTGGTAAATAACGCTCGTTATAGTATATCACCAAAGAAAGTACAATAGACTTAAATTACAAGCGTTACCGCTGCACTATAGTTTCACAACTGTTACAGAAATTTTATTTTATTTAATACAGTCCAATGGACAATTGTGGCTCATTCATTAGTATTAACTGAAAGTGCGTTCTGATAAGTGCTAATGCATTATTAATACTTTTATATGTTTGAATACCGTGAAATGTGTGAGCAGTTGTGACTGTTTGCGAGAATGATTCTATTTCATCTTGAGGTTGAAGGTCGCCCTTGTGTCTGTGTTAGCTTACCAATAAATTTGTTTTTGGATAGGGTCCGCCTTGAGCAAACACAATTTTTTCTCCTGTATCATTTCAGCACTGATGTTACTAGCTAAGACATAAACAGATTCTGAGCTCGGGTGTAGTGACAAGTGGGGAGAGGGGGAGGGGGGGGGGGGGAGGGAGGAGTGGATAAAGACTCCCTGATTGTGAGCTGAAAGACAAAATAGTTTTGATATTTAACGACATATACATCTACACCTACATGGATACTCTGCAAATCACATTTAAGTGCCTGGCAGAGGGTTCATCGAACCACCTTCACAATAATTCTCTATTATTTCAGTCTTGTACAACGCGCAGAGAAAACGAACACCCGTATCTCTCCGTGCGAGCTCTGATTTCTGTTATTTTATTATCATGATCGTACATCCCAATGTAGGTCGGCGTCAACAAAATATTCCCGCATTTGGAGGAGAAAGTTGGTGATCGAAATTTCGTGGGAAGATACGGCCGCCACGAAAACACCTTTGTATTAATGAAGTCCACCCCAAATCCTGTATCATCTCAGAGACCCTCTCTCCCCAATTTCACGATAATACAAAACGATCTCCCTGTCTTTGAACTTTCTCGATGTACTGCGTCAGTCCTATCTGGTAAGGATCCCACACCGGGCAACACTATTCTAAAAGAGGACGGCCAAGTGTAGTGAATGCACTCTCTATAGTAGGTCTGTTACGTTTTGTAAGTGTCCTACTAATAAAACGCAGTCTGTGGTTAGCCTTTCCCACAACATTTTCAATGTGTTCCTTCCAATTTAAGTTGTTCGTAATTGTAATTCTTAGGTATTTAGTTAAATTTACGGACTTTAGATGTGACTCATTTATCGTGTATGTGCTCACACTTTTCGTTATTTAGGGTCAACTGCCGATTTTTGCACCATACAGATATCTTCTCCAAATCATTTTGCAACTTGTCTTGATCTTCTGTTGACTTTACTAGTCGATAAACGACAGCATCATTTGCAAACAGTCTAAGATGGCTGCTCAGATTCTAAATCGTTTATGTAGATTAGGAACAGCAAAGAGCCTATAACACTACCTTGGGGAACGCCAGAAATCATTTCTGTTTTTCTCGAAGACTTTCTGACAGCTACTACGAACTGTGACGTCTCTGACAGGAAACCGGGAATCCAGTCACACAACTGAAACGATATTCCAAAAGCATGTAATTTCACTACATGCCGCTTGTATCGTACAGTTCAAAAAATGGTTCAAATGGCTCTGAGCACTATGGGTCTTAACTTCTGAGGTCATCAGTCCCCTAGAACTTAGAACTAGTTAAACCTAACTAACCTAAGGACGTTACACACATCCACGCCCGAGGCAGGATTCGAACCTGCGACCGTAACGGTCGCGCGGTTCCAGACTGTAGCGCCTATAACCGCTCGGCCATCCCGGCTGGCTATCGTACAGTGTCAATAGCCTTTTGGAAATCTAGAAATACGGAATCAATTTGAAATCCCTTGTCAATAGCCCTCAACGCTTCGTATGAGTAAAGAGCTAGTTGTGTTTCACGAGGACGATGTTTTCTAAATCCGTGTTGACTGTGTGTCAATATGGCCGTGCGGTTAAAGGCGCTGCAGTCTGGAACCGCAAGACCGCTACGGTCGCAGGTTCGAGTCCTGCCTCGGGCATGGATGTTTGTGATGTCCTTAGGTTGATTAGGTTTAACTAGTTCTAAGTTCTAGGGGACTAATGACCTCAGCAGTTGAGTCCCATAGTGCTCAGAGCCATTTGAACCATTTTTTTGTGTGTCAATAGGCCGTTCTCTTCGAGGTAATTGGAAACTTGTGGTATGGTCTTATGGGACCACAGTGCTGATGTCATCGGTCCCTAAGCCTACATACTACTTACTCTAACTTAAACTAACTTACGCTATGGGCAACACACACCCGTGCCAGAGGGAGGACTCGAACCTCCGACGGGGGCAGCCGCACGGACCGTGACAAAGCGCCATAGACCGCTCGGCCACCCCGCGGGGCTCTATCCGAGGTAATACAGAATGTTCGAATACAATATATGTTCCAAAATCCTGCTGCATATCGACGTTATTGATATGGACCTGTAATGTAATGGATTACTCCTACTATCTTTCTTGAATACTGGTGTGACCTGTGCAAATGGCTCTTGGTGCACTTGCTACTAGTAAATATCCATTACTACATCTTGTGGCTTTCTTCAAAGTAATACTGAACTTTTCTGCCTGTCTTTGTGGCAGAGGAGGAAGCGAGTTAGATTTTTTGCAGGCTTTTTTTTTTTTAATTTGGTTGACAAGCAGCTGCTGTCCCCAGTGCCCGCTATGTATACCATACAGGGTGAGTCACGAGGAAAGGTACATGCTGTAAGGGGTGATAGTATTTGTGATTCTGAACAAAAATCTTCAAATGAACGTATGCCATTTTCTTAGCCGTATATGACGTACAGCTGTTTGAAAATCACGGGCGTCAGTCTCAGGTCGTTCTTCACCAGCACTCGCTCGCGAATACAACCATAGCGACGTAGTGTTGTCTCTACTGACCATGTCAATGCGCACTTGACTTGCGCATGGTGGGGTGACGAGTCCTGTAAGTATGTATGTTATTTATCTCACAGTACTACGGTGGTTGCACCAGTACACTTCAGTGTTGTTACGTTTACAGTCAAAACAGTACGGGTCAGTGTAGTGAAAATTAACCAGGTCTTCACACATGCGGAGTATAGTTACATGATTTTTGTCTATGGGTTTAGCAGTGGGAATTTCAGAGCTGCTGTTTTCGAATACGAATGATGATTTCCTAACAGCTGACTCCTCGATAGAAGAGTATTTAGTAGGATGTTTGAAAGATTGCGTGATTGTTGTATCTGAACGTCCTGTTCAACAAGATCTTAGTGGAGAACACACTTAAAACGGTATAACGCAGCCTAGATACCAGCTCTGGAAGAACTTCTGCACTGCTTTGTATTTCACAGACACTATTGATGCGCACAGTACATGAACAGGGTCTGCATCCGTATCATCGGTAGAGAGTGTGACATCTGAATGCCGGAGATTATGCCAAACAAACGGAATTATGCAATGGATCACTGTCGATGAACGCTGTATTCCACATATTCTGTTGACAGATGAGTCAACATTTATCCGCGACGGTGTCAACAACACGAACAAATTACAACTGTGGGCAGATGAAAATCTGCACGCTACTGTGGAAACAAATTTTCACCGACGCTTCTCAGTGAACGTGTGGTGCGGTATTATTGACGACCAACTAATCTCTCCAGTTGTTTTATATAACCGTCGTAATGGAGAATGGTATCTTGATTTCCTTAAAAAATGTGTCACCAGAATTGTTAAGTCCCATAGTGCTTAGAGCCATTTGTTACCAGAATACTTGTAGGATATTCCTTTTGCAACACGACGTCGTATGTAATTGCAGCACGACGGAGCTCCTGCACATTCAGTACGGCCAGTGACACGGCACCTATCTGAAACGTGTCCTGGTCGTTAAATCGGTCGCCGTGGAGTAATTTCTTAGCCACCGAGGTCACCCAATACGTTACTGGTTGTGAGCTTGTCTTAAGAGAGAAGTCTAAAAGCGCAGAGTGGACACAGAGGAGGAACTTCTCGCTCGTATTTCACGTGCATGTGCTCAAGTATAGGACAGTTCGAATGAGTTCAATTCAGGAAGACAGCAGCTGCAAGATGTTCTGCAGTTGGCGGTCGACTTTTGAACATCTTTTGTGAGGAAACGTCAGGCCATAATGTTTCATTTACCATCACCTGCATTTGACTTGTCCTCATTGTTTTCATTAGGTTCCTCGTGTAATGGTACTTGAATTACGTAACCATTACGGCACCTCAACTGAACCTCTCGATACCAGCAATATTCTACTGTGTTCCTGTAAAGTAGTTGACATATTTCTGAGACAACATTCAGATTTGATTTCATTAATGTAGAGGTACTTTGATACATCGATATATTTGTATTGCAATGATATTATTCTTATGTGTATTCTTTCTTTTGTCACTATGATCTTTGACGTTCTTGTAACTCTGATTTTTGGGCGCGTAAGCGATTATTAGTTAGTTATTAGAGTCAAGTTTTGGACGTCATGTTGGAAAGACGCATATTGTCGTCAGCTTATAAAATGTGAACTTTAACAGTGAGGAAGATGTTTTCAAGTATGTTTTCTATTGTGAAGTGATGTTTTGTGTGTTACTTGATATTGCAATAAAAGCAATTAAAAGGAAGTGTAACTTAAGTTCGGAGTGCTGTTTACTTTTTTTTTACATCACCATTGACCTGCAAAAGTGTTATCTTCAAGAATGGTTTGTGAAACACATCTATAAAACTTTTGAATATCGCTGAATAAAACCTAGGTCTCTTTGCATCCGAGCTTGGAATCATCACCACCTAGATTTTCGACGATTGAGCCATGATTTTACAACGAGACCAGCGTGAGAAACACGAAAAGATGAGTGTCTAGTTTATTCATTATTACATGAAATGACTTTATTAACTTTGCTCTAATGACACCTGCCACATAATAACTTTGTTGTTGCCCGAAAATGCAGTATTTAGCAGCGTGAGCAACACCACAATCATTATTAAATTTTGACCTTTGTTGTGGTAGGGTTGTTAGGCTCGGAAACCGTTGAAACGGAAATGATCGAATGGCATCGTTGGCCGGGAGGCCCTATTCGGGGGAGTTCGGCCGTCGTATTGCAAGTCCTTTTTAGGTGACGCCACGTCGGCGACTTGCGAGTCAATGATGATGAAAATGATGATGGACACACAACACCCAGTCCCGTGCTGGGATTCGAACCCGGCCCCCCTGTGTGGTAAGCGGTAACGCTACTGCTACGCCACAGAGGCGGACTCAGAAACCGTTAAGAACGGGACAAATGTTCATAGGGCAGTTTTTTTCAGAATCACTCCTCAAAACCTGTACCTTTCCTTCTGACTCGCTCTGTATTATTACTTTAGCTAAATTTTGTTTATTGCAACTAAACTCAGGGCCCATCCTTTGGATATCTATTGTACGATCATAATAAGTTTATTTTAAAAAACTAAAAATCCGCCTCGATTGCGAGAAGAGCACCTAGTGTTAACCTAGGTTGCGGCGCAGATAACTACAACTTCTTCAGAACAATCACAATCGCAATCGAGGCGGGTTTTTAGTTTTTTAATATATTAACCAACGATTGCTGACGCGCTGCGATGTTGAAGGTTCTATAATAAGTTTAGTACTCAGCTGCTCTACTATTAATAATGTCCGTATTAATCTGGCTACCATTTGGCTTCCGTTGCGATTTACACGTGATTCTACACTGTTGTTAGCACACAAACACACTAAGTGACAAAACAGTTCACGGTAGGCCGACATAGTACAGCCTACACGAGTGAATAAAAGAACGTACCACGGAAAGTACCACACAGTGTCCATACAGGGCAGTGCTTGGAGCACGCAAGCTCGCGTGTTAGTGCAGTCCCGTGACATGCGAGCACACGAAAATGCGACAGATACATCAACGAGCACCAGCTGCGCAGCCCCCCTCTACTGAGTCTGCACAAAGTACAAAGAGGCGTCGAGGATAAGAGACGCCAGAGAGAAGATACTGGCCAGTACGAAAGCTCAAACTCTGCCCTTCGATATCCCCCAGTAAGGATTAGGGGGCCAACGTGACGTGCACGTAAGCATCACTGTCCCCATGCAACCAGCACAAGACATCGCGAACATTGCGGTTTTTTTTAACCTCCACAGCACGCTCTTGGCGCCCAGTGGCACAGATAGCAATGTGCATACAACCGGTTCACACAAATTCCGCAACTTTTACCAGGTCGGTTCAAGAACTCTGCAGCTTGCATTGCCTAAAATTGAACTTATTGCTATTACCCGAACTGGGTAACTAGCAGCAGACTTCTGATTTTGCCTGGGACACTCCCCGAAATGTTAGTAAGTCATATTATTGGAACATAGAAATGTTGTGCTAAAAATTAACATTACATATTTATTACACATTTTCGGAAAGGCAAACAAGTATCTAAAATGCCCAACTGACAGAGAGATGACGAGAAAGTGTTCACGGGAAAGAAATTATAGTAACGAGCACTCACTGGAAGCACTTTTATTCAGGTGATAAACTAACGATAATATTTACGCTTTGTATAAAACACATTTAAAAATACAATCTATCCATCTGACCATTTTGCCGTTGTACAATTTTTACTTGGATGAATCCTTGTTTTTAATTGGTTTTCCTATGCAGTTTTTGGTACGGAACCAGAGCCGATATTATTTAACCAACTACAAGAGTCTGTAATCTTCTCGAGTTACTGAGAAAAGTGTAACATTTAGAGTGATCCGACTCAAATAAAGAGTTAAAACGAGACTGAAACCTGTCGCGCGTATTTGTCGTTTTCCCAAGGGCAGAGGACTCCTCTGCCAAATAAAACGATACAAAAATGCATTTTCCTCATTAGTACCATTGTCTATGAGAGTGAACTGTGCCGTTTACGAATATTCTGGCATGATACTCATAGATTATAAAAGTGCATGAATGAAACCGTTTCACTTTTTGACACTTGGTGTCCTTTACTTTTGATTGCGTTTGCTACCGATTCCTTGTCTATCTGTTGTATAAAAATGGAGCATGAATTTATTTCCCATGTGTGTAGACAAAAAATGATCATTTCTTAGCGTAAAAATTTTGACATACTTCTTCTTGATCGATCATCTCCAACCGTATTGACCAGTAGATTTCGGTTTCCTATAATGTCTGGTCGTAAATTTTTTAAGTGTCTGGCTCCTTTCATTACCCATGACGTTTTTACTATTCTCCATCTTCATTGTCACTACCCTATATGACTAACAACACTTTGCAGATACTAACTTTCTCGGCACTAGCCACAGCACTACTATGCTCGTCTTTGCCGCCAGCTGCAAGCTACCTGGCCAAAGGTGATGTTGCCGGACCCATCTATTTGGCTGAATACCCTGTTTCCCACCCGAAGGCCAAGCTGCAGAATGCGGGTGGGGGTATTTTTCTGAGTCGTGGAGTTCATGTCTGCCTCAAGTACCCAGAAGAGGTGTAAAAACGATGAAAAAATTCGAGAACACAACAGACACCGGAATAACGATAGAATTTGGATCAGACACTAATACAGAAACCATAGACGCCACAGCACACAGAACTCCTGTGACAGTTACCAAGTGATTACCTGTAGAACGGATACGAATTGATGGTTCCTGATACGATCAGAAAAAAAGGTATTTGTTCTAAAACTTAATGTCTGATGACTGAAGACAAGTTCGCGCGAAAATGTGAATCTAAGTCCGTTTGAACCAGCGATGAAAAGAACCGCAGCAGCAGCTGGATACGCTAAGTCAATTAAGGCTTGCTCAATTAACAGTTGCGTCGAACACCTGTGAACAGCATTAACATTCGTCAACAAGGCTGCAGTCCGTTGCTTCAAAGCTAAACTCTGGCCACCTTAGAACTGACTTCGTTGAGTGTTGAAGAGCGCCAAGGGTACGAAATAGTTACACGGTGTTCAGTGCACGAAGAAAGATGGACAGCTAACTGCTGGTATCGACGTCTGTCCAAAGTGCCATTAATCGCTGCACAGGAACCAGAGACCACGAGGTCTGGTTAGTATTCCCAATTTCTAAATGCAGACGAAGTTTTGACTGAGAGTCGATATACAGGGTGTTACAAAAAGGTACGGCCAAACTTTCAGGAAACGTTCCTCACACACAAATAAAGAAAAGATGTTATGTGGACATGTGTCCGGAAACACTTAATTTCCATGTTAGAGCTCATTTTAGTTTCGTCAGTATGTACTGTACTTCCTCGATTCACCGCCAGTTGGCCCAATTGAAGGAAGGTAATGTTGACTTCGGTGCTTGTGTTGACATGCAACTCATTGCTCTACAGTACTAGCATCAAGCACATCAGTACGTAGCATCAACAGGTTAGTGTTCATCACGAACGTGGTTTTGCAGTCAGTGCAATGTTTACAAATGCGGAGTTGGCAGATGCCCATTTGATGTATGGATTAGCACGGGGCAATAGCCATGGCGCGGTACGTTTGTATCGAGACAGATTTCCAGAACGAAGGTTTCCCGACAGGAAGACGTTCGAAGCAATTGGTCGGCCTCTTAGGGAGCACGGAACATTCCAGCCTATGACTCGCGACTGGGGAAGACCTAGAACGACGAGGACACCTGCAATGGACGAGGCAATTCTTCGTGCAGTTTACGATAACCCTAATGTCAGCGTCAGAGAAGTTGCTACTGTACAAGGTAACGTTGACCACGTCACTGTACGGAGAGTGCTAAGGGAGAACCAATTGTTTCCGTACCATGTACAGCGTGTGCTTGCACTATCAGCAGCTGATTGGCCTCCACGGGTACACTTCTGCGAATGGTTCATCCAACAATGTGTCAATCCTCATTTCAGTGCAAATTTTCTCTTTACGGATCAGGCTTCATTCCAACGTGATCAAATTGTAAATTTTCACAATCAACATGTGTGGGCTGACGAGAATCCGCACGCAATTGTGCAATCACGTCATCAACACGGATTTTCTGTGAACGTTTGGGCAGGCATTGTTGGTGATGTCTTGATTGGGCCCCATGTTCTTCCACCTACGCTCAATGGAGCACGTTATCATGATTTCATACGGGATACTCTACCTGTGCTGCTAGAACATGTGCCTTTACAAGTACGACACAACATGTGGTTCATGCACGATGGAGCTCCTGCACATTTCAGTCGAAGTGTTCGTACGCTTCTCAACAACAGATTCGGTGACCGATTGATTGCTAGAGGCGGGCCAATTCCATGGCCTCCACGCTCTCCTGACCTCAACCCTCTTGACTTTCATTTATTGGGGCATTTGAAAGCACTTGTCTACGCAACCCCGGTACCAAATGTAGAGACTCTTCGTGCTCGTATTGTGGACGGCTGTGATACAAAACGCCATTCTCCAGGGCTGCATCAGCGCATCAGGGATTCTATGCGACGGAGGGTGGATGCATGTATCCTCGCTAACGGAGGACATTTTGAACATTTCCTGTAACAAAGTGTTTGAAGTCACGCTGGTACGTTCTGTTGCTGTGTGTTTCCATTCCATGATTAATGTGATTTGAAGAGAAGTAATAAAATGAGCTCTAACATGGAAAGTGAGCGTTTTCGGACACATGTCCACGTAGCATATTTTCTTTCTTTGTGTGTGAGGAATGTTTCCTGAAAGTATGGCCGTACCTTTTTGTAACACCCTGTAGACTTACCTTGGTGAGGTCATCGTTGAACCACGCTTCAGTATAGCCTACTTCGTCTGCGTCCAGCTTGAAGTTCCATAGGCCGTCTAGAGGCCTCACCTCCCTGGACTCGGATTCCCTGGGATACAGCACGCCACTTTTAGCGACTGGCGCCACTGCAGCTGTAGTCAGCAACAGACAGAACCTCCACATCCCGGACATGGCGGCCTGTGAATAAGATGGTCAAAAACCAAAATTAACGTTTCTTCAGTATTTGGGACATGAAGCACATCTACATCAAGGGAAGTCAGAAGTTAGATACCTTGAAATGAAAGAAAAGTGATGCGTCATCAAAATTTCCTTTTTTAGAGCTCCGTACCTCAATCGGTAAGAGCGGTACCCTCATAGGGTCACTTCGTTATCCGCCTGTCTGTCTGTCTGACCGACTGTTCAAATCCCATTTTCTCAGGAAAGGGTAGACTTACCAAGTTGAAATTTGTGTCATACATTAGCGTCTATGGTCCCTTGGCGGTGTAATAAACGTTAGCTTCAAAGACGGTGCCATCAACATTTATGTCACACTTGTTGCTACTCGCAAACTCATTCATTAAAACCTATAGGACTCTTCCCGTTGATCTAGAATCACGAAATTTCGCAGGAAGCAATGTTTCGCAGTGCAACCAAAGAAAAAAATCCGAAAATTTTTAATATGCAATTATATCATATGAAAAAATATTTCGTTAGTCATATGTTACCCGACTTCAAACTTGAAATTAAAACATTCTCGAAAGTCTTGGAATGCCTGGGAGCAATATCTTGCCACTATCAATGTCGATAACAGGCAAAAATCGTCGAGATCCTTGATTTCCGGATAGGATGAACTGTGTATATACGTAATTAAATTTGTACTGAACCTTCAGTGCATGAGTGCTGCTTACACCTGGACAATTTTTGTTTTCAATATTTTAATCACAAAAAAAAAAAAAAAAAATTCGAGTAGTCTAACGGATTCTTCCATCACTTCTACAATTCTGCTGCTATATGAGGGCTGTAAGTATCCGACCCTTTATCACTGACACCAGCAATGATATGGGGCGGTGTACACTCTGTTTGTAGGCATACGTAGTATGCATGTCTGATTTTTCCAAGACAGCGGAAACAACCAGTCTCTGCTAGCCGTTGGAAAGTGAATACATATAAGTGGTAGTCGTCGGATTTTGTTTTGTGGGTAACAGACAAAGTGGAACAACATTGTTGCATCAAATTTTGTTTTAAGATTGGCGATTATCAAGTTGAAACATCCCACAAGGTTCGACAAGTGAGCGGGAACGAAGCAATGAGTACCACACAGATAAAGGAGCGGTACAACCGCTTCAAAGATGGCCGCTCATCAGTGAAGAATGAAGCACGTTCACATAGGCCCTGGTCATCCAGAAATGAGGTGGTTGTGGATCGCGTAATGACCCTGGTGATATAGGGTAGACGAATCATGGTCAGATAACTTGCAGACGAAGTTAAAATTACTATTGCAACCATTCATTCCATTTTAGCGGAACATTTGAACCTAAGAAGGATCTCAGCAAAATTTGTGTCAAAGTTGCTGACATCTGGGCAGAAGCAACTTCGTTTGGAGATCGCACAGGTCATATTGGATACTGTGAACAGTAATCCTAAGTTCCTTGACACAGTGATCACTGGTCATGAGTCCTAGGTTATTGTGGTTACGACCCAGATACAAAGTTCTAGTCATCTCAATGGAAGCATCCATCATCCTCGAGACCCAAAAGAGCGACGTAGGCCTGCAGCAACGCGAAACTCATGCTTTCCATGTTTTTTACTCCAATGGCGTGGCCCACCATGAGTAAGTTCCAGAAGGCACTAGTGTTAATATAGAGTACTACCAACAAATTGTGCGTCACTTTCGTAAAGTAATGAGACACAAAAGGCCGGATTTGTGGGCAGCGAGCAGTTGGCACCTTTGCCACGCTAACGTAACCGTTCATCGTTCTCAATTAATGCAGAACTTTTTGGCCAAACACAACACGACTGTGGTCTGTCAGCTTCCCTATTCGTCCGACGTAGTACCGAGTGACCCTGAACTGCAAAAGTCTCTGAAAGAAGCAGATTTCAGAACAGGAAAGACGTTATGCAGAATTCGACGGAGCAGCTGCGCACCATACCGAACGATGATTTCAGAGATGTTTTCAGCAGCGGCAGCAGCATTGGGAGAGATGCGTAGCAGCTGTAGGGGGCTACTATGAAGGTGACTGGTGCCAAACAATTCTATCTGAATAAAGACAGATTTCACAAGTAAAAGTCGGATACTTTTCGAACAGCCCTCCTACGTGTGGACCGTGGGCGATTCTCAAATTCACATAAGAGTGAATTAATTCTTGAATTGCCTCGGAAAACATTTACGTACCATGCCCTAGACTCATCAAAAACTTGCAGAGATGCTTTGTGAACATAGATGGAGCTTGATAAGCGATAATTTGACTGGCTCTCGAGTGATTTAATATAATAATAATTCATTTTCCTCATTTTGAGATTGAGAGCAATGAAAATCAGGTAACGTCCCTGTATTTTGACATTGTGGGATATTCTCACTTGCTATTCCATTATTTATTGTTTATTGCTCGCTTGTTAGGATGTGAGGCCGGTGGAGAAGAAAACCAATGGGGACATCGAGACAACGTTAGAAGACACGAGAAAAGCAAACCTCTCCTTCTGTCTGGCCAGGGAAGAAGAAAGCGTGCTACAACTTTTCATCATGAATTTTCAATGTAGACCTCCACATGCAGCAATTCGCAAAAAACCACTTGCGCTGTTAGCGTGTCCGAAACAGTAATCTGTTACGGCACGAACATTCCGCACCTCATCCTAATTAGTTAAGTAGTTCGGCAGTGGGGTAAGAAGCCGCTACACACCTAATTTGCTAACAAATGGAGAGTGACAGTAGCTTGTTCGAGGTTTGTGAGTACACGGGCAAACTAAAGAGGTATGTGGATAAGCTCTTGTAAAGTGCTGTAACGATTAAGGAAGTGAAATGTATAGAAGATAAGAAGTTTTAGCCTGACAAAATATGGTAAAAATTCGTCTTTGTCAGTTTGCATAACTAGAGTTTAAAAAATTGTTATGAGAAGGATAATGTGAGGGTAGAATTAACAATACAGTGACAGAATTATTTTTCTCAACCCTAAGACGAAACCATTCCTAATTACTATAATACAGGTCTCACATTATCATAGTGCAATGATGACGAGAAAATATTCGAGCAAATTGGGAAAACAATATAGAGGGTACACTTTCAAAACAACGTCATAGGCAAAAGCGACATTGTACCTGTGTATATCACGAGACAGTGTAAAGTTTAGTAACTCCATTACACTGGCAGAATACAACCAGCGCTTCATTCTGGTAACACCCAAAGGACACTCAAGTTACAGCAAAATCAGAGTCCAGACATGATGAAGTGTCTTGAACAAAAAACCTACATAGTTATCATCAGAAATATCGATAACACGAATCAATACCGAGCTTATGTTTACAAAGGGAGATATATTCCCATAGGATAGGTAGATTTCACAACAGAACTGAGGCCTTATTGACAACAGGAGTAATCTGTTGAATTACAAACCTATATCACTGACATAGATTTGCAGTCAGATTTTGGAACATATATTGAATTCGAACATTACAAAATACCTAGAAGAAAATGATGTCCTGATGCACATCTAGCACGGATTCAGAAAATGTAGTTCTTGTGATACACCGCTGGCTCTTTATTCACACAAACTAATGAGTGCTATCGACAAAGCTCTCAAATTGATTCCACATTTGTAGATATCCAGAAGGCTTTTGACATCATTACTCACAAGGGGTTTCTAATCAAATTCCGCGCCTATGGGGTATCGTTGCAGTTGTGCGACTGGATTTGTGATTTCCTGTCAGAAAGGTCACAGTTCGTAATAATTGATGGGAAATCATCAAGTGAGGCAGATGTGTCATCTGCCGTTCCCCAAGGAAATGTTTAACCGCTACGCTGCTTTTAATTTACACAACAAATTTAGGAGACAGTCTCAGCACTTCTCTTATATTTCTTGTTGGTGATGCCTTCCTTTAGGATCTAGTAAAGTCATCAGAAGATCAAAACCAATTGCCATATGATTAATATAAAATTCATGTATGGTGCGAAAAGTGGCAACTGACTGTAAATAATAAAAAATGCGACGTCCTGTACATGAGTGTTAAAAGAATCCTTTAAACTTCGGCTATGAGATAAATCTCATAAATTTAAAGATTGTCGATTCATCGAAATAACTACAGATTACAATTACGAACAATTTAAATTGCAACCATGGCACAGAAAATGTGGTAGGGAAGGCGAACCTGTAGAACAGTTAGCAGATGTAACAAATCTACTGGCCGGCCGGTGTGGCCGAGCGGTTCTATGCGCTTCAGTCTGGAACCGCGCGACCGCTACGGTAGCAGGTTCGAATCATGCCTCGGCCATCGATGTGTGTGATGTCTTTAGGTTAGTTAGGGTTAAGTAGTTCTAAGTTCTAGGCGACTGATGACCTCAGATGTTAAGTCCCATAGTGCTCAGAGTCATTTGAACCATTTTTGAATAAATCTACTAAAGACACTGCCTACATTATAATGTTATTTATAATTCGTCTTGATTGCAAAAATGTTTATTCACACGACCGGTTTCGGTTCCTCTAGAACCATCTTCAGATCTGAAATTTCGGTTACAGGAGTAACCCATCCACACACAGCAATCTCCACATGCTGCGTCACATTCGCAGGCTGTTCCAGTCAAATTCTGGCATTGACGGAACATATCGAGGATGGGTTTGAGATTAAACTAATCACCGCGCTAGCACTAGTCGACCTAAGTTCCGCCTATGATACAGTAGATCACCGGACACTACTGCATAAAACCTACGAGACCCTGAAAGACTACCATCTAGTCAAGATAATCGAATCTCTGCTCCAAAATAGACAGTTCTTTGTAATGCTTGAGGGGAAAAAGAGTCGATGGCGGAATCAGAAAAATGGGCTCGCCCAAGGGAGCGTGTTGGCGCCAATCCTATTCAACATATATACAAATGACCAACCAATTCCAGACAAAACCAAAACTTTTGTATATGCAGACGACCTGGCAATAACAGTTCAAGGCAACAGGTTTGAAGCCATCGAGGAGAAACTATAAACCGCCCTTTCTACAATGTCAACCTACTAAAAAAAGAATTCTCTAAAACCCAATCCCTACAAAACTCAAGTGAGTGCATTCCGTCTGAACTCGAGGCAGGCAGAGTAAAAGCTCAATGTTACCTGGGATGGGACATTACTAGAACACACAGATACTTCCACCTACCTTGGCGTCGTGCTGGACAGAACATTGACATACAAATATCATTGCGAAAAAACACGCAAAAAAGTAGAAGCACGAAATTCCCTAGTAAGAAAGCTGTCCAACAGCAAATGGGGTGCCAAACCAACCGTAGTCAGAACTTCAGCCCAAGCTTTGTGCTTCTCAACTGCTGAATATGCCTGCCCGGTATGGTGCAAATCCACCCACGCAAAAAAGGTAGATATTAGCTTCAATGAAACATGCAGGATAGTGACAGGCTACATGAAACCAACCCCCATAGAAAATCTTCACAGGGCCGCAGGTTCCACAAAACCTGACTCACGTAGGAAAGCCCATGAACATACCGAGAAGCTAAAACAAACCTTTGATGCCCGTCTCTCAATATTTGGCCTAGAGTGTGGCCCCAGCAGACTCAAATCCAGACGCCGTTTCCTAAGTTGCGCCTTAGATGAGCCCCCCATCTACTATCCACTAAGAGAGGACCCACCAAGCGGCGTTTCTGGTGATTGGAAAACCTGGAGAATGCTTAACCGCATCAGAACTGGGGTGGCTCCTGTGAAATCTAATCTGATCAAATGGGGTTTGTTGGACGAAAATGACGACAAATGCGATTGCGGTACTCGACAGGACATGGAACATCTTCTATAGTGCCCTGCCTGCCCCCACAGATGCACCCTCGACGATCTATGGCTGGCTAAAGAAGGAGCATTGGACACTGTCCAATACTGGGCAAACAAATTTTAGTTTCCGGACACGAAAAAGTAAGTAAAGTAAGCAGGAATACCGGTACCCAAGAAACAATTTTCTACAGGAATGTGAACTACCAAAAGTTTGAAGTGTGTGATCTTACTTCTTCATACTGCCTACTGAACTGACCTTTCACTTGTCTTGCACGTATTACTTGATGTACCCGATATTTTGTGCGTCGTTTCTTTTGATTCCATTTTATAAGAAGAGCGCAAACGCACGCAACCATTTCTAAGTTCGTGCTTACATCAGCATTGAACCAGTCAATAAATCTGTCTTGCGCCGGCCCAGTAATCGACCGGTTTACAAAAGCTCAGTGCTTGCTATCGGCCAAATGAAACTGGGCGCTTGAAACTTCGTTCACTCGCGCCTAGTCTAACGCGAACCTCAGACACCGTTGTGTCGTCATTCAGTCTGTGGCTCTGGTACTCAGCAAACTGCCTCATAACAGATTAGAAAGGTCTGGATGAGAATTTAGAAGCCAAGGAAGATCTTAATGGATATTATTTTATTTTTTTAAATGAAGACCCCGCCATTTGACTGTATTCTTGCTTATTTAATTATCTGAAACATGTTTTTATTAAATACGACGTGCTCCCGCTATTATTTACTTATCTTTTTACAAGGTGATGATTACACATCTGGCATTTCGTGGGGAGAGAATATTTTTCTTAATTTATGGCCAATTTTGAGCTTGATGTCCTGAAATATATGTTAATGTCGTACACTGAATCACTTGCAAACGGCATAAAAGGCCGAAACCGGGATCGTAATTAAATAAACAAGAATACAGTCAAATGGCGGTGTGTTCATTTAAATATTATTGTATAACTGTTGCTCAGCAACTTAAAAAACTGGTTAATGGATATTCTTCGGCCCCTTAAGAGAAATGTCGAGTTTAGAACACAGCTTAACAAAAAACTATACTCTCATGCGGAAAAGGTGCAGATCCTATGCAACAAAGAAGGATTTCATTCTGCGGAGCAGGCCGGAGTGGCCGTGCGGTTCTAGGCGCTGCAGACTGGAGCCGAGCGACCGCTACGGTCGCAAGTTCGAATCCTGCCTCGGGCGTGGATGTGTGTGATGTCCTTAGGTTAGTTAGGTTTAATTAGTTCTAAGTTCTAGGCGACTGATGACCTTAGAAGTTAAGTCGCATAGTGATCAGAGCCATTTGAACCATTCTGCGGACACATGACACGAATGCCGGCCGCGGTGGTCTCGCGGTTCTAGGCGCGCAGTCCGGAACCGTGCGACTGCTACGGTCGCAGGTTCGAATCCTGCCTCGGGCATGGATGTGTGTGATGTCCTTAGGTTAGTTGGGTTTAAGTAGTTCTAAGTTCTAGGGAGCTGATGACCACAGCAGTTGAGTCCCATAGTGCTCAGAGCCATGACACGAATGAGCCTAAAAGGCTGATCGTACGTGTTCTGACCAATTTTCTGGGCAAAAGTTCCAGGGCCCTTGTTTCACGGAGGTTCAGTGGGGTCTTCAAGATGTGACGGTCACAAACGGAAACATTCTCAATCACGATCTATTGAAGAAGAAACTTGGACACACACCAGCATTTCCAAGAAAAGCCATATTTGAAATCTGGCTGAAGAAAGAGAGGAAGCTCACAGAAAACGAATGAAACGCTACTGGGCGTAAGTCAAATCTCAAAGAAAACCACTGTTTAAATAACGTGGCCTACAGATGCTCGAACGAAAGAAGAAGAAGAACGAAAGTATCTCAAATCAGTTCAAAATGGTTCAAATGGCTCTGAGCACTATGAGACTTAACTGCTGAGGTCATCAGTCCCCTAGAACTTAGAACTACCTAAACCTGACTAACCATTCCGGCCGGCCTCTCAAATCAGTTGCTGATATATTTCATATGAGACAACAAAGCGAATTTGGAACAATTTACTTTAGAAGCTACAACGATAAAAAAGGAAAAGTTGCAATTTTCTACTTTAGTTGTGGGGAGTTACAAGACTGATTTAAGAAAAACCTTTTCTTGTCGTCATTTCTGTCAGCATATCATATAAGAGGAGATAAAGGACAGTTAATTAAACAACAGTTTTAATAACAAAACAGCGAAGTTCATAGCTGCTTTATTAACATTACTAGCTGAATAACAGGCGTTGCCCAAGTATGTATTTATTCCAATGTGCTATACTCCACCACCTGCACCCCCTCCCTGTCCATCTTGCCCTTCAACCCTCACTATCATTCTCCTGCACCCCCTCTCTGTTCATCTCCTCCTGCCCTTCTGGCCATCTGAAGCAAATGGCTCGTGTCTCCACTGTCCAACTTCTGCTTCCCCCTCTGTCAACGTCCTGCGCCCCCCTCTAATTCCATCTCTTCCTCTTCCCTTTCTTTGTCCCTCTACTCCCCCCTCATCTTTCTGTCCACATCCTCCCCTTCTCTCTGTCCATCTCCTCCGACTCCCTATTGCTGTACCTCTCCTCCTGCCTCCTCTGTCTGTACACATCCTTCTTCTCTTTCCTTTCTCTGTCCATCTCCTCCACTCCTCCCTCTCTGCCCATTTCCCTCTTCCTACCTCTATCTTCTCTACCTCCCCTATCTGTGTCCATCTCCTCCTTCTCCCTCTCCTCGCCGGCCAGTGTGGCCGTGCGGTTAAAGGCGCTTCAGTCTGGAACCGCGTGACCGCTACGGTCGCAGGTTCGAATCCTGCCTTGGGCATGGATGTGTGTGATGTCCTTAGGTTAGTTAGGTTTAATTAGTTCTAAGTTCTAGGCGACTGATGACCTCAGAAGTTAAGTCGCATAGTGCTCAGAGCCATTTGAACCATTTCCCTCTCCTCTCCTCATTCAGCCTCCTCTCTCCACAATACGGTGTTTAAAAAGGATAGATGGCAGGCAACCGGTGGTGGCGTGTTTGTCGCTGTTAGTAGTAGTTTATCCTGTAGTGAAGTAGAAGTGGATAGTTCCTGTGAATTATTATGGGCGGAGGTTACCCTCAACAACCGAGCTGTATTGATAATTGCCTCCTTTTACCGACCTCCCGACTCAGCAGCATTAGTGGCAGAACAACTGAGAAAAAATCTGGAATACATTTCACATAAATTTTCTCAGCATGTTATAGTCTTAGCTGGAGATTTCAATTTACCAGATATAGACTGGGACACTCAAATGTTTAGGACGGGTGGTAGGGACAGAGCATCGAGTGACATTATACTGAGTGCACTATCCAAAAATTACCTCGAGCAATTAAACAGAGAACCGACTCGTGGAGATAACATCTTGGACCTACTGATAACAAACAGACCCGAACTTCAAAACAGGGAATCAGTGATCATAAGGCCGTTGCAGCATCCCTGAATATGGAAGTAAATAGGAATATAAAAAAAGGGAGGAAGGTTTATCTGTTTAGCAAGAGTAATAGGAGGCAGATTTCAGACTACCTAACATATTAAAACGAAAATTTCTTTTCCAATACTGACAATGTTGAGTGTTTATGGAAAAAGTTCAAGGCAATCGTAAAATGCGTTTTAGACAGGCACGTGCCGAGTAAAACTGTGAGGGACGGGAAAAACCCACCGTGGTTCAACAATATATTTAGGAAACTACTGCGAAAGCAAAGAGAGCTTCACTGCAAGTTTAAACGCAGCCAAAACCTTTGGGACAAACAGAAGCTAAACGATGTCAAAGTTAGCGTAAGGAGGGCTATGCGTGAAGCGTTCAGTGAATTCGAAAGTAAAATTCTATGCACCGACTTGACAGAAAATCCTAGGAAGTTCTGGTCGGGCTATGCGTGAAGCGTTCAGTGAATTCGAAAGTAAAATTCTATGTACCGACTTGACAGAAAATCCTAGGAAGTTCTGGTCTTATGTTAAACCAGTAAGTGAATCGAAACAGCATATCCAGACACTCTGTGATGAAGATGCCATTGGAACAGAGGATGACACGCGTAAAGCTGAAATACTAAACAAATTTTTCCACAGCTGTTTCACAGAGGAAGGCGGCACTGCAGTTCCTTCTGTAAATCCTCGTACAAACGAAAAATTGGCTGACATCGAAATAAGTGTCAAAGGAATAGAAAAGCAACTGAAATCACTCAACAGAGGAAAGTCCACTGGACCTGACGGGATACCAATTCGATTCTACACGCAGTACGCGAAAGAACTTGCCCCCCTTCTAACAGCCGTGTACCGCAAGTCTCTAGAGGAACGGAAGGTTCCAAACGATTGGAAAAGAGCACAGGTAGTATTCAAGAAGGGTCTTCGAGCAGATGCGCAAAACTATAGACCTATATCTCTGACATCGATCTGTTGTAGAAATTTAGAACATGTTTTTTGCTCGCGTATCATGTCATTTCTGGAAACCCAGAATCTACTCTGTAGGAATCAACATGGATTCCGGAAACAGCGATCGTGTCGCCTGATAAACAAAGTAAGAGCCTACGGAATATCAGACCAGCTGTGTTGCTGGATTGAAGAGTTTATAGCAAACAGAACACAGCATGCTGTTCTCAATGGAGAAACGTCTACAGACGTTAAGGTAACCTCTGGCGTGCGATAGGGGAGTGTTGTGGGACCATTGCTTTTCACAATAGATATAAATGACCTAGTATACAGTGTCGGAAGTTCCATGCGGCTTTTCGCGGATGATGCTGTAGTATACAGAGAAGTTGCAGCATTAGAAAATTGCAGCGAAATGCAGGATGATTTGCAGCGGATAGGCACTTGGTGCAGGGAGTGGCAACTGACCCTTAACATAGACAAATGTAATGTATTGCGAATACATAGAAAGAAGGATCCTTTACTGTATGACGATATGATAGCGGAACAAACACTGGTAGCAGTTACTTCTGTAAAATATCTGGGAGTACGCGTACGGAACGATTTGAAGTGGAATGATCATATAAAATTAATTGTTGGTAAGGCGGGTGCCAGGTTGAGATTCATTGGGAGAGTCCTTAGAAAATGTAGTCCACCAACAAAGGAGGTGGCTTACAAAACACTCGTTCGACCTATACGTGAGGATTGCTCATCAGTGTGGGATCCGTACCAGGTCGGGTTGACAGAGGAGATAGAGAAGATCCAAAGAAGAGCGGCGCGTTTCGTCACAGGGTTATTTGGTAAGCGTGATAGCGTTACGAAGATGTTTAGCGAAATCAAGTGGCAGACTATGCAAGAGAGAAGCTCTGCATCGCGGTGTAGCTTGCTGTCCAGGTTTCGAGAGGGTGCATTTCTGGATGAGGTATCGAAAATATTGCTTCCCCCTACTTATACATCCCGAGGAGATCACGAATGTAAAATTAGAGAGATTCGAGCGCGCACGGAGGCTTTCTGGCATTCGTTCTTCCCGCGAACCATACGCGACTGGAACAGGAAAGGGAGGTAATGACAGTGGCACGTGAAGTGCCCTCCGCCACACACCGTTGGGTGGCTTGCGGAGTATAAATGTAGATGTAGATGTAGATGTAGATGTATCACCCCCACCCCAATATAGAGCTGGTAAAAATGGGAATGTCGTGTGGCTAGGGCCTCCCGTCGGGTAGACCGTTCGCCTGGTGCAGGTCTTTCGATTTGACGCCACTTCGGCGACCTGCGCGTCGATGGGGATGAAATGATGATGATTAGGACAACACAACACCCAGTTCCTGAGCGGAGAAAATTTCCGACCCAGCCGGGAATCGAACCCGTGCCCTTAGGATTGACAGTGTGTCACGCTGACCACTCAGCTACCGGGGCGGACTATGGAGCTGGTGGTTCTTACCCCCACCGAATTTCTTTCCAGATAATAAGTAATGTGTGTATCAAGTTTGGTTGGAATCGATTCAGGAGTTTAGGAGGAGTCTTTTACCCATGGCTTTGTCTGCATACGCACATGTCACCATGCATTTCACATGTATTTAATATAATTCACACAAATTCGTACACGTATTTCACGTATCTCTAGCGAATTTCGCCGCAAAGGTTCATTTTCATGCAGCTCAATGTTTATAACGTCGTATCTCCAGAACTATGTGTCATAGTAACGCAGTAATAAATTAGAACGCCATGATTCATGTGGCACTTTGACTGCATGAACAGCGAAAATCTGGTAAGGGATAACCTTCCTTTCTTTCGTCATTTTGCACGGGTTGTCAGCGAGAACAATTTTCGTAAAAGCTTGAAATTATGTGTAATGTTTGTTGCAAGTCACTAAGTACTCTCATTCTCAAATACTGGCTGAATTAATTATGGATATTCGCGCGTCCTGGGTTGCATTGCTTTTTCAAATCAAATGGTTCAAATGGTTCTAAGCACTGTGGGACTTCAACATTTCGGGGCCCTGTCAGCATCTGTATAAATATTAATTTAAATATTAATAACCAACAGCCTCAGTTGCAATGTTTACCTAGGTAAACATCTGAGGTCATCAGTCCCCTAGGCTTAGAACTACTTAAACCTAACTAACCTAAGGACATCAGACACATACATACCCGAGGCAGCATTCGAACCTGCGACCGTAGCAGCAGCGCGGTTCCGGACTGAAGCGCCTAGAACCGGTCTGTCACAGCGGCCGCCTGCTTTTTCACCCCCCACCCCTCTGATAGGTAGGTGTTCTTACCCCACAGCGATTCTTTCCAGACAGTAAGTGATATTTGTAGAACGTTTGGTTGAAATTGGTCCAATAGTTTAGGAAGAGCCGTGGAATACAGTACATCCATACATCTTTTTTGTAATATGTGTGGGTTTAGATTACAGTGCCTCAGCTGGACACGTATAGGATAAGAAACTAGTGCCTTGATCACTGAGCTGAGATATTTGGCCGGCCGGAGCGGCCGTGCGGTTCTAGGCGCTACAGTCTGGAACCGAGCGACCGCTACGGTCGTAGGTTCGAATCCTGCTTCGGGCATGGATGTGTGTGATGTCCTTAGGTTAGTTAGGTTTAATTAGTTCTAAGTTCTAGGCGACTGATGACCTCCGAAGTTAAGTCACATAGTGCTCAGAGCCATTTCAACCAAGCCATTTGAGATATTGGATGGTCTGATTGTAACAATACGAGTCAAGATAGATGTAACGGAACTTGAATAGAGTATTTGCCTCTATTGGTTACGGTAGAGAGATCGTTCTTTCGGTCCTGTCTGTATATTTATATATAATATTGCATGAATAAAGGCTGGGCGAGTGTAAAGCTATCGTTAAAAACGCACGCCGCGCGATTTGTTACGATTTGGTCAGTCGCAATAATAACAATAACATGTTTTTGAATAGAATTAAAATATAACGGCGATACCTGTTTAGTGTTATGGGAAATAATATGTAGTAAATTAGTGAGTAAGGTAGCCGATCCTATAAAAAGACGTAAAATTGGGCATATTGATGTGTTTTGCTGTATATCGACGAAGGCGATGATACGGCGTTATTTTTTCGTCTACTCTTAGGAATAAGCAAGTAAAGAAGTGCTAATTGTGCTTTGAGAAAAAATATAGGGGCGAGTTTTAAATAACTACGGTTTACGATCAGAGTAACGAAAGGACATTTAGTTCCACGAAATTGCGGATGGCGAAGTGTGGTCATTAAATTGAGTACACCTACAGTGCGGTCAATTCCGGGATAAATCTATACGCATCCCACGAGGGACGCGGAATTGAGACTTTTTTTTAATTATATCGCGGAGAGCTGGCTCCAATTTATGAAAAGGAGAAAAACGTTAAGTTTTACGCGAACCCTTAATATAACGAACCGGAGAGAAAAGTGTGTAATTCTCTTACGCCTAACTAATATTCGTGGAAGGCGGTGACTAAACTAGAAGAGTCAATTACAAAATACTGTATCATTATCATTGACTGTTGGTGTCGAGCAACCAAAACTGTTCTTCAAAGGGTTTCGATGGAACTTGGGAGTTAGGGTTCAGGCACTCGCACATACTCCACATCAGAGTGTGAATGAGTGGTGCATGCGAAATAAAACTGTGAACAAAGTTACGTTAAATAAAACAGAAGAAACAAGACAGTCTGGTCGTATCTGTTATTATTCAATAAACTGTAACATTTCTTATCGTTGTACGAAGCCTTCATAGACGATCTTTATGGCAATTTGCTTCGAAGGGATCTCGTTACGAGTTAAGTTTTGGGGACCTGGTCAAGAGGGGGTAGTTTGTAGATCTTAGAAGCCGACCTCGGGGAAGTTCAGTTTGGATTCCGTAGAAACGTTGGAACACGTGAGGCTGACCCTACGACTTATCTTAGAAGGTAGATTAAGGAAAGGCAAACCTACGTTTCTAGCATTTGTAGACTTAGAGAAAGCTTTTGACAATGTTGACTGGAATACTCTCTTTCAAATTCTGAAGGTGGCAGGGGTAAAATACAGGGAGCGAAAGGCTATTTACAATTTGTATAGAAACCAAATGGTAGTTATAAGAGATGAGGGGCATGAAAGGGAAGCAGTGGTTGGGAAGGGAGTGAGACAGGGTTTTAGCCTCTCCCCGATGTTATTCAATCTGTATATTGAGCAAGCAGCAAAGGAAACAAAAGAAAAATTCGGAGTACGTATTAAAATCCATGGAGAAGAAATAAAAACTTTGAAGTTCGCCGATGACATTGTAATTCTGTCAGAGACAACAAAGGACTTGGAAGAGCAGTTGAACGGAATGGATAGTGTCTTGAAAGGAGGATATAAGATGAACATCAACAAAAGCAAAACGATGATAATGGAATGTAGTCGAATTAAGTCGGGTGATGCTGAGGGTATTAGATTAGGAAATGAGACACTTAAAGTAGTAAAGGAGTTTTGCTATTTGGGGAGCAAAATAACAGATGATGGTCGAAGTAGAGGGGATATAAAGTGTAGACTGTCAATGGGAAGGAAAGCGTTTCTGAAGAAGAGAAATTTGTTAACATCGAGTATAGATTTAAGTGTCAGGAAGTCGTTTCTGAAAGTATTTGTATGGAGCGTAGCCATGTATGGAAGTGAAACATGGACGATAAATAGCTTGGACAGGGAGAGAATAGAAGCTTTCGAAATGTGGTGCTACAGAAGAATGCTGAAGATTAGATGGTTAGATCACATAACTAATGACGAGGTATTGAACAGAATTGGGGAGAAGAGACATTTGTGGCACAACTTGACTAGAAGAAGGGATCGATTGGTAGGACATATTCTGGGGCATCAAGGGATCACCAATTTAGTATTGGAGGGCCGCGTGGAGGGTAAAAATCGTAGAGGGAGACCAAGAGATGAATACACTACGCAGATTCAGAAGGATGTAGACTCCAGTACATACTGGGAGATGAAGAAGCTTGCACAGGATAGAGTAGCGTGGAGAGCTGCATCAAACCAGTCTCAGGACTGAAGACCACAACAACAACTACTGCAGCTATTCTGGAATCAGGTGCTACCGGGTCCGTTGTGTGTTGTCAGTGACTTAAGGTTACCATATCTCATGCTCTAAGATCGACGCGTCTTTCCACTTGGTATAACGGTGCCTCACGGCAACAACGACAACGCCGACGACGAAGGAAGATACGGCGGTAGATGATGTCTTGATAGAGGAGATATGACTAATGACCGGTGAATTCAGACGAGACATGTCGTTATCCGGCGTCTAATACTTTGTATGCAGCTCCTGCAGATTATGTTGATAGTTGTAACAGTATCGGGTCATTGCGCAGCGTGCGTGCCGCAGACGGCAGCGAACGCGCTTCTCAGCAGGAGTCGATACGTACCCTGACCGCCGACACTGCAGCCACCACCCACGCGGGCATCTTCCTCTTTGCTCGCCTTCGTAGCAGCCTCCCTCACAGCGCACAGGCCGCAGACGGAGTGCAACTGACACAAACAACCGGCGACTACACCTCATTGGTCTATTCGAAACGTCGCAGGCGCGCGTTTCTTTAGCGAGCCTTTAACAGACTCCCGGGTGTCACGTGACACGCGCCGACGCTGAGTCAAGCCCCCACGCATAGCTGTGAGCAGGCCAGCTGTTAGGTCATCGCAGGCGGGACTGCAAGGTACACCGCGACTGCGGCACGTGCGCCGAGACGCGCCGCACTTACGCAGTGAATAGACTTGAAAGCGGAGGAACGCCGTAAGCGATAAGGATCCTTACGAACTGTCCCGTAAGAATCCATGTGCTAAACCGTTTACGCGTACGTAAGAATTAATCACCAGGCCGATTCCAAGGAAGCGCCGCGAAATGCTGCTACTGAGTGGGTATAATTAAAGTACAGCTATTTATAGAGGCAGCGAAACTTTGTAGATATGTTAATGCGGAACCGATTGACGTTGGAGCCAGCAAACTGACGCTGTGAATGCCAGGAAGACGTACAGCAGTATCTCCTTATGTTGTGGGTAAGGAACACAATGTGGGCAGGAATTGCCAAACAGGTAAGAAAGGCATAATGTTGATTTTTGTTATTAAGCACCCCTTAAACACTTCATTCAACATGAACACCAAGACGTCGATGATACGCTGTACAGGACAGATTTTCACCTGGTGACCAAAATTGGAACTATATTTTCCAGCGGAGGTCGGTTCCGCATTAACGCGCTAGTATATATACCAAGTTTCGCTGCTATACGGTATCTGCAGTCCACACTGGACCTCAGTGAGTATCTGCACTTTAATTATAACAGCCCAGTACACTGTCTTTCTGTGATACATGCCAGTGTCAAACAGAATTATTGATGTAAAATTCGATTGAAAAGAATTTAAAAGAGTATTTAATCCACCACAGTGACACGCATTGGCAACCGCAATAATGTCGTGGTGCTCGGGCTGTAGGCAGTCGATTAGAATTCTAGTGAGAAAGATTTTCATCTTCCGAATTTTGTTCCTTGCATGAGGCGACTTGCACGTCGGTCGGTGAAGTGTTTGAAGACTTGTATATCTCACTCCATACGTTTCATTCCATAAACATCCAGAACAGCAGGAACGGTCAGGCTTCTTAATTCAGGTAGTCATCCCTGTAGAACATGACCACCGCTCACATATCAGCTACAGGTTTCGGAAAGCTAAGGGCAAACCAAGAACACCCTTGCACATTGTCGGAAAAGTCTATTGAGCAAACGCTTCTTGTGGAATTTACATCCACATGATTACTCTGCAATTTGGCATGGATGTGTGTGATGTCCTTAGGTTAGTTAGGGTTAATTAGTTATAAGTTCTAGGCGACTGATGACCACAGAAGTTAAGTCGCATAGTGGTCAGAGCCATTTGAACCATTTGAACTCTGCAATTCACAATTAAGTGCCTCGCAGGAAGTTCATCGACCCGCCTTCAAGTTGCTTCTCTACCGTCCCACTCTCAAACAGCGCGCGGGAAAAACTATCAATTAAATCTTTCTGTGCGACCTCTGACTTCCGTTATTTTATTTTAATAATCATTCCTCCCTACGTAGGTGGGTGACTACAAAAAATTGTCACGCTCTAAGGAGAAAGATGGTGATTGGAATTTCATGAGAAGATCCTGACGCAACGAAAAACGCCCTTGTTTTAATGATAGCCACCCCACTTCACGTATCATATCCGTGGCGCTCACTCCCCTATTTCGCGATGGTGCAAAACGAGCTGCCCTTCTTTGAACTTTTTCGATCTCCTCCGTCGATCCTATCTGATACAGGTCCCACGCCGCACAGCAATACTCCAGAAGAGGACGTAGAAGCGTAGGCTAGGAAATCTCTGTAGTAGACCTGTTGCATATTCTCAGTGTTCTGCCATAAATTGTAGTCTTTGGTTTGCTTTACCGACAACATTATTTGTTCACAAATGTGTGTGAAATCTTATGCGACATAATTGCTAAGGTCATCAGTCCCTGAGCTTACACACTACTTAACCTAAATTATCCTAAGGAGAAACTCACACAACCATGCCCGAGGGAGGACTCGAACCTCCAACATTATCTTTCTAAAGGTATTAATTTAAGTTATTCGTAATTGTAATCCCTAAGTGTTTGGTTGAATTTACAGCCTTTACATCTGTGTGATTTGTCGTGTAACCGAAATTTAGCGGATTCATTTTGCCACTCAAGTGCATGACTTCACACTTTCCGTTATTTAAAGTCAATTGCCACTCTTCACCCCATACATTTATCTTGTCTAGATCGTTTTGCAATTTATTTTTGTCATCTGGTGGCTTTATGAGACAGTAAATGACAGCATCATCCGCAAACAATTTAAGAGTGCTACTTATATTGTCTCCTAAATCGTTCTTGTACATCAGGAACAACAGAGGCATATAACACTTCCCGGAGGAACGCCAGATATTACTTATATTTTACTCGATGTCTTTCCATCAGTTTTTACGAACTGTGACCTTTCTGCCAGGAAATCACGATTCCAATCGCACAACTGAGACGATAGTCCATAGGTATGCAGTTTGATTAGAAATCGCTTGTGAGGTACGGTGTGAAAAGACTTCTGGAAATCTAAAAATATGGAATCAATTTGACATCCCCTGTCAGCAACACTTACTGCATCGTGAGAATAAAGAGCTAGTTGTGTTTAACAAGAACGATACTTTCTGAATCCTTGTTGGGTGTTCGTCAGTAAATCGATTTCTTCGAGATAACTCATAACGTTCGAACGCAGTATATGTTCCAAAATCTTACCGCAAGTCGACGTTACCTGCGTGGGACTATAATTCAGCGAGTTACTCCTAATCCTTTTTTTGGTATTAGTGTGACTTGTAGTACTTTCCATCAACGAGCGATCGGTTATATATGATTGCTAAATATGAAGCTACTTTACCAGGTACTCTGAGAGGAACTTGACTCATATACAATCAGGGCTGAAAGCCTTGCCTTTATTAAGTGGGTATCTACTTCTAAGTTACTCATGTGGGCAGTTGTTCTTGGTTCAACGTCTGGAATATTTGTCTCCTTTCGTGACGGAATTTCGGAAAACCGTATTTAGCAACTCTGCTTTAGCGGCACTCTCATCAGTAACAATACTAACAACACCACTGTTATGGCGCGGTGATAGTATAGATGTGTCTTTGGAAGCAGGACCATATGACCAGATGGATTTTCTCCCGAATTTCGAGACTTTCGTTATGGGAAGTATTAAAAGCATTTCGCATTGAACTTCGCGGTAAATTTCGAGCTTCTGTAAAACTTCGTCAATCTTGATCGTTTTGCGTCCTTTTAAATTTGACATACTTTTCTTCGTGGATCGAACCACTGTGGTCACTACCGTTGATGTTGGTGAGTTCCTATGGGACCAGAGGTCATCGGTCCCTAGTCTTACAAACTACTTAATCTAACTTAAACTAACTTACTCTAAGGACAATACACCCATCCATGCCCGAGGAAGGCCTAGATCCTCCGAGGGGGGTAGTCGTGCGAACCGTGGTATGGCGCTTTAGACCGGGCGGCTACCACGCGCGGCTGGTCACGAGTTGTTGAATATGCACATCATTTCCGAAGAAAATACTTAGTGCTACCGATATGTTCTGAGACCAAGCGACAGTCAGTGAGACGGTGTTCATTGTCTTCTCTGCCTCCGGCTGGTGTGTTCGAGTACTTGATGTCGAAAAAAAATTTCAACGTTATCTCGCATATGTCACTCGCTTTTTTGGGGGGGGGGGAGGAGGGAAACACTATGAACACTATGCTAATAAATGTCGCTTGGTCTTGGAATCGCACTGGTAGCAGCACGTCTTATCTCCTGTAATGACACGGGTATGCAACAGCGCGTGACCACGGTACTTCGACCGGTTCCACAAGAAGCGTTTGCTGACAGTTTCCAAGAGATTTACAACTGATGTCGGAAGTACATTGAAGCCGATAGTGATAACTTTGAAGACCAATAAAGATATTTTATTTGTAACTCTTGTTTTTTTTTATTTTCTGAGACCATTCACCGAACTTTTCACACGCATCATCTATAGGCATGCGTAATCAAATGCAGAGATAGGTAAAGAGGCAGGATACGCGCTGCGGAGGGGAAACGCCTATATAAGACAACAAGTGTCTGTTGTTAGATCGGTTACTGCTGTTACAATGGCAGGTTATCAAGATTTAAGTGAGTTTGAACGTGGTGTTATAGACGACGCACGAGCGATAGGACACAGCATCTTCGAGGTAGCGATGAAGTGGGGATTTTCCCGTCGAGTGCACCGTGAATATCAGGAATCCGGCAAAACATCAAATCTCCGACATCGCTGCTGCCGGAAAAAGATCTTGCAACAACGGCAACAACGACGACTGATGAGAATCGTTCAACGTGACAGAAGTGCAACCCTTACGCAAACTGCTCCAGACTTCAATGCTGGGCCATCAACATCAACGAAACATCATCGATATGGGCTGTCGGAGCCGAAGGCCACTCGTATACCCTTGACGTTTGCACGACACAAAGCTTTACGCCTCGCCTGGGCCCGTCAACACACACATTGGACTGTGATATGGGATCCCTGATACGTCTAGATACGACTCTGACAAGTGACACGTATGTGAGCATTCTGTCTGATCGCTTGCATTCAATCATGCCCATTGTTCATTCCAGCGGACATGGTCACTTCTAGCAGGATAGTGCGCCTCCCCCCCCCCTCCCTCCCACAAGTCCACCAGGAACACTTTTCTGAGTTTAAACACTTCCGCTGGCCACCATATTTCCTTTTCAGAAGAGATCTCCACCCCCTCGTACTCTTACGGGTTTATGGAGAGCCCTGCAGGACTCATGGTGTCAGTTACCTCCTTCACTACTTGAGATATTGGTCGAGTTCAAGTCACGTCATTCTGCTGCATTTCTGGGTGGTCGAGGGGCCCCTACACGATATTATGCAGGTGTACCAGCTTCTTTAGTTCCTCAGAGTAGATTTCTCTGTTCTCTTCGTCCATTACTTCACAGTCTATGTTTTACTGTCCACTGACTACATTACTGTTTTAAAAATGTACAATATTGTTATGGCCTTCAGTCTGAAGTCTAGTTTGACTCATCTCTCCACATTAATCTCTCCTATGCATGTCACTTTGTCTCTACGTAACTGCTGCAATTTACAGCCGCCTCTACCTGTTTATTCTACTAAAACGTTGGTCTCCCTCCACAGTTTCCACTCTCCTTCCCTCAGACACACTTTCTTGCGTTATACAGGTGCAAACGATAACTGTTTACAACGTACTACAGTCATGTATGGGAAGTCGAGACGAACAATTTGATTTGGGACACTTCCGTTCTACCAAGGCGAGAAACACTTTAAAATGATCTGCAAAAGTCTCTTAAGCTAATTTGGAATATCCTCTCGCTCTCTACGCCAGCGGATTGGTCAAATTTTCAATTCTTTTTTTGTTAACATCAGCAATTTAAAGTTTCCCATGAGGGTAATGAAAGAAAGAAAACACTTTCGTGAAAATTATACAAAAATTAATTAGGTTTACAGTTCAGCAAACAAAGTAGCCTCGTAGTAAATAGACTAGAGGAACAAAACGATTTGTTAACTGAACGCTAATAAATTCGCAAAACTTTGATTTAAAATTTACACAAACGTCAATTTCATAATATTTAAGTTCAAGGACAAAGTGTGTTTAATATACAAGACCGATTTTAGCGAGAGAAAGTTATGAACTTCAAATGGTTAAGACCGACGAAGGCGGTGTTGTAAAAGGGTGAGAGGATATTGAAAAAATCGCTGGGTGCGAATACGCTGTAGCTTAGATAGTTTTTGTGGGCCAATTTGACGTTGTTTCGTGGTTTGATAGACCTCAAGAGTCTTATATCAAACTGTTCGTCTCGACTTCCCTTACATCACTGTGGCACATAGCAAACAGTTATCATTTACACCCTGCACAATTAAATATTCCTGTATGCGTCCGGATGTGTCCATCAATCTCTTCTTTTAGTCAAATAACGCCGTAAAGCTCTTCTCAACAATTAGATGCAATACTTCCTCATTTGTTTACTTGATATACCCAACTAATCTTCAGCATTCTCTCGTGTTTATCTTTCACGTTTCAAGTCAATAGTCAGTTAGTTTCATATTCCATACATCATTCTGCAGTTTTAAATCGTAATGATGTGGAACAAGTCCTATTACGTTCATATCGCAAATTAATTTTCAGACAGGGCTACATGCTGAACATTTATAAGTTTTTTACTTTTTTACTAATATTATTTTTAAATACACAGACATGAGTTAGTAATTCCTAACCATCACCAATTACAATTCCAGCAATAGAAATTTTTTTACGAAATCGAAGAAGTTGTCAAGGAGAAACTTTTTCACTTTGTTTTCATAGTTTATTTTGCCGTCTGTCACACATTTTATATCACTTGTTAAGTGATAACAAATTATGCATGCAGCAGTGTGCACCGCTTTTTGTGCTAAAGACAACATTTATGTGAAGTAAAGTAATTATGTACATCATTGTTTCTTTTGAACTGTAGTGGATTACTTGTAATAGTCTTCATGAGGGAATAATAATGTACAGTGAAGCAGTAGTCAGAACGCTCAACTCCTTGAACAGATGTCTACAAGATGATCGTGGATGAGTACACTTTATTCTTACAGCATGTTTTTGAGCAATGAAGACTTTCTTTCTTAAAGATGGGTTACCGCACAACATAATTGCGTGTGGCATTATTGAATGAAAATATGTCTAGTTACTGATTTGTCTCTCCTCAAGATTTGCAATGATTTTAAGTTCAACCGTGTTTTAGGAGTTCCAAAACGTGCTCTTTGCGGTTTAAACTCTCATCAGTATGGACACCTAAGAAGTTTGAAGTTTCCATTCTATTTATTAATTCCTCATCATGTGTTTGTGTAATATCCATAGATCTGCAGAGCTGGATATGTTGTGTCTTTTTAAAGCTGAGGATGAGACCACTCGCAGAAAATCAGTCAATGGTGCTTTTGAAAACATTGTTTACCATTTCTTCTGTTGCTGTATGTGTGCTTAGACAGATTACAATACTAATACCATCTGCAAAAAGAACTAATTCTACTTGTAGTATCTTAGACACAAGATCGTTAATATGATAGTGAACCTAAGATTGAGCCTTGGGGTACCCCATACGTGATTTCTCTCCAGTCTGAATTATATCCCCGGACTATGTTGGCTGAGTTACTAAATACAGCATTCTGCATTGTTTTGGTTAGATATGACATTATCCACTGTTTGTCTTTGCCATAAATCCCATAAAACTTCAATTTTTCTTGGAGAATGCTGTGATTCACACAGTCAAATGCTTTAGATAGGTCGCAGAAAATACCGGCTGACGCTATTTTATTATTTAATGCTTGTAAAATTCGGTGGGTGAACGTGGAAATGGCATTCTCAGTGGAGCAACACTTCTTGTAATATTTCTGGCTTTGCAGTCATCATATTCGGCTTCAAGAAGCTCTTTTTAGAGCAGCTGAGACAGCAGCAGTGGCAAGATGTAATGTGGTATGAGGTCCCGATGACAGATGGTTTGTTCGATACAGGTACTGTGAGAAAGACCCCCTAAATCGTGGTCCTTCTCCGCGTTTGGCTGCAGCGTTCGGAAGTTGCGCGCCAAAGTGGTAATCTTCAGTTATTGATATTTGAAAAATTAAACAAGGTATTTCCCTGAATTTCAAATTAAAGAATCTCTCAACAGCGTTCTATCATTCCGTTATGTCACAAGTATTAATAACCAGGAGAGTAGTAACAACTGCTAAACGAAAAAGGAGGTGAATCTCTTTGGTGATCTTCGGATCGCGTCTAACTTGGATGGCGGGCGAAGTGATTCGGCTCTAAAATCGGAGCTGGCTGGGAAGCCTCGCAGGGCAGACATGTTGTCTGCCGCGGTCGGTGTTAGTTAAGACTTTATTAGCAAGGTCCGATTGTTTGGACCATAGTTGAGAACAGAGATACAGTAATTACGGATATACGTAGTTCATTAATTTGTTGAAGAATAGAAATTATTTTGTGACTCTAAAGTGGAAAGCAACTGTGCAGTTTCTCGTGTTCTACTAATAAAAAGCGAGTGGCATCCCGTATAAACAAACTGATCCGAAATTTAATTATTTCTAAAATAACCGTTCCAAGCTAGGAGTTCCTTACAGCCGCAAGATAACGAATTCACGACCTACAAGATATTTTCTGAGCAGGAAACAACTGTAGAAGACTGCAGGTTGGTGAACATCTGTTACAACCTATGCATTTCACTCAGGGCAGTGGAAGCAAATGGGCACCTTGCGTGCAATGCAGTCTTAGTACAAATGAGATTAGTGTGGTGACACATAGGAGATATGGAGAGAAATATTTTTGAGGGAAGGGGTTTATCATGCGCACGTATATATCTCGCTCTCTCCCTCTCTTCCTCTCTTTTTTAACTTGCCGTATTATGAAATCCAAACTGTAATTATGTGAGGATATTATTGTCGCTAAAGTGAGATATTATTCTAGAATACATTACCTCCTCAAAGAATTTGGAAAATGATGACAGCAGCGAAACAGGTCGGTAATTATTGACATCTCTGTTATCACCTTTCTTAAAGAGGGACGGCATATTTCAGACAATCCGGAAAAATGCCTTGAGTGATACATTACATAGTTCAGATGAGACAGGCATTATTATATGGAAACAAATCACTAGTACTCTACTGGAAACACCATCAAAACCAGATGACCTTTTATTTTTGAGAGAATGTGTATATTTTTTAATATCAGAAGGAAAAGTTTGTGATACATTCATATGACTGAATTTTATGAGTTACTTGTTCAACACGCTGCTGCGATTTTTCTTTTGAACTGTTTGTCCATGTACTCTCTACTACACTTAAAAAAATGATTACTGAATATATCTGCTAGAGTCCAGATCACTACTATCAGCAGAGACTACCTAACACAGGTAATTGTTAATTTCCTTGACAGACAGGAGGATCATTTGTGTGGCCAGTGCAATCGACTTATTAAAACACATAGTGTGTGACTGAACATTTATGGAGCATTTGTCTGTTTCTTTGTGGCTTCCACATGTTATTACAGATGATGATGATGATGATGATGATGCTTGGTTTGTCGGGAGCTCAACAGCGCGGTCATCAGCGCCTGCACGAAGTCACAATTTTCACACAGTCCAATTTTTTTACACATTCCAATCTAGCCACTCTCACAAATAATGATGATGATGATGAAATGATGAGAACAACACAAACACCCAGTCCCCGGGCAGAGAAAAATCCCCAACCCGGCCGGGAATCGAACCTGGTGTTATTACAGAGGTACGTGCTCTCATCCATCGAAGCTTTTCACACGTAAATATCATTGTTCTATAGATTTCGTATATACTGCGTTTTTATGTTTTTGTAATTTAGTCTATGTTTCTGACAAATCGTAAGAGGTTAACTGCTTTTAAAACACTGAGATACAGACTGTTCACAAAAAAATTCGGAAAACTTCTTGATTATTCGGTTCGAGGGAACGCCAGTAATACCGTGTACATTACTCCAACTGACCGAAGCTATGTTTCGCTCCATGAAGCAGAATGCTGCTACAGATCACAGAGTTGGACAGTCACTACTATCAAGGTATCAGTCACGTAATGACGCTCAGAGTAGTCTACTTGAATATTTGTTGTAAATTAATTCCCATAAGCCTTCAGGAAAATGTCATCTGTCTACAGTTTAAGAGTGGAAATGGAAAATATTCTAAGCGCCCTGAGTTTTCAGTTTTATTGTGTTATCGGTACTTTATTACATGGCCCTAGATTTAATCCAGGTGCGAAACCATGGAGAAAATCTTTCGAACGTGTGTTAGAAGATAGCGCATGGTGTTTGTGCCAAGCTGTGGTCCCCTCTGGAGTTCCAAAGTTTAAAAGATAATGAGAAGTGGCTTTTGTTGACTATGGTTCTGCTAAATAAATACTTAATGCGGTATTTAGGTATTTGTATTCTCACAAATAAAATGTACTGCATCACTATTAAAGGCATTTCTTCATGCTACTTTCTCGTAAACTGATATTTTTGAGCCTGTGGCTGTGTACAAAACGCAGGTTAATTCTTGCAGAGAAGAAAGCAGTAACCAGCCCCTGTTAATAATGTCATTTATTTACTCAATTAGCGCCCTTAACGGTTATGAACCGACAGATTCATCTTCAGACAGCTGCTCGCATTTATATTACATTTGTTGTTGTTCACATCAGTTGTTGAAAAAACAGCCAACAACCAACGTAAACAACAACAAACGTTATGTAACTGTGAACAGCTGTCTGAAAAAGAACTGTCTTTTCGAAACCGTTAACGGCGCTATTTGCGTAAATAAATGGCATTATTAACTGCGGCTGGTTGCTGTTCTCTTCTTTGCAAGAATCAGTTCGTAGAAACTTTCTTATTGGCATGTAGAAATAGTTTCCTGGCCTGGCGCTTAATCAAGCATTTATGTTCAAATTTGTCTCATTACTTCTTGCGGTACTGCAGTTCACAGTATAATTCTGTTGTGTCAGATTCCCCTCTGAGTTTTTTAAAAATACAAATCAGGTATGTATAAACAGAAATACATTGTTTTTTCAATCTCTTCTAAAACGTCAGATTTGGCAAGAACGTTTTCCATTTCCACTTCCACTGTTCAGTTGTCCTCAGTCACACTGAGAACAGTTATGGACATGTCACACGCGTAATTCGAGAACAATGACTCAAAATAATGTGTTGCTTAACAAAAACCTAGCGAAGTGGTACAACGGTAAAAAATGTTCAAATGTGCATGAGTTCCTAAGGGACCAAGCTGCTGAGGTCATCGGTCCCTAGACTTACACACTGCTTAAACTAACTTATGCTAAGAACAACACACACACACACACACACACACACACACACACACACACACACACACACAGCCATGCCCGAGGGAGGACTCCAACCTCCGGCGGGAGGGGTCGGTGACATGGCGCCTCAAACAGCGCGGCCACTCCGCGCGGCGGAACTACAACGTTAAGACACTGGCTATAGCAGCCCCGTCTGCGACCCAGATCTAGATTTTCCGTGGGGGTCCCTAAATCTCCTAGGGCTTATGTCTGTCTTCATCTGCCTTTGGAACAGCCTTATACTGCCACTCTAGGGGGTCTGTGATTAATATGGACCCCACACTACATTACAGTTTGGCATTTTTTCCCTTTAAGAAGTCATTACCACAGGTGTTTTTCTACATCTCGATCTCCACTCGAAAAGGCACAGAGGACTGCTTGAGACCAGTCCCATTGCAGATCGTGAGTTATTTTCAGTTGAAAGGTCTCTGCTGGATTCCTTTAATGTTAATTTCTTAAATCTGTTGTCATTTACGGCATACATTCCACTTCTAAATTTACTGTGGTGTTTCTGACTATCTGGGAGGAGACTGAGCTGTGGAATGTGTTACTTTTACACATAAACAAGAACGATCTGTCACACTAATACACTTTAAAACACAGTTTATATGTAATTCATGTCACACAGTCTCATACGGAACCTACATCCGCTTTCTTTTATATACTGTATATGATAAGATACTGTCATCCCCCTTCCCTTCTGTGTGAGAGGATGAATGGGCAAATGTATTTCTAGTTGCATGCTTGATGGTAGCAGACAAGCCTGTCTGCTAGAGGACAGTAGGACCAACGTCGGAACAGGTAGCTACGCTTTCTAAAAGCATAGAGGTTTCTATTCTTAGTATGGTCCTGTCCGTCCGTTGCCATGTTGGTGTAGGAAGCTGCCTCTCTGGTCACTCCCGTTTGTATCTGTTAAGCATGCTCGGTAGGAGCCCAGGACAGTCTGTCCACGGCGAGCGTCAGAAGTGGTAAGATCTCCGGCTAAGCGCGTGTCTGCTATGTCCATAGGACAATGGATTTCTTAAGTTCAGCCTAACTGAAAATTTAATCACCTTTATTTCAGGTTTAGCTCTAAAACATCTAATGTTATCTTAAATTGCAACGCAGTGTAATTCGAGTGTGAAGTTCAGAATGTCTTCCAGTAGTTGATTTGTCACTACTTTGTGAGTAGAGTGGAACCATGTGTTGATCAGTAACTAAGAGCATTAATCTTAAATGCGAATGTGCGTGAGATTATAACGTCTCGTCTTGACAACATTTTTCAATATAGCAACTTTTCTTTATGTTCAACCCACGTGGGGTGTACTTTGTGAGACCAGTACCACGTGCTTATACAATTGTTTGACCCATCAGGTTAATAGTAAGACGATAGTAACCAGTTTGAGGTTTTTCTTCTGTAAATTGCGTTTCGATGTAATTCATTGTAATTATCAAAATTATTGTGGAGTTACACTCTGTGTGTAAACCAAGTTGACCACGTGAAGCATGTGGTGTAAGCATCAAAGTAGCCCTCAGCTATTCTTTTCGGGAAGATTTCACAGAGAGTTAGTATGAATTTAGTATACCAGTGTGTGGTAATTTCATGACGGACAGGATTGCGCTACGAACGTAACTTATTTGGGTAAAAATTGAATCAGTTGGTTGTGGTTGATTTCCTCTTGAATATGTTTCAACGTTCTTCCTGTGTTATTTTATGAATGCAGTGTTGTATGTAGTCTCCCAATCTTGGCTCCCTATTTGATGTGTTCCGTAAGATTACAAACTCACATTTTCGCAATCCTAAATAAGGCACCAGTTTAGTTATGAATCAAGTTTGATATGCTGAAATTTTAACGGAACAATGATCAATGTTAAAATAAATGTTCAAATATAAACTGATTTATTTCTTTTTATGTAAATTGTCTTTATATATATATATATATATATATATATATATATATATATATATATATATATATATCACCAGTTATCGTAAGATGGGTAGTAAAAGATCATAATTAATGTTAGTCTGGTTGGGAATTTGGTAAGCTAGACTGGATACCTGTTGAAACAGTTGCGCAGTAATGCAAGTTTAACTTCCTCAGATAGCTCACAGCTTTTAACCCACTCTTATGGTCTTGAATATCAGCACCGCTTTCAGAACCAATTAATGCAACATCATTACACATGGCGACCCTGTTCTGTGATTCCGCTAGACTCTGGAATCTCTGAAACGTTAGATTGCGAGCGTTGTATAATCTTAATTTTTTTTCCCTGTAGCGCTCAAACAACTTCTGTGCTGTTTCTGAGCAGACTTTCAAAAGATTCACGGCGTTGTTGAGCTGCGCTGTGTTGTTTGTCTTGTTGTTTTGTTTTCTATATTTGTGTGTTTTATATGTGTTTGTGTTTTTTTTCTCGCTTGTAAATTGCACTGACTTCGATCAAAGATATAAATTTGTTTTGCATGTGAAAAAGTGCGTACTATGTTGGGTACCTTTCGTGTAACTGTCGTAATTTTTGGGGGATACATTTATTGTGATTAGTGTGTTGCGTACCAGATATAAATTGAACTTATGCAGGTGTTAGTGCAAGGGGCGATCAAAATGATTCCGTTTGATGGCGTTGCTGCAGCGTATTTGCAATGTAGCGTGACTCCGATGCAGGTATATAAGCAATGGGCTATAGCTACGTTAGGAGGTGCATTCAAGTTCTAAGGCCTCCGACTTTTTATCTAATTAACTACTCACCCGAAATCGATGAAACTGGAGTTACTTCTCGACGTAATCGCCCTGCAGACGTACACATTTTTCACAACGCTGACACCATGATTCCATGGCAGCGGCTAAGGCTTCTTTAAGAGTCTGTTTTGACCACTGGAAAATCGCTGAGGCAATAGCAGCACGGCTGGTGAATGTGCGGCCACGGAGAGTATCTTTCATTGTTGGAAAAAGCCAAAAGTCACTAGGAGCCAGGTCAGGTGAGTAGGGAGCATGAGGAATCACTTCAAAGTTATTATCACGAAGAAACTGTTGCGTAACGTTAGCTCGATGTGCGGGTGCATTGTCTTGGTGAAACAGCACACGTGCAGCCCTTCCTGGACGTTTTTGTTGCCGTGCAGGAAGGAATTTGTTCTTCAAAACATTTCCGTAGGATGCACCTGTTACCGTAGTGCCCTTTGGAACGCATTGGGTAAGGATTACGCCCTCGCTGTCCCAGAACATGGACACCATCATTTTTTCAGCACTGGCGGTTACCCGAAATTTTTTTGGTGGCGGTGAATCTGTGTGCTTCCATTGAGCTGACTGGCGCTTTGTTTCTGGATTGAAAAATGGCATCCACGTCTCATCCATTGTCACAACCAACGAAAAGAAAGTCCCATTCATGCTGTCGTTGCGCGTCAACATTGCTTGGCAACATGCCACACGGGCAGCCATGTGGTCGCCCGTCAGCATTCGTGGCACCCACCTGGATGACACTTTTCGCATTTTCAGGTCGTCATGCAGGATTGTGTGCGCAGAACCCACAGAAATGCCAACTCTGGAGGCGATCTGTTCAACAGTCATTCGGCGATCCCCCAAAACAATTCTCTCCACTTTCTCGATCATGTCGTCAGACCGGCTTGTGCGAGCCCGAGGTTGTTTCGGTTTGTTGTCACACGATGTTCTGCCTTCATTAAACTGTCACACCCACGAACACACTTTCGACACATCCATAACTCCAACACCACATGTCTCTTTCAACTGTCGATGAATTTCAATTGGTTTCACATCATGCAAATTCAGAAAACGAATGATTGCACGCTGTTCAAGTAAGGAAAACGTCGCCAATTTAAGTATTTGAAACAGTTCTCATTCTCGCCGCTGGCGGTAAAATTCCATCTGCCGTACGGTGCTGCCATCTCTGGGACGTATTGACAATGAACGCGGCCTCATTTTAAAACAATGCGCATGTTTCTATCTCTTTCCAGTCCGGAGAAAAAAAATCGGAGGTCTTAGAACTTGAATGCACCTCGTATTACCAGATGTGTCCAAGCAGGATCGAGGAGCTGTTATAATTTCATGGCTGCCGAAGGACAAACGCCAGTAGACATCCGTAGGAGAATGAAGAATGTGTATGGGGCAGCACATTTGTCGAAAACCATCCCACCACAAGGGATGCTGCCGCTTCATGGTAACGTACGACCTAATCGCAAATATTGTAGCACAAGTGGGAGACACTCAAGCACCCGCCCCATAGCACTGATCTCTTACTAAACAGTTATCACGCCTTCGATCCTTTAAAAAAAGGCGTTGATGAGTCGACGTTTCTTGTTGGACGATGATGTTCAGCAGACAGTCACGAACTTTTCCACGCAGCAGGATACGGTGTATTACCAAATGGGTATCTTAATGGTACGTTGGTGGGATGATTGTCTCAATGCTCACGTGATTTTGCCTAACTGGCATAACCATTCTCGACTGTACTGCCTTCGAGTGGAAACTTCTTGATCTCTCCCTTATATGTTTCAAGATCGATTCCTGGTTCTACCCGTCTTAGAAAATGGGAATTTGATCCTACTCCTCACGATATGACTCCAGACCCTTAGCCACTATTCCTCCTCTCTCGATTATTAAACAACCAGTAACAGTGATCTTGAATTCACTACTACATGCAAACTTCGCAGGTAAAATAAATGTACAAGTGTAGGAATTTTGCGTTAGCAAAATATTTGTTCACTGAGGTGTGCCTACAGCTACTCACTGTGTATGAGTGAACAGTTAACGGGTACCGAATCGCCAAATTGCGAACTGAATATCGCACTAGCGAACCCTGTCAGCACCGAAACAACACGATGGGAGCTCCATAAGCTGAAAATTGTCGGACGAGCAGGAATTCCAGAACCATTCATGAGAGTTGCAAACGCTCGTAATAGCGAAATATGGTGCCAAAGCCATAAAACCTGGGCTATTGAGGAACTGAAGAAACTCATTTGGTCCAGTGGGTCTCGTGTCACACTGGTTAGAACTTCTAGCCGAGTTTACGTCCCAAGAGTGTAACATGGCGGAGGTTCGGTGATTATTTGGGCAACTATATGGTGGTATTCCATGGGATCCGTGGTTTGTCTGGCAAGTCGCGTTACGGCCAAGGATTATTTAACTATTTGGATGATCCGATGCCGGCCGGGGTGGCCGAGCGGATCTAGGCGCTACAATCTTGAACCGCGCGACCGCTGCGGTCGCAGGTTCGAATCCTGCCTCAGCCATGGATGTGTGTGATGTCCTTAGATTAGTTAGGTTTAAGTAGGGGACTGATAGTGCTCAGAGCCATTTTAACCATTTTTTGATGATCAGACCCATCCAGTGGTACGATGTTTGTTTCCCAACCGTGATGCAGTGTTCCAGGACGACAGGGCTCCTGATCACACAGTTCGCGTTGTCAGGACTGGTTTTGTGAGCACAAAGATGAACTATCTTATCCCTCCGGCCACAAGTGTTACCAGATCTCAATATTATTTAGCCTTTGTGGTCTACTTTGGAGATAAGGATACGTGATTGCTGTCCATCTCAATCATCGTTACCCAAACTTGTCACTATTTTGCAAGGAGAATAGTAAACCAGTAGAACGAAAAACCAGTCCAAGTTATAAATTTTTACTTTTTATTCATTCACTGACTAGTTTCTGGCTGAAACACGTTTTCAAATCATCACAACATAGTCAAAAATGGCGTTTCTGAGGATGTCAAAAAGGCGCAATGAACATAAATATTCACTGTCTTGGTGGTGTAAAAAAATTTAAGACTAAGTCCATGCAATGAAAAGATACGGCCATGTACGTCACATATTTTGATACTCGTAAGCTCACTGATTAACACCTACAGATGAACTTTCTACATACAGTACACGTCGGACCTGGTGGTCCAGTGGTCAGTCCAGCTATACCATACGAGCAGAGCGAACATACTGTGTGTTTCCTCCTACAGCGCAAGCACGCTCCCCTTGTTTTCTTCCTCTGGCCAACAATAACGTGACGCCATAGCGCAAGAAGAATCAAAACCGAAAATCAACGTTGAAATTCGGGTTTGGAAACGACTTTGACTGGCCAAATGCGCTCGATATCGAGCGCTTTTTAAAGGAGGAAGCCAAGGTCCCGGGTCCCTACATCGCCTGCATCCGCTTGTACATCGTATGATCTACGTGAAACTAATTAACGACCCCATGAACCATGGATCTTGCCGTTGGTGGGGAGGCTTGCGTGCCTCAGCGATACAGATAGCCGTACCGTAGGTGCAACCACAACGGAGGGGTATCTGTTGAGAGGCCAGACAAACATGTGGTTCCTGAAGAGGGGCAGCAGCCTATTCAGTAGTTGTAAGGGCAACAGTCTGGATGATTGACTGATTTGGCCTTGTAACAATAACCAAAACGGCCTTGCTGTGCTGGTACTGCGAACGGCTGAAAGCAAGGGGAAACTACGGCCGTAATTTTTCCCGAGGGCATGCAGCTTTACTGTATGATTAAATGATGATGGCGTCCTCTTGGGTAAAATATTCCGGAGGTAAAATAGTCCCCCATTCGGATCTCCGGGCGGGGACTACTCAAGAGGATGTCGTTATCAGGAGAAAGAAAACTGGCGTTCTACGGATCGGAGCGTGGAATGTCAGATCCCTTAATCGGGCAGGTAGGTTAGAAAATTTAAAAAGGGAAATGGATAGGTTAAAGTTAGATATAGTAGGAATTAGTGAAGTTCGGTGGCAGGACGAACAAGACTTCTGGTCAGATGACAACAGGGTTATAAACACAAAGTCAAATAGGGGTAATGCAGGAGTAGGTTTCATAATGAATAGGAAAATAGGAATGCGGGTAAGCTACTACAAACAGCATAGTGAACGCATTATTGTGGCCAAGATAGATATGAAGCCCACACCTACTACAGTAGTACAAGTTTATATGCCAACTAGCTCTGCAGATGACGAAGAAATTGAAGAAATGTATGATGAAATAAAAGAAATTATTCAGATAGTGAAGGGAGACGAAAATTTAATAGTCATGGGTGACTGGAATTCGAGTGTAGGAAAAGGGAGAGAAGGAAACATAGTAGGTGAATATGGATTGGGGCTAAGAAATGAAAGAGGAAGCCGCCTGGTAGAATTTTGCACAGACCACAACTTAATCATAGCTAACACTTGGTTTAAGAATCATGATAGAAGGTTGTATACATGGAAGAACCCTGGAGATACTAAAAGGTATCAGATAGATTATATAATGGTAAGACAGAGACTTAGGAACCAGGTTTTAAATTGTAAGACATTTCCAGGGGCAGATGTGGACTCTGATCACAATGTATTGGTTATGACCTGTAGATTAAAACTGAAGAAACTGCAAAAAGGTGGTAATTTAAGCAGATGGGACCTGGATAAACTGAAAGAACCAGAGGTCGTACAGAGTTTCAGGGAGAGCATAAGGGAACAATTGACAGGAACGGGGGAAAGAAATACAATAGAAGAAGAATGGGTAGCTTTGAGAGATGAAGTAGTGAAGGCAGCAGAGGATCAAGTAGGTAAAAAGACGAGGGCTAGTAAAAATCCTTGGGTAACAGAAGAAATATTGAATTTAATTGATGAAAGGAGAAAATATAAAAATGCAGTAAATGAAGCAGGCAAAAAGGAATACAAACGTCTCAAAAACGAGATCGACAGGAAGTGCAAAATGGCTAAGCAGGGATGGCCAGAGGACAAATGTAAAGATGTAGAGGCTTATCTCACTAGGGGTAAGATAGATACTGCCTACAGGAAAATTAAAGAGACCTTTGGAGATAAGAGAACCACTTGTATGAACATCAAGAGTTCAGATGGAAACCCAGTTCTAAGAAAAGAAGGGAAAGCAGAAAGGTGGAAGGAGTATATAGAGCGTCTATACAAGGGCGATGTACTTGAGGACAATATTATGGAAATGAAAGAGGATGTAGATGAAGATGAAATGGGAGATACGATACTGCGTGAAGAGTTTGACAGAGCACTGAAAGACCTGAGTCGAAACAAGGCCCCGGGAGTAGACAACATTCCATTAGAACTACTGACAGTCTTGGGAGAGCCAGTCCTGACAAAACTCTACCATCTGGTGAGCAAGATGTATGAAACAGGCGAAATACCCTCAGACTTCAAGAAGAATATAATAATACCAATCCCAAAGAAAGCAGGTGTTGACAGATGTGAAAATTACCGAACAATCAGTTTAATAAGCCACAGCTGCAAAATCCTAACACGAATTCTTTACAGACGAATGGAAAAACTAGTAGAAGCCGACCTCGGGGAAGATCAGTTTGGATTCCGTAGAAATACTGGAACAAGTGAGGCAATACTGACTTTACGACTTATCTTAGAAGAAAGATTAAGGAAAGGCAAACCTACGTTTCTAGCATTTGTAGACTTAGAGAAAGCTTTTGACAATGTTGATTGGAATACTCTCTTTCAAATTCTAAAGGTGGCAGGGGTAAAATACAGGGAGCGAAAGGCTATTTACAATTTGTACAGAAACCAGATGGCAGTTATAAGAGTCGAGGGACATGAAAGGGAAGCAGTGGTTGGGAAGGGAGTAAGATAGGGTTGTAGCCTCTCCCCGGTGTTATTCAATCTGTATATTGAGCAAGCAGTAAAGGAAACAAAAGAAAAATTCGGAGTAGGTATTAAAATCCATGGAGAAGAAATAAAAACTTTGAGGTTCGCCGATGACATTGTAATTCTGTCAGAGACAGCAAAGGACTTGGAAGAGCAGTTGAACGGAATGGACAGTGTCTTGAAGGGAGGATATAAGATGAACATCAACAAAAGCAAAACGAGGATAATGGAATGTAGTCGAATTAAGTCGGGTGATGTTGAGGGTATTAGATTAGGAAATGAGACACTTAAAATAGTAAAGGAGTTTTGCTATTTGGGGAGCAAAATAACAGATGATGGTCGAAGTAGAGAGGGTATAAAATGTAGACTGGCAATGGCAAGGAAAGCGCTTCTGAAGAAGAGAAATTTGTTAACTTCGAGTATAGATTTAAGTGTCAGGAAGTCATTTCTGAAAGTATTTGTATGGAGTGTAGCCATGTATGGAAGTGAAACATGGACGGTAAATAGTTTGGACAAGAAGAGAATAGAAGCTTTCGAAATGTGGTGCTACAGAAGAATGCTGAAGATTAGATGGGTAGATCACATAACTAATGAGGAAGTATTGAATTGGATTGGGGAGAAGAGAAGCTTGTGGCACAACTTGACCAGTAGAAGGGATCGGTTGGTAGGACATGTTCTGAGGCATCAAGGGATCACCAATTTAGTACTGGAGGGCAGTGTGGAAGGTAAAAATCGTAGGGGGAGACCAAGAGATGAATACACTAAGCAGATTCAGAAGGATGTAGGTTGCAGTAGGTACTGGGAGAACGCCTTTCTTTTCATGATGTCCAGCCCAAGTCCTGTATAACTTCAGTGACACTCTCTCCCACATTTCGCGATAATACAAAACGTGCTGCCCTTCGTTGAACTTTTTCGTTGTACTCTGTCTGGTAAGGATCTTACACCGCGCAGCAGTATTCTAAAAGAGGACGGACAAGCGTAGTGTAGGCAGTCTCCTTTGTAGATATGTTACATTTTGTAAGTGTCCTGCCAATAAAACGCAGTCTTTGGTCAACCTTCTCCACAACATTTTCTGTGTGTTCCTTCCAATTTAAATTGTTCGTAATTGTAATACCTAGGTATTTAGTTGAAATTACAGCTTTTAGATTAGATTGATTTGTCGTGTAACCGAAGTTTAACGAGTTCCTTTTAGCACTCATGTAGATGTCCTCACACTTTTAGTTATTTAGGGTCAACTGCCACTTTTCGCACCATTCAGATATCTTTTCTGAATCGTTTTACAGTTTGTTTTGCTCTTCTGATGACTTTATTAGTCGATAAACGACAGCATCATCTGCAGACAACCGAAGACGGCTGCTCAGACTGTCTCCAAAATCGTTAATATAGATATGGAACAGCAAAGGGCCTATAACACTACATGCCGGGATGGTTCCCTTGAAAGGGCACGGCCGATTTCCTTCCCAATCCTTCCCCGACCCGAGCTTCCGCTCCGTCTCTAATGACCTCGTTGTCGACGGGACGTTAAACACTAACCACCACCACCACCACCACCACCACCACCACCACCACCTATAACACTACCTTGGGGAACGCCAGAAATCACTTCTGTTTTACTCGATGACTTTCCGACAATTACTACGAACTGTGACCTCTTTGACAGGAAATCACAAATCCAGTCACATAACTGAGATGATATTCCATAAGCACGCAATTTCACTACGAGCCGCTTGTGTGGTACAGTGTCAAAAGCCTTCCGGAAATCCAGAAATACGGAATCGATCTGAAATCCCTTGTCAATAGCACTCAACTCTCCATGTGAATAAAGAGCTACTTGTGTTTCACAGGAACGGTACAAGATAGAGAGGCAGGAAAGTGGACCCAATTTAATATGTATCCAGTCCTCAACAGACTACGCCAAGTCCACATTGAACTCCGACGACACGTACCATCACCCCTCCAGATAGAAGGCTGCCGGGCCATAGTTACCGTATTTATGACGGCCAGCCCAAAACGTGATCTGGATGCGGCAAGGAAAGTCACCTACGTTCCGATTGTTTCCAGCGTCGGACCACACAACTTCAACCGCAGAACTTGGTACCTCCACAGATGCCGACGATCATCCCAGTAACTTACTCGACGGCGCTCCCGACATCTCAACCCGTCCAGACACAACAGATAGACTTTGCCGTCCGGAACAATCCGCCGCGGACCGACGTCTGTCTAATCAGTCAGCCTGGTCAGTGACAGAACTCTGTACAATGCTATCGATACCACCAAACACTGCAGGCACCACCAACACTTACCATAACAAAGAAAGACTTTGTGCTGGCGAGGTGTGAGTCAGTGCCATTGCGCAACATGTAAGGCCATGCACTAAAACGGTATTCACTGACATATTGAAAACGACGACGTAGGACTGTGTTAGAACACGGCAGCTTCCACTCGCTGGAGAAAGAAGAACTGATCCTGCAGGACACTAACCATGAGACTGATACGAACCTAACCCCTGCAGAATGGATGGCGGTATGGGTGGCGTACGTCTGCCAGTCCTCTGTAGCGAGCAGTAATCAGCATGAACGTTCCAGCGGAGGCTGTGAAGCCACTCGGTCCCTTCCCATCAACCACTACGACCTTATGGAACATGTACAGACCTACACAGCTATGTCGGACTGGGTAGGACGCTGATCCTGGGCCCACTGAGGTGCGGCCGGAACATCTAGTCTGATCAACACTGGGAGGGCTAAGGTCAGTGGGGTATGACATCACACATGGTGTCCACCTCCGTCCACCATCACCACAAATAGCTCAGCCCAACCACTGCACTGTCAGGCTTCTTACTTGGCCACAATGAATATGAATATGGTTAGCCCTCCAGGCAAGATCCAACTCCTGAGAGAAACTGCCAAACCACTGTACCATCAGGCTTACTGCTAGACTGTGATGACTATCAAAATGGTCAGCTCCCCTTCTAAGATCGAATTTGTGAGAGAAACGATAAAGTCCACAGTATCTGACTGTGCATTCCTGGAAGAAGTGCAAACTAATGTAACCCCAGACTTTTATGGTTACACAACATACGTGATACCTGGTGGCTGTGAATTTGGTGCATGATGGCACGGAAGCCACTGACATCAGATATGTCTCCTCTGCACGAGGATTAGTGATCATGGCACTCGGCACCTGTTTTATTAATGTCGAGCACCACCAAACGGCACCTGTTTTATTAATGTCGAGCACCACCAAACGTCGTGATTGGGCCAGTTTCTACTCCATGGACATTGCCTGTCTTTACCTAGGACAGTATGAACACAGCGTTTTTGCTGGCAATTTTAATTGCGTCCTTCTTCCCAAAGACCAAATCTTACACTAAACGCCTTGTTCGGAAATGGTGATTCACAATTTTCCCTTGCGAGACATGTAGGAAAAGATACACAGCAGCAGCTATGGACACGCGCATCTTACCAGTCATTCAGCAAGCTGACTGGATCGCATATACGTGTCACAGGGTCTTACGCAGGGAGTGGTGGTCGCTGAACGATGGCCTTTTGGCTACTCCAATCACACCACTTATTCTGCATGATGTTCATCCCCAACACGAGTAACAGCTTTTGGAAGATGAATGTAACTCAAGTCCAGGACCCAGCTGCTATCGGCAGCTCGCCGCAATGTGGGCCATCTGTGAACGATATCACTCCCAATACCCCCCGACTTTGGCATGATGCCTCCTCTGCACCAAACTGACAGTCTGCAAGATATTTGTGCAGTTTGGCGAGGACACAACTACATGGCACTGGCAAACCATGGATTTTTACTATTCGGTGCTCAGAGACCTCGACTCTCTACCCCCACTGCCAGAGAGACAACAAGAACGATACCTAATCAAGGCTCACATACTGTCGAGGACGAAGCACTGATGAAAAGATGCCATAATCCGCGTGCGACGACATAATCAAACGGCATCAGAGGTACACAGGATGTACCACATTGTGGCAGACATGCGCCGTCATCGTCGATGATTTATCAGATATCTTACAACGTGAGACAGTCGCTCCTGTACAACCCAAGCAACCATATCGAAAGCCATGGAGGATCATTATCGTCATCTTTACCAGGAAAGAACCGTAGATGACGAAGCCACTGCATTACAGCAGGTGCCGTGCACTGTCAACATGGCAACAGTGACGATATTAACGGAAGAAGTGTCACCTGAAGAGGTGGGGGATGCAGTTAACAAGTCTACATGTCCTGATGGATTAACAATCGAGTTTTATCGGACCTTCCGTGACTTCATGATGGCCTCCTTGGTTGCAATGTTCAACAAACACATGTCACTGGACTGCACAGTACCACCCCCTTTTGTTGAAGGACTTCTTATATCAGTACACAGACCAGCGGGAGGGCAATCAGACTATCATCCATTTAAATATTCAATGCCCTCTACAAGACCTTTGCCCAGTTTTGGCAGACCGCATTAAGACGACACTGCCGATCATCCTTGCCCTGGGTCAGACGTCATAGGGGGGAGATGACAACATACGAGGATCGTTCCGAAAGTTATGCCTCCTATTTTTTGTGGTGACTTTGGATGTCCACGCCAGACATCGTTGGTGCAGTGCTGCTGCTTGAACCTTCCTCTTTCATTTGCAGGTGGTTCCGTTGTTCTACGGTAGTTTGCGCCAGCAGATGTGTCTGATACGGACGCGCGTTTTGAACAGCGATGTGTGATTGAATTCCTCGCTGCTGAAGAAACTGCGCAGATTGAAACCCATCGACGCTTGCTAAAGGTGTATAGAGACGATACAGTAGACGTGACCAAAGTGAGGCGATGGGTACAGCATTTTCAAGGTGGTGAAAAGGTTGTGCATGACATGCCACGCTCCGGTCGATCCTGCACAGCTGTCATGCCTCGCAATGAAGAGCGTCTTGATCAACTCATCCATGCTGATCTGCGAATAACGGCCAGGAAATTGTGTACAAAGTTGAATGTCGGCTGTAGTACCTTGCAAACAATGTTAAAACATCTTGGTTATCGCAAAGTCTATGCGAGATGGGTCCCGTGGTTATTTACAGAAGGACAAAAAGCTCATCGAACGGAAATTTGTTAGCAGCTGCTGGATCAATATAAAGCTGAAGCTGACAGTTTTTTGAGTAGCATCGCACCACTATGAACCAGGATCCAAGAGACAGTCCATGGGATGGACATGCGAATTCTCCGTTAAAGAAGAAATTCTAGACAGCCGTCTGCAGGCAAAGTGACGTGCACAGTTTTCAGGGACAGCCAGGGTGTGGTTTCTTTTGGATGTCCTCGAGCCAGGAGAAACTGTCAATTCAGGACGCTACAAAACGACACTGACTAAGCTGAAAGCCCGAATTTCCAGGGTAAGACCAGAGAAGAAGACCAACTTTCACCTGCAACACTATAACGCCAGGCTCCAGACCAGTTTGCGGCCACACAGCTTCTTGCAGAATTCGGCAGGACTGTCTTACCACATCCACAGCACAGTCCAGATTTAGCGCCTTCAGACTTCCATCTCTTTGGGCCTCTGAAAGATGGACTACGTTGCGAACATTTTCAAGATTATGATGCTGTTGTCAAAACTGTAAGTGGTTAGCCTCAGTTGGTTCCGATTTTTACAGGCACGGCATGCAGGCCTGGTTCATCATTGGCCAAAGTGCATAACGAATGGTGGTGACAATATGGAGAAATTACAGCTGAAATAATGCCTTATTTAGCTGTGTTGTTGTGATTTATGTATCTCCTGTAGTTTCCATGAATAAAAACAGGAGGCACAACTTTCGGAACTACCCTCGTACATATGGCAATCGGGTATTGCAGAGACTTAATAGCGATCCTCGGCATGCCGCCTGAGAGCGGCGATCGTCTCCATCGATTTCTATAGGAAATTCCACAGAGCGCACCTTAACTTCCTCCTACAGGATTTCCCCCAAGCCTTATCGACAACCTGCGGCGCCTTTTGGCAACAGTCAGCTCTCAGGTGCAGGTCAACACAGACGGGGGGCCCAATACCTATTAAGAGATTGCCCCCTTTCTACCTACCTTTATGCAATCATTCTCGAGCCACTCTTTGAGGGTCTCAACCGAAAGCTATCTGGCATCGCACTGTGGACATCATCTTCCGCTGTAGGGCATACGCTGATGATCTGCTGTTGTTGGTTCATCCACCCATGAAGTATGGATCGAGCGATAAGGACAGGCCTTGGGCAGTCTTCTGAACAAGGTGACTGTACCGGATATTGGGCGCTATCTTTAGCTGAGCGCTTTTACCCCCTCCCACCAGTAAGTGAACTGAGATATTTGGAAGTCACGTTTATGAATGATGTTCGCGAAACTGCCACAGCAAACTATCGATGGTTACTATGGATCGTACACGTGATGGCATGCCAGAACCTACTCCTGGACTTGAACCAACTGCAACGTGTGGAATAGCTGGACCTCTGTGTGCAGTCATAACTAGGTCACATGGCACAGGTCCTCCCCCTACCGGTGGTGATAAGTCGCGGACTTCAGGTGGCTTTCAGTTATAACCTGTTCACAGTAAACTATGTTATGACACTCTCACCCCCCCCCCCCCCCTCCACCCCGTACGATGGAGGGCTAGGGCTCGTTAATGCCAGGGTACTGGCAGATGCCCTCTATATGAGCAATACGTGGAAACAATGGGCCAGTCAGCGCAGCTACCTCACATGTCGTCTACTGGAAGTTCTAATGCTGGTCTTTCACATTCCTCTGGTATCAGTGGCACATACTGCGACACATATCTCCCATGTATCGATATTCATTCTAGAATTCTGCTATATAATATCGGATCTCCCCGCAACACGGACGCCAAAGACAAATGATTTTTATACCGGGCAGTTCTGAACAATGTGGTAGACACCAAGTATCCAATTGTCCATTGGTCCTGAGTGTGGGAAACGACACACCACCACTCTCTGTCCATCACCAGGCGCCCCAGATGATATTATGTCACCAACGAAAAACGCTATTGCTGCATGCTACTGGATTAGCGGACTCCCTCCTTTGTCCTAACTGTCAAATCCTGGACACCGATGAACATTGCTTCCGGCGTTTGGCAATTGACACAGAAGATGTTAGCTTGTTCCCTCCGCATCACACCCGACGTGTTTGAACCTCAGGCCATGATCTGTCGCTTCCCCCTGTAAAATATCATGCGCTTACATGGTTCAAGGGGATGGCCATCGAAGGGGAGAAATGCTTGATTATTGGTGGTACCTGCAAAACGCTCACAACGCGTCTGAATGGACAATGAAGTGCCGTACGCTCTTCATAAATATTTACGCAGTGTTTTCTCCCGCCCCCTTTCCCCCTCCTCCCTTGTTTGTGAGTACTAGGCTCAGTTTGACGTTCCGCACAGCATCACATTGAAGATAGAAGTCCTGAATTGTAAGGAGTGAGGAAGGAAAGAGATTGGCTGGTTCACGGAATACTGCATTCGTTGAGGCATTAGCAAGGCAGAATGAGTCTGGTAGATATTTTGTTGAAGATAAGAAACACCGATGGCAATAGACAAGAAAAATCCAGTTGGACCTTTCCTTGAACAAATATCCTTTAGCTGAAGTTGCGTAAGATATACACAAATGTTATTTCTGTTTATCTTTTGAGTAACATTTTTTTGTAACATCTGGATTTTCATTCAAACATGTTTGGTAATTATAATCCTGTAAAAAATTATACAATTGTCGATCTTATCACCTTGGGAGATTTTTTTGGGAATAGCTCTGGGCAACGCCTAAAGAGGGATGTTCATTTCTTTAATGGTAGGGTAAAATTGTCGATGCCAAGTAGCATTGCTTTTTTCTTCATTTAAATAGAAGTGATGTGAGTTCGAGCTCCTTAATCGATGAATCGCCTGTCCGAGTCCCGCTTAGTTTTTTTAAAAAAAATTTTAAATGCGTATTTCATCCAACAATGGTCATATTATTTCATAAATGTGACATTTGAAAGGTATAATGAAAAGACGAGTGTATTTGCATGACCTTGTATGTGTTTACATGTTGGTATTGCGGCTGCTATGGGTTTATTTGTACATTGACATTTTTTGTAGTTACTCTTGCTACTTAAGTTTACGCATTGTCATTTTGTCATTTTGAGATAGTGAGTGGACCTGTGGACGCTAGAAAATGAAGTGCCCAGTGGAGAAGTCGGAACATTTCCGACGCAATCTTCTGTTTGAATTCAGTAGGCGGGTGACAGCAACGGATGCAGCCAGAAACATTAGCGTCGAGTATAGGGATAATGCCATTTGACAGACAACGGCAATCAAATAGATTTCTCGTTTTAAGGAAGATTGTTTCGACATTAGTGATTTTCAAGTTCAGGAAGATCTTCAGACTTTTGATGGATATCGTTTAAACGCGTAAATCTACAATTATCCACGTCAGAGTACTCAAGAACTGGCAGATGTGATAAACTGTGGTCTTTCCACAACAGTGTGACAATTGCATGCAATGGGAAAGATTGAAAAATCGGGTATATGGGTACCACATGCTCTAAGCCAAAATTACAAAAATCAGCTCGTGGCCTTATGTGCACCTCTGCTTGCTTATCAATTGTCTCGTGAACAACACTGACCATTCCTATCTTGTATCGTTACTTATGACGAGAAATGGTGTCTTTGCGCTAACGTATGGGAAGGAAAGGAATGGTTGAGCCCAAACAAAGCAGCAAGCCCCCGTACAAAGACCTGCGCGCGTCCACAAAAGATAATGTTATGCATGTGGTGGAGCAGCGATGGTGTGGTCTACTACGAATTGCTTCCCTGAGGTGTAACCATCACTGCTGACATTTATTGTCAACAACTGGGCCGTCTTGCAGACGCAGTCTAAGACCAACGAACAGGAATACCGCGTCAAGTGATGTTATTCCACGATAAGGCCCGCGTGATGCTATGCTGACTTCGCTTGACGCCTTTCTAAGAGATAGTCCCCATTACAACCAAAATTAATAATAAATGAAAAGCACCAGTTTGCTTTTGTTCTACAATATTACTTTTATTGTAAACCGGTTTTCGGCTTACAAGGCCATCTTCAGACATTTACTGAGTATTATCACCAAAGAAGTTAAATGTTAGCATACAACATTGGAAGAGAAATAACACATCTAGACTGATGTAGAAACATACAGTAAGTAACATCTTTGCAATGCAATGCAAATATGTTACATGCAATGCAATGCAAAGATGTTACTTACTGTATGTTTCTACATCAGTCTAGATGTGTTACTTCTCTTCCAATGTTGTCTGCTAACATTTAACTTCTTTGGTGATAATACTCAGTAAATCTCTGAAGATGGCCTTGTAAGCCGAAAACCGGTTTACAATAAAAGTAATATTGTAGAACAAAAGCAAACTGGTGCTTTTCATTTATTATAATGTCGTTCTACCAAGAACCGACGGAAGATTCTGTTAATATGACAAAATTAATATGTAAATGTAGACCAGATGTGGCGCCGGCCGCGGTGGCCGAGCAGTTCTAGGCGCTTCAGTCCGCAACCGCGCGACTGCTACGGTCGCAGGTTCGAATCCTGCGTCGGGTATGGATGTGTGTGATGTCCTTAGGTTAGTTAGGTTTAAGTAGTTCTAAGTTATAGGGGACTGATGACCTTAGCAATTAAGTCCCATAGTGCTCAGAGCCATCTGAACCATTTGAACCAGATATGGCCTAAATTAAAAAAAAAAAAGTCGTATCGACAGCAAATGAGAGTTTTATACCAAATAAGTACATGTTACACAAATCGATCAGATTTCTATTGCAGAAGTTACGAAAAATTCATGTCAAATTTAAAAGAATGTAGTAGAATCTCCAAGGTTGGCAATGTTTTACAGAATGTCCAAATTCAGCTCGGACTTCAATGTGAGATATTTTTTATAGTTTCGACAACGAAATCTGGCAGTAAATCCAAAAAGATTCTGGTCGTATGCAACGTACTCTTGCGGCAACACCCAATATATGGATTCACTGTGTGAGAGCAATGGTAAGGCTACTGATGACAGCGCCACTGAAGCTGAGTAACGAAGCACAGTTTTCTGAAATTCCTTCACCAAAGAAGTACATATTCCAGAATTCGAAACAATAAAAACTCGTAACATGAGTAACTTTGACGCTTAAATCATTTAATGAAGGCCTGTGGTCCAGATTGTACAGCAATTAGGGTACTTTCAGAGTATGTTGATACACTAGCTCAATATGTACATGTACTCATGTACAACCATTCCCCAGTCGGAAGATCCGTACCTAAGGACTGGAAACTTGCGTAGGTCACGCAAATACTCAAGAAACGAAATTGAAGTAATCGGCTGAATTATAGATCCATATCACTGACGTCGATTTTCAATGTAATTTTGAAACGTATTCTGTGTTCGAACATTATGAATTATCTCAAAAAATTTAACCTACTGGCACACACTAAGCACGGATCCATAAAATAACGTTCTTGCAGAACACAAGTAACACTCTAGTCACAAGAAGTATGAGCGCTATCGACAAGGGATCTTAGATTTATTCCCTAGCTCTAGGTTTCCAGAAGGCACACCGTACCGTTCCTCATAAGGAATCATACTGGTGTAGGTGGAGTATTGTGGCAGTCGTGGGGCTGGATTTGTGATTTGTGATTTCCTTCACTTACTATGAATTAAGTCATCGCTTAAAACAGAAGTGATACATGGCATTCCCCAAAGAAGTGCCATAGGCCCTCTGCTGTTCCTGATCTATATAAAAGATTTAGGAGAGAATTCTTCTTAGACTATTTGCAGGTAATGCTGTCATCAGAAAATCGTAACTAGTCACAAAATTATTTAGACAAGATATCTGTATGGTGTGAGAAGGGGCAGATGACTCTAAATAATAAAGAGTGTGTGGTTATCCACATGAGTACTAAAAAAAAGTAGGTTAAATTTCGGTTACACGATAAACCACACAAATCTAAAGTCTGTCAATTCTACTAAATACCCAGGGATTACAATTACTAAGAACTTAAACTGGTACCATCAAACAGAAAATGTCGTGGGAAAGGCGAGCCAAAGATTGCGTTTTATTGGCAGAACACTTAGAAGATACAACGGATCTACTACAAAAACTGCCTAAACGACGCCTGTCCATCCTCTTCTGGAATACTGCTTCCCGGTATGGGATCCTCGCCAGATAGTGCTGATGGAGGACATTGAAAAAGTTCAGAGAGGGACAGCTAGTTTCGTATTATTATAAAACAAGAGAGAGAATGTCGCTGATATGACACGCGGGTTGGGATAGCTGTCATTAAAACAACGCCGTTTCCCGTTGCAGCGAGATCTTTTCACAAAATTTCAATGTCCAACTTTCTCCTCCGAGAGCGAAAATATTGTTTTGACGGCTACCTGCCTGTGGAGAAATGATCATCATAATAAAATAAGAGGAATCAGAACTTTCACGAAATGATTTAAGTATTCATCTCTTCCGCGTGCCGTTCTAGAGAGGAATGGTAGAGGAATAGTCTGTAAGTTGTTCGATGAACCTTCGGCGACGCGCTTAATGGTGAATTGCAGAGTAGTGATGTATACTGAGGTGGCAATAGTCATGGGGCAGCGAAATGCAGATCTACAGATGGCGGTGGTGTCGCTTACACAAGGTGAAAGGTCAGTGCATTGGTGGAGCTTACATTTGTACTCAGGTGGTTCTTGTGATAAGGTTTCCGTCGTTATTATTGTCGCAAGACGGAACTTAACGAACTTATAATGCGGAATGGTAGCTGAAGCTAGACTTATGGGGCATTCCATTTTGGAAATTGTTACGGAATTCAATATTCTGAGATCCACATTTTCAAGAGTGTACCGAGAACATCAGATTTCAGGCATTATCTCTCGCCACGGACCACGCAGTGGCTGACGCCTTCATTTACCGACCAAGAGCAGCAGCTTTTGCATTGAGTCGTCGCTGCTAACAGACACGCAACACTATGCGAAAAAACCGCAGAAATCAATGTTGGACGTGCCACGAACGTATCCTTTAGGACAGTGCGGCGAAACTAGGCGTAAATGGGCTATGACAACGGACGACCGACGAGAGTACCTTTGCTAACAGCACGACATCGTCACCTCCCCTGGGCTCGTGACTATACTGGAAAACCGTGGCCTGCTCATATGAGTCTCCATTTCAGTTGGTAAGATCTGACTGTAGTGTTCGAGTTTGGCGCAGACCTCACTTAGCCATGGACCAAAACTGTCAACAAGGCACTGTGCAAGGTGGTGGTAGCTCCATAATGGTCCAATTGAACAGATCACTGTGTAAATAGTTATGTTGGGCTACTTGGAGCCCATTTGCAGTCATTCAAAGATCGAATATACAGGGTGTTACAAAAAGGTACGGCCAAACTTTCAGGAAACATTCCTCACACACAAATAAAGAAAAGATGTTATGTGGACATGTGTCCGGAAACGCTTAATTTCCATGTTACAGCTCATTTTAGTTTCGTCAGTATGTACTGTACTTCCTCGATTCGCCGCCAGTTGGCCCAATTGAAGGAAGGTAATGTTGACTTCGGTGCTTATGTTGACATGCGACCCATTGCTCTACAGTACTAGCATCAAGCACATCAGTACGTAGCATCAACAGGTTAGTGTTCATCACGAACGTGGTTTTGCAGTCAGTGCAATGTTTACAAATGCGGCGTTGGCAGATGCCCATTTGATGTATGGATCAGCACGGGGCAACAGCCGTGGCGCGGTACATTTGTATCGAGACAGATTTCCAGAACGAAGGTTTCCCGACAGGAAGACGTTTGAAGCAAATGATCGGCGTCTTAGGGAGCACGGAACATTCCAGCCTATGACTCGCGACTGGGGAAGACCTAGAACGACGAGGACACCTGCAATGGAGGAAGGCAATTCTTCGTGCAGTTGACGATAACCCTAATGTCAGCGTCAGAGAAGTTGCTGCTGTACAAGGTAACGTTGACCACGTCACTGTATGGAGAGTGCTACGGGAGAACCAGTTGTTTCCGTACCATGTACAGCGTGTGCAGGCGCTATCAGCAGCCGATTGGCCTCCACGCGTACACTTCTGCGAGTGGTTCATCCAACAATGTGTCAATCCTCATTTCAGTGTAAATGTTCTCTTTACGGATGAGGCTTCATTCCAACGTGATCAAATTGTAAATTTTCACAATCAACATGTGTGGGCTGACGAGAATCCGCACGCAATTGTGCAATCACGTCATCAACACAGATTTTCTGTGAACGTTTGGGCAGGCATTGTTGGTGATGCCTTGATTGGGCCCCAAGTTTTTCCACCTACGCTCAATGGAGCACGTTATCATGATCTCATACGGGATACTCTACCTGTGCTGCTAGAACATGTGCCTTTACAAGTACGACACAACATGTGGTTCATGCACGATGGAGCTCCTGCACATTTCAGTCGAAGTGTTCGTACGCTTCTTAACAACAGATTCGGTGACCGATGGATTGCTAGAGGCGGACCAATTCCATGGCCTCCACGCTCTCCTGACCTCAACCCTCTTGACTTTCATTTATGGGGACATTTGAAAGCTCTTGTCTACGCAACCCCGGTACCAAATGTAGAGACTCTTCGTGCTCGTATTGTGGACGGCTGTGATACAATACGCCATTCTCCAGGGCTGCATCAGCGCATCAGGGATTCCATGCGACGGAGGGTGGATGCATGTGTCCTCGCTAACGGAGGACATTTTGAACATTTCCTGTAACAAAGTGTTTGAAGTCACGCTGGTACGTTCTGTTGCTGTGTGTTTCCATTCCATGATTAATGTGATTTGAAGAGAAGGAATAAAATGAGCTCTAACATGGAAAGTAAGCGTTTCCGGACACATGTCCACATAACATATTTTCTTTCTTTGTGTGTGAGGAATGTTACCTGAAAGTTTGGCCGTACCTTTTTGTTACACCCTGTATATGGCATTGCGCCATGTAACCGGGCCCCAGTTGTTGGGGATTGGTTTAAAGAACATTCTGGGCAGTACGAGGGCATGATCTGGTCACCCAGATCGCCCGACATGAATGCCAACGAACATTTATGTGACATAATCGAGAGATCAATTCGTGCACAAAATCCTGCACCGGCAACACTTTCCCAGTTGTGGATGGCTATAGAAGCAGCGTGGCTCAATATTTCTGGAGAGGACTTCCAGCGACTTGTTAATGCATGCCACGTCGAATTCCTCCACTACACCGGGCAAAAGAAGGTTCGACACGGTATTCGGAGGTATCCCACGACGTTTGTCATCTCAGTATAGATGCAGGTGTATTTAGTCATCACGTCTTCCACAGATCGCCATCTATTCTGCTTTACAGAGAAGGCAAGCCCCCTACCTGCACATTCTGTGATGAGGCGTAGTCGTCCAATACCTTGTCACACACACGTGGTTTCATCGTACTCTTTCCAAAGATGCTCACGACAGTAGAACGGAACGGCCGAACACCCTCACCGTTCCCGCCATACGCGTTCCCAAGAGCGAGGGCACAACAATCGGCCCGTTATCATAATCAGTTATATCAGTGGATTTCCCCATTTGCTGCCCATATCGTCGTCAGCATGATTTCCTACTCGGCTCTGCTTCGCTTATGTGCTTTGCTTGCCGATTCAAGTGCCCATAACGTCAGGAGACGGTCTTCCCTATCGGGGCAGTTTTAAAAGTGGTTTGGCTCTTCGGTGATGTCACTGCAATCGTTTATCACTACACAGACTCCGAATGACAGCAAAGTGACAAGCACCTATGCATGATTGACAAGCAGGCAACAGCTGCTGTTCATTGCATCAGTGATAACATTACGATTTTAATCAAAACAGACAACGCTCTTATGATTGCTTGAGAAAAATTCTTTGTAAGCGACCGATTGCTGTACTTTGCTCAGGATGTTTTGATTAAACTTCAGTTGGATACTTGAGACGTTGTGAAACGCCTTTAATGTTACTGTGGTTATCAGATTAACGTTACTGGCGGTCTATCACGGAATTGGAGTTAGAGGTAGGTTCATGAGAGAGCAGATTTTGGTAGATTTTTGTAAATTTGACATTACACAATGGAAGAATGAAAATTGAGCTGAGAGTGCAGCTTTGAAACATATCACCACTCACCATCAAGCCTCTCATCATGTCTGGTGACCGTCTTTGAGCACAGTCGCACAGTCACTGTGACTATCTGACATTTCGCCTTTGGATCTTGTACGGAGTCAAGTCATACTGCTTCGATTCACACTGACCAGACATTTACAGAAGTATTACGCTTGTTCCATACAATAAATATGAATGTGAGACTGTGCTCACAGACGGTCAACAGACATGATGAGAGACTGTAATGTCGATGGTGAGAGGCGTGTGTTTCGAAGTTGTAATCTCGGCTCAGTGTTAATTTTTTCATGGCGTAATGTTAAACTTACAAACTTCTACCGAAATCCGTTGCCTCATGGACCTACTCTAATTCCGTGAACACCTCCAATAATGTTAATCTGGTAATCACGATAACGTTAAAGGCGTTTCATAATGACTCCAGAATGCAAATAATGTCCTCTCTATAGTTTTAGACGTAACATCAGTAGCAAAGTACAGCAGTCAGTAGCTTACAGTCGTTAGTTTTTATTCGAGCGTTACCTATTTCGGTTAAAATCTTAATGTTATCATCGACAGAATCAGCAACACCTATCGTCTACCTGCCTCTCAAACAGAAGTGTTTGTCGTCTAGCTGCCATTTCGAATACAGCATTTGAATAGACAGCTAAGTGGCAAGTACGTGACATAGTTTAGTCAAACAGAAGATGGGTGCTAATGATTGGCGAGGTGATAAATATAATGTCTGAAGATAATTAATGCCTAGTTAAAGCACTTAACGGTCACGTGAATATGAGCGATTTTGATTGTTTTCGAAATTGAGCTACAAGCTTTATTTACGAGGGCAGTTCAATAAGTAATGCAACACATTTTTTTTCTGAAACAGGGGTTGTTTTATTCAGCATTGAAATACACCAGGTTATTCCCCAATCTTTTAGCTACACAACACTATTTTTCAACGTAATCTCCATTCAATGCTACGGTCTTACGCCACCTTGAAATGAGGGCCTGTATGCCTGCACGGTACCATTCCACTGGTCGATGTTGGAGCCAACGTCGTACTGCATCAATAACTTCTTCATCATCGGCGTAGTGCCTCCCACGGATTGCGTCCTTCATTGGGCCAAACATATGGAAATCCGACGGTGCGAGATCGGGGCTGTAGGGTGCATGAGGAACAGTCCACTGAAGTTTTGTGAGCTCCTCTCGGGTGCGAAGACTTGTGTGAGGTCTTGCGTTGTCATGAAGAAGGAGAAGTTCGTTCAGATTTTTGTGCCTACGAACACGCTGAAGTCGTTTCTTCAATTTCTGAAGAGTAGCACAATACACTTCAGAGTTGATCGTTTGGCCATGGGGAAGGACATCGAACAGAATAACCCCTTCAGCGTCCCAGAAGACTGTAACCATGACTTTACCGGCTGAGGGTATGGCTTTAAACTTTTTCTTGGTAGGGGAGTGGGTGTGGCGCCACTCCATTGATTGCCGTTTTGTTTCAGGTTCGAAGTGATGAACCCATGTTTCATCGCCTGTAACAATCTTTGACAAGAAATTGTCACCCTCAGCCACATGACGAGCAAGCAATTCCGCACAGATGGTTCTCCTTTGCTCTTTATGGTGTTCGGTTAGACAACGAGGGACCCAGCGGGAACAAACCTTTGAATATCCCAACTGGTGAACAATTGTGACAGCACTACCAACAGAGATGCCAAGTTAAGCACTGAGTTGTTTGATGGTGATCCGTCGATCATCTCGAACGAGTGTTTTCGCACGCTCCGCCATTGCAGGAATCACAGCTGTGCACGGCCGGCCCGCACGCGGGAGATCAGACAGTCTTGCTTGACCTTGTGGCGATGATGACACACGCTTTGCCCAACGACTCACCGTGCTTTTGTCCACTGCCAGATCACCGTAGACATTCTGCAAGCGCCTATGAATATCTAAGATGCCCTGGTTTTCCGCCAAAAGAAACTCGATCACTGCCCGTTGTTTGCAACGCACATCCGTTACAGACGCCATTTTAACAGCTCCGTACAGCGCTGCCACCTGTCGGAAGTCAATGAAACTATACGAGACGAAGCGGGAATGTTTGAAAATATTCCACAAGAAATTTCCGGTTTTTTCAACCAAAATTGGCCGAGAAAAAAAATGTGTTGCATTACTTGTTGAACTGCCCTCGTAACATACAAAGGAATAACAGACATTGTCTGCGAGCGAGCATTGATTAAAATCGGTGGGGAAAATCGAAAAGTTGTGCCGGACGGGGATTCGAACCCGGGTTTCCTGCTTACTAGGCAGATACTCTGGCGACTGAGCCATCCGGAGACGGTCGTCATTGCTGCTGCACGGTTAAGCTAGCACGTTCCCCACCCCTCCCCCGCCAGCCCAAATTTTCAAGTTATCCACATACCACTAATGTAGTGCTCCTTGCCCATTATCCTCCTTACGCGCTGCATTTCGCCGATTCTCGTAAGACTTCGAGCCTGGTGTCCATCTGCACTGAAGAGGCACAGCATTTTTATGTAATTAAGGGGAGACAGCAAATGGCCTCTTCAGTGCTGATGCACACCTAGCTCCAAGCTCGAACTCTTAACGAGTATCGGCGAAATACAGCGCATAATGAGAATAATGGGCGAGGGGCACTACTTTAGTAAGTAAGTGAGAATTTAAGTATGACGAAAGGCGTGCTAGGGTAGTCCGTACAGCTGTAACGACGATTGTGTCCAGATGGCTCAGTGATCGGAGCATCCGCAGTAGTAAGCAGAAGGCCCGAGTTTGAATCCCTGTCTGGCACAAATTTTCGCCTTTCCTCATTGACTTCAGTCAATGCCGACTCACAGCCAATGTCTGTAATTCCCTTGTGTCTTAATTCGTAATTGCTGCTGGATCAAAAAATGGTGTCTGTTTTCTCGGAAGTGTCCGAAAGAACAGGCACCACATATACGTATAAAAGCTTTGTTTCTTTGAAGTGGTCGGTACAAGCGTCAGTTGAGCAATAGATGCTGCCCTTGTATGACAAAGGATGCATATTAGAGAGTAACGTCCCGTCAATGTCAACATGATAAGAGACGCAACACCATCTCAGTCTGACACAAATGGGAGAGAGAGGCAGCTGTGGCCTGCGTAAGGAACCACTTCAGAGTGCGCCTAAACTGTTTAGGAAAATCCATATTTTCAGGAATAAATTTAATCTCTGTTACCCCTCCCCCCTCCCAAACCGATCTTCCTACTCGGTCTCTAGCAGTTTCAATAACTCCAGTAACACACTTTCTTTATTATTCTGCATTCCACGGGTTTTGGGTCTTTATTTTAATGGATAACCGCGCCTATAAGTATAAATTTGGCGAAAAGCTACTTACTTTTCGAAGACACTGAATTCTGAATAGTGACGAAAGGCTGCTTCCATTAGCGTAAGGCGAGAAACAGCGGTTTAAGAGATGAAAAGCCTTTCAGCTGATCACTAGCATTAATAATAAGGGGAAATTTACGAATCAATTAGTAGTAGCAGTTAGAGAAAAATACGTGATTGAGAGTGAAATCACAAAATACAAAAATGAACGCACCATAAATGAACGGAGTGCGTTAGAGAAAATGCCTCCAGACTATCTCAGAAGAAAGCTTTTGACTGGGAATGCGGCCTCAGTTAAATTTTGTGGAAGATGAGAGATGAGAAATCGAGATACACACATATTTTATACATTTATTTAGTTTTGAAAGTACCACTATCACAAACGTCGTAACTCTAAAACTGGAAAGGAAGGTAACCGAAATCATTGTGTGAGTCGTGAGGAAGGGAAAATGGGAGAATTTCCAAACGGTGGCTGTAGATGTTGCACCCTTGCCCCTCTTTATATACACACAAAATTTGTGTAAAAAGGCTTAATAAGTTGTGTGACCAATTTTGAAGATTGTAGGGTACGTTGGTGTCTAGGGGACAGTCACTAGTAGAATTTACTGATTAGAGTTGTGCTAAGTTCCTGCGAACTGACTAAATTGCGAGCAATATGAACACGCTAATAAAAAAGATATCCGAACCTACTCGAATCATAGAAAGAGCACAGAAATTTAGTAAACATTGCTGATTTCGTTTCCACACGGTGTTTTATCTGACAAGATTAGAGCCTCTCTTACATTTAATCAGTAATTTATCAATATTGGTAGTGTTTAACATCACACCAGATTTTGCTTAAAAGCGCTAATGTGACTTATTTCAAGAAAAACATTTATATTATTGTTAACAGTTTAACACAACCACTGATAACAATACTTGAGTTGGAACGGTAGGCATGGGCGGGCAGCAGCGGATATGAAGAAAGCAAACGAAATACGAGAGAATGACAAACCGATGAGAAAAAATAATACTCGAAAACCAGGATCAATTTCTTTGAAAGAGGAAGTGAAGTTATGAGAAGAAAAAAGAAGCTTTCCTTCCGTGAGAATTTTTTGACATTTTGGCGAAGAAATTGCTGTGACAACAACGAAAAATACTCGCAATTAATTTTCAATGAACCATGGTAGTGGATCCTGTGTGAATTGCAGATAACTGGCTCCAGCGGCGGACAGGAGTTCGAATACGTAACTCCTTTCAAATATATACCACATTATACCACATTGGCTTGCTCTTGCATCACGCTATCAGGTACAGTTGTAGAATCCATATTTCATTCATATGAGACAATTTTACAGTTTTGTGGCCAGGAAACGACAGCAGAAATAAACGGCATCTATACTTTGCAACCCTACTCAGATGGCACATGCATTCTATACCATATTTGAGATAGCACATAAGGTTATGAATTATTGTTAGTACGCAAAAACGAACACACCAAAAAAAAACGTGACAACACAAGCCGTTATTTTCGCTGAAAATGTGCAGAAATTATCCAGTGGCGGAAAACTACCCTAAAAACAAATGATTCAAATGGCTCTAAGCTCTATGGGACTTAGCATCTGAGGTCATCAGTCCCCTAGACTTAGAACTACTTAAACCTAACTAACCCAAGGACACCACACACATGCATGCCCGAGCCAGGATTGGAACCTGCGACCGAAGCAGCAGCGCGGTTTCGGACTGAAGCGCCTAGAACCGCTCGGCCACAAAGGCCGGCTCTAAAAACAAGTCATACACATTTACGAAATTCAACTCATAAGAAAAGGAATGCAAATACTTGGCAAACGGAATGTGCCGGTGGGTATGAAGTGAAGCCGTACAAATCGTCATTTGCTACTTGATGTCATGCCCACATAGTAGGAATAGAAAACTGGCTGAAATAAGGAGTGAATAAGAACGAAATTCTAAATTCAGATTGGAATATAGACTAGGCGCCAGTGGTGGTGGCGTATTTATGGTCGACTTCTGCGTCTACATTTCTCTACAGTTCCACTCTCGAACGGCGCGCGGGGAAAACGAATACTTAAATGTTTCCATGGAGCTCTGATTTCTCTTATTTTATTACGGTGTTCATTTCTCCCTATGTAGATGGGCGGATACAATATATTGGTGATTGAAATTTTGTGAGAATAGCTCACCCCAATGAGAAACGCCTTTGCTTTAATGAATGCCACACTAACTCGCGTATCAATCATATCCGTGACACTCACTCCCCTACTTCGCAATGATACAAAACGCGCTGCGCTCCTTTGAACATATTAGTATCCTCTGTCAGTCCTCCCTAGTAAGGAACCAATACTGCAGAGCAATAGTAGAGCACGCAATAGGGTAGGCAGTGTAGTGAATTTCTTGCTCTTCTAAGTGCTCTATCAATAAAACACAATATTTGGTTCGCCTTCTCCACAACATTATGTGTGTGCCTATTCCAATTTAAGTTGTTCGTAATGGTTGTCTCTAAAGGTTTAGTTGAACTGATTGGAGTGCTTAATCGTCTAATCGAAATTTAACGGAATCCTTTTAGTGCTCATACGGATGGCCTCACACTTTTCATTATTTAGGATCAACTGCCAGTTTTCGCACCACGCATGTATCTTGTCCACATCATTTGCAACTGGTTTTGATATTCTGATGCCTTACTGGACGGCAAATGACAACGCCATCTGCAACAAAAAATCTAGGACAGTCCCCCAGGTTGACTTCTAAATCATTTATGTGGTTTAGGCAGAGTAGAGGCCTTTGGGAAGGCCAAATTTCACTACTGTTTTACTCGATGAGATTGCATCTATTACTACGAAGTGTGACCGTTCTGAGAGTCACCTAAATGAGGCGATACTCTGTGGGAAAACAATTGAATTAGAAGCTGTTTGTGAGGAACTGTATCAAAAACCTTCTGGAACTCTAAAATATGGAATCAATATGAGATCCCCTGTCCACAGCACTGATTACTTCAAGATAATAAAGAGGTAATTGTGTTGCACAAGAAGAATATTTTCTGAATTCATGCTGACTGTGTGTCCAGAGACCGTTTTCTTCGAGGTAAATCGTAATCTCTGAACACAGTGTATGTTCCAAAATGCTACTAAAATCATCGTCAGTGATATGGGCCTGTAATTCACCGGATTACTCCTATTTCCTTTCTTTAGAATTGGTCTGACCTGTGCAACTTTACAGTCTTTAGGTATGGATCTTCCGTCGAGCGAGCAGTTGTGTATGACACCTGCACATGGAGTTATTGTATCAGCATACTTTGAAAGGAATCTAACTGGTATACAATTGGACCGGGTGACGCCTTTATTGAATGACTTAAGCTACTTTGCTACACCAAAGTGTTGCTCACGTTGACAGCCATTCTTCATTCAAGTTCTGCAAGATTTACTTCATCTTCTTGGTGAAGGAATTTCGGAAAATCGTATTTGGTAAATCGACTTTAGTGGCCTGTCATCAGCGACATCACCAACGCTATATTGCACTAAAGGTATCGACTGAATCTTGCCGCTGGTGTACTTCACATACTTCCAGAAACTCTTTGGATTTTCTGCCAAATGTCAAGACAGGGTTTCGTTGCGGAAACTATTAACATTATCTCGCATTGAAGTGTGCGTTAAATTTCAAGCTTGTGTAAAACCTCGCCAGTTTTGCATTATTTTAAATTTGGAATGCTTTTTTCGTTGCTTCTGCAACAGTGTTCTGACCTTTTTTGTGTACCACGGGGAGCCAGTTCCTTCTTTCGTTAATTTATTTGGTATAAATTTCTCAATTATCGTGAAGACCTCTTTCACGTTTAGTGAGGCTATGACGGAATCCAAATGTGAAATAATCTGGTTAAAGGCAAGTATCAAGCTGGGCTAAACATGGTAACCAGATATTTGCATAGACCACCCGCCTGAGTAGCCATAGCGGCAGAGCGCTTCGGAGAAAAAATGGAGAATATCGCGTGTAAGTTTCCTGGTCATGCCTTTGTAATAGAGGCGACTTCCATTTTCCAGTTATAGAATTGGAGAGTGATGGTATTCAAATGAGTGGGAGAAAGATGTGCATGTGTGATTGTTTTGAATATCTTACCTGAAAATTACTTCGGGCAGATAGAGAACCAACTTTTTTTACATTTCCTAGTAACTGATAGACCCGACCTCTACCAGTCAGTTAATGAAGGACAAGACATTAGTGATCATAAGGCCGCTATAGGATCACTGACTACAGATGTTACAAGGAATGTTAAGAAAGGCAGGAAAATATTTTTGCTTAACGAATGTGATAGGAAACAAATTGAAAAGTATATGAGTAGTCAAAATCAGATATTCAGCTAAGATAGAAGATGTGGAGCAAAAGTTGACGAAATTCAGAAGCGTTGAGCAATAAGCCTCAGATGAGAATATGACGAGTAAGGTTGTGAGGGATGGCAAAGACCCACCATGGTAAAACAAACACGTTAGAAAGCTGCTACTAAAGCAAAGACAGTTTCATTACAGACTGAAGCGAAGTCAAGATATAGTTCACAAGCAAAAGCTGAACGAAACCAAAGTGAATGTAAGAAGAGCAATGCAAGAAGCGTTCAGTGAATTCGAAAGCAAAAATTTTACCAAACTATCTGACTAGAAATCCTAAGACGTTTTGGTCTTACGAAATATCAGTAATAGTAATCCTCAATGACCATAATGACACCGAAACGGAAGATTACAGAGAGAAGGCCGAAAACGGAATTCAGTATTCCGAAATCTATGGATATTGCGCGAAAAAACTTCTTCCTCTTCTAGTCATATTATATCGTAGATCGCTGGAACAACTACTATTGGAAAAAAGGACAAGTCATTTCTGTTTTCTAGATCGTTTGTCGAGCTGATGCACATAATTATAGTCCTATATAGCTGACGTCAAACTGTGGTAGGAAATGGAACATGTTTTATGCCCATGCATTATGACGTTTCTGGAGAACGAATATCTCCTCTATAAAAACCAACATGGCTTCTGTAAAGGCAGATCTTGCGGGTCACAACTCGCCCTGTTTGTCCGTGAAATCCAGAGAGCAATTTGACAAAGTCGCACGAATTGGTGCCGTGTTCCTTCACCCCCGGAAGGCATTCGATACAATTCCGCACTGTCACAGTGAAAGAAGTACGGACTTACCGTGTATAGGACAAAATATGTGACTGGCTTCAAGCCTCTCTACGGGATAGGACGCAACACGTTGTTTCTAACTGGATGAAACTGACAGATGTAAAGGTAATTCCTGACGTATCTTATGGGTCTGTTAGACGCTCGGATTCAGAGGTTAGACAAAAATATGGAAACACTGCGAGAAATACAGGGTGTTTCAAAAATGACCGGTATATTTGAAACGGCAATAAAAACTAAACGAGCAGCGACAGAAATACACCGTTTGTTGCAATATGCTTGGGACAACAGTACATTTTCAGGCGGACAAACTTTCGAAATTACAGTAGTTACAATTTTCAACAACAGATGGCGCCGCAAGTGATGTGAAAGATATAGAAGACAATGCAGTCTGTGGGTGCGCCATTCTGTATGTCGTCTTTCTGCTGTAAGCGTGTGCTGTTCACAACGTGCAAGTGTGCTGTAGACAACATGGTTTATTCCTTAGAACAGAGGATTTTTCTGGTGTTGGAATTCCACCGCCTAGAACACAGTGGTGTTGCAACAAGACGAAGTTTTCAACGGAGGTTTAATGTAACCAAAGGACCGAAAAGCGATACAATAATGTATCTGTTTGAAAAATTTCAACGGACTGGGAACGTGACAGATGAACGTGCTGGAAAGGTAGGGCGACCGCGTACGGCAACCACAGAGGGCAACGCGCAGCTAGTGCAGCAGGTGATCCAACAGCGGCCTCGGGTTTCCGTTCGCCGTGTTGCAGCTGCGGTCCAAATGACGCCAACGTCCACGTATCGTCTCATGCGCCAGAGTTTACAGCTCTATCCATACAAAATTCAAACGCGGCAACCCCTCAGCGCCGCTACCATTGCTGCACGAGAGACATTCGCTAACGATATAGTGCACAGGATTGATGACGGCGATATGCATGTGGGCAGCATTTGGTTTACTGACGAAGCTTATTTTTACCTGGACGGCTTCGTCAATAAACAGAACTGGCGCATATGGGGAACCGAAAAGCCCCATGTTGCAGTCCCATCGTCCCTGCATCCTCAAAAAGTACTGGTCTGGGCCGCCATTTCTTCCAAAGGAATCATTGGCCCATTTTTCAGATCCGAAACGATTACTGCATCACGCTATCTGGACATTCTTCGTGAATTTGTGGCGGTACAAACTGCCTTAGACGACACTGCGAACACCTCGTGGTTTATGCAAGATGGTGCTCGGCCACATCGCATGGCCGACGTCTTTAATTTCCTGAATGAATATTTCGATGATCGTGTGATTGCTTTGGGCTATCCGAAACATACAGGAGGCGGCGTGGATTGGCCTCCCTATTCGCCAGACATGAACCCCTGTGACTTCTTTCTGTGGGGACACTTGAAAGACCAGGTGTACCGCCAGAATCCAGAAACAATTGAACAGCTGAAGCAGTACATCTCATCTGCATGTGAAGCCATTCCGCCAGACACGTTGTCAAAGGTTTCGGGTAATTTCATTCAGAGACTACGCCATATTATTGCTACGCATGGTGGATATGTGGAAAATATCGTACTATAGAGTTTCCCAGACCGCAGCGCCATCTGTTGTTGAAAATTGTAACTACTGTAATTTCGAAAGTTTGTCTGCCTGAAAATGTACTGTTGTCCCAAGCATATTGCAACAAACGGTGTATTTCTATCGCTGCTCGTTTAGTTTTTATTGCCGTTTCAAATATACCGGTCATTTTTGAAACACCCTGTACATGCTTGAACATGAATGCAGGTGCTAACGACACCTGCAGGTTGCGCTGTTGCATTTCTCCACGAACAGCACCTGTGCAATGTACTCAGTACGTTGCAAAATTCAGTTATGTTCAGACAGTGTTCTGTATAGTCGTGAGTGCATTATGTCGGAGCTAAGTGAAATCCATTGTGGGCATATTAGTGGTGCTCGTATGGTGTGTGCTTCCGTAACCAAGAAAGCCGAAGTATTTGGCGTTTCAAAGGACACTGTGCATGTGTACTGTCATATCGCTGGTTTAGTTGTGGAGTATCCTTGCGGGCAGCCGCGTCTAGAGAGTCGAGCGCGGGACACGGAACTGTTGTGTTGAGTAGTGTGTAGCTCTGCATGTGAGAGGCACTGTTAGTATGGAAGTTGAAGTGTTGCTACAAGTGCTGTTACAGTAAAGTGATAAAATAAGTAAATGATTCAGAGGAATGTGCGTCAGGAAGTAATTTAAAAATGTGCAGTGCTGCTGATAACGTATTTGTGTATCCTCTCGTTGCGTGTCGTACCGTACTGAATCAACCATCCGCGCCGTGTTCGGTCTCCCAGAATGAACTGATGTGAATCAGTAGAAATTAGCGAAAGGCAAAGGTATCGAGTTCGAGTCTCGGTCCGGCACACAGTTTTAATCTTCCAGGAAGTTTCACATCAGCGCACACTCCGCTGCAGAGTGAAAATCTCATTCTGGAAACATCCCCTAGGCTGTGGCAAAGCCATGTCTCCGCAATATCCTTTCTTTCAGGAGTGCTGGTTCGGCAAGGTTCGCAGAAGAGCTTCTGTGAAGTTTGGAAGGTAGGGGACGAGGTACTGGCAGAATTGAAGCTGTGAGGATGGGTCGTGAGTCGTGCTTGGGTAGCTCAGATGGTAGATCACTTGCCCGCGAAAGGCAAAGGTCCCGAGTTCGAGTCTCGGTCCGGTATACAGTTTTAATCTGCTAGGAAGATTCTGAGAGCTACGTTTTCAGAAGAGTCAACAAATATATTGCTCCCTTCTGCGTATATCTCGCGAAATGACCGTGAAGATAAAATGAGACAGATTCAAAGCCACACGGAGGCTTACCGACAACTATTGTTCCTGCGACTAGTACAGTTTCGGTGGGGAAGTGAGAGTGATGTACATAGTACCATCCGCCACAATCCGGAAGGTGATTTGCAGCGTGTGGCTGTAACAGAGCGAGGGAGAAATGACTGTCTATAGGTCTCTTTAAGAGCTCTAAGCTCTCTTATGTTACTCTCATCATTCACATGCGAGATATGGGATGGTGGCAATAGGACTGTCGCTTCGTCTTGTTCAAATGGTTCAAATGGCTCTGAGCACTATGGGACTTAACATCTGAGGTCATCAGTCCCCTAGAACTTAGAACTACTTAAACCTAACTAACCTAAGGACATGACACACATCCATGCCCGAGGCAGGATTCGAACCTGCGATCGTAGCAGTCGCGCGGTTCCGCACTGAAGTGCCTAGAACCGCTAGGCCAGAAGAAAATGAGATTTGTCCCGTGAAGTGGGCTAGGAAGATTCGGTTGTGGCAGCGATGTCTCCACATGTCTTGGTTCAAGAACACGTCTGTTGCACAGCTTTAACGTGCCGAGAAAGTACACAGAGATTATACAACGCCGCGAATAACTCGATTCATAAAATCGCCTAAGATGTCTAGTGGTTAGCCTGGCCACGCACTCTGAGGTCTTGGTGAACAGCGTGAGATTAGCTGCGGCGAGAGGACAAGGAGCGTCTCCACTCAGAGGAAAGCAACGAGATCTGTAATTATCGTCTTATTACATAAGGATACTACCGACATGCGGAACGGTATAATTACCAGACACAAGAAGTAGACACCTATTTCCGTTAATACGCTAGCGACAAGATCACAAGACTTCAAAGTGCAGAGCGAGAAACCAGTTCGGCGATTTATACATTTGCCGGAAACGCAACAAGACAACAAAATGGCAGTGACTGCAGTATGTTCTGTATAAGCTTCCCTCGCGCTTCATCTCTCAGTATGTCGGGTACTCCTACAATAGCGAAAACTACACTCGTTTGGAAGATAAACTGTAGTCGACAGGGCACGGATGAAGGCGTAGGCATTCTACAGAATTCTCACGTTATAAATGATTAATTACTAAGCTAAAAATTTAGTAAATACCTTTTAATGTTGATAATACGCTCAGACTACTGAACTAAAGAAAACTGTGAAACGTGCATCTACATGATTTACGAAAGAAAGATTTATTCTTTTGTCTTTCTGTAATTTGATATTATTACTCGACAAACTTTTTGAAGTACAGAGGCCCAGAGAATTGTAACATCTAAAGAATGGAGAGTTTGCGACACTGAAACACACGATACCCCATCACTCACTACTGAAGGTAGCTATACAGATGATTCATCAATTTTTACAACCCACTTCAAGAAAATTAGACCACCTTTTTCTCTTTTGTGTTGTTCTGAACTATTTGCCTACAAACTCCTGAATATAACAGTAATTGGAGATGAATAACGTGAACAGCAAAAAAATCAGAGGTGGACGGACTTATATCAAAAATTTATGGTATCGATTCCTACATTCCAAAGATTTGAACCACATTCGCTTTGGAATATTCTCGTAATGCCCCTAATGTAAGCGCTGTTTTGTATCCCGCACCTATCATTATCACCGCAACGAAATCGAAAAAATCCATTTATCCAAACATTTTTTACGACTGCCTTTGAGTCTGAGGCACCAATCATCTTTTTTTCTTTTTTTTCTATATCAGCATTATAGATGACAAGCTCGGGACAAGTAGCAGGCTGGCGTTCTACCTAAGCGTTTTAGGACAATCTTAGCGAGGACGCATAGGGCACAGGTTGCACTTTTTTTTTTTTTTTTTTTTTTTTTTTTTCATCAGTCTACTGACTGGTTTGATGCGGCCCGCCACGAATTCCTTTCCTGTGCTAACCTCTTCATCTCAGAGTAGCACTTGCAACCTACGTCCTCAATTATTTGCTTGACATATTCCAATCTCTGTCTTCCTCTACAGTTTTTGCCCTCTACAGCTCCCTCTAGTACCATGGAAGTCATTCCCTCATGTCTTAGCAGATGTCCTATCATCCTGTCTCTTCTCCTTATCAGTGTTTTCCACATATTCCTTTCCTCTCCGATTCTGCGTAGAACCTCCTCATTCCTTACCTTATCAGTCCACCTAATTTTCAACATTAGTCTATAGCACCACATCTCAAATGCGTCGATTCTCTTCTGTTCCGGTTTTCCCACAGTCCATGTTTCACTACCATACAATGCTGTACTCCAGACGTACATCCTCAGAAATTTCTTCCTCAAATTAAGGCCGGTATTTGATATTAGTAGACTTCTCTTGTCCAGAAATGCCTTTTTTGCCATAGCGAGTCTGCTTTTGATGTCCTCCTTGCTTCGTCCGTCATTGGTTATTTTACTGCCTAGGTAGCAGAATTTCTTAACTTCATTGACTTCGTGACCATCAATCCTGATGTTAAGTTTCTCGCTGTTCTCATTTCTACTACTTCTCATTACCTTCGTCTTTCTCCGAGTTATTCTCAAATCATACTGTGTACTCATTAGACTGTTCATTCCGTTCAGCAGATCATTTAATTCTTCTTCACTTTCACTCAGGATAGCAATGTCATCAGCGAATCGTATCATTGATATCCTTTCACCTTGTATTTTAATTCCATTCCTGAACCTTTATTTTATTTCCATCATTGCTTCCTCGATGTACAGATTGAAGAGTAGGGGCGAAAGGCTACAGCCTTGTCTTACACCCTTCTTAATATGAGCACTTCGTTCTTGATCGTCCACTCTTATTATTCCCTCTTGGTTGTTGTACACATTGTATATGACCCGTCTCTCCCGATAGCTTACCCCTACTTTTTTCAGAATCTCGAACAGCTTGCACCATTTTATATTGTCGAACGCTTTTTCCAGGTCGACAAATCCTATGAAAGTATCTTGATTTTTCTTTAGCCTTGCTTCCATTATTAGCCGTAACGTCAGAACTGCCTCTCTCGTCCCTTTACTTTTTCTAAAGCCAAACTGATCGTCACCTAGCGCATTCTCAATTTTCTTTTCCATTCTTCTGTATACTATTCTTGTAAGCAGCTTCGATGCATGAGCTGTTAAGCTGATTGTGCGATAATTCTCGCACTTGTCAGCTCTTGCCGTCTTCGGAACTGTGTGGATGATGCTTTTCCGAAAGTCAGATGGTATATCGCCAGACTCATATATTCTACACACCAACGTGAATAGCCGTTTTGTTGCCACTTCCCCCAATGATTTTAGAAATTCTGATGGAATGTTATCTATCCCTTCTGCCTTATTTGACCGTAAGTCCTCCAAAGCTCTTTTAAATTCCGATTCTAATACTGGATCCCCTATCTCTTCTAAATCGACTCCTGTTGCTTCTTCTATCACATCAGACAACTCTTCACCCTCATAGAGGCTTTCAATGTATTCTTTCCACCTATCTGCTCTCTCCTCTGCATTTAACAGTGGAATTCCCGTTGCACTCTTAATGTTACCACCGTTGCTTTTAATGTCACCAAAGGTTGATTTGACTTTCCTGTATGCTGAGTCTGTCCTTCCGACAATCATATCTTTTTCGATGTCTTCACATTTTTCCTGCAGCCATTTCGTCTTAGCTTCCCTGCACTTCCTATTTATTTCATTCCTCAGCGACTTGTATTTCTGTATTCCTGATTTTCCTGGAACATGTTTGTACTTCCTCCTTTCATCAATCAACTGAAGTATTTCTTCTGTTACCCATGGTTTCCTCGCAGCTACCTTCTTTGTACCTATGTTTTCCTTCCCAACTTCTGTGATGGCCCTTTTTAGAGATGTCCGTTCCTCTTCAACTGTATTGCCTACTGCGCTATTCCTTATTGCTGTATCTATAGCGTTAGAGAACTTCAAACGTATCTCGTCATTCCTTAGTACTTCGGTATCCCACTTCTTTGCGTATTGATTCTTCCTGACTAATGTCTTGAATGGTTCAAATGGCTCAGAGCACTATGGGACTTAACATCTATGGTCATCAGTCCCCTAGAACTTAGAACTACTTAAACCTAACTAACCTAAGGACAACGCACAACACCCAGTCATAACGAGGCAGAGAAAATCCCTGACCCCGCCGGGAATCGAAGCCGGGAACTCGGGCGCGGGAATAATGTCTTGAACTTCAGCCTACTCTTCATCACTACTATATTGTGATCTGAGTCTATATCTGCTCCTGGGTACGCCTTACAATCCAGTATCTGATTTCGGAATCTCTGTCTGACCATGATGTAATCTAATTGAAATCTTCCCGTACCTCCCGGCCTTTTCCAAGTATACCTCCTCCTCTTGTGATTCTTGAACAGGGTATTCGCTATTACTAGCTGAAATTTGTTACAGAACTCAATTAGTCTTTCTCCTCTTTCATTCCTTGTCCCAAGCCCATATTCTCCATTAACCTTTTCTTCTGCTCCTTCCCCTACAACTGCGTTCCAGTCGCCCATGACTATTAGATTTTCGTCCCCCTTTACATACTGCATTACCCTTTCAATATCCTCATACACTTTCTCTATTTGTTCATCTTCAGCTTGTGACGTCGGCATGTATACCTGAACTATCGTTGTCGGTGTTGGTCCGCTGTCGATTCTGATTAGAACAACCCGGTCACTGAACTGCTCGCACTAACACACCCTCTGCCCTACCTTCCTATTCATAACGAATCCTACACCTGTTATACCATTTTCTGCTGCTGTTGATATTACCCGATACTCATCTGACCAGAAATCCTTGTCTTCCTTCCACTTCACTTCACTCACCCCTACTATATCTAGATTGAGCCTTTGCATTTCCCTTTTCAGATTTTCTAGTTTCCCTACCACGTTCATGCTTCTGACATTCCACGCCCCGACTCGTAGAACGATATCCTTTCGTAGATTATTCAATCTTTTTCTCATGGTAACCTCCCACTTGGCAGTCCCCTCCCGGAGATCCGAATGGGGGACTATTCCGGAATCTTTTGCCAATGGAGAGATCATCATGACACTTCTTCAATTACAGGCCACATGTCCTGTGGATACACGTTACGTGTCTTTAATGCAGTGGTTTCCATTGCCTTCTGCATCCTCATGTCGTTGATCATTGCTGATTCTTCCGCCTTTAGGGGCAATTTCCCACCCCTAGGACAAGAGAGTGCCCTGAACCTCTATCCGCTTCTCCGCCCTCTTTGACAAGGCCGTTGGCAGAATGAGGCTGACTTCTTATGCCGGAAGTCTTCGGCCGCCAATGCTGATTGTTTATCAAAATTTAGGCAGTGGCGGGGATCGAACCCGGGACCGAAGACGTTTTGATTATGAATCAAAAACGCTACCCCCTTTTTTTTTTTAAAAATCTCATTTTGTTCGTTTTTGTTCGTTGAATCTGATCGGAGCGGATGTCCTAAGACACCCTTTTAAGTTCGTTGTTGATCTATTAACTCAGTTTTTTTTATTACAGAGGGCAGCTAACCCTTTGACCGAACACGCTGAGCTACCGTGCCGGCGCCCCTAGACCACGGGTACCTGCCCCTATGTTAATGTAATAACATAGCTGTAAACCACCGGTATCCGTAGGCGACATTGGAAAGTAAGTAGTACTGTTCGAGGCTATTGCACAGCTGGCCCAAATGATTGCGAAAATCCATCGCATCGTTCAAACTGCCTCGTAACACCGCAACAGGCCTTCTCCGAATAACACATTCATACCGAGCGTTCATGTGTTTCTACATATGCAAGAATTATTTTACATCTAACGTTATTTTACATCTACGTATGTCAGGCGCTTAAATGCTGTTCATTTCTAAGATTGTGATTTTTGTGGCGAGCTGATTTCAAATGGAACACACGCGCTATCGGCAACTCCGAAGAGTTTCTGCTTGTACGTTGTAACACCTCCGCCCCCGTCATTCCCTACCCGCCATCCAAAGTAAGATTTGCCTCCGAGTGGTGGCCAACTACCAGAAAGAACGTGTTCATTCCACGCTGCTCCCAGTTATTCTGTAGTGACTCTCTTAAACAGCCGAGATTGTTAACTGTGGCGCTCCACTGCGTTCAGATATGGATAGTGGTAAAAATGTTCATCGCCAGTATTTAGCGATCACTGAGCGCAATACTGAACTGGAGACACTACTCCACGAAGCCAAGACACGACACATGACGTCACGGCCGCCATGATAGCTCGGGCCAAACTGTCAAACATTTCTGTTAAACAGGAGAAATGAAATTACTGTTTGCTAATACTAAGTGCCTCTGTCTAATTTTAGTCTGAGTTCACTGAATTGATCACTCGAAAGTATTAAGCACAAGCACTACTAACGACCCCGAATGACCCTCGACAGAGGCGCTCACAGTTTTCTATGTAAAGACGCCTTCGAGAGTTAATTTTTATCTGCATCTTTGTACAAAGGCGCCAGTATTAACACTATTGTTACAAATAATAGTAGTGATGATGAGAATAACAAGTGGACAAAACATGCAACGAAGATTCACAATGGTCGAAGGAAAGTGAAACCTTATCTAATGAACACTGTAACTTTAAAAAGATATCCATAGATCTGGAACGTGAACCTATGGTGAAAACTGTTTTATAAAAAAACAAAATAAAAATAAAAAACAGCGTAAGAAAAGAACTGCAAGGTCAACCGTCGCGGAAGCACATTTATGAGCTGATAAAGGATTGAAACTGTGACAAGTAATCTGGTTTTGAGGCCAAAGCAAATCACTACTCCATGAAGAATAAATTGTGGCAGACTAATTCTTTGACATGCGACATACAAAGGACGTCAGCATGAGGCGACTTAGTGTGTTTGCAACAGACAGTGTGGCCAGAGGGCCTGGGAATGGTAGCTGATTGCGTGATGTATGTATTTGGCAAATGACCAGTGTTCGGGTCGTGGGGAAGCAGAGTGGCATGATGAACACCCGTGAATGACAGTAAGTATGACTGGCTCATGGGCGATCAGAGACAGGAAACAGTACGCAGTGAGGGGGACTCGAAAGCCGTCCGTAGCGCCTTTCTAAGGTTGCGGAGAGGATTCCAGGCAAGAGGCGCATTCAGTGGCTGGAAAGGAAAGACGGTCGCGCTAAGATCGTTATCTTGCTTCAAGTGTCCCAAACTGATTAACCAGCAAAGGACCTGCATTGATTAGGACACAACAGCAGCATTTGGGTCACACACTACCAGTCAGACTGTATAGCTTTGCGTTCGAGAGATCGATCTGTTTGCTCGGCGCCCCGCTACGTGCCTCCGCCCTTGTATTGTTAAAAGAGATCGCTATAATGCCCCTGCCCGTGGCAGAATGATACATAGAGCCAGTTCATGTGTTTCGTATAGGTACTGTGACAGTTACAGTTGGCTACTGAAAGGGCCTCCGAGCACCAACTGTCACTGACATGCCAAAACCTATGTAACAATGCCGACCTAGTACAGAAAAGGGGAAAGGCTAGAAGGAGGAAGAGGAGGAGGAGCAGGAGGAGGAGGAGGAGGAGAAAGAGGAGGAACTAGAAGAAGAAGAAGAAGAGTGTGACAGCTACAGTACAACTGGGACGATGTACCGCAACAATGGGGGCGGCATTTCTCTAGTGCATGTGAACGTCGGTACCAGCTGATGGACTACACTACTCGATCACTCAGGGCTGGTGTCGTGGACGAATACCTGTAACTTGAGAACATCATACGCCTGCAGTGATAACGTCGTTTCCAGGTTTAAATTCAGCTAATATGCATGAGGTTACACTAGGCTGAGTGACTGGAGCGCTAAGACCATCTGACGAACCAGGGGGCGCTTGTACAACAGTGATAACGTTACTGCAAAACATGCCGAATGAACTGACCGTAAGTATTGTGAGTATTCGTGTGCTCTGTGTTGCCCTGCGAGAGCACTTCCCGTACTGATGTTCTGTGTGCATATGGCAGTGGAACACCACACTGTATAGCTGTGTCCATGTCACAATTTGCTTCTGTAACTTCATCAGTGGACGCACGTTTGCAACAAAGAAAGTCTTAGCGTACCATGCTGCATCTGACCCACGATATTTAGCGGAACTTAGGTACAATAAGTACCATTGACAATTTATCGCTGGCCAGTGTGTCCGAGCGGTTCTAGGGGCTTCAGTCCGGAACCGCGTGACTGCTACGGTCGCAGGTTCGAATCCTGCCTCGGGCATGGATGTGTGTGATGTCCTTAGGTTAGTTAGGTTTAAGTAGTTCTAAGTTCTAGGGGACTGATGACCTCAGAAGTTAAGTCCCATAGTGCTCAGAGCCATTTGAACCACTTTTTTTTTGACAATTTATTCTCGTCGTTCTGACGTCTGATAAAAGTCTGCGTTCACGCAGGCTGAGAGTTTTATTTCTTCATGAGGGCTTGTCACGACTAAAAAATGTTCTGTAATGTGTTTTGAGAGTATTCTGTTTTTTTTTATATAGTTGGCAATAGCCATTCTTTATTTATTCTGTCCTTAACTGTATGTGTACTCATCTTGATGCGATAAGGGATCTTCGAGTTTCACGATACAGCATGAGGCACGGCGGTAACGTGTGCAATAAGAGTTCCTATAGTGTGTCCTGCGAAGCATCTCTGATTTCAAAACGAATTGTCTCCAAAACTAAGATCGATAGATGAGTGCAACAAACAGCATGTTCAATGGAAAAGCTGTAAGAATTTTATACGGAAGTTGTAAAGAATTTTCGTAATAGATCGAAAATCTGATAAAAGAGGGCGCTGCAATCGCAATACTTAATGTCTATTTATTAGGGCACCGCATCTCAGAACGATCGCTTCCACAGCCTGACTTTAAGGGAGGTTAGCGTATCGAAGAAAGAGGTTGAAATCATGTGTTTCATTGAACACGTTTTTTTCGTGCTGGAAGACATCAGGTTGCAGCACAGTCCTATAGCAACAAGGCGCAGTTTCCAAACACGATTTAATGTTCCAAAAGAACCCGATGCGAAAACATTTCGCAAGTTCTTTGCCAGTTTCCTACGGACAGTCAAGCGTGGCTGATGATCTAGCGGGGAATGTTGGCCCTGATGATCTAGCGGGGAATGTTGGCCCCGGGCAAACTGTCGTTACCCTTCAAAATGTCGCTACGTTTTCTGGAATTACTCAGAAAAATAGAAGACAATCCGTTCGAACAGTTGCTGCAGAGGCTGGTTTTCAGCGTTCCAGCTACACACATTTCAGCTCAAATCCAAAGTCACCAGATCATATCTGGACGAGCTGTGCGGTAGAGGGCTGACTCTACGAACCAGATCCTCACAATGATTGATAACGAAGGATTTGATGCTCGCTGCATCTGATTCACAGATATAGCACACTTCCACCTGGAGATTTTGGGGTTCCGAAAATCCCCATTTGTGTGACGCGAGACCACTATATTCTCCCAAAGTTACTGTCAAGGCTGCGGTATGCAGCAGAGGCATTATTGGCCCTTGTTTCGCGCGAGAAACAATCGCTTGTGAACGTTACGTTGCAATAATGGCACAGTTTGTTGCCACACAGCTAGCGTCGGAGGATCGATCAGGCACCGAGTGGTTCACGCAAGATGTGGCCAGGCCACATCGCATCGCATCGAACAGATGCTTCGCTTTCTTGTTGAATACTTCGGGAAAAAGAGTCACTGCGTTGCATTACTGCAAATTTATTGGTGCAAGAGTGGACTGGCCTCCATATTTGCCCAATCTGTGTGAACACTTTTTTGTGGAGCACGTTGAAATACACTACTAGACCCATCTTACCATGCTGGACGAGCTTCAATCCGCTATCTGTGTATCACCTGAATTCATTTCCGTTGAGACAGATACCGTTGGCAGATTTCATTGTTAGTTTGTGCCGTCTCCATACTGTGAGTGGTCGTCGTTTCGAAAATATTGTGCTGTGATTACCAAGACTGCTTGCACAGGACGAATTTAACTATCTAAGATGATACTGTATGAGCGTCATCTGTCGGCAATTTTTCGATATATTACGAAACTTCTTTATAACTTCTGCATAAAACTCTAATCTTTCTCATAATAAACAAGCCTTTTATTGCACTCATCTATCGATCTTAGTTTTCGAGAAATTTAATTTTGAAGCCAGGGACTCCTTCGCTGGACACCTTATTCGTACTCTGTGACACGTGACACACCTATACAGTGTGGAGTTCCACCGCCATACGCACACAGAACGTCAGTAGGGATGTGATGCTCTCGCAGTGCAACACAGAACAGACGAAGACTTACTGTACTGTAGGTCATGTCATCCAGCCTGTTTTGGCGTAACGTGAATTTTCGAAATCTGGGAGTTACCTACCAGGTCCGTTTTGCATGATTGTTTTGAAGATCAGTGGTAACCTATTTCTTAAGTCCAAAAATCAGGGTACTACTACCGTATCGCAGCATCTATATTAAGCTCTACACTTCATACCATGTTGAAAACTGTAAAATGTAACAAGCTCATTCACTTTTAAAATTATGTGTTGTGTTTAGAGGCAATAATGATTTCAATGTGGTTTTTTTCTTGTAAAGCTATATGTTTAAGAGATACGCATTATTAGGTCACCGAAGTTGTTCTCCTTGTAGTCCTGTCAGAGCTTAATTAGCACGAAACTGATAACTCACTTAAGAGATGCTCGCGCGGAGGACAAGCTTACCTGTGCCAGGTGATTACCTCTCCACAACGTGATATGGAAATTATTATATTTTTACCGCAGTGTAACTGGGTGCTGTTTTAGATGACTCGGACGTATACGTTGTTGAGCTACGTTCATACAGTTGTCAAAGAAAGCGTTTACTCGAGAAACCACGAGGATCCCGCTTGAACGCTATTCCCGTAATGTATCTACGAACGCGAAAGTCATGGTGCAATGTAGTATCACTTGTCATCAACAGTTCGATTCTGCATAGCGTGCGCGCGCCAGTCATTCTTACCTTTCCTAGTGTTCAGCTGCGTTCAAATCAAGAAGACGAATGAAGACGCACAGATTTCCTGCGCGACCCCCAACTGATACGGCGGCTAGGCTCTGCGTCGCTTATCGCTGTCCTCTCGCGTTTCTAAACACAAACACACACACACACACACACACACACACACACGTTCAGGAGGGGGAAGGCGAGAAGGGCCAGCCCCTCTGCGCTGACGTCAGCCAAGCATCAACGAGGAGCATTGGGTAAACTCGAGGCGCCCACTGCTGCAACAGCTGATATTGTCACGTGACCGCTCTACATAGCTCTTTTTTTTTCTCTGCTAAGCGTACATCCATAAATTTCAATCACTGTCAAGCAAACGGCACATCGGATTTGGCAGAGCGTCATTTATCACAAATATTATGTCCGTTACAGTCCCACTCAGAAATGACGACTACGTCTGCTCGTAAATGAGCCGACCACATACTAAAACTGCTATATTCCTTTATTTCGTAAAATGGAGTAAGACGGCTTTCTTGTTAATATCGTCACGATGCACCTCATACAAGGGTAAGATTAGCAAAGGCTCCATTTAGTCCATAATACAACAGCCATTGAATTAATGGAGCTTCTGCAGAACACAATATGATCCGTGGCTACAATCCAGCAAAACACGCCATGTCCCTAGCAGCGAACGAGATGCACAGTTTGGTATGACCTACAGTAATACATCAGTTTAATAGGCCGATTGTGGTTGTATTCGGGTTCTCTATTTTCAATGCGTATACGGAGATCTTTGGGAAACTTTTAATGTTAAGCTTGACAATTGCGCTTCAAACCGCTGCATTTACCTGCGCAATGTATCTGTCAACAGTGTTAGACATTACAACTTCTAGAATGAGATTTTCATTCTTCAGCGGAGTGTGCGCTGATATGAAGCTTCCTGGCAGATTAAAACTGTGTGCCGGACCGAGACACGAAATTAGGACCTTTGTCTTTCGCGGGCAAATGCTCTACCATCTGAGTTATCCAAGCACGACTCACGACTCGTCCTCACAGCTTTACTTCCGCTAGTAGCTCGTCTCCTACCTTCCAAAAATTCACAGTAGCTCTCCCGTGAAACTTGCAGAAGTAGCATTGCTGGAAGAAAGGATATTGCGGAGACATGGGTTTGCCATAGCCTTGGGGATGTTTGCAGAATGAGATTTTCACTCTGCAGCAGAGTGTGCGCTGATATGAAACTTCCTGGCAGGTTAAAACTGTGTACCAGACAGACTCGAACCCAGGATCTTTGCCTTTCGCGGGCAAATGCTCTGCCATCTGAGCTATCCAAGCACGACTCACGACCCGTCTTCACAGTTTTACTTCCGCCAGTATCTCGTCTCCTACCTTCCAAGCTTCACAGAAGCTCTCCTGCGAAACTTAAAGAACTGTCACTCCTGGAAGAAAGGTCCCGAGTTTGAGTCTCGGTCCGGCATACAGTTTTACTCTGCCAGGAAGTTCATTACAACTTCTACTGCGTGTGCGTGCGAGTCTAGAAGAAGCCGTACTCAGTTTTATGGAGCGCTCAATCGATTTATTGAATCTATTCAGGTGCCTGAATTGCATCACAGACGCAGAAAAGCTTAATCCTTCGGTATTTTCAAAATGAGCTATGCATTCAAGCAATTTGCTTACAGCATCAAGATTGTTAATGTGAAAACCTAATTATAGCGTTCGATTTAGGTTCATACTAAGTGCCTCTCGCTTTCAGGTGCGCTGCATCCTGTGCCGACACTGTCATGAAGTAAAGCCTACAGCTGATCGAAATATTTATAAAAGAATAACGAGCTCCACGTCCAGGCCACGACGGCCCAAGGGATGTCTGCTGGCCGGGGAGTCACCCTCTGCGGGCGCTGTATGGTGGGCCACGTGGTCAGCACACTGCCCGCCCGCCCATTTAGCTGATTTCCCAGACAGTGGAGCCGCTACCACTCTGTCCGATAGCTCCTCAATTGACTTCACGAGGCTAAGTGCAGCCCTTACCAGTCCTCCCACCAAGGAAAAATTCTCCGCAGTACCAAAATTCGAACCCAGGTCCTCCTGATGGCAACTATTAATACGGGCCACTCAGTTACGAAGGATGACTGGAAGAAAATTGGTTCAAATGGCTCTGAGCACTATGGGACTTAACATCTGAGGTCATCAGTCCCCTAGAACTTAGAACTACTTAAACCTAACTAACCTAAGGACATCACACACATCCATTCCCGAGGCAGTATTCGAACCTGCGACCGTAGCAGTCGCGCGGTTCCGGACTGCGCGCCTAGAACCGTTAGACCACCGCGGCCGGCAACTGGAAGAGGGTAGCGGAGACATTATACAGGGTGTTACAAAAAGGTACGGCCAAACGTTCAGGAAACATTCCTCACATACAAATAAAGAAAAGATGTTATGTGGACATGTGTCCGGGAACGCTTAATTTCCATGTTAGAGCTCATTTTAGTTTCGTCAGTATGTATTGTACTTCCTCGATTCACCGCCAGTTGGCCCAATTGAAGGAAGGTAATGTTGACTTCGGTGCTTGTGTTGACACGCGACTCATTGCTCTACAGTACTAGCATCAAGCACATCAGTACGTAGCATCAACAGGTTAGTGTTCATCACGAACGTGGTTTTGCAGTCAGTGCAATGTTTACAAATGCGGAGTTGGCAGATGCTCATTTGATGTATGGATTAGCACGGGGCAATAGCCGTGGCACGGTACGTTTGTATCGAGACAGATTTCCAGAACGAAGGTTTCCCGACAGGAAGACGTTCGAAGCAATTGATCGGCGTCTTAGGGAGCACGGAACATTCCAGCCTATGACTCGCGACTGGGGAAGACCTAGAACGACGAGGACACCTGCAATGGACGAGGCAATTCTTTGTGCAATTGACGATAACCCTAATGTCAGCGTCAGAGAAGTTGCTGCTGTACAAGATAACGTTGACCACGTCACTGTATGGAGAGTGCTACGGGAGAACCAGTTGTTTCTGTACCATGTACAGCGTGTGCAGGCACTATCAGCAGCTGGTTGGCCTCCACGGGTACACTTCTGCGAATGGTTCATCCAACAATGTGCCAATCCTCATTTCAGTGTAAATGTTCTCTTTACGGATGAGGCTTCATTCCAACGTGATCAAATTGTAAATTTTCACAATCAACATGTGTGGGCTGACGAGAATCCGCACGCAATTGTGCAATCACGTCATCAACACAGATTTTCTGTGAACGTTTGGGCAGGCATTGTTGGTGATGTCTTGATTGGGCCCCAAGTTTTTCCACCTACGCTCAATGGAGCACGTTATCATGATCTCATACGGGATACTCTACCTGTGCTGCTAGAACATGTGCCTTTACAAGTACGACACAACATGTGGTTCATGCACGATGGAGCTCCAGCACATTTCAGTCGAAGTGTTCGTACGCTTCTTAACAACAGATTCGGTGACCGATGGATTGCTAGAGGCGGACCAATTCCATGGCCTCCACGCTCTCCTGACCTCAACCCTCTTGACTTTCATTTATGGGGGCATATGAAAGCTCTTGTCTACGCAACCCCGGTACCAAATGTAGAGACTCTTCGTGCTCGTATTGTGGACGGCTGTGATACTATACGCCATTCTCCAGGGCTGCATCAGCGCATCAGGGATTCCATGCGACGGAGGGTGGATGCATGTGTCCTCGCTAACGGAGGACATTTTGAACATTTCCTGTAACAAAGTGTTTCAAGTCACGCTGGTACGTTCTGTTGCTGTGTGTTTCCATTCCATGATTAATGTGATTTGAAGAGAAGTAATAAAATGAGCTCTAACATGGAAAGTAAGCGTTTCCGGACACATGTCCACATAACATATTTTCTTTCTTTTGTGTGAGGAATGTTTCCTGAAAGTTTGGCCATAACTTTTTGTAACATCCTGTATATGTGCTACAATATCGATTGAGTTTCCACACTCGGAAGAATCATCCAAACCCGCAAATTTCTGATCAGGCAGCGAATTATTTAAGCCAATTATACGAGGAGCTCTCAATAAGTCATGTAACACATTTTCTTTCTCGGCCAAGATCGATTAAAAAACGCGGTTTTTGTTGTGAGACGTCGCGGAATATTCTCGTTTCAACCCCTATAGTTTCATGAAGTTCCGATGGGCGGCGGCGCTATACGTAGCCTTCAAAATGGCGTATGTAACGGTAGCGCGTTCCAAGCAGAGAGCTGTTGTATTTCTTTTGGCGGAAAATCAGAGCACCGCAGATATTCATAGGCGCTTGCAGAATGTCTACAGAGATCTGGAAGTGAACGAAAGCACGGTGAGTCGCTGGGCGAGACGTGTGTCATCGTCGCAATAAGATCTCACAAACTGTCCGATCTATGGATCACAATCAAACATTTCTCTGTAGAACTATTTCACATAAATCTGCCCATCTGAGAGATCACATAACCTTATTCGATTGTTCTTTCTCAATCTACAGCTAGGATGTCGCACCTTTCGATTTCCATCTGTTTGGCCCAATGAAGGATGCACTCAACTGGAAGCAGTACGTAGATGATGGGGAGCTTCAAGACGTTGGCTGCGACGTTTTCCAGTAGGGCAAAACCAACGTACTTTCAGAAACGAAATGTGCCGTATTATTTACTGAACGCCTTTCGTACATTTACAATTTCACTTCTTATGAAGTCTCTCAGGGAAAGAACAAAGCGTTTACCTATGGCATCGGCACTGTACCACAGCCTTACTAATACAGTTCTTGTAAACTATTTTTCTGCTGCCAGTTGCTACGGTGACCGACAACTAACGACCATTGGTATCTTTCGCATTGGTATCTTTACTAAACATGCTCAGCTTTCATTACATAAAAACACTGTAATTTCATATGGCAGGGGATTCATTTATCTCACCTGGCAGGGATTTCGCACCGATTGAGGCCGCAACTGTACTTAGTGATGTTGTTGTAGTCTTCAGTCCAGATACTGGTTTGATGCAGCTCTCCATGCTACTCTATCCTGTGCAAGCTTCTTCATCTCCAAGTAACTACTGCATCCTACATCAATCTGAATCTGCTCAGTGTATTCATCTCTTGGTCTCCCTGTATGATTTTTACCACCACACTGCCCTCCAATAGTAAACTGGTGATCCCTTGATGCCTCAGAACATGTCCTACCAACCGATCTCTTCTTCTAGTCAAGTTGTACCACAAATTTCTCTTCTCCCCAATTCTATTCAATACCGCCTCATTAGCTACGTGATCTACCAATCTAATGTTCAGCATTCTGTAGCACCAAATTTCGAAGCCTTCATTCTTTTCTTGTCGAAAATGTTTATCGTCGATGTCTCACTTCCATACATGGGTACACTCCATACAAATACTTTCAGAAAAGATTTCCTAATACTTAAATCTATACTCGATGTCAACAAATTTCTCTTCCTCAAAAACGCTTTCCTTGCCATCGCCAGTCCACATTTTATATCCTCTCTATTTCGACCATCATCAGTTATTTTGCTCCCCAAATAGCAATATCATCTACTACTTTAAGCGTCTCATTTCCTAATCTAATTCCCTCAGCATCACCCCATTTCATTCGACTACATTCCATTACCCTCTTTTGCTTTGTTAATGTTCAATTATTTCCACTTTCAAGACACTGTCCAATACGTTCAACTGCTCCTCCAGGCCCTTTGCTGTCGCTGACAAGAATTACAATGTCATCGGCAAACCTCAAAGTTTTCATTTCTTCTCCATGGATTTTAATTCATACTCCGAATTTTTCTTTTGTTTCCTTTACTGCTTGCTCAATATACACACTGAATAACATCAGGGATAGGCTACAACCCTGTCTCACTCCCTTCGCAACTACTGCTCCCCTATCATGTCTCTCGACTCTTATACCTGCCATCTGGTTTCTGTACAAATTGTAAATAGCCTTAAGCTCCCTGCATTTTAGCCCTGCCACCTCCAGAATTTGAAAAAACAGTTTTCCAGTCAACATTGTCAAAAGCTTTCTCTAAGTCTTCAAGTGATAAAAACGTAGGTTTGCCTTTCCTTAATCCATCTTGTAAGATAAGTCGTGGGGTCAGTATTGCCTCACGTGTTCCAGCATTTCTACGGAATCCAAACTGATCTTCCCCGAGGTCGGCTTCTACCAGCTTTTCCATTCGTCTGTAAGGAATTCGTGTTATTAAACTGATAGTTCGGTAATTTTCACACCTGTTAACATCTGCTTTCTTTGGGATTGGAATTAGTGATAAGGAATATATAAATACAGTGGTATATATACAGTGATACACAGTATATAAACGTCTTTATTGCCACGTACCAGTGATTCGGTTACGAATGACCTGTCCTGGTGTGGACCGAAAGGAACAACATACAGTACTAATCGGCATTACGAGCTACAATCATAATGTAGGCACTGCAAGACGAGAGATGAAGTAAACTATAACATCGACTGCTGTGAAGTTGAAAGCGTACTCAAGAGAGGTAAACAATTGACAGCAATCATTTCATCACCACGAGCGCAGGAGAAATGGGAAACTTCAACACTTGAAAAACTTGCTCATCAAACATTATCATAAAGACTTTTAGCCGTTTGTCGGTGTTATTACTGATTACGGAACGAAAATGAAACCCAGGCTATCGCCCGTCACTGTTTCCCTATCAACAGATAAAAACACTCTCACCTGCCAGTCTCCTGTTTCCTGGACAGTGTATACATCAGCATGCTTCTCGCACAGCAACAGTTTCTTTTGTCTGGATTAACAACTAAATTAATGAAGGGAACAAGAGGAAAACTACAGACTAGTAAAAAAAAAACAATGAACTGAAAATAAATCAGACACTCGTATACTGATGAAAAATACGATAAATGCGAGGCAGTCTTGTCACATAAAGTGGAACTTCACGCAATCCACAAGTTAGGGCTATGCGGGTAGTTGCCATCGCGTTGTAAGACGAGAAAAATACCTGGACATGCATTGAGAAACAAGAGATACGTCGATAAGTCGCCCCGTTCTTAGAAAGTGATGAATAGTAGGAAGTAAAAATGACGAAAGAAAGTTGTTAGTCATGAGAAGTCACAGGTACCTTCATAATGATAACCGAAATTCGGTTGACAGTCCAGAGACTAGTTTGATGCAGCTCTCCCTGCTACTCTATCCTGTGCAAGCTTCTTCATCTCCCCAGTACGTACTGCAACCTACATCCTTCTGAATCTGCTTAGTGTATTCACCTCTTGGTCTCTCTCTACGATTTTTACCCCCCTACGGTGCACTCCAATACTAAATTGGTGATCCCTTGATGCCTCAGAATGTCCTACCAACCGATGCCTTCTTCTAGTCAAGTTGTGCCACAAACTCCTCTTCTCTCCAATTCTATTCAATACCTCCTCATTAGTTATGTGATCTACCCATCTAATCTTCAGCATTCTTCTGTAGCATCACATTTCAAAAGCTTCTAAAGCTTCTATTCTCTTCTTGTCTAAACTATTTATCTTCCACGTTTCACTTCCATACATGGCTACACTCCATACTAATACTTTCAGAAACGACTTCCTGACACTTACATCTATACTCGATGTTAACAAATTTCTCTTCTTCAGAAACGCTTTCCTTGCCATTGCCAGTCTACATTTTATATCCTCCCTACTTCGACCATCATCAGTTATTTTGCTCCACAAATAGCAAAATTCATTTACTACTTTAAGCGTCTCATTTCCTAATCTAATTCCCGCAGCATCGCCCGATTTAATTCGACTACATTCCATTATCCTCGTTTTGCTTTTGTTGATGTTCATCTTATATCCTCCTTTCAAGACACTGCCCATTCCGTTCAGCTGCTCTTCTAGGCCCTTTGCTGTCTCTGACAGAACAACAATGTCATCGGCAAACCTCAATGTTATGACAAAATTCTTGAAACTTGCCTGTCTTCAATACAGAGCTCCTGCAATACAGGATTATAAGCTCCACGGCTTTCTCTATGTAAGATAATCTTTTTGGACCACATGCGTCTTTATGGGATCGATTTTCGTGACAAACAATTATACCAATAATTATAGCACGAAGTGCTAACACATCTCCACAGTCAGAATCCATTTTTTTCTGTAAAAAGGAAAAAATGGAAGAAAAGAGAGAAAAAAGGAAAAAAAGCAACAAAGTGTGTTTTTACAAGAGTTTGAAACTATTGCCGACATTTTGCAACAGTTGACAAATAGTTGTAAGTTTGTCGAATTTATGACAGTTTTAGGTTTTGTTTCTTGGAATCGGTTTTCAAAGTGAAAGTAATTAATACGAACAAACAGACAAAGGGGTGCCGGTTGTTTGTGGTGCAAATACTATTTTTTCCTAATAACGGCGACCGAGGCTGCCCCGAGCGTTCTACCACGAAAGATCTTAAACATAACGGACTGAGTCTATGCATGACTACTTACAAATTAATGAGTGCCACCTCAAGTGCAATAAAACGGCAGCAACACCCACATTACTAATATTAATGAAGTGAAGCTGACCAGGATTTGCAACGAAAAGGACATCGCCTCCCCATGCTTTTCTAAATACGGACGCAGCACAGCAGTGTGCGTAATTCGACAGAGAAAGGTTGCTGTAGGCAACTAGACTACGATGCTGGTTACAATGGTTCCTGCTGTTTTTGGTCGGTGGGGCAATTCAGCCTTTTGGCAGTCTGGGTGGGAAACCTGTGCAAGTGCTAGTTTTCTGAATGCAGGCAGAAGCGGTCTCCCTGCGCGTCGAAATGGTTGTAACTAGAATTTGAAAGTTACAGTCCTGAACTTGTATAGATTCTCACAATCTCGTGGATTTTCTGAATTAACTGATTGGTGAAACTTCGTCTGGTCTCACCACGATGGACCTCTACTCAAGCAGGTCATGGTTGATATTTCTTGGCCAGGGATAATTGCTTTTAACGCACAAATTAACTGATTCTTTTTCTTGACTTTTTCATTAATTGACTTATACATCTGTGACTATCACTGAACTTATGAGTCTTTAAGCAGTCTGACTTTGTGATTGAGAACATGATTTTTAATTAAATTATTTTTGAACGTAAGGGGCCTGGGCTGGATAGCTGCTGAGGCTTCTCCTTGCATTTTATATGGCTTACCAAAATCTTCGGTTTACAGATTGAACAGAAATAAACTTCTCTTCAGTTGTCTTGCAGCGCAGGTTCTGGATGACCTTGACCTTGAGAGATGTATGTATTACTCCATCCCTTCCCGCCCCCTTACAAATGGCGAAGTCACCAAGGCACTATGCATGTACAAGTACCAATATGAACTAAGATAATGTGTTCACGCTCCCCTGGGCCAAGATCAATCAAGTTCTCCTTCTCCTGACTCATTATAAATCCAATTGCCATTTATCCTCTGTACGCCATAGTAAAAGTAACATGTTTTTTGGGACTAGGTTGTAGGTAATACTTATATTAATAACAAATTAATATCAGATTTATTATTACAATGTTTTCTCTGGCACTTTCCCTTACCCCTTTTATTATTTGGGCTTCATCATTTGAGGTCTGCCGGCCGGAGTGGCCGAGCAGTTCTAGGCGCTACAATCTGGAACCGCGCGACCGTTACGGTCGCAGGTTCGAATCCTGCCTCGGGCATGAATATGTGTGATGTCCTTTAAGTTAGTTAGGTTTAAGTAGTTCTAAGTTCTAGAGGACTGATGACCTCAGAACTTAAGTCCCATAGTGCTAAGAGCCATTTGAATTTAGGTCTATACATCGTAATCAGAAGAACATAAACAGCAGGGCTATCCACTTAGAAAATGATGGTAAATATTACCATAATTACTGAGGTAAGACACACTGGAATTCTGAAATACTATACCCTGAGAGGTGACAAAAGTCATGGGATAGCGATTTGCAAATATACAGATGACAGTAGTATCACAAACACGAGGTATAAAAGGGCACTGCATTGGCAAAGCTGTCATTTGTAATCAGATGATTCATATAAAAAGTTTTCATCATGATTATGGCCGCATGACAGGAATTAATAGACTCTGAATGCAGAATGGTAGTCGGAACTAGATGCATCAGATATTCCATTTCAGAAATCATTATGGAATTCAATATTCTGTGATCCACAGTGTCAAGAGTGTGCGGAGAATACCGCATTTCAGGCATTACCTCTCACAAAGGACAATGCAGTGCTCAACAGCCTTCACTTAATGACGAAGAGCAGTGGCATTTACATAGACCTGTCAATACCAACAGACAAACAAAAGTGTGTGAAATTAGAGCAGAAATCAATTATGAATGTATCTGTTAGGACAGTGTGGCGAAATATAGTGGTAAAGGGCTATGGCAGAAGATGACCAATGTGGGTGCCTTTGCTAACAGAACGGCATCGCCTGCAGTGTTTCTCCTGGGCTCATGACCATATCAGTTGGACCCTAGATGACTGGAAAACTGTGGACCGGTCAGATGAGTCCCAACTTCAGTTGGTAAGAGATGATGGTAGGGTTCAAGTGTAGCATAGACTGCGCAAAGCCGTGGACCCAAGTTGTCAGTAAGGCACTGTACAAGTTGATGGTGGCTCCATAATGGTGTGGGCTATGTTTACATGGAATGGAAAGGGTCCTCTGGATGTTCAGCTACTTGGATTCCATTTGCATCTGTTCGTGGACGTCATGCTCCCAAACAACTACGGAATTTTTAAGGATGACTATTCGCCACACCACTGGGCCACAATTGTTTGTGATGGGTTTGAAGGACATTCTGGACAATCTGAGCAAATGGTTTGACCATCCAGATCGTCCAACATGACTCCCATCGATCATTTATAGGACATAATCGAGAGATCAGTTCGTTCACAAAATCCTACGCCAGCAACTCTTCTGCAACTACAAACAGCTACAGAGGCTGCATGACTCACTACTTCTGCAGCGGACTTCCAACGACTTGTTGAGCCCATGCCATATTGAGCTGCTGCACTACAACAGCCAGAAGGAGGTCGAACGTGATATTAGGAGGTATCCCATGGCTTTTGTCATCTCAGTTTAATAACATGACACCATGACATTTTCTGTATGCTCCTCAACCTTTACTATATGCTACAATTTCCTCAAACACTCATGCCTCCAATCTACGATGGATGTAAAAAGAAAAACGTTTAACCAGTACTTCCGCACGTTATTCTAACAAGATCCATGGCGTGATATGTTGACGAAAAAAAGTATTATTGGTGTGTAAAATCATGATAATGCATGTTGGTACAAGAAACTAGTCACAGAAACATTATGCATCACAGGAATGACCACTCAATCACTGAAAGAGGCCCATCATATGAGTAACGCCTTCAGACCTCGAAGAATAATGATGTAAAAAAACATTCGCAGCGGCAATCAAATGCCTCTGCATGTCTTCGAACAACTGTCGCCACCAGCAAAAATGGGGCCACGAATGAGTTATCTTTGCATGGCTGCCCAGACAAGACTCTGCACGTGCTGTCCAGTGATTAGCTGCAATGCACTGCGCAGTCCCGTGCTGTGCTGTAACCGTCTGTATACCACTATGAATCACCCAAGCATCGCCACAGTATAGCATAGGATAGGAACAGTAGAGGAAACTCACTCTAATAAAAAGTAAAAATAAAAGATTAAAAGACGTGCACGTAACAGTCCTGGTGTCCACACACAACCACCTGGGAAGCTGACTCTAGAGAGACTGATGCAGCAGACTCCGACCATGATATGTGGTAAAGTAACTGCACGACTTTGCGGGTAAGAGCTAAGATAAGGGACCAGGACAAGGTCACGCCGTACGCAAGCCAGTAGGAGTCAAATTCTTCTTAACATAAGTCCAATTTTAAAAGAGTTGTCATTCATGTTCTAAGTGTTAGCAGCAGCAGAGATCAGCAGAATACTGTTTTGGATGCATCTGGAACCAGCAAGTCAGTCTGTCTTTGAGTGTACAGATGGCAGACATCTTACTCAAGATAAGGGGGAAAATACATCTTTCACGTGCAGGAAGAGAGTTTGATATTGCCTGAGATTGTTCATTGCTTTTTATTGTTTTTTTCAGAAATATAATTTACTACCAAGGACTCCCCATGACAGACAATCGATTTGTTCTGAAGGTCCTTGCATTTTGGTGTTTTGTCGTTTTCAAAGTGGTATGATAGTGTCTGCCAGTATCTTTCTGCGATGGACAATGACCAACTTTGAGTTGAGAGTAGCCTCTGAAGAAATTTTAATGAAAAACCCTCACCATCAAAGCATGGGCGCAGCTGCTGTGCCATTGGAGACCGTGCTCATTGGAATGTGTGCAGTTATTCCATCACAGTTGCATGTCTGTGTGAAGAGGTTGGAGAAAGTGAAGTGGATTAAAGACTTTCCACTGTGAAATGATGTGCATAATATGAGAACAAAAGTTACACCTCACTTCCTGCACTTCAGATGAAAATACACGTTGACAAACACCAAGCAGTGACTGGAAGTTAAATGTCGAAATGTTGGAGCAGTGGTGGTGTGAATGCCACAGGCAAGACTTCCCACATGATGCCAGTAAGCAGAATGAACCTTTTGTTGAAAAATGAGAGAAATGTAGTGTATCAGAATGATCGTAAATATGTCATTTAAAGGCTCACTGGAGAGAGAGAGAGAGAGAGAGAGAGAGAGAGAGAGAGGTAGGAGGTAGGACAATTGGACGTTACAGTGTGTTTGGATTACTATAATAAAATGATTCCACAGGATATGCTGCAAAACAGGGTACCACTTACACAGCATAAAACACTTTGGTACTACAGCATGTTCCTGAATATCTGAATATTATGATTAAATAAAGATGTCGTGAAATTTAATGTAAGTACTCCCACCTCCCAATGCTATTTTCTATTAATTTATCAATGTTCCCCAATTCCCACACATCCATTCTAACAAGGGAACCTCCCCATCGCACCCCCCTCAGATTCAGTTATAAGTTGGCACAGTGGATAGGCCTTGAACAACTGAACACAGATCAATCGAGAAAACAGGAAGAAGTTATGTGGAACTATGAAAAAATAAGCAAAATACAGAAACTGAGCAGTCCACGAAACATAGGCAACATCAAGGACGATGTTAGCATAGGAGCGTCGTGGTCCCGTGGTTAGCGTGAGCAGCTGCGGAACGAGAGGTCCTTGGTTCAAGTCTTCCTTCGGGTGAAAATTTTTTATTTTCAGACAATTATCAGAGTTCAGGCACTCACACATAATCAACTTCGCTCTCCAAAATTCCAGGACATGTTCAGATTTGCTTGGACATAAGCAGGATTTGACGGTCTACACACGGAAAAATTTTAAAACGTTAAAAACATATGTTTTGACAGAGCACAGAGAAAACTGTGCGACTGTGAAACTGTTGCATTCATTTGTTGAAGTTTATGTGACACACTCTTATGTTTTCATCAATTTTTTGGAAGTGATTATCACATCCACAAGAAAACCTAAATCGGGCAAGGTAGAAGAATCTTTTTACCCATTCGCCAGGTGTGCAAGTTAGGTGGGTCGACAACATATTCCTGTCATGTGACGCACATGCCGTCACCAGTGTCGTGTAGAATATATCAGACGTGTTTTCCTGTGGAGGAATCGGTTGACCTATGACCTTGCGATCAAATGTTTTCGGTTGCCATTGGAGAGGCACGTCCTTTCGTCTACTAATCGCACGGTTTTGCGGTGCGGTCGCAACACACAGACACTGAACTTGACAGACAGTGAACAGAGACGTCAACGAACGAACGGACAGATCATAACTTTGCGAAAATAAAGTAAGTAAACTTTTCGCTCGAGGGAAGACTTGAACCAAGGACCTCTCGCTCCGCAGCTGATCACGCTAACCACGGGACCACGGCTCGCCTGTGCTCATATCATCCTTGATGTTGCCTATGTTGCCCATGGACTACTCAGTATATTTTGCTTATTTTTTCATAGTTCCACACAACTTCTTCCTGTTTTCTCGATTGATCTGTGTTCAGTTTATCAAGGCCTATCCACTGTGCCAAATTATAACTAAATCTGAGGGGGGTGCGATGGGGAGGTTCCCTTGTAAGGTATCTGACTGAACAGCTATCACAGCATGATATTTAAAGAAAATACACAATTAAACAATGATGTTAATAACACAAATTCCACAATACATACCCTGTATTATAAATGTGTGGTGTCTATAAATCTGCCACTTGTTGACGTGTAAATAACTCCACACACACACACACACGTGCACACATTCTTGACATCACTTAAAGTACGTTGTAAGTAATTACTGCCAGCATAAGACATGAATGCACTTTTATGTAAAAATGTGAGGAAGAGACCAGGTGCTAACACACTAGAGGTGACCATAGTGTCAATAGTGGGCCTGCTGTTAACTTAGCACTGCAAGCACTGCACACCACTACCACTGCCATGCGACACATCTACTGGCCAAGGAGCAACTGACAACATTTCCAGGGATGCAGAGAGCTAAGCACCCCTCTGGTCGAGATATGAGGTGGCAGATCCACAACACGAGACAAGGCCAAAAGATGAGGAAACACCCTCAGCCAATAAGAATCGGATTGCCCCCTTCCCCCACCCACTTTTGTTCCTACAGCCTCTTCATTCTTTGTTCAAGGCACCACAGTCGTAGGAAGCACTAGAGTTCTCCTACTTGGCAGATATCCACTACTGATGTTCAACACTGTAGCTGGAGCATTAACTGCCGTAAAATACAAAGCAGTGACCATCTGGAGCAAGCCAACATATATACCAGGTTCATATTCGTTTGCAGGAATCGTATGGGTGTTCACTCAATATCTATGAAAAAAACGTGGGTGAAAGCGGCACCTAACACATCACAAAACAATCAATCAAGTAACGATAATTCATCAGTAGTGTCAGCTAGATATGGTACTGGTAGTTTCGATCAACATGTGAGTAACATGGAGCTGCTCAGTGAACTCAAATGAGAATCCTGGAGGGAAGACAACAGCGTTTTCGTGAAATACTGATGAGAAAATTCAGAGAACTAGCATTTGTGGCTGTATTCAGAATGATTCCCCTGCCATCGGCATACATTTCATGTAAGAATCACAAAGACAAGATAGGAATTGCAGCTAGCACAGAAGCATATAAGTCATTTTGCCGTCATTCTGTTTGCGAGCAGAACTGGAAATGGAATGATTAGCAGTGGTACAAGGCACCTTCCGCCAAGTACCATATGACGGATTGCAGATTGTAGATGATAGAGTAGTTGTGTTCTAAAATTTAGGAGTCATAACCAGACGTGACGTCAGATTACGGTGTGGTGATCAGAGACTCTTGACAGAGACAACATTGTAACCTTACACATCCATTCCAGTTGTGGTATAGATTCTACCAAGCATTGATGTTGCTACTGTCGAAAAATATGTACACATTTAATAGTAAGTCCCCAACCACATCTTGCTTCGATGTATCTCTTTAAACTGACTTAATGCAAGTTCCAAACACTCGCCCTTACTCAAGTCATATAACCCTTCTGCACAAGGTCCCCATTATAGATGAACTACACTTTCCTAGAATTCCCTCAATAAACCGAAGCGGACCAGCGCTGTTTCTACAATCAACCTTACACATTGTACTCGTTCAATTTCATGTGACTTTGCAACTAGTGCCGAAACCATGTCCGTGTGTAGCTTGCATAATTTCCCTGTTGCGCTCTTTTTCATTATGTGGTCATTCTTAAGAAATCATATATAAATCATGTGAATGATCTTGTCTCGGATGCTGGAAATGTGTTAACATCCATATAAATTATTTTCGTGGTGTTCATCTCGTTAACACCCAATGATAACAATCTCGCTGATTTAAACTTATCCAGTTCCACAGACTTGTAATTTTATGTCAGTCATACTGCAGTATTCGCAGTAAGTATGACTTGCAGTTTCGTGTATGGTGATGCGATGCTTTCGGGATGAGATTATTTATAAAGTTGTCTGTGAGCTCATGGACTGAAAAGCGAATTTTTTTCTATCAGTGGTGTGACTTCTGCAAAATGCAACGTTTTTAGCAGAGCCAGTGGGTTGACGCATTCAGTCCTTTGAATGATATCGAATATCCTTGTGATGTTCACTGTCAGAGCACTTCATGGTTTTTCTGTCATTCTTTTGGTGGAGACAATTCACTACTGATTTGGCAACAGTAAAGATGCTGTTCCTTGTGGAAATCTGAAGTGTTGCAACACACTCCGTGGGTATCAAAATCTGGCATTATCGAAAGCTTTCTCTAAAACTATGTTCATTACCCCTAATGTTTATGCATTCTGTTGTCATAAGAAGGCTGTGCTACACGTCTGTTCCAGCCCAACCCTTGGGAAAACAGAGGCGATGCCAACTACAGTTGGCAGTGGACCAGCGCTAATAAACATGTTTCCCAGTCTTGGGTCAAACAGTTACACAGCAAGGGTCTGACCTGAGTAACCTGCCCGCTGAATCAATTTACACATAGTTAACCATCCCGCCAAAAATAGATGGTTGTTAAACATAATAATTCCTCACGTTGAAAAACCTCAGCAACAAACCTAAAGAGTGATTGTCAGTAATCTCCACATATTAGCTCTAACATCCTGGATTTTCTTATTGTGAGATGTATATGGGGGAAGTATTACACGTATTTTGCGACTGTATAGATGCTTTGCCTCTGACTGTGATCTGTACTTAGGCTGTCTAGACTGGCTAACAAACATCCCCTTGGTCAAAGTTACTCCATCAGCCTCAGTATAAATCACACTAACGGGAACCACTCTCTAACCATCCAAGTCCTATACGTGCACGATATCTCTCTGTGTACAACATCGTGCTGCGTCCAATACACAGTTCTCCAGCAGTATTTTTACATACACAACATGTCAGCAGATAGTAGCGCACAACGCCCAACTAAAGTAATTTCCAGGTGCCTTGTGGCACTTTACCATGTGAAATGAGCTTTAGTGAGTTTACCTACAATTTAACTGGATTGTCCTCCATGAAAAATAAACCTTGGGTATGTATTTGACAGTACTATATAACGCCCATCACATCTTTGTCAACAATTTAATTCTTCTGGTTTACAGGTATAAAATAAAATAAAAAAACTACAGGCGTTCCGAGAATTCTCCAGTATACAGAACCGCAGAATGACAGCAGTGTCACATATACAGCTTATACTCTAAAGAATCAAGATGGTAGCACTTTCCATCAGTGATCTTCTAGTCATACCTTCTAATTTTGGTTGTATTTGCCATGCAGTTGTAAAATTCTAGCCCAAGTACACTACGTTATGTGTGTTGGACTGTGGTCACCCTGGGGCCAAGGGTAATGCTTGGGAGTGCATCTACTAACAACAAAAAACAATTTAATGTGTTTTTTGTATGTAGAGTGTTACTCTGCACATCAGAACACATACTAAGCAACGAAATTTCGCCACATTTATTAGAGCATCAGTCACAAGTGAACAGTACTCCATTGACCGTATAGACGAACCGAAGAAATTAATGAGGCAATGCAAACCAAATGTTAATGCTAGAAGTGCCCCTAGCATGAAGGGGCACCATAATCTATGAATGACTTTGATATTGTTTTAAATAGAACTAAGATGAGTACTCTGACGAAGTAATAAGGACAATCTAGGCATTGGTATAAATATGCATGCATGCCTCCTCCCTCCCCACCCCTCCATCACAAATACACAAAATAGTTTAACGATATCATCCATATGCTGCAAGAAGTGATACTAATCCCTATACGACAGTGTCTAGGTCATGTGGAAGAGCAGACCAAAGACTGTGAAACACGTAGAAGACATATAAAATACTAATATTCCCTATCCTCATCTAGGGTATTTCTGGGCAGTTCAGTAATCCTATGAAATTTGTTTTTCATAGGATGACGCATCCGATTCACACCTAACCCTTGCCTATGCATCCTCAGTGGTAAATGTTCCAGAATAAATTATTCTTTACGAGTCCACCAACTGCACGAGTTTGTGTAAACAGTTTCCACATTAATTAATTAAAATTATCGACAGACAGGCAATATTTTGATAACCTTATCTTGGTCTTGGTTGTTTTGAAGATGTATTTCCATACTAGATAACTTTCGTATGTTCTAATTACGCCAGTGGACAAACTGCAGAATGACAATCTGAAATCTTTAATATGGAATGGCTTAACTCTGCTCGACACATTGATTCCTTTGGGAATTAACCATTTTTACCGCTTCAACAAGGTCCTGAATTGAGAACAAATATATTTCCCATAGGGAGTTGCTTATGTTTGATAATTTTCTCAACTCCTGTGGAGTCATATTACTTTTAGGAACCAATCATATATTAATAACACAGAATACCGTCTAACTATACCTGTGAGAACTTCATATATACACTAAATATTCGTAATGGAAATAATGATTGGATTACTGAGGAACTACAGCTATCAGAACTTCTACATAGCTACACACTAAAGATCCAGGATGTATGTATGACGAAATAAAAATAATAATATCGAGACACTGGTTTTATTCTGCTATAAACACATGTTGCACCACTGCACTATTTCTGCAACTATCAAATCTTCTATATACACTAAATATCCAATAAATATGTATCCAAATAATGGAAAATAGTAATAATAGTGTTCAAGGAACTGACTTTATCCTTTTGTAAACACAGACAGCCGAATTACGGTTTTTGGCTTGTCGGTTTCTCACACTGGGACCTGAGTGTAGGGTAGGTTCAGGACCAGGGTTGGAAGTGGATCCACCCTCTTTAGATTTGGGGCAGTTTGTGAAGATGGATCCACCAGCGTTATGTCTTTGGTGAAGGAAACTATTTGTTTACAGTGCGATAAAGTCAGTTCCTCAAACATTATTAGTATTACTATTTTCCACTTGTTACATACAAATATACAGCTTAGATATTTAGGATATCTGGCACTGACGTGCAAGGTTACAGCGTCATTGCTGTCAGTTTCTGTGCCTATCAAGCTGTAATTCAACATCATTTTCAGTCATGGCTTCAGAGTTTTAGAACACAACTACTATTACTACATCTACATACATACTTCACAAGCTGTCATATGATACACGACGAAGATTGCTGATACCACTACTGGGCATTTCCTTTAGAGTTGTGTTCGCAAGCAAAGTGAGGGCAAAGACAGTCTACATGCTTATGTACTAGCCACAGTTTCTAACTTGTCTTCGCGATCCTTACGCAAAACGTACATTGGCGGCACTAGAACCATTCTCCAGACAGATGCAAGTGCCAATTCTTCTAAATTTTTCATTAGTGCTCAGTGGAAAGACTAGGGGTTCTCATTGACTTCGTGGAGCGGTTCTGTATTACTCACATAGCAATAAAACTTACTGGTTGGATGGTTGATTGATTTGGGACGAGGAGCGATGGGAGTGAACCAAACAGCGAAGTCATCAGTCCCCTAAGTAGGCAGAAACCAAGGGAGGAACAGCACATTCCAGTCAAGGGGTTGGGAAAACAGGCAAACAAAGAGGTAAAATGTACTTCAGAGCAGCAGAAAGTGTAAATAATAGGAGGGGGGAGGACGGGGAGGGAAACAGCGAGAGCAGGGACACCGCAGACACATTGCGCGTGTCCAGGCACCAGTATCTACGCTGATCCTTCCCAGTCTCCACACCATATCATCGAAGTTACTGGTATCATATCTAGCTGATGCTACTGATGGAGTCGAATTACTTGATTGAACGCTTTGTCCTGATTTCACCATCACTTCTTTCATGGATGATGAACTGCACTTGCTTATGATTCCTTCAAATCAATCTGAACCCAACATTGCTCTGGCTCACTCCAGATGCTGACTCCCAGGTATTTTGTGGTACGTAACGCTTCTTGCTGTAATGTTGAAAATCAGTAGTGGATATATTCTGCCTTTCTCTAAGTAGGATAACTGTTGCTGTCTGCCCCCAGTAGCTTAGTGGTCAGCCCAATAGAATTTAAATCCTAAGGGCCCGGGTTCGATACCCAGCTGGGTCGGAGATTTTCTCCGCTCAGTGACTGGGCGTTGTGTTGTCCTAATCATCATCATTTCATCCCAATCGTCGGGCAAATCGCCGAAGTGGAGTCAAATAGAAAGACTTGCACCCGGCGAACGCTCTACACGAATGGAGGCCCTAGTCACACGACATTTACATTTTACTCTGTTGCTTCCTATGACTATGGAGTCAGGAACAGGAATGAAAAGGCAATAGTAATGAAAGAGACTGGGCGGGGTTAGAGGGTGGGGAGTCTGATTCTTATTGGCATAGGGTGTTTCCTGTCCTTTTAATACATGTACGGTGTTGGTGCCGCTCTTTGGCTGGCAGCAGCCTTGCACAGCTTGCTGTGTCAGAGAGATACATTTAGTGATGTTGTGTGTATGTGTGTGTGTGTGTGTGTGTGTGTGTGTGTGTGTTGGGGGCACTCATTTATGAGTATACGTTTATTCCCCTGGCACCTGGCCTTTTCTTTATTTGTGGAATAGGTGAGATTTACCAAGGTGTAATTTCAGATGTGGTATAAGATGTTTCTGCGTCTACTTCAATATTAGCCTTTCCATTGTTAGAAGCCATAGCTCCTACTGGTGGTTTATTGACTGGATCGTTGAATAAATGCTCAATTATTCCTTCATTGTTGGCAATGAAATCTGCATACGTGAAAATATGAGGGTTTAACGGGTATATTCGTATCACCCTAACCCATTTACTGCTATCTCTCTTGTCTGGCACTTGATGTAAGTCTTCCCAAACAGTTCGGTCATATCCATGTTTGTTACAGGATGTGCATTTTCCCTCATGCATGCACATACCTGCTCAGAATAATAGGCTTCCAAAGGACTCATGAAAGTTCTGTCCAGCGGTTACATCCTGTGGGAGGCTTGACGAAGCAGATACAAGATGCTGACATAGTTTTACCGTGCGAGATTTATAACATACAGATTCTTGGAGTGCTTACAGTGTCCCTCCAGAATCAGAAGTACCGGTGACTCTGCTGTCGGGTTCACCTTTCTCAGGAAACTTTGAAATCAATCAATGAAGAGCTGGCTTTGAATTCATCCAGAGGGACGGCATGCAAGAATGGACCCAGGTGCGGCACCTCTCATTCATTACCTCACAGCTGTGGTTCTTATGAGGGAATATCACCATGGGTGGGACAGAATTTCCTGTAGCACTAATGCAGGTGACAACGGTCAGAAGTGATCTATGCTATGCAGAAGAGATGGCTGTTGCTTGTCGATTTCTCTTGCATCGGCGTCTGGAACACTGCTCTGCACGATTCTTAGACCAGTTTTATCGAGTCCATATGTTACGTCCGGTGGGAAGCCGTTTTTTTCAGCTTTTGTGAAAGCAGAGAGAAAAATATTACCATATTTTCACTTGTGAAACCTAGAGCTCTATTAAATGACGTTGCTGTCGGTTTTCAAATCGAAACATCCTTTTCATGCTAATTCAAGAAAAGACGTAACCTCCGTCTTCCAAACGGTTCACCCAAAAATGGATTATGGATAGTACTGGCTTTGGCAGACTGAAATACCACATGTTGGAGAGCCTTTCGGGTAAGTTCAAAAACTTTACTGCCGATTGTCATGTTATATTCAATCAGCTGTTGTTCTTGTTCGGGAGATAGAACAGTTTTTCGTCCAAGTTTGGTCTTTGTGGCTAAATCAGCTGGTAAATCTGATTTTACTAGCTTAAATAGAATCGAAGATGCATAGGTGCTCACAGCTCTTAAGATTCTCACATAAGAGCCCATGTTTAATGGACTTTTTTTCTCGTTTTGGTCCATACCACCACCTCTCGAAATATGGGAAGCAAAGAGCTTGCATTAGAAGAGATTTGTTTCACAGCACTGAAGAAGAAGTGCTCATACATCTTAAGATACGTATTTTAGAACCCATGTTTACTAGGATTTTTAGCTTCGAATGATCATTCCTGACATATGCCTGAATATTGACCAGTCCTCATTGGACACTCCGTCTAGTCCAGCCAATGAAGGAAAATTAGGGGAAAAATTATTGTACAGTGGCAGGAGGTAGAGCCACGATCAACGTACTTAAAATAATCCTTATCAATGGGATGTGAGCATGGGAGTAGGGTCGTTTAAAGATACCGTTTTTATGTTTTTCTTGAGTAACTTAAAAACCGCAGCTTCTAGCGAAAATATTTCCCAGTACAAAATTAAATAAATAAATTTACACAATAAAGGTCCTATTCAGTTTTTCTTCAGTGATAATAATATGCAGAGAGAGAAAAATCAGAAATTATAAAAAATAGTGATTTACTAGTACGAAATTAACGTTTGTTGTTGAGTGAAGTGGGTTAAGAACAAACATTAAACGTATGTATCACACCTAAGTGCAGTAGAACCGCACTAAGGGTTAAACTGTATTCTAATGATGTAACAGGGCGGAGGGGAGGATGGTGTGGGGGCGGGGGGGCGGGGGGGTAGATGTGTGAGGGAAGGTAAACTATGGACACACTTTCTTCATAGGTCTGCAAACTGAAGAGCAAGCAGGCGTCTCCCCACTTTGTCAGCCCCACTACGCCACGAGAAGCAACTACACATATACAAACCCTTCTGCTGTGTGACACTGTATGCAGACATGACTTGGATTAGACTAGATTAATTATTCATTCCATAGACCCACAAAAGAGGGGATCCTCCCGGGTGTGGAACATGTCAGATAAACACATTACAAAAATGTAATTAGAAAAACTTGAGTTTCATTAATTTTAATGATCCTCAGTCAATAAACAGTAAAATTATGTATATGAATTAAAATTAAACTTGTAATACTTACAGGTTTAATACTTACATCTGCTTTCATTCAATCCATCATTCACATAGTAGCTACTTACTTGGCTATTACAACCAAGTATTGTCAAAAATTACAGTATAATAAATTTTCATTAAAATGGTCTATTGCACTTGTTGAGAAATTCATGGATGGAATAGAAGGAGTTGGCCACCAAAAATTCTTTTAAATTATGTTTAAATTGTACCTTGTCTGAAACTAAACTCTTAATGGTTGCTGGTAACTTATTGAAATATGCATTGCTGAATACTGGTCTCCTTTCTGGGCAACAGTAGGTAATTTTAAATCTTTATGTATATTGTTCTTATTCCTAGTATTGATACTGTGTACTAAGCAGTTAGTTGGAAAAAGAGATGTATTATTTACAACGAACTTCATTAAGGAATAAATATACTGAGAAGCTGTGGTTAGTATGCCCAATTCGTTGAATAGGTTTCGACATTATGTTCTTGGATTTACTCTACACATTACTCTTATTATACACTTCTGTACTCTAAAAAATTTTTCTCGATTTGTGGAGTTACCCCAAAATATGATACCATATGATATAATGGAGTGAAAATAAGCAAAATATGCCAGTCTTTTTATATTTATATCTCCTACATCTGACATCATTTGCATTGCAAATACAGACTTGTTTAGGCACTTTAGCAGTCCGTTAGTATGTCGCTCCCAACTAAATTTATTATCAAGTTGTAATCCCAAGAACTTTACACTCTCAAATTCTCCTATTTCCATGTCATCATATTTTATACACACACTAGAAGGAAATCCCTTGGAAGTACTGAACTGCATATAGTGAGTCTTTTCAAAGTTTAATGACAGTGAACTGGTTATGAACCACTTGTTAAAAATTTGATTAGCTGCCCTTTCTAAATTTGTGTTTGATTTACTACTTATTGCAATGTTTGTATCATCTGAAAATAAGACAAACTTGGCATCTGGTAATGTAACAGATGACACGTCATTAATATACACAAGAAAAAGTAGTGGACCTACTATGGAACCTTGGGGAACACCACATGTAATTTCTTCCCAGTCAGATGATGTCTGATTGCCTACTGCTGAAGTGTTACGTAATGACACCCTTTGTTTTCTATTAGTACGATATGACTGAAATCACTTTGCAGCACTACCAGTGATGACATAATATTTTAATTTACTTAAAAGAACGCTGTGAATCACACAGTCAAAAGCCTTTGATAGGTCACAGAATATACCAGTTGCCTCTAATTTGTTGTCTAATGAATTAAGGAAATTTTCACTGTTAAGTGTAAATAGCCTTCTCAATATCAGAACCCTTAAGAAACCCAAACTGTGACTTTGACAGTGTGTTATTTTCACTGAGGTGCTTGAGTAGACACTTGAACATAACCTTTTCAAAGATTTTTGAAAAACCTGGCAAAAGTGAGATCGGTTGGTAATTTGATGGCATTTCTTTGTCACCTTTCTTGTGAAGAGGTATAACTTCAGCATATTTAAGATAGTCCGGGAATGTTCCTGCTATAAGCGATCGATTACACAAATTAGATATGTCTATCCTCACATAAACACTCTTCTCTTAACTTTGTTTGTATGTTATCAGAACCACTAGAATGCTTTGATTTCAACGACTTTATGATGGATTCTATTTCTTTGGGTGAAGTAAATGTCAATTCCATTTTACTGAGATTGCTTGTGTGCACTGGTCTCAGATATTCGATTGCATTATTTACTGAACCTGAGAACCCCATGCTATCAGTAACAGAGACAAAATACTTGTTTAAATGGTTTGCAATAAAATATGTGTTTGTTACCAGGGTTTCATTTATTTTTAGAGCTATTTCTTCCTCCTCGTTTCTGGTCCTACCTGTCTCTGGCTTATTGCTGGATGTATTTATTTTCTTCTCATAATGCAGGTGTTTAGATTTCTGGATAACCTTCTTCAATATTTTGCAGTAATTTTTGTAATGAGCTATAATGCTAGTATCAAAGGTGTCCCTCATATCAGATAGAGTTTCCTTTTTGTTTCACATGATATCTTTATCCCTTGTGTGATCGATGGTTTCTTATTAGACTTCTGCTTAATTTGAGTAGCCAGTGATTCATAAGGCGAGTTGCGGACGGGATGGTATAACTTTGTGAAACACGTAGTTGCTTCGTGTGACGTAATAGGATACAGAGAGTGGGGACTCGTCTGCTTGGTCTTCACGTTGCAGACCTACGAAGGTGGGAAGTACATGCTCACAATACGGTGTGAGAGGCCGCGCAGTCCGTGACATGGCGCCTCAAACCCGGCGGTCACTCCGCGCGGCTCTGCAGGGATAAACACATGATTGATAACGTACATTTATCTGCATATTTTGTTGCTAGCATGAGTGGGACATCTATTTAAGTCAAAATCAGCAATACAGACGTCTTCAGAAGTTAAACGTGTTCGTTCCTGCCGCTTGCAGTGAAGTATGAGTCCAGGAGACTTTGAAAAGTTGTCACTGTAGTGGATGATTTGGTTCCCAAATACAATATTCATCTCGTCAACTTAATTTCTTAAATCTTCTTTTCCTCAGTGAACTCCAGAAATTCGTGACTGCAAAAAGCAGGATTGCTGAAGGAGTTCACTACGGGTTATGGTGGTGAGTATGAGGTTCCAGCCTGATGTGTAAACTGGCTGACTTTCTCTCTAATTCTGAGTCCCTTCTAGGAAACGATGATGCGTGTCTACGGTGTTGAATCTTAAAATAGCACACTCTCTCAGAGGCTTATCGTCCGGCGCTAAGGCGGTTTAGTACTGCCTCTTTTTGTTCAGATAATGTTGGAATGCCGAGGGTCAACATAAAACCAACGTTTTCTCCAGTTCTTCATTTCGATCATGATATCCCTCCATGTCACATAATTCACCTCCTACTTTTGCTTCCGCGCCTGTCCATCATTCTTCTACAAGTCTTTGTACGAGACAACATTACCGCTATGTTGGAAAGCAATGTTAGCTCAAGTCAGTAGTGCTAGCGGCCAAGCATTTTCGTTCTGTTTGCGTTCGTTTTGCTCGAGAAGCACATTAGTTTTCTCCAAACATATAAAATTCGTCAAGAGCTTGCCTGATTTCCATGTACAGTACCTGATATGCGCTGCAGTCCTTTGTGTTTGTAAATGACTTCAAGTACTTCTTTTCAAGCGAAGGAGCAGAAGTTGAACAAACACTTACTAAAAATCTAGGTTAAGTTCCACGAGTACTACAAAAAGTGAAAACTTTGCCTGAACCCAAATAAAACTGAAGCCAGCTCATTCCACCTAAGAGAATAGGAAACAGAGAATAGAACGTAATCGTCCGCAATAAAACTTACGACATTGTCGACACCCCAGATATTTGGGTGTGACTCTCGACAGATTCCTGACAATCAGGAAACACTTAGAGCTAATAAGGGAGTAGCTAAAATTGAGAAATAACATATAAAGGAAACTGGCTGGTGTTAGCTGGGGATCTAATGCAAACATCTTAAGAACTACAGCACAAGCACTTGTGTGTCCTGACGCCGAATACTGTCTCCTGTTTGGAGTAGAAGTAACCATTTCACCCAAACAGATATAAATCTAAATGATGCGATGAGAATCGTGACAGGATTTCTTAAAATCCACACCAACACCATGACTGTCGGTACTCGACAGTAGTCTATGTATTGCGAATACATAGAAAGAAGGATCCTTTATTGTATGATTATATGATAGCGGAACAAACACTGGTAGCAGTTACTTCTGTAAAATACCTGGGAGTATGCGTACGGAACGATTTGAAGTGGAATGATCATATAAAATTAATTGTTGGTAAGGCGGGTACCAGGTTGAGATTCATTGGGAGAGTCCTTAGAAAATGTAGTCCATCAACAAAGGAGGTGGCTTACAAAACACTCGTTCGACCTATACTTGAGTATTGCTCATCAGTGTGGGATCCGTACCAGGTCGGGTTGACGGAGGAGATAGAAAAGATCCAAAGAAGAGCGGCGCGTTTCGTCACCGGGTTATTTGGTAACCGTGATAGCGTTACGGAGATGTTTAATAAACTCAAGTGGCAGACTCTGCAAGAGAGGCGCTCTGCATCGCGGTGTAGCTTGCTGTCCAGGTTTAGAGAGGGTGCGTTTCTGGATGAGGTATCGAATATATTGCTTCCCCCTACTTATACCTCCCGAGGAGATCACGAATGTAAAATTAGAGAGATTAGAGCGCGCACGGAGGCTTTCAGACAGTCGCTCTTCCCGCGAGCCATACGCGACTGGAACAGGAAAGGGAGGTAATGACAGTGGCACGTAAAGCGCCCTCCGCCACACACCGTTGGGTGGCTTGCGGAGTATCAATGTAGATGTAGATGTAGTGCCCCTCCAAATGTCCGACGACAACAATCAATAACACCGTGAATGGACGAAACTGGAAAGATCCAGAGACTTGCAAACTCAAGAAAAATAGAACAACTTACGCCGCACCCGATTAAAATCTGGAGAACCTGTCTGAGTAAACACTGGCCATCTCGCCCCACAAAGCTATAATCTAAGAGATGAATGGAAAATATAGTGGATGTCCTTTCACGGTTGTAGTAAGAAGATCCGAGAATCAAGCTCCCGAGTGTGAAGCAACCAACAGAAACAAGGAGCTCACTCAACCCTATCAGAACTTGCCACGCCGTGACCAAAGCAACGCTACGCAAGTAGGATGGTGACCACTGCGACTGCAGAACAAAAACTGGAGTGTATTTTGTACGACAACACAAAAGGGAAATTCATAGTTCCTGGGTTGGGTTGGGTTGTTTTTGGGGAAGGAGACCAAACAGCGAGGTCATCGGTCTCATCGGATTAGGGACGGATGGAGAAGGAAGTCGGCCGTGCCCTTTCAAAGGAACCATCCCGGTATTTGCCTGGAGCGATTTAGGGAAATCACGGAAAACCTAAATCAGGATGGCCGGCGTAGTTCCTGGAAAGACCTCGCAGACGCAACATTTACAGCACTTACCTGGCTGGAGTCTTTGGATGCTCAACTATGACCGAAAATCAGCTTCTTCTACCTACTGTCGTTACTCCAGCTTTTATTGTTACCTATACGTACATACATGCAGGGCGGTCAGAAAGTCTGAAACGTTGGTACAGGTGTTGCAGCGTAGGCTGTGCTGCGAAATAACTGTTAAGAAAAATATTCGATACGTTGAACCTTTTCAAGTTAATTAGCATTTAAGTTAGCCAATCAGGCCGCTGCATGCGGAAATTCAAGAGGCCCGCCGCAGACAGAGTCGCCAGATGTGTTCTGCGTATCGTTTCCTAAAACCAAACAAGGGAGTGATACAAAAATTGTGCAAGGTACGGCGGTAAGACGCAATCAATACTTTCACTGTACGATGACAACGGTGAAGTCACTGATGACAGTGTCACTAAAGCAGCGTTATTAACCACGGTTTTCCGAAACTCCTTCACCAAAGAAGACGAAGTAAATATTCCTGAATTCCAATCAAGAACAACTGCCAAGATGAGAAACGCAGAAGCTCGGTGTAACAAAACAGCTTAAATCACTTAATAAAGCCAAGGCCTCCGATCCAGATTATATCACTAACATCGATTTGCAGTAGGATTTTGGAACATATACTGTATTCAAACATGAAGTACCTCGAAGAAAACGATTTATTGACACATAGTCAGCACGGATTCAGAAAATATCGTTCTTGTGAAACACAACTAGTTCTTTATTCTCATGAAGTAATAAGTGCTATCGACAGGGTATGTCAAATTGATTCCATGTTTTTAGATTTCCATAAGGTTTTCGAGACCGTTCCTCACAAGCGTCTTCTAACCAAACTGCGTGCCTATGGAATATCGCCTCAGTTGTGCGACCGGATTCGTGATTTCCTGTCAGAAAGGTCACAGTTCATAGTAATAGACGCAAAGTCATCGAGTAAAACAGAAGTAATATCCGGCGTTCCCCAAGGAAGTGTTATAGGCCCTCTATTGTTCCTGATCTATATTAAAGACATATGAGACAATCTGAGTAGCCGTCTTAGATTGTTTGCAGATGATGCTGTCATTTACCATCTTGTCAAGTCATCAGATGATCAAAACGACTTGCAAAATGATTTAGATAAGATATCTGCATGATGCGAAAAGTGGTAATTGACCCTGAACAAAGAAAAGTGTGAAGTTATTCACATGAGTACTAAAAGAAATCGGCAAAATTTCGATTACGCGATAAGTCACACAAATCTGAAGGCTGTAAATTCAACTAAATACTTAGGGATTACAATTACAAACAACCTAAACTGGTACGATCACATAGATAATATTGTGGGTAGAGTAAACCAAAGACTTCGATTCATTGGCTGAACACTTACAAGGTACTACAGGTCTACTAAAGAGACTGCTTACACCACGCTTGTCCGCCCTATTCTGGAGTACTGCTGTGCAGTGTGGGATCCTCATCAGGTGGGACTGACGGATGACATGGAAAAAGTATAAAGAAGGGCAGCTCGTTTTGTATTATCGAGTAATAGGGGAGATAGAGTCACAGATATGATACTCGAATTGTAGAGGCAATCATTAAAACAAAGGCGTTTTTCGTTGCGACGGGATCTTCTCATGAAATTTCAGTCACCAGTTTTCTCCTCCGATTGCGAAAACATTCTGTTGCCACCCACCTACATAGGGAGAAATGATCATCACGATAAAATAAGAGAAATCAGGGCTAGCACAGAAAAATTTAAGTGCTCGTTTTTCCCGCGTGCCGTTCGTGAGTGGAACGGTAGAGAGACAGCTTAAAGGAGGTTGATTGAACCCTCTGCCAGGCACTTAATTGTGAATAGCAGAGTAATCACGTAGATGTAAATGTAGAAGGATCGAACATGAGCCAAAGGTTGAGTGGTCCCGTGGGCTATCATCTACGCTATGAGAACAACTGATACCCGTTGTATCTGGCGGGCCACTTGAATTTGCACCCTCATTGGCCTGATTGACTAACTTCAGTGTTAACTGACTCGGAAATGCAACACATCGAATTTTGTTCCATAATTATTTTTCAGCACAACATACCCTGTAACACCTTTACAAGCTTTCCAGACTGTTTCTGACCACCCTGTATAGATATTTGCTTGTACTGATTCATACCATTTATCTTATCTTATAAATTTATCAGCTTAATTGTGTCTACTTGTAAAACATAATTCTGTAAGCCCCAACTGTTCTTAGACTCATTCCCCGGGATCTGCTACTGGGAGAAAATTTCTTTAAATTCAATGCTCTAGGTAGGCTGCCGGAAGCCCTCTTTACTGAATTGATGTTGCTGCACGTAAACGAAAGTCCATTTAATCATCATGAAAACATATCCAGAGCACGCTGTACACGCTTTCCAAAATATTTCATACGGCCCTTCCCATGGGGAACGTATTCAGTTAAGCAATTGAAAGCCATTTCGTTCCTACAAGCAGCCAAGGAAACAAATTCGAATTATGCAGAGCCTTACATATTTGAACAAGTCTAATACAACTGGTTTGCGGTAGATGCTCCAGTGGTTGCTGCCTGTCCATTATCTCGACAACCGTCTGTCACAGTGCCCGAGCTGGGTTGGACATGGACTACGCATCACAGGCTGCTACTCAGGTAGCTGACTGTGTGTGCGGTGCAAACAAGGGTTTTTTAGATCAGGCGACTCCACATCCAATCCAGATAGTGACAGCTGTAGGAAACCCATAAGTATCAGTGTAAGATCGAAAGAAATGCCTCCCACAGGTGAGAGTATTAAAATCGTAATGGTAAACTGCCTCAGCATTTTCAACAAAGTGCCACAGTTTAAAGCGCTCATGAAAGGCAGCGAAGCTCACGTAATAATAGGTACAGAGAGCTGGTTGAAACCTGAAATTGTAGCAGTGAGATTTAAATGTATGTAGAAAGGATAGGCAAACGGGAAATTAAGGTATCTGCCGCAGCAGACAACGAACGCAAATACACCGAGGTAGAAATTGATGCTGCATGTGAGATTGTTCAGGCAAGACTCAGCATCAGAGGTGGACATAAAATGATAACTGGACCTTCTGTGACACACCAGACTCATATCCTGATGTAACCGAAAACTTTTGAGAAAAAATCAGTTCACTTGTATATAAGCTCCCTAATCATACTGTAATCATAGGTGGAGACTTTAATCATCCAATTCCAACAGTTAAATGGGAAAATTGCAATTTTGTTAGTGAAACGTTACTAAATGCCCTCTCTGAAAACTACCTAGAACAGATAGTTAGTAATACCCTCATGATGGAAGTATATTGGATCTAATGGCAACAAATAGACCTGACCTGTTTGAGAATATCAACATCGAAACTGGTATCAGTGACCATGACGCGGTTGTGGCAACAATGATTACCAAATTACAAAGAACAATCACAACAAGCAGAAAGAGATATATGTTCAATAAACTAGATAAAAAATCGGTAGTGTCATATCTTAATGAGGAACTTGAAACTTTCAACGCGGAGCAAGAGCATGTATAGCAATTCTGGCTCAAGTTTAAGAGAATAGTTGACCAGGAACAGTTCATAATGGGAGGGAACCTCCAGGGCATACAGTCACTGTAAAGAAACTTCTAAAGAAACAGTCTACAAGGCAGATTTGCTTACAAATCACTCGTGCGAACTGGTTCTAGAATATTATCAATGAGTGTGGGACCCTTACCAGACAGGGCTAACAGGGGATATTGAACGTGTACAGAGAAGGGCAGCACGAATGGTCGCAAGTTTGTTTAATCCGTGGAGAGTGTCATAGAGTTACTGAAGAAAGAACTGGAAGACTCTTGAAGAGAGACGTAAACTGTCCCGAGATAGTGTATTAACAGAGCTCCAAGAATCGGCTTTAAATGGTTACTTTAGGAGTATAATACAACCATCTACGTATCGCTCACATAGGGTTCGTGACGATAAGATTAGAATAATTACTGCACGTACAGAGGCATTCAAACATCCCTGCCGTGAACCATACGTGAATCGAACGGGCACAAACCCTGATAACAGGTACAATGCTATGTACCTTCTGTCATGCTCTTCAAGATGGTTTACAGTGTGTTAACTGTTTGACGGTAGTGTTGAGAGGGGAGTGCGGGGAGAGGAGGAAGCAAGCATTGGCTGGCGAGGGTGTGGAGCCGCTGGCGGGAGGGAGGGGGGGACAAGGCACGCCTACCAGTTGCAGTGCTGGCACTGTAAATTGCGCGTCATGCTTACACGAAAGCAGACGAAAGGCTTAGAAGTGAAACTCGCTTTAAATGTTGTTCGTAAACGAAACTGAAATCGTCATGTACACTAAAATCTATATATATATATATAAATGAATGTATGTATGTTCGTCTACTATGCGCTCACAAACCATTCATCCGATTGCAATGAAACTTTGGTGATTTGTTCTCCGTACACTCACGAAGGTTCCTAGCCGAAAAAAAAGAAATAAGACACATTCTTGAGGATATATGACATCATAAACAATGAGATGCCACCGCGGGAAAATACCCAGATTTATGCATCCACTATTTGAGAATGAGAGCATGTGTTTCGAAATAATACAGTACCCAGCGGTGTTTCCATACAAAGCAATACAGTAGCAAGGAAAAATGAAATATAAGGTAATTCAGACGAAATAGGGGGCTCCTTCAAAGTGATCGTGAACAAAATATCTGAAATCGAAACTCACCTTTTCTTGTCAGGCGTTTGTGGTGATACGCGAGGATGATTCTTGGAAAACTGTTTGACCCTTTCAATGCTACACATGCTTTGTCCCGTGTATGTTGCAGCTCTCACTGAAGATTTGTAAATGTGGTGAAGCAATTTTTTCTGCTCCGTTTCCCTTCCGCAGCATTCAATCACACGCAATATAATTTTGCGAGCATCGCTACGTGATACTGGTTTCCTTCTAACCGTAGGCCTACCGGTAGGGGTTGTTGGCGACTGCCGAGATGGGCCAGCAACTGCCTCTTCACTCATTTTGATAATGTTTAGCACAACTGCACAATAGAAACACGCAGAACAGTACAGCGCAAAACAATAACGAAGCAGACGACAATGGCTACCTTGTACAACACAGTCAGCTACGTAATGTTGGCAGCAGTCGAAACTGCGTGCCTACCGAAGCCTCCCGACGTTTACCGACTTCTGCCGATTCAGGACTAGGAAGAGGTCTGCCATCTAAAAGTTTACACACTGTACAGGGTGTATATGTAGGTGTAGGAAATCGACCATGGACCATGCCAACATACCGCTATCTGCTACAGTGCGTAGTTATTGCATGGATTCTCTTCTGACTAAACGGTCTGCAACCATTATCTTCATCGCTGTGAACATCAGTTACACGTGATAAATCGCGATCACTAAACAGCGCACCACTCACAAGGAGAGTGGTGCAGTCAACAATGGAGCTCCAACACTAGGTTTGCACGAAATCGAGTCGTTTACCGGTTGCGTGATTCAGCTTTCAAAAGCCATCAACTGATGAAGTCCAAATCATACAGTCTTCGCACAAAACTCGTTGAAAGGGTGCAGTTAATTTTCTTAACTAGGATTTTGGAAAATCTACATTACATTATTTTTACATGCAGCAGATAATTTAAGATAATGGAAACTCGCAGCAGAACTAGGACAGATAGAAAGTGAGGACTCTGTCACCAATGTACAATTATAGGTCGAAAGAGAAGCGGGAAGACGATCATAAATACTATACAGTAGTTATTCATTGCTATCGGAGACGTGTCGCAGCAGTCGATTACAGTGGCAATAGCGTCTAATCTAATCTAAAAAGAACATTGAACGGACACAATGAACTGGAAAATCTTTAATAAGTGCGGTATATTCGAATGTTGAAATAATTCATGTCAATTTTTATCGATTTTTACATTTGACAGGCGTGTTTTTATACGCCCCTCAGTAATTTTATTTACAATTTCCTTAACACTGCAGAACTCATTATAAAGTTCGTCCATATCTATGAAGTTGGTGGGTGATAATTTTTCGCAACACATAAACAGATCCTTGTAAATAAATGTATTTTCCATGGCAAATATTCGCATTACTGCCAAATTATTATCTTCCGAAAAATCAAAAACACGCCTGACTTTAGTAGTTTTTCCACGCTATCTTCGATTGATGCTGGCGCCAGAATATTGTAAATTAAAGAGGATGACTTAATTCTACCGAGCGATGTTTTGGATGTGATTTGGAAATCATTAAATATCACGTGGAATAACTCTGAATCGCAGCCAATACAATTGCACGACATGTTATGGTTTACGCAATGGTAAACTTTTGCAAACTCTGCAGCTGTCACTTTTTCCTCGCCTGTCGTCAACACATCGCACTTTAAAAAGTGTTGCACAGTCTGAGACTCTTCCGTTTATACTTTGCGTATTTCATTTTTTCACTGTCACTGTCAATTGTTTCTAAATCAGACATAACTCAAATCCAAACAAATTTTTCAAAAGGAACAATAGCAAAGTGTCAACAACACACTCAACAATATTTATTTTATGACTCGCATAAAAACACCGCAACTCTGCGACAAGTGGAGTACTGAGTAGTTAACTGCAGGGCGCCGACGTAATGCGAGACAGCGGGGAAGGGGAGCGAGCGACCGAACGCGTGCGACACTAATTCTTTTCTGTTTCCAGGGGCGGCGCGGGCGGCCTCTCTCATTGTCTCAGCGCCCGACACCGTTGCACATACGCAACGCGTCGCCCCTACTTCATATGAATGGGGTTTATTTCTAACCTAGGCCAGGTTTGCCAAAAGCTGGACAATTAGCGTACCGCAGTCACAGATCGTGGATCACACTATTTGAGCCGTGGAAACGGGACGTCCCGCCTCACGAAAGGCGATTGGCAACCCCAGTGTCCACCACCGAATGTGAAATAAAGCTGTGCGGGCCCTTGGTGTTATCCTGTATGATACCCTTCATTATTACCTCTAGGTAATACATACATCGAATAGTGGGTGTCACGCTATGATTCCCATAACAATCGATAATAATAAATACGTGTTACACTTTCCATTTTTCCCCACGAAGAGAATAATTGTTAAAGCACCTCCATAAACAAAGGAATTTTTAATGTGGAAGATCAACGACTATGTTCCTAGTGCTTATAGGAACTTTTATTGAGGAACTTCCCTCTTTACGTTTATATGAAAAGAAGTCCGACAAAAAGCAGTTTCGGAACGAGACGTTGATAGGTGAAGAAAGTGCATTCAGCAGGCGATCATCAGCATGATCATAGTATTGTTTTGCTGCCACAGTCTCTATGAGTACATATTTTAGTATCGTTCTTACATATTCCGACCGCATATGTGATTATTGCAAGCTTAGGTATTCCGATTACATTGACGATAAAGCACTCGATTTGGTATTCAAAGGAAAGCAGATAGTCTCTTTATTTATACCCGTTTTTTCTTGGTATCCCTTTACAGACAAAGTAATAATTCTTGTGAAATATAAGAGAACATGTTATTGGTCACTTAACGCCAATCTACTCTCTTATTTTATCGTTGTTAAGATCTAACATGGAAATTGGAATACTAACAAACTGCAATATTGAAATATTATCTAATGCACAATTTATGCAGTAACTACTGCATGCATACAACAATACACTGAAATTAAATAAGTCAGCGCTTTGAACGCGCTACCTGTTATTCGCTACTGCTTTCTGATCTTGCCGCTGCCGGCTGTTTACTAACATCGTCACTGCCAACGAACGACTATCGATGATGTTCGGCGCGCATGCGCTTAGTCACGTGATGTAACAACTGCCGCACAGAAGCCGTTGGTATTGTGACCAGTGTTGCCAATTTAGCGACTTTGTCGCTAGAAATGGCGACTTTTGCCTTCGGCTTAGCGACAAAAAAAAAACTTTTTAGCGACAAAAATTATTTAGCGACTTATCTGGCGACTTTTGAAGTACAAATCAAAACTCTTCTGGGCCAGTATTTTCATTAACAAAACTAATATTTTAACTATAGAATGGGTACTACACTAACTTTGTTCTAGATTTACTAAGTTAAATTAAGTTCTTAGCAGATTATGTAGCATTGTTCAGCATTTAGTAAACCTGAATGTGGGGATTGCCTACAGAGTAAGAAAACCGTGACTAAAGAAGAATTCATTATTCATGACCCACTAACCTGTTATCGTCGATAGCGTATCGATCTATAATTCTTCAAGTTTTGAACGCCCTTTATTTTTCGAATTGACAAAAAAACATACGTAATATTAAGTATAATACAATACATTTCTGTCAAGCAACCTCTAATTTTTCGAAATGTCAACTCGCAGTTAAATTATTACCACGTGCACAGTGGTAACGCAAGACCAATTCGGTGGGGGTATTATTACGTTTTAAAAAATGAACAATAGGACTGATATCGAGTTACCGAGTGAGTAGATTGTTTCATGACCTCAAGTTTGTCTGAGTTTTAATGTATTTTCAGTGACTATAAATTGGTGAAACATAATGGATTTACCGCAGAAGAAGAAGCAGTACACCAAAAACATTGGGATGCATGGGAAGCAGAACCTGAATTCAATGGGTGGCTGAAACCAGTCGTTGGAGACTTATCCAAGGCAAGATGTCTAGTACGTGCAACAGAGTTTTATGCTAAATTGTGTGATATTAGAAAGCATTCGAAAACTATTAAGCATAAACAAAAAATTAATTTAAAAAAACACAAACCACCTTACCTGTGAAAATTGTTCGGAAAACTACAGATAGAATAGCAAGCAGAGAGGAAGGCGCCCTTTCTTTATTTATTGCTGAACATTGTTCTATTTTAGCTGTAGATCATTTAGGAATACTGTGCAAGAAGGTGTTTTCCGGTGACGAGGGCGCTAAAAGCATGCAATTACATGGTATAAAGTGCACTAACATTATAACTGAAGTTTTGGCTTCATATTTTACACAATCATTGGTTGAAGATATAGGTAACCAAAAATACAGTGTACTAATAGATGAATCCACATATGTATCAATATCTAAAATGCTAGGTATCATTATACGGTACTATAGTGTAAACAACCAAACCATTAGATCAGCATTTCTCAAACTCGCTGTAGTAGAAACTGCAGATGCAAGAAATCTGGCTGCTGTTCTTGTGAATTCTTTGAAAGATCTCAAATTTCCAATCGCTAATATGGTAGGAATTGGCACAGATAATGCTTCTGCAATGATTGGAATAAACAATGGGCTTTTCGAACAACTCAAGAGAGAATATGGTTTGAAGCATTTGGTATTGATCCGTTGCATTTGTCACTCTCTTCAGCTTGCAGTTTCGCACGCCTCAGTGAATACCATACCTAGAAACATAGAGATTCTTGTATGGTAAGCCTACAATTGGTTCTCCATTTCACCCAAAAGACAAGAGGAATATAAGAAGGTTTATGAGACAATAAATTGTGGAAAACAGCCACTAAAAGTTCTGAAGGTCTGTACAACACGTTGGCTTTCAATTGAACCAGCAATACGAAGAATTCTGGAGCAGTGGTAAGAACTAAAGCTATATTTTTCACTTGCCATGGTTCAAGACAATTGTTACACTGCCGATCTTTTGTACAAGACGTATTGTGACGACTCAGGTCATCTTTACATGTTTTCCCTTAAACATGCTTTAAAAGACGTACAAATAGCAATAAAAGCTTTTGAAGGAGAATTACTAGTTACACTTGTATTTCTCTTGCAGTCACTCAGACAAAACATAGTTTTTCCAACTGTTGATTTGTTGACAACACCAGTTGCAAGCGAATGTATGCACGCAAATCCGAACCTTGGCTTTATGTTTGAACAGAAATTGTCTGAGTCAAGTTTGTCTGAAGAAAATAAAGTTTATTTGAAGAAGAGATACATTCAGTTTAGTCTGAAACTCATAAAAGATATTGAACGAAGACTGCCAAGTAACGTTACGATCCTGAAAAAAATGTCAATGCTGAATGTTGAAGAAACACTAAAAGTGAATAAAAATGACGCTGTAGCGGATGTAGCCAAAGAATTGGGTTTTAGTGGCGATTTCATAGACGGTATGCTGCAAGAATGGCATAATATCAACTTCATTAGGGGGAATAACACTACTAACACTGTTCGATTTTTGAGTGAGGTTTTGCAGTATAAAAATGCCTTTTTCTTTGATTTCACAGCTAGAAATGACTGTTCTATGCCTACCACATTCAAATGCAGACGTGGAAATAGTATTCACTTCTATGAACATTATAAAAACTAAACAACGTAACAGATTATCGTTAAAGACAATTAATGCTTTGATCATATTGAGAGACCAGCTGAAGAAACAAAACAAGGACTGTGCATCTTTTGACATACCGTCACACGTATTGGAGCTTATTGGATCGAACGAAAGTTATTCTTTTGCGACAAAACCAGTCGAACTGCAACATCATCTTTTGAGCGACGTCCAACCCTCTACATCAACTACAGTTCTGTCAGAGCATGAAACAAAAGAGTTGTTCGATCTTCTGAGTGACGACGATGAATAGCTCACATACCGGGGTGTATATATTTTGCAGCCTAATTTGAGTTCTTGCTTTCTTTTGTTACAAATGTAGTTGTATATTTCTAGTATATTTGACTACTGTGATTGAAACAACAATTTATGTGTTGCGTCAATTATGATAACATGTTTCACTAAACGTTAGCGTATTTTATATGTATGTTGTTGCAAATTTTCAGTACACCCCTAGTAAAATCAGTTTTAGCGACTTTCTAGCGACTTTTGATATTGAATCTAGCGACTCGGGTTTTTTAGAGTTGGCAACACTGATTGTGACAGAGCAGTTCGTTGTTCGTAGAACCATTATGACGCAAGTGTATGGGACAGCCTCGACGCTTACTGACTGAAGAAGTAGAACCAAACTTATACAAATCAAAGTAATACAATTCACGTTCGGCGTAAGAGATGGTACGTCAACAGATCTCACAACGTGTTACTGTAACGTAACAAGCATCCTCCGAGCGTACAGCATCGAAACGACATAAAGGGCCCAGAGGAATTTCCCAATGGGTACTGTTTGTAATGTCTACTTTCTTCTAACTAGAACTGTTAAAGACTAGTAACTTGATTGAGGGCATTATAATAGTAATTGGAACACATTCGTTTTGCACTTGCAGATGTTGGTTACTGATTACTTTTGCTGAATTAGCGGTCTAATCAGTAGGGGAGAGTTGGTGGATTGTATTAAACGCGTAAAGTTGACACTCGCCGTGGTGTCTGATGTGAGTGACTGTATGTGGAAAATGTCTTTACGGTCGCTCTCGGCAGCCACGGCGCCGAGTGTCAACTTTCTTTGCGGATACAATATGAAAAGTAGGATCCTGTGCGTGTGTGCACGTCGTATATTAAACTTCTCCTCCTCCTAAACCCGCAATTTTCCGCTGGTGTACCGTTAGTTTCATTTTATTTTGGAGCGATATTTGTTGGCGTATATATTTAGTGACTTCATTGTCGCCATATTGTATTTACTGGAACTAGCCGTTCTCACCATATTTATGATTTGGGTCGAAGCAGTGGTGCTGAATCGGACACTTCCGTAATGCCTGGGTGCCAGAGAGAGTGGGGCGGGGAGGGGGGGGGGGGGTTGCTTACGCATTACACTCAGATTTTTGCACTTTGTTGTGTTCGTCAACGTAGATATTGCGAATGTATCTTCTTGTTTAGTTTTTGCACTTCGTACACCACAATCGTGAACGTTTTTCAACAGACCATCCACAATTTCAAGCAACGCCATTGTAGCTCATGTTTTTACATTTCCATGAACAAGGACGTTCCTTTTACAGTTCAATAAACTATACAGTTGATGTTAACAACCATTTTTCCAACGTTTTCGGGTTCTCTCTCTCTCTCTCTCTCTCTCTCTCTCTCTCTCTCTCTCTCTCTCACACACACACACACACACCACAAAAATAAAACACTCTAATCATGGTTTGGAATTCATCCACGAGATCACAGGGGAAGGAAAGCGGCGTCACAAAGATAATGAGACTTCAACTTTTGTGGCATTGATAAGAGTGTGGCCACAGGAATTTGGGTGATTTTACAAGCAACTTTGGTGATGCCACTTGAGTGTTGGCCAAGCAACGTCACTTTTATTGCTTGTGGAAACCTGGCTTTACGCACACGAGCAGATACGAATAACATGAAACATTTTTAATTTCAGAAATAAGATGAAACTAACAACGATTTTGTAACAGTGTAACCTACATTAGTAAAAAATATTTATATGAGTGCCATGTACATGGAACCAGAGTAAACAGGAAAAAAAGTCTAAAACAAAAAACAAACAAAGAAAATTCCAGGTTGGAATATCAAGACTTTTAGAAAAAGGATAAATTGCTACTCACCTGTAAAGATGACACTTTGAGTTGCAGACAAGCACAACAAAAACAATGTTGCACATTTTGCTTTCGGCCAAAACCTTCTTCAGAAAGGAAGACACACATTCATACAAGCAAGCACACCTCATGCGCACATGACCGGTACCTCTGACCAGAATTCCAGTCCGAGCTGCCAGAGATGGCAGTCGTGTGTGAGAGGTAGGTAATCAAACATTTGATTACCTACCATTGTGCCCTGAAATGAGGTCATCCTACATGAGATACTTCCCACCCCTTGTAAAGTGGTGTTCCACTGCCCACCCAACACCACTATGCCACACCCAGCTACAACCTCTTGCCACAAAGGCTCACATCCCTGTGGAAGAACCAGGTGCAAGACCTGCCCAATTCACCCACCCAGCACTTCCTATTCCAGTGCTGTCACATGTTTATCCTACCTCATTAATGGCTGGGCCACCTGTGATAGCAGCCATGCCATTTACCAGCTCTGCTGCAAATCATTTCATAGCTTTTTTGTATTGGCATGACTACCAACCAGCTGTCATCAGGATGAATGGCCATCATCAAACTGTGGTCAAGAGCAAAGTAGGCCATCCTGTGGCACAACATGCAGTTGAACATAACACACTTGATTTCAGTGGCAGCTTCCCTGCCTGAGCCATCTGGATCCTTCCCTCCACTTCCAGCTTTTCTAAACTGCACAGATGGGAGTTCTCCTTAGAAGATATTCCTTGCTCCCATAATTATCCCAGCCTTAAAATATAGTAACATACCGTCCCCATACGCTACACCCAACAGTGTCCACCCCCTCTATCCTGTCATCTCCTCCCCATTCTCATCTCCCACCCTGTTTATTTGCCACCCTCTGCCAACTCACCTCCCCGTCTGGTTCTCTCCTTTTTGCTCCTTTTCTTCACCACCTCCCTCCCCTACACCCTCCTGCCCCTTCGCCTGTTGGCATTCTAGTCCCTGCACATTTCGCCAGACAGCATTCATCTCTCTCCCCACCTTTACACCACTGTCTCTTCCCCTTCTCTGCCACCTCCACATTGCTGCTTGCATCCCATGTGATAGTTGCATTCCGACCTGAGATGATGTGTGCCTGCTTGTGTGTATCTCTTTTGCTGATGAAGGATGTGGCCGAAAGCTGTATGTAGCATCTTAATTGTACCTATCTGCAACTTAACATGTCTTCATTACAGTAAGTAGAAATCTGTTTTCTCCTACATTGTTGATATTCGTCCCTGGAGTTTCCATTGGTTGAGTGTGTAACAGTATATTACATAACTAGAAATGGTATAGGACTAAATATAGGAACTAAAAAAAATTGTAAGAATTCAAAAATGTTTTTTAATAGGAACCATTGTATCTACTACTGATGGTATCCATACAGTGTACATTGTACTGTGGATTAATAAATAAATAAATAAATTGTAAAATAAGGGAAAGGCAATCACTCACCTATAGTGGAATGATGTGTGGAGCACAGAAACGTCTAACAGGAAACAGCATTCACACTAGATTTTGAGCTCTTAATATTTTTCTAGTAAAAGTACGTACAAACACTCACTCTCTCTCTCTCTCTCTCTCTCTCTCTCTCTCTCTCTCTCTCTCCCTCCCTCCCTCCCTCCCTCCCCCCCTCCCCTTCCCCCATGGCGTTGCCTATCCCTTATTTTATTTACATATTAGCCAGTAATTTCCATTATTGTTATAAATAGATAAATCAATTATTAAAAAAATTGAGCTAGGTTAAAGTACATGGTGAAATGGCTGCAGCATTGCGCTCTGTCACACTGTTAATGCACAGTATAAAAGTGGCTGAGGCTGCTTTCTGTTCCGTTGTGAAACATGCATGTGGAACATGTTTAAAAAGTGCCAGTAAATAGGCTGTTCTTAGCGTTTTTCAGGGATGAAGGAAAAGGACTGGTGGGGTGTAAGAAATAGGGGGAGTTGAGAAAAGTCACCCAGAAACCTGAGTCAGGGGAGACTTACTGGATGGGATGAGAAGGAAAGACTAATTGTTGGGACTGCACTGGATGCATTTGACAATTTGATGGCTTAATGGTGGGAGGTGGGGTAATATGCAAAACAGAGATAACAGACAAAACATTGTACCTGTGTTTGGAAAGGTAATTGCCTCGCATGTGGCAGAGATGGAGGGGAGGGGGGCAGGGAAAAATAGATGGAACGGAAACTAAAAGGAACTGAACAAAGGAATAATTACTGAGAAAAAAGGTGAGATGGAAGAAATCAACATAAATTAAGGCCAAGTTGGTGGCAAGAACCAAGTACATGTTGTAACACCAGTTTCCACCTGCAGAATTCTGAAAAATTGGTGTCTTCGGGAAGAATCCAAATGGCAAGTGTTGTGGAACAGGTATCGAAGTCATGCATGTTCTGCAACAGGATATTGTGTGTTGCCAGTACACCCTATCTGCCTATGCCCATTCATCCTAACTGATAACTTTGTGGTACTCATGCTGATGTAAAAGGCCAAACAGTGTGCATGTAAACTCTCTTCTTTATTATTCACATTCCCACCCATTGTGAGCCATTCCCCACACCTTGCATGCAGTTACCATTCAGAGTAGAAAATTATACAAAAACACACATTTGAATTAAAACTTGTTTTATTGTGGTACTCAGTGTTTTCGTTCAAATCTACATTTTTTTATGAAAGTGGGATAACTGGAGAGATTTTCTTGAAAGCCGTTTTTTTGTTTACTGTGTGTTTCAAATTTATGGCAAACAATGCTTAAGTGCATACACTTAGTCCCCCCTAGCACCTGTAGAACTTATAACAGACAATTTTTTTTTTGTTTCCCAAGCTTTTGACAATGTTGACTGGAATACTCTCTTTCAAATTCTGAAGGTGGCAGGGATAAAATACAGGGAACGAAAGACTATTTATAATTTGTCCAGAAACCAGATGGCAGTTATAAGAGTCGAGGGGCATGAAAGGGAAGCAGTGGTTGGGAAGGGACTGAGACAGGGTTGTAGCCTCTTCCCAATGTTTTTCCATCTGTATATTGAGCAAGCAGTGAAGGAAACAAAAGAAAAATTCTGAGTAGGTATTAAAATCCATGGAGAAGAAATAAAAACTTTGAGGTTCGCCGATGACATTGTAATTCTGTCAGAGACAGCAAAGGACTTGGAAGAGCAGTTGAACGGAATGGATAGTGTCTTGAAAGGAGGATATAAGATGAACATCAACAAAAGCAAAACGAGGATAATGGAATGTAGTTGAATTAAGTTGGGTGATGCTGAGGGAATTAGATTAGGAAATGAGACACTTAAAGTAGTACAGGAGTTTTGCTATTTGGGGAGCAAAATAACTGATGATGATCGAATTAGAGAGGGTATAAAGTGTAGACTGGCAATGGCAAGGAAAGCGTTTCTGAAGAAGAGAAATTTGTTAACATTCAGTATAGATTTAAGTGTCAGGAAGTCTTTTCTGAAAGTATTTGTATGGAGTGTAGCCATGTATGGAAGTGAAACATGGACAATAAATAGTTTGGACAAGAAGAGAATAGAAGCTTTCGAAATGTGGTGCTACAGAAGAATGCTGAAGATTAGATGGGTGGACTACATAACTAATGAGGAGGTATTGAATAGGATTGGGGAGAAGAGGAGTTTGTGGCACAACTTTACTGGAAGAAGGCAATCGGTTGGTAGGACATGTTCTGAGGCATCAAGGGATCACCAATTTAATATTGGAGGGCAGCGTGGAGGGTAAAAATCGTAGAGGGAGACCAAGAGATGAGAACACCAAGCAGATCCAGAAGGATGTAGGTTGCAGTAGGTACTGGGAGATGAAGAAGCTTGCACAGGATAGAGTAGCATGGAAAGCTGCATCAAACCAGTTTCAGGACTGAAGACCACAACAACAACAGTTTTTTTCCAACTATAATTAGACGGCAGAATAATAATCTTGGTGACTGTAACAATAATCTAGCAGCTTGGTGACGTATGAGAACGGGGTGATGTGGCATTTGATTATCAGACTGGACTTACACTCGGGAGAGAGATGGTTCAAACCCCTGTCCAGCCATTCAGATTTAGGTTTTCCATGGTTTTTGTAAGTCAAATGAAAAAATGGTCAATTTCCTTCACCATCATTCCCCAGTCCAATTAGTGCTCTGACTCTAGTGACCTCGTCATTGAGAGGACATTAAACTCTAAGCTTCCTTCCTTCCTATAACTGTATAGAAGAAATACTGAAAAACACTGAAATTTGTGTTAAAGATGTTATAGTAAATTATACATACAACTGATACAATTATAATTCCTAATAAAAGCATTTAAAAAAAGTAACTTAGGTTAGGAATATAATGAAGGAAACTTAAGAAGTACTATTTTAATTGTAGGATATTTTTTCCATTCACTTACGATCACAATGGAAAGGGCAGTACTGGAACAGAAGCCATCTCTTCTCTGAAATAATGTGATGAAAACAATACTAATATCTAAAGAGGAATTCCAGTTTTGGCACCAATCCATCTGCCATCTGGTACCCATCACGCAATACTGTTACGGTACAAAAAAGTTACAGGGTAGCTCCTCGTTGCAAGAGTTCTAAGAAGTTGCTTTTCTTATCCTAAGTAAAAACTATAAGGTCAGAGAAGAGGAACAGTGAGCAAACAGGCATAATGCAAGGCAGTAGTACCATACCCTTGAGGTAGCTGTTTTGGTCAGTTACACCAAACAACACCTTATTATCAGGAGTTCATTTATTCACCTCTCTACACAAGCAAGGCTTACAAAGAACTGCTCAGGCAGAAGAGCACAAAGATAATGTTTGGCTTAGTTCAAAGACGATACTCAGATCGATGCTGGTGTCAACCTCATCGGCGCCACATAGCGGCATCCCCCCCCCCCTGCCCCCCTACCCCCCCACGCAGTACGGAGTATTCTTGAGAGGCGGGGGGGGGGGGGGAGTGAGTATGGCGTCGGCAGGGGTGGTCCGCGGGTGCCGGACCACGGTCAGCTCAACAACAGCGTCGTCAGGGAGCTGTCTGGGTAGATGTGAAGGAAGATTCGGCCACTGAACCTGGAAGTCGTTGAAGCGAGCCGGGCATCGTACAGGGGCGTGCTGGTCTTGCGGCGACAAATAGGCTGGCGGTTTGCGGGAGAAATGGAGCGATGATGACGACGTCTCCGGTGGGCGTGGCGAACAAACGAAGCGTGTCTAGGTCGACGTCGGACAAGAGGGGAACACATTTCAACAGGTGGCAGGGAATGGTGGAGGCTGTGTCATGAGCGCCGGATGAAGGGAAACAGATGACGAACAGTGTGTCATCGTGTTGTATTATAGAGATGTTGTGGATTATGTCTGGGGGGACAGGCACAAACACCTCAAGCGAGGGCATGTTCAAAATGGGGAGGGCGTGAGAAACCCCGACAGGCCAAGGCAGGCGACAGGGGAGAAGTCGAAGGGACCGGCGAAGGGCCCGGCGGCGAGGTAAGCTCGACGTGGGGAGCATGTGATCACTCAACGGAGTGCGTCAGGCCGGAGTAGGGGGCGAGGTCGGAGGAGAGCTCAACAATTGGAGCTGGAAGTCACTCGATCGAGTGTATAAGTCCGACCTGGAGGGAGTGGTTGGAGCGTCGTGAGCCACGACAGTGAGTGGCGTGTTTGTGGCTTGAAGGGGGGTAGAAGAAGGCTCGACATGAGCAGGCTTAAGTCTGTTGATAGAGACTGTAACAGCTGAACCTTTCATCTTGATGTCATAGGTGTTGGCTGAGCGCTGGAGAACTCGGTACGGGCCAGTATAAGGAGGTTGGAAGGGAGCATGTACAGTGTCATCTCGGAGCGTGATGTGCTCGGAACTGTTGATAGATTTTGGGACGTGAAACTTAGGGTGGAAATGGCTGGCGGGCAGAGAGATGTGGAGGTTGATGAAGTGGCGTGACGCGGTCCACGAAGGAAGGTAAGTCAGACTGAGGAAGAGAAGCAGAAGGGCTCACGAGTTTGCCAGGTAGAGCAATGTTCTGGCCGTATATGAACTCAGCTATTGTGCCTTTGAGGTCTTCCTTATAGATCACACGAATGCCGAGTAGCACAATGGGAAGGGCCTCTGTCCAAAGAGAGTCATGGCATCGAAAAGCCATCTTGAAAGTGCAGTGCCAGCGCTCAACTAGCCCATGGTATAGATCCGCCGGATGCCACAAATGTTACAAACATCATTGTACAGGGCAGACTCAAATTGTCTGCCCTGGTCAGTCATGATGATAGCTGGACACCCGAAACATGATACCCATGACTCAACGAAAGCTCGAGCAACAGTTTCTGCCGTTATATTGGGGAGGGGGACAGCCTCGACCCAGCGAGTTGTTCGGTCGATAGATGAGAGAACATAACGAGAGCTGTTAGAGGGGGGTAGAGGGCCGACAATGTCAATATGAATGTGCTGAAAACGCCCAGGAGGGATCGAAAAGGCGCCAAGGGGGGAGGGGGGGTGAAGTGTGCTTGTGTACTTTGCACCATTGGCACGTGATGCAGGAGTGCGCCTATTGCTGGCAATCCTTGTTGACATTTCTCCACACAAAGTGCTCCGCTACGAGGCAGGCGGACGCACGAACACCAGGGTGGGCTAAATTATGCAATGCTTTGAAGACAGCTTGACGGAGCGTGGTTGGGATGAGGGGGCGTAACGTGCTCGTACTGTCATCGCACCAGATCTCACCAGAAATGCCAGGGGAGGTGGTGTGGACGAAGTGTAGTGAAGAGGTAGAGTCTGAAATCAGGTTTTGTGTGTTCTCATCGGCGGGTTGGAGGTTAGGCAGTTCAGAGAGGTCTAACAGCGAATGGACATCGTCGACTCGTGAAAGGGAACCACAACTATATTGTCAGCACCCTTTATGTGTCTGACATCGGTGGTGAACTGAGATATGAAGTCCATGTATCTGAAGCGGCGAGGAGGCGGGTCCGATGGCAGGTTTGTAATGGCCGCAGCCAGGGGTTTGTGGTCTGTTAAAATATAGAAAGGGCGTCCCTCAACGTCAGTCTTAAAATGCTTGATTGCTTCGTATGCCATGAGCAACTCCCTGTCAAACGTGGAATATTTCCGTTGTGCATTGGTGAGCTTGCGCGAGAAGAACTGTAGAGGCGAAGTCTGGCTGTCGATAGTCTGGCTAAGGACAGCGCTGATGGCAGTATCGCTCATGTCTGTGGTGATGAAAAGCTGTGCATTGGGATGAGGATGCGTTATGGTGCAGGCCTCGGCAAGAAGATTCTTGAGGGCGGTGAAAGAGTCAGTCATTGCAGGAGTCCATGGAATGGGCCAAGATCCAGACGTGTGGTTGCCTGCCGAGGCGTCCGTCAGTGGAGCCTGAATCTCCACATCCCGAGGTAGATGTCGGTGATAATGATTAACCGTCCCCAGAAAGCGCCGGAATTCTTTGAATTGCGCAGGTCTGGGTAGGTCTAGTATTGTCTGTACCTTCTCAGGGGGCGGTGAAATGCCATCGGCAGAGACACGAAAACCAAGAAAAGTGACAGCGGTTTGATGTAGCTGCAATTTGTCCTGATTGGTCTCGATGCCTGCTGCCGCGAGAGTGTTCATCACAGTTTGCACATGTCCAATGTTGTCTTTGATGGAGGAGCTGGGCACAAGAATGTCATCAAGATACGCAAAGCAGAATTTTAGGTCAAATAGCACTTCGTTGATGAAGCGTTGCCAGGTCTGGGTTGTGTTTTTCAGACCGAAGGGCATGAATCGAAACTAAAATAACCCTGTTGGGTTGGTGATTGCTGTCTTCTCAATGTCTTCAGGTGCCATGGGGATCTGGTGGTAGGCCTGTTTGCAATCAATGACAGAGAATGTGGTCACACCTGCGAGGGAACTGATAGAGTCGGCAATGTTGAATATGGGGTAGGTGTCCATAATTGTTCTTCAATGGTAAGTCACTGCACATGTGCCAGGATCCACCTTTCTTGGGTGTCATATGAATGGGCGTAGACCAGCTACTGGCAGAGGGTTCAATGACGCCGGAGCTTAGAAGTTCAGAAATCTGCTTTTTAAGGTCGGAGAGGCACTCGGGACAAAGTCAACGTGGTTTACTGGAGATCGGGGGACCTGGTGTGAGGCAAAGTTAATGAACCGTGCCGTTAGTGATGACAGAAATGTTGCTGGTGGCACGGGAGGTGGCTTGTTTACAATGCGTGGTGGGCAGGGCGGGCGAGGCGTGCTCGTGGAGTTCGGAGCCAATCGGCGGATCCAACGGGAGCCGAGGCGGCAAAGTGTCCCAGGAGTCAATGTGACAAGATGGCTGCTGGCCTGAAACAGTGGCACCAAGGTCAGGTGAGCTCGGTAGAGCTCGTGAGCCATTAGTGAGTCCATTGTCCGAGGGCACAGCCTGTGGCAGCACAGTCACGTGCGAAGCGCTAGGCGCGAGTGCACTGTTTGTGTTGTCAGTTGCGGTTGCACGGCGGCGCGCAGGAGCCGAAGTTGCATAGTTTGAGGTTCTGTCCACGAGGGGAGGGCTAGGAGCTGTCAGTTCGGGAACACATGACGCTTGTTGCGCATGTGCACTCGTGTCTGGTCGAGTGTCAAATGCTGCCATGTTAGGGATGTGTGGCCCTGTGGAACTGTCAGTACACATTATGGCAGACTTGATAGCACAGTTGTGAGGGGTAGCGGGAGGTAAGCACATAGAGGCTCGATGGCTGGGACTACAAGCAGATTCGGCACACTGACTGACTTTGCTTTGTCCTAGCTGCAGAGTGTGTAATTCCTTTGTTGCATCGGAGAGCTGGAGCTGAGTTTCGTGAAGCTGGAGGGAGAGCTCGAAGTTTTCCTTGCATAGGCGAGCGACGTTTTCAAGCTCGACAAGGCATTTGTGCATTGTTTCTTGTAACGCCATCAACAGAGACGAGCATGTATGGATGAGATGAGCCCAGACCGATGTGTCACGGGGGGGTTTGCTCGATAGAGCACAGGGGAAGTGAGTCATGGATGGGTGATGAAACACGGTGTTTTGCACTAGGTCCGGTGATGTTTGTGGTGACGCAAGAAGACAATGCCTAGTATAGGTTCCACAATATCGCACATTAAAAAAGTCCACTCGAATTTGCAGTTTGCGGAGAGTGAGACGATGTGGGAGGTTGAACCCGAGCATTGCAGTTTAGTTGAATTCACAGCTTGCAGTGAAGAATGATGAGGGCGGATGTTCAACAACACTAAGGACACAGGCAGCAGCGAAACATCAGCGCCTATGTCCACTAGGAAAAAGTATGCCGAAGAAATGTCTTCAATATAAAGTCGTTCGTAATTATCCAGTTGTTCCCAGACAGAATGGAGCACTGGGGGTGCCTGTCATGTTGTACACAGGAGGCGGCACCCGGACCTACCTGCGATTGGCATTTGGGAAGCAGCAGGGTGGTCTGCAGTTCCGTGCTGCCTCACCAAACTGTGTGTGGAAGTAACAGTATGGGTAGTGCGGTTGCATTTCCTGCAGAAAGTTCGTTGCCAGAGGCGGTGGCCAAGGTTTGGTGGCCGCAGCAGGTTCAGTTGCAGGAAGGGGGGGTGACCGTGGGCAGAGCCGGTGATGTCCTAGCTGCTTGTTTACCACTTCCCGGAGCAAGCGGAACAGTTGGTACAGTGTGATCCCGGCTGCAGGACAAAGAACCTGAACCTGAGACTTGCCACGTAGGGAGTGGCTGGCGAAATAGAGCAGTGATCCATAATGTAGTTTGTCAGCAATTGTAATTCGTTGCTCGACAGGTTTGGGAGACCTCTGAGCCAGAGCAAAGCGGATGTGAGGAGATAGTTTATCTGACCGGATGGTGAGGAGGGCTGTGTCAGAAAGTAGATTGGCGCTGACCAGGGCACGTAGCTGTCTCCAGAGTTGGGAAGGTTTGTTGCTGCCTTGTTGCTCAATGTGGAGCACTTGCTGTATTGTTGTCTCAGTTGAGCGCACAAGCCGACGTAGAACTGTCTTTTTGGCTAGAGTGTACCGGGTAGCTGAGTCTGGGGCATCGACCAGGTCAGCAATCAAGTCCTCCTGGTCGTGCAGGTGGGTGATAAGGCACAGAAATCTGATTGACTCGTCGAGTTTGTAATGGTCGAACACTTTGCCCACAATTTTGAACCAGGTCGTTGCCGTGTCGGGATTAAATGGCAGCAGCCTTGGTAAGCATTGTAGAATGTTCGGAAGAACAGGTTGAGTTGAATTCGTTGGGGCACTGCCTGGCACAAGCCGTCGCTGCTGCAGTATTCCAGGAGCGTGTGCCTCCAGGGGATGTGGCGATGAGCACAAAGATAATGTTTAGCTTAGTTCAAAAATGATACTCAGATCGATGCTGGTGTCAACCTCATTGGCGCCACACCCTCATTCCATATTTTTTATACAATTTGTGCATCACTGTCTGAGTGTAAAATTTTTGGTTTCTCATCCAGGTATAATTCAGCAGATTGTTCATAATGGGTAAAAATGTCAGTGTAACAGTAACTCAAGCAGTACCCAGGAGTATTAGAGGGATGATTTATTAGGTGGATAGCTTCGGAATTCTGAGATTGATTGTGTGATGCTGTTGCATGCAGATAAATTGCGACAGGAGATAACTGTATTAAGTTGCAGGGAGACTGCAGGTAATCAACACTTAGTGCAGGGATTAGTATTGGCCCTCAACATAAATAGTAAAATGGTTCAAATGGCTCTGAGCACTATGGGACTTAACATCTCTGGTCATCAGTCCCCTAGAACTTAGAACTACTTAAACCTAACTAACCTAAGGGCATCACACACATCCATGCTCGAGGCAGGATTCGAACCTGCGACTGTAGCAGTCGCGCAGTTCCAGACTGAGCGCTTAGAACTGCATAAATAGTAAGATATTTCACATAAATCAGTGGAAAGACATTATTATTCAGATACACAACTGATAGTAAATCACTGGAAACAGTAACATACATAAAACATCTGCCTGGAGTGATCTAAAGTGAAACGATCACATAAAACTAGTCATAGGTAAAGGCAGTGCTTGTGTGATATTCATTGAAAATATCTGAGGGAGATGTAATTCAAAGATGAACAAAGTAGCTCACAAAACTTTTGTTCAGTCAACCACTGGGTACTGTTCTTTAGTTTGGTACAATTACAAGTACCAGGTAAAATTAAAAGAGAATAGCCAAAGAAGAGTGATTCATTATGGGCATCTTTGGTAAAAACAAGAGAACTGTGGAGAATCTCGTTGAACACTGAGTCTGAGGTTTGTGGTCTTGTGGCTAGAACTGCTGCCTCTGGATCCCGGGGTCCGGGGTTCAATTCCCGGCTGGGTTGGGGATTTTCTCTGCATGGGGACTGGGTGTTTGTGTTGTCCTCCTCACTTCATCATAATCAATATTATCATCATCATTCATGACAGTGGATTGATTGGACTGTGTAACAATTGGGACTTTGTACGGATGCTGATGACTGTGCAGCTGAATGCCCCACAAACCATCATCGTCTCTGAACACTTCCTCCCTGATATGTACCACAAAACTGGCTATGATGCCAAGATCATAAAAAATACAGAATTGTTCCAGCACACCACTCAAATGGAATCACCAGGTGAGGTTACGGGTTTAGATGTGGATGTTGCACAAAGTAGTTTTTACCAAGAATTGGTTTTCAACTTGCTTTCCGCAGTTTGTGTTTCTTTGTATATTTTACAACTACTGTACACAAGCACAACAAAAATGTCGCTTAACTCTCCTTTTGCTCCCAGTAAAGATCTATTAGGAACTTTCGAAACTGGGCTCATGCATCAGTAGGTTCCTGTCATTGAGTAGTTAACAAACTGGTTATATCACTAACTTTCACCTTCTAGTACCTGTTGCAAGGCCTCATTATACTGTGTGTTCTCAAGACTTTACCACATATATATATACTTTTTAGTTTATCTGTACACTTCTTCAAACCTACATAACTCAGATGGATATAGTCAGAGATTGTAACATAGCTACATAGCTCAGCTGGATATGGTCAATCACTGTAGTTATGTTCCTTTGGCCAAAATAGACCCAGGGCATCTGCACTCTCATTAGTTTGTATAAACAGGACCACTTGATATGTCTCCAAAAGATTTGGGAGTTTGTTATTCCCTTTTTTCTTCCCAAATTATACTGTGCCAGTTTCCAAATATTTCCCTCTGCATATTTTCTTATAATGTCTCTATTATTTCATTCTATATCTTTGATGCACCATGTCTTTAAGCCTATGTCTCTATAATTTTCATCACTAGGTTTTGACCACCCCCTCCCCTCCCCCTCACTGTTGCTAACCTTGGCAAAGTATCTGGCACTTTACAAACTATTTAAATCAATTCAATTTCATTGTCAGTATAGTAAACAATAGCATAAGCCTTTTCAGCTACATTAAAGATCTGTGACTTGTACAAACAATAGTTTGGTAGCCACACCGACACAATAGATATACGTTCCAAAACCTATAGCTCGGTGGTAATAAAATGTGATTTTTTTTCGATCAGTTATAGTTTTTAGTAATATCTGAAAAACTCACTTAGTAATTGAGAGTATCCCTCTCCGCAGCACCCCCTGAACTCCACTTTCCTATCCTCAGTAGCAGTTAACAGTTTGTGCACATTAATAGTTGTACTTGAATTAATCTCATTCTGAAATACTCAATTTAAAGTGTTGGAGTAAATGATAGAACTGTCTATTTGTAATATTTACTCTGAAAATGGAAAACTAATTTCTGCAGACTTGGCTAACAGCACTTGCCAATAATCTACAAAAAGGAAGAAAGGTTATACACTCCTGGAAATTGAAATAAGAACACCGTGAATTCATTGTCCCAGGAAGGGGAAACTTTATTGACACATTCCTGGGGTCAGATACATCACATGATCACACTGACAGCAGCACAGGCACATAGACACAGGCAACAGAGCATGCACAATGTCGGCACTAGTACAGTGTATATCCACCTTTCGCAGCAATGCAAGCTGCTATTCTCCCATGGAGATGATCGTAGAGATGCTGGATGTAGTCCTGTGGAACGGCTTGCCATGCCATTTCCACCTGGCGCCTCAGTTGGACCAGCGTTCGTGCTGGACGTGCAGACCGCGTGAGACGACGCTTCATCCAGTCCCAAACATGCTCAATGGGGGACAGATCCGGACATCTTGCTGGCCAGGGTAGTTGACTTACACCTTCTAGAGCACGTTGGGTGGCACGGGATACATGCGGACGTGCATTGTCCTGTTGGAACAGCAAGTTCCCTTGCCGGTCTAGGAATGGTAGAACGATGGGTTCAATGACGGTTTGGATGTACCGTGCACTATTCAGTGTCCCCTCGACGATCACCAGTGGTGTACGGCCAGTGTAGGAGATCGCTCCCCACACCATGATGCCGGGTGTTGGCCCTGTGTGCCTCGGTCGTATGCAGTCCTGATTGTGGCGCTCACCTGCACGGCGCCAAACACGCATACGACCATCATTGGCACCAAGGCAGAAGCGACTCTCATCGCTGAAGACGACACGTCTCCATTCGTCCCTCCATCCACGCCTGTCGCGACACCACTGGAGGCGGGCTGCACGATGTTGGGGCGTGAGCGGAAGACGGCCTAACGGTGTGCGGGACCGTAGCCCAGCTTCATGGAGTCGGTTGCGAATGGTCCTCGCCGATACCCCAGGAGCAACAGTGTCCCTAATTTGCTGGGAAGTGGCGGTGCGGTCCCCTACGGCACTGCGTAGGATCCTACGGTCTTGGCGTGCATCCGTGCGTCGCTGCGGTCCGGTCCCAGGTCGACGGGCACGTGCACCTTCCGCCGACCACTGGCGACAACATCGATGTACTGTGGAGACCTCACGCCCCACGTGTTGAGCAATTCGGCGGTACGTCCACCCGGCCTCCCGCATGCCCACTATACGCCCTCGCTCAAAGTCCGTCAACTGCACATACGGTTCACGTCCACGCTGTCGCGGCATGCTACCAGTGTTAAAGACTGCGATGGAGCTCCGTATGCCACGGCAAACTGGCTGACACTGACGGCGTTGGTGCACAAATGCTGCGCAGCTAGCGCCATTCGACGGCCAACACCGCGGTTCCTGGTGTGTCCGCTGTGCCGTGCGTGTGATCATTGCTTGTACAGCCCTCTCGCAGTGTCCGGAGCAAGTATGGTGGGTCTGACACACCGGTGTCAATGTGTTCTTTTTTCCATTTCCAGGAGTGTATTTTAACATCTTGTCAGTAGATAGGTCATCAGTTATATTTATGTTAAAAGTTATGTTTTAAATAATTCATTAGTGTTTATTTTTATTCCTATGGTAATATGTGATAGTTCAGTTATTTGTTTTGTGTTTATTATTTATTTGAAGTATTCCTTGGATGCTGTGAAGTGCTTGGAGTTCACCACTAGGTGCCTTTGTGTCTCAGCAAGTATGGCATAAGCTTCCAACATTGCATGGAGTGCTTAAAGGTGGTCTCAGAGAAGATTATGTTGAGAGGCATCAATGAAGTATACACTTAAGAATGAAGTATAAAAAAGTTTTGTAAAATATTTGCAGATTATTTTAGTGTGAATGATACCATCACTCAGTTTTTTAGATGTACATGATTTTGTAATAAATGTTCATGGTTATGTGAAGCAATTGAAACTTATTGCAAGAGAATAAATGGAAGAATAATTAATACACAGTACACCGTGCATCAACAGTGTTTTATGATTTTGCCACACACAACCATTTCATCATCAACTGATGTCTGTGGCAGCTGCTCTGCTCTTAGTAGTTTATGTAAACTGATACATTTACTTATAATTCCTTCATTAAATTACTTATTAATATTTTAAACAGTGGAATATCCAGGATGGAATGTGAAAATATTATGAAAAGAAAGTTGCTACTCACCGTGTAGCAAAGATGCTGAGTCACAGATAGGCACAACAAAAAGACTGTCACAAATAATAGCTTTTGACCAGTAAGCCCTTACACACACAAACACACAAAAAAAAACACACACACACACACACACACACACACACACACACACACACACACACACACGTGTGTGTGGAACTTTCATATTTTGCTGAAATAACAGTATGATCCATACCATGGCGCATTAAACTGTATTAGGGACCCAAGAAGGATGAACATTTGTGGATGTACACAATGTTGTTGCAGTTCATGTAACAAAAATAATGTAAACTTACAGCTTATGTCAGCAAACAAGAACACTTGAAAGAAGAACATTTAAATGAATAAAACAAAGTGTAAAATATACAATGAGTTTTAATTGTATTAAACAGACACTGCCTCGAGTACATAGGAAAGAGGTCAATGTGGGCAAATAATTAATTCCAGGAAAGAAGTAATTCACTCTAAGACAAAAAATGACAGCACAAAGGAATTATCTGAATGGAAAGGAAATTGGTAGATGTGGTGCACATGTACAGACAAACAAATGATTACAGTTTCAGAAAAACCAGATAAATTATTCTAGAGAAAGAGCTTCACAATCTGAGCAAGTCAGTAACACATTGATCCACATCTGGCCCAAATGCAAGTACTTATTCAACTTGCCCTTGATTTGTAGTTTTGCTAGATGTCCTCCTCAGGAATACTGTGGCAAATTCTGTCCAATTGATGTGCTAGATTGTCCAAATCCTTAGCTGGTTGAAGGGCCCTGCCCATAACATTGCAAAGCTTCTCAGTTGTGGACAGATCTGATGACCTTTCTGGCCAAGGTAGGGTTTGGCAAGCATAAACACAAGCAGCAGAAACTCTAGCTGTGTGTGAACAGGCATTATCTTGCTGAAATGTAACTGTAGCATGGCTTGTCATGAAGGGCAACAAAACAGTGCATAGAATATCATCAACATACTACTGTGCTGTAAGGGTGACAAGGATGACAACCAAAGGTGTCCTGCTATGAAATGGTAGTCCAAACAATCAGTCCTGGTTGTTGGTCCATATGGTGAACAAGTCAGTTTGGTGTCTCACTGCTGTCCAGGGCATCTCTAGACAGGTCTTTGCTGATTATCGGGACTCAGTTTGAAGCAGGGCTTATTCCTGAAGGCAGTTCTACTCCAGTCAGAGACATTCCAGCCTGAAGACATGTCTGGAGATGCCCAGGACAGCAGTGGGATACCAACCTGATTTTCATCCACTATATGGCCCGACAACCAGGTGTGATTTTTCTGGGATGTCATTTCATTTCATAACAGAACCCCTTTGGTTGTTATCCACGGCACCATTACAGTGCAGCAGTATGTTGATGATATTCTACACCCTTCATGGCAGGCCATCCAGTGTCTACATTTCAGCATGATAATGCCCTCCCAGACATGGCTAGAGTTTCTATTGCTTGTCTTCATGCTGGTCAACCTGCACCTTCACCAGCCAGGTTGCTCGGTATCTCCCTAGCTGATAGCAATTGGGTGAATTATGGGCAGGGCCCTCCAACCAGCTCATGATTTTAATGATCAAATGCATCAGTTAGATATAATTTGGCACAGTATCTCTCAGTATGATATCCAACAACTGTGTCAATCATTGCTGAGCCAAACAACTGCTTGCATAAAGGCCAGAGGTGGACCAATGCATTACTGACTTGCTCAATTTGTGAAGCTGTTTCTCTTTAATAGATCAAATTTTATTTGAAAGTGTAATAATTTGTTTTGGAATGTGTAAGGACACTGTCTGGAAATGTGGCAGGGATCACAGATCTTTGGGGTTGATATTTGACAATATGAGTCTTAATATGATCCATCCATCCTCTTGAGCTTGAAGAGGATTTACTGAACGAAGCAAGCTTGTGTTCCTAGCACTGGCAACGTACCCAATCTGTTGGTGACTGCCGGTCATTGTGGCCGAGTGGTTCTAGGCACTTCAGTCCGGAACTGCACTGCTGCTATGGTCGCAGGTTTGAATCCTGCCTCGGGCATGGGTGTGTGTGATGTCCTTAGGTTAGTTAGCTTTAAGTAGTTCTAAGTCTAGGGGACTGATGACCTCGGCTAAGTCCCATAGTGCTCAGAGCCATTTGAACCATTTTTGTTGGTGACTCAGTGCAACAAAGAGCCAATCAAGTACGGTGAAAGTAATTCATCTTTGTATTAGTAACTCATCCCAACCGAGCTGAAATCATGGACTGGGTGTACTTATTTATTTGTTGTTAGCTAACATTGTTGAAATAGACAGTTTTATATTTCATGTTTTATATCACATTTAATATACTATCATCTTATTTCTAGAAATTTGCTTAGTACTGTCAAATTGTTGTGGTGCACTTGGAACTGGTAAGAAACACTATACACACTCTGTGTTATACAACTCTAGTTGTTTGCATGTACTTTAACAGTTGCAGGAATACAAAGTATTGAATTTTTAGTGCTCTAAGTGATGGGTTTGAACAATACGTGGGGGTGAGAAGATTTACTGTGTACATTCAAATTCCTTAGCACTGTAAAACAATCATCTACTAGCAATTTATGAAGATGCTTCTCAAAAGTTTCTCTCATTGATGGTGGTAGATTGTTATATAGCTTTTTTCCTGTGTGTTTTAAACTACCTTGGATCTTGCACGGTTTTGTAAATTCAATGATTAGTTTATTTCTGTTTGTATTTTTAGTTTTGCGGAAATGGATAGCTGTTCTGTACATTTAAGTATTTATTTGTTTTTTGCTTTCTTGTGCTGCAGGAATACTGATCACCAAGAGAGTTGTCCCATAGTTTAATTACACATTGAAGTTGAGTCTGGAAGAAGTAGTAGGAAGACAGTAGCTGTTGTTTGCTAACCAATGTTTTTAATTTGCTTAACAATAAGTTTACTCCAGGTAATTTCGTACATACCTGTTCAGCATGCTGTTCCAAGTCAGTTTGGGATTTACTTTTTCATTTAGCTTGAGCAGGAAGAAGTACTGGTACCAGTCTTGCTAGTGTTTAATAAAAGCCTGGTATTGTTGAGCCAAATGTCAAACTTTACTGGTACTATTGTTTTTTTCCTCTCTTTCTCTAAGTTGTTATCCATGGTGCCATCAGCATTTATTATGGACTTGTGAGGCAAGAAAGTAGGCAACTCATTCATATAAACCAGAAAAAGGAAGGGTCTGAGCACCAAGCTTTGTGGTATACCTGCAACAACTGGTATGGAATTTGATTAACAGTTATTTACCATAGTCTGATTTAATTAGTGCCAATTCATAACTCTTGATACTGTACCACTCCAGCTTATTTATGAGTATTTCATGTGACACAGTGTTAAATATTTTGCTCAGGTCTAGCAGTAAGGCACAACTGAAGAAATATTCTCAAAACCATCAAGAATATCAGTAACAATAGATTCAAGTGCATTTACTGTAGACATACCTGGCCTAAAACCAAGGAGTAAAGTGAAAAATAAATTGTTATCCTCAAAGTTTTTGCAAAGTTTTAATGTAAACATTTTATTACCCTGGACATTATAGGTATGAGTGATGTAGGATGGTAAGTTTTGGGTCTGTTTTTGTCCCCTTTCCTTTGAATTTGGGTAACAATAGTAGCATTCTGGACCTTGGGAAATTTTCCAGTCTTAAAAGTATTATTGGTTAGAAAGATGAGATGAGCAGCAAGAATGTCAGTTGTCTGTTTCACTATGGTGTTTGAAATGCCATAGTGATCTTCACTGTAAGAGCTAGATTGGTTTGTCACTACTTTGTATACATTTTGGCAAACAACTGTCTTCATTTAAAAGATCCGTTATTTGCGTCAGGTATGTTACGGAAAGTACTTCCAGAAGTTGCATCATCTGGAGTGGAGGTAACAGGAAGGCGTGGACTGAAGGAGTGTTACACTGAACTACTGGCCACCAGACCTCCTTTTAGAACACACATGTCTTACAAGAGCCAAGGGGCCACAGATGGTGCTCCAGGAATCGACCTCTGAGAAGGTCCAGCAACAAACACATTTGCGAGTGATCAGATAGGCAGCCAAGAGTTGCATTCACTTCACAAGACGGTAATTCAGACTAGTGGCAGTCAAACAAATGACTAATGATAATCTTGCTGAAGCTACCTGATGGCCGATAAACCAAATACAACGATGGAACAATACGCCAAAACCAGAACCGGCAAGCACTCCACTCTCTGCTCTTCACCTCAGTGCCCCTACGAGCAGCAATACGAACCCAAGTCACTGGAGAATCGCGAGATATCACAGTGGTGAAGGTTTCTCTACTTGGATTGAAATGTACTCATCGTAAACCTTGCTGGATCCGGTTTACAACGAGGTCGTACACCCTCGTGACCACAGCCCTTCCATTTTGCAGTCAGTGCATGCAGCCAATGGTCCCGGCATGTTCTTGCACTGTGCAGACTGGGCTTCTCCTGAGTCCCCAACCGAACTAGCCCACTCACACCTGGTCTCTCAGTTTGTCTACCACTGGAGTAGTGATTTTCATCAAACTTACATTTGAAAACTTGGATTCACAGGCACTAAATCACATAACTGATTTCTTTTGAAAGCCAAGAGTTCAAACACCAAAGACTGACAAAACACACGTTGAAACAAGTATGACTCACAACATGGTCATATAACATCAAATGCTTATTCAGTTATTTATCTTTCTACTTGCACAACATACATTATTCACTGCACAGATTTACCATTCTGGGCATATAACCTGTTAGCAGAGTGAGATTCCTCATGACGAAGATAAATAATGATTACATTGTTCAGTATACTTGTATTCACAGAGAATTTATTATATGGTAAACACACTCAACAGTCACTACTACTCAAATATAGTCCACAGCTCATAGACAGTGAGGATGAAGAAAAAATGAAGAGCCAGATTACTCACATAACAACAAAATGCCCTAACCCTAATAATGAGATACCAGTATACTTAAAGTCCTAAGGAATGTGTGGTTTCTGCCAGAAATTTATCAGGAAACAAAGTGTGAACTTGCCAAATTAATGAGTTACTGAAGAAATATGCAGGTTGGATGTGGTTACAGAACTGTATAAAAAGTTATCATGAACCAAAGGACTGATTGAGTAACAGTGGATTGCTGTACAAACCTGACCCAACTTTGTTTTACTGTTTGCATATTGATTATGGTTTCAGTGTGGCACTGTCACAGAAAAAAAAGTTAGATAAAAATGAAGAACTGAGGAGTATAGCATCTGCATTCAGGACACTTTCTGAACACAAGTGTAGTTATGGGATCACTGAAGGGCTTTGTCAGCAATTGTAAGGGCACTCACGAAGTTCAGTACTTATCTACTAGGTCATGAAATGATTGTTTTTACTGAACATAACACAATGAGCTACCTACATGAGCAGTGAATAGCAGGCTAATGTGGGCCAAGTATCTGCAGCAAATTAACTACAGTATTCAATGCATAAAGAGGACTGACAGTGTCCTGGTTGATGCCTTCTCAAAATTGCCAGCAGGAGATGGGGATATTTACACAAGGAGGAAGAATAAAATAAAGAATTTATACGTATTACATAAAGGACTTGCCAAGTGAAAAAAGATATCAGGAGAGTATGTAGGGGCATGAAAAGATCACAGAATCAGGACACAAAGTAAAAATTGATAAAGAGGCACCTGGGCACTAGAGAAATGGAAAATTTCAATTAGCACTACAAAATACATAAGGAAATCTTGTTCAGAAGGGCAAATAAAACAGTGGTATTTGGGTTATGTTTTTTAGGGGATTATGGCAGTGATTTAATTCTGCATGTGCATTTGAGCTAGAGCATTATGGACCCGAAAAAAAAAAAAAATGCATTGAAATAATAAGGAAAAAGTTGTGTTCAATAATATAATCATAAGAATATGACCAAGCAAGGTGGCGCAGTGGTTAGCACACTGGACTCTCATTCGGGAGGACGACGGTTCAATCCTGTCTCCGGCCATTCTGATTTAGGTTTTCCGTGATTTCCCTAAATTGCTACAGGCAAATGCTGGGATGGTTCCTTTGAAAGGGCACGGCCGATATCCTTCCCCATCCTTTCCTCACCTGAGGTTGCGCTACGTCTCTAATGACCTCGTTGTCGATGGGACATTAAACACTAATCTCCTCCTCCTCCCTCCTCCATAAGAATATGGAAACAACATGAGAATTGTGACGTGTCACAGTGTTAAGGTCCTGGTCAGATATACACACACTGTATGATACCAGAGGTGGTCAGAGTTCTGCTAGCTGTCGATCTCTTTAGGCTAATGCCTGCTGGAAGAAGTGGACCCAAATACTTTGTAACATTGGATATATTTAGTGAATAAATCAAGTTATGTGCATCCAAATGAGCAACCTGTAAGAGTCTGATCTCCAAGTTCATGCATTATTATTAAATTTTGACTGGTGTACTGAAAGCCATTTTAAGTGACAATAGATCCCAATTCTCTGGTAATGAATGGAATACATTAATAGACATTGCTGGGATAAAGCCTATTGGGAATCTCAGTACATCATCCACCAACCAGTCTTGCAGAATGATATGTGAGGGATTGGTAAGGGTTGGAAAGACATACTGCAACAATAAACACTGTATTGCATGCAATATGTGAAGTATTTTGAAACTGTAATGAACTGTGTGAGGTACAGCTGAAATGAAGTTTCACCTTGGGATGTGGAGTTTAACATAAAGCTTCCAAATCTGATCTCTGACATTTGCTCAACAGAAAGAGATGAGAGAAGATATGGAAACACTGGGAGAACCTTGAGAGTCATGCAAGGGAAAGAGGAAATATTCTGTATCAGTTCTGAGGTATAATTATTAGTTCATCAGTACTTGGGTCACAAGACTGGATTTGTATTGCATGTTTGTCAAGCTGTACGTGCAGCATGGATGACAGTGTTGATTTTTTTGGGTTTATCAAGCTGTACATGTGTCATGCTGTACTGACATGTAGGACGAAAAGGATATATATTTTGTGAATTTTTGAAGGAAGTCAGTATTTTTTGTCATTTGACAGGCGCTGTTCAGACATTTTGTGACAGTATATCAAGTATACATTTAAAGTTGTTTTTCTTATTAGATTTTAACTTGTGTGTGCTTGTTGTACATATAGCAAGAGAGAGAACTGAATCAACTGATGATTTATTGAGGGGATATAGTTGGGGATATAGTGTGAATTAAAGGGGCTGGAGATTTAGTTTTGTTGGTACTGACAAGGGAACCTCCCCATCGCACCCCTCTCAGATTTAGTTATAAGTTGTCACAGTGGATAGGCCTTGAAAAACTGAACACAGATCAATTGAGAAAATAGGAAGAAGTTGTGTGGAACTATGAAAAAAATAAGCAAAATATACAAACTGAGTAGTCCATGCGCAAGATAGGCAACATCAAGGAGACTATGAGCTCATGAGCGCTTTGGTCCCGTGGTTAGCGTGAGCAGCTGCGGAACCAGAGGTCCTTGGTTCAAGTCTTCCCTCGGGTGAAAAGTTTAATTTTTTATTTTCAGACAATTATTATCTGTCCGTCTGATGCGAGATAACTACGCCATAGTATGGGGACGCTACACCTAAACAAACATCAAAACACACGACGTCAGTCGACTACAGCACATGGAAGAAAGAGTATTCCTGCTAACGAGGCTCCCTGGCTGGCAGTTGACTGTTCGCTAATTTGGACGAGAATGCATTAAATACGTGAGATGTATTCCGTGGGCAATATGAATCCAGCAAATATAGCTCGCGACTTCAATAACAAGGTCAATGAATATTTTCCGAACTTTAAGGATCGGAAAGTTCCTTAAGGGATCGAATGATTGTCGAACATTTATATGATTATTTACTACATTTTTTGATAAACAGTACGTGTGGTGATGACGATACCTTGCTGATTGCTGTGGGCCTGTATGTACCAGATGATGAGATTGTTGACGATCCATACGAAGAACACAAAGAGGAAATACTGCGACTTCAATCTGATGGTATTCCTTGGGTTACATGAAGGATATGCTCCAATACAGGTTACTGTCCAAACCAATTAAAAGACGCAAATATAGATTGTGGAGTGAAGTAACAAATAAATTTAAGAAATTTAAAGGGATGGAGGAAAAAAGCACAATTAAATACTGCAAAGAAGTCGTGGAACGAGGTGGAACCCGAAGACGGTTTTGCGGTGCGGTCGCAAAACACAGACACTAAACTTATTACAGTGAACAGAGGCGTCAATGAAAGAACAGACAGATCATAACTTTGTGAAAATAAAGAAAGTAAACGTTTCACTCGAGGGAATACTTGAACCAAGCACCTCTCAGTTTGCAGCTGCTCACGCTAACTACGAGACCACGGCACTTGTGAGCTCATACTATCCTAAATGTTGCTTACGTTGCGCATGGACTACTCAGTTTTTATATTTTACTTATTTTTTTCATAGTTCCACACAACTTCTTCCTGTTTTCTCGATTGATCTGTGTTCAGTTTTTCAAGGCCTATCCACTGTGCCAACTTATAACTAAATCTGAGAGGGGTGCAATAGGGAGGTTCCCTTGTGAGAGAACTGTTATCAGAACGTGGCTGGGAATAATTATGCTTTTCTCATTTCAGTTTAAGATTTGAACTCTAACCTTAAAGTCTGCTTTGTGAAATCCTTAGCTTAGCTTTGTTTTTTTTGGGTGACTATAGTCACATTAAAACTGCAGCTGTTAGGTGCGTTATTTGAAAATCTTTGCTTGTTTCACATTTAGGGATTTGAATTTGTGTATGATTGAGGATGGATGAATAGGTCACAGACAAACTGATACTGTGCTCATTTTTTTGTTGTGTAGTCACATTTTGCTCATAGAGGCGTGGGGACACACTTGAACTGCCAGTGAAAGGAAGAGCGTGTTGGAGACAATGGCTCAGCTGTTGCAGGAGGCAAGACTAATGAAATCTGAAGTATCAGTGAGTGTTGGAAGTTTGTGTTGTGAACGGGGAAACTGAAAGTGGAATACACAGAAAGCCCTAAAATTTTCTACATTGATGCAAAGCTTATGTGTGTATGTTTTAGAGGGAGAACAGCAAATATATTTATGGAATTGATAGAAGATGTCATAAAATTTGTTGTTTTTGATAAATTTTCAGAAGCATCAGAGTAAATTCATTGTAAAGTCATTCATTGTGATTTTTTAAAAATATACTAACATTTCCAAAGATGAATATACAGTAAGGAGTAGTGAACATGATATGGAAAGTTATTTTAAGTATCTTCTATACATCTGGCATTTAGGTTAATGTTTTCTGCATATTTGTGAAGGTAGTAGTTTTTTAAATATTTTGTGTATGAAGCAAAGAAGGGAAAGCTGAAAGGACTGCACAACAGGTTAGCATGCACTGGATCATGTGGTCAAGCAGCTGCTGGGGTATAGCCTCCCATTCTCGCACCATTGCCTGTCAGAGCTCCTGAAGTGTCGTAGGGGTTTGAAGACATGCAGCGATATGTCGACCGAAAAGATCCCAGATGTGCTCAATGGGGTTTAGGTCTGGAGAACAGGCAGGCCATTCCATTCATCTGATATCTTCTGTTTCAAGGTACTCCTCCACGATGGCAGCTCAGTGGGGCCGTGCGTTATCACCCATCAGGAGCAAGGTGGGACCCACTGCACCCCTGAAAAGATGGACATACTGGAGCAAAATGATGTCCCAGTACACCTGACCTGATACAGTTCCTCTGTCAAAGACATGCAGGGGTGTACGTGCACCAATCATAATCCCAACCCACACCATCAAACCAAGGCCTCCATACAGATCCCTTTCAAGGACATTAAGGGGTTGGTATCTGGTTCCCGATTCATGCCACATGAAAACCCGGTGAGAAGCAATGTTCAGACTATACCTGGACTGGTCCGTGAACATAATCTGGAAGCAATGTTCCAATGACCATGTACTGTGTTCCTGACACCAGGCTTTATGGGCTCTCCTGTGACAAGGGATCAGTGGAATGCATGCAGGTCTCCAGGGGAATAAACCATGTCTGTTCAGTCGTCTGTAGATTGTGTGTCTGGAGACAACTGTTCCAATGGCTGTGGTAGGGTCCCAAGCAACACCAACTGCAGTACTCCGTGGCCATCTGCAGGCACTGATGGTGAGATATCGGTCTTCTTGTGGTGTTGTACACTGTGGACATCGTGTACTGTAGTGCCTGGACACGTTTTCTGTATGCTGGAATTGTTGCCATAATCTTGAGATCACACTTTGTGGCACATGGAGTGCTTGTGCTACGACCTGCTGCGTGTGACCAGCCTCCAGTTGCCCTAGTTTTCTACCTCTCATAACGTTATCAATATGTGTTCTTTGAGCCATTTTCAACACACAGTCACCATTAGCATGTCCGAAAATGTCTGCACACTTACTCGCTGCACCATACTCTGACATGCGCCAACACACCTCTGCGTATGTGGACTGCTGCCAGTGCCACCGTGTGATGACCACAGGTCAATTGCACCATGTGGTCATACCCCGAGGTGATTTAAACCCACAAACTGCCCACCCAACTTGATGCCCTACAGATGTGAATCAGGTAATCTTTCAAATGGTGTGGGCAAAGGCAAGGTCGATGAAACAGTCAGTTCATAGTAAAAATATTTCTGTTAATTATAAATCAGATATATGTACAGTATTTGACAATCACTTTCTGCGCACTGCTGGTGAATTAAATGAAAACTTATTTTCTACGGGAATCATATAACTCTCTTGGAAAATACCTTTCTGGGATTGATGTCTGAAATACTCCGCTGTGATACTGACAAGGGGAAGATTGAGTCAATACTTAAATCACTGAAGACTAAGGACTCCCATGGATATGATGGAGTGTTTAGCAGAATATTAAAGCACTGCACTGCACATGTTAGCCCTTTACTAAGCCATATTTGTAATTTTTCCTTTAAGAATGGTCAGTTCCGTGAACAATTAAAGTACTCAGTAGTAATGTCACTTTATAAAAATGGAGAAAGGGATAATATAGATAATTTAGACCTATTTATATGCCGTCAGTGTTTGCTGAAGTTATTGAAAAGGCTTTGTATGTAAGGATAATTGGCCATTTTGTTTCATATAATTTGCTATCCAATGTAGAGTTTGGTTTTAGAAGTGATTTAAAAATTGAAAATGCTATATTCTCTTTTCTCTGTGAGGTACTGGATGGATTAAACAAAAGATCTCAAATGCTAGGCATCTTTTCTGATTTAACTACAGTGTTTGACTGTGTTGATCACAAAATATTGCTCCAGAAGTTGGACCATTATGGAATACTGGGATTAGCTCACAATTAATTCACCTCTTACTTTAACAACTGACAGCAAAAAGTCATTATCCACATTGTTAAGAACGGATATGATGTGATCTCTGAGTGGGAGATGGCCAAATGCAGGTGGGGGGACAGAGGTAGTGCCGCAGCGATCAGTGCTGGGGCCGCTCCTGTCCCTTGTTTACGTAGATGATATGCCCTTTACATTACATGTGATTCTAAAGTATTTCTGTCTGCTGCTGACACTAGCTTGGTAGTAAAGGATGTTGTGTGCAATATTGGCACTGTTTCAAATAGTGCAGTTCATGACATAAGTTCATGGCTTGTAGAAAATAAACTAACTCTAAATCACTGTAAGACTCAGTTTTTACATTTTCTAACACACAATTCAACAAAACCCAACATTTTAATTTCATAGAAAGGGCATATGACCAGTGAAACTGAACAGTACAAATTTCTAGGTGTTCAGATAGATAGTAAACTGTCATGGAAAGTCCACAGTCAGGATCTTGTTCAAAGACTTAATGCTGCCATTTTTACTATTTGAATGGTACCTGAAGTAAGTCATAGTTCGAAATGAAAAATAGCCTACTTTGCTTATTTTCATTTGCTTGTGATGTATGGTATTATATTTTGGGGTAGCTTTTCCCATTCTTGAAGGATATTTTTGGCTCAGATAGGGGCAGTTTGGGCAATAAGTGGTGTAAGTTCAATGTATATATAATGGGTGTTTGAAAAATAACTCCCTAGTTTTAATGTGTCCTAACATGACATATACTATTCTAGTTTGTGGTGTTTGATTCATCAACTCTCCAAGTTTGGCTTGCCTGCAGTTGGCAGGTCTGCTTGACCTCGAGGTGGTGCCAGAGCTGTTTTTTCCATCTGTTCCCTCAGTTCAGTCCAGGTGTGCGTGCAGTGATGAGACTACATTTCATGTCAGTGGAACAGTTAACTGTCATAACTGCAGAATTTGGGGGACAACATCCACATGAAGTTATTCAGCATCAACGTGACTCTTCCAAAGTTAATGTCTGAGGCAGTTTGATGGAAGATTGTGTGATTGGTCCTTTAATTTTTGTAATGAAAACAGTAAACGGGGATGTTTACTGTGACATGTTCACAGAGTACCAGAAAAGGGGCTTGTGTTTTTCCAACAGGATGGCGCCCCACCTCTTTATAGTAACCATGTGCATGTGTCTCTTGACTCTCACTTTCCAGGAAGGGGATAGGCACCTTGGCCACTATGAAGCCCAGACTCACTCCACTGGTCTTTTTCTTTTGGGGCCACATAAAATATGTTGTTTATAGTGAAAAGATCAGATACATCAATCATTTTTGGGAAAGAATCGTCGCGGCGTTGGGACAGTTACACCCGTAATGTTGGTGAATACGTGGCGAGAGGTGCAGTGTCATCTTGACATGTGCAGGATAACAAATGGAGCCCACACTGACAAAACTAAACAAAACTTGAGGGAATTCTCTTTCACGATATGTACTCATTGATGTAATTTTTCATTAATTTCCCCATTAAATTTATACTTAAAAGTAGGGAGCTATTCTGTCGAGGAGCTACTTGAAAAATTAAGGAGATTCCTGTGTTACATTGTTGATTGTGTTTTCATAAACTTATAGCTTGTCATTTTATTTTATCTGTTACTACTTTTATGTTGTAATTTCATGTATTGACACATCTCACAACCTTGGAGATTTGCTCCTCAATTTGGTCCTACAGAACTAGATATGTAAAATAAATAAAATAAAATAAAGAATTTAAGAGACTAAGCAGAAGTCTTGGCAAGAGTTCCTGAACTCCACCAATAGGTCCACATCTGCAAGGAAAATATGAGAAGCCAGCAGGAGGATCTCAACGTAGAACTCATGACCACCAACAGCAGCTGTACGAGGGCAGGGGTGTCCCCTGACACCACCAAGAGACATTGATCAGACAGTGGCTGAATTGTATTAGACCATTACAGCCAATTCTAGCCAGGATCCAGCTTTCTGTCATTTTTGGGACGCACAGGACAGGCTTAGTTTTATGTTCCACCAACAACCACACTTTCTCCCTGTGGGAGTTGTATTCTGCACTGTCAGTAGCTTGTGATACTGCACCTGGTCACGACTTGATAATATACAGCATGTTGAAACTGTTCAACTTGTGACTGAAGGAGGCTCTCTTTCTGTTTTTTAATGAAATTTGGATAACTGTAGACTTAACCAACTCAATTTTAAAACCAGGGAAGGGTCAGACTAACACCTTGAAATTTAACAGCTAGGACCTTCCCATTTCTTTAAAGTTTGTTCACAAGAGATTGTCCCTCACATTGATTAATAGAAAAGCTAATAACATGTTAAAAAACAGAAGTCCTAAGCACAGCAAGATATGGGAAACATAAGTACTACTATACTTTTGGAATTGTTATGTTTGAAATAAGACTGTACAATGTTTTCCTTATTCCCCAAATAGACACTGTAGTTGATGGGAATATTTGAAATCACACTATTTTCTTAAAATCACTAAAATTCAGTTACCATCATTATCTATGACATATATTTTAAATCCAATGTTATTTGAAAGCAAAGATCAGAATCAAATTAAAATACGGGTCTTCACATGTCATCGCAAAGCATTATGTTGTCTACCAGGGATATTTTTGAAGACTTCTTATGAAATGAAGTACATTTTTATTAAATCTAGGAACATGCTAGGAAGAAATTATATTCCATATTTTATGAATAATCTGCTAAAATGTAATATGTGTTGTTATATTTACATATCTAGCTATTTTCATTATGACTGAGATTGATCTGTAAAGAAATTCATACAGTATGTGATACCATTTTATTTTATGATTTACACAATGCCATTTACTGTTCTGATATCTGACAAAATTCATTGTATTTCTTTAATTTTCTGGTTTAACAGTCGAGTCATTGTGGCAAACTGTATGTAAGGCTCACTCAGAACATTGTTGTGCACCCAGTTTTGCTCAAAGTTTTGATGTGGCCTCTGTGTTGAGCTGATATGTGAATGTGTAATGGATTCTTAAAGGCACACACTGTACCCACTTTGTATGGCTGCACCATGACTTGCCTTTGTGCTAGAATGACTTCAACACAGAACTAAACAACGTTGAAATTCAAAATTATGTGTGGCATGAATTAATGTGGGTGGTGCTGCCCACTTAGTCTGTCTTTGCTATACTAGGACTTCAACTTATTTCTTTTCTACAGCAACAGATCAACTTTATAAATTTAAGTATTTGATCCAAGCCAAAAGAGGAAACATTTCACCGTGTAGCTGTCATTGCATTAATCTCACAAGTTGTGCACGAAAGACAGCAAGGTGTATGGTAAGACGGTGCCTACTGGGGGTTTTTGAAACCAGGTTGCTACTAAGTCACTCCCAGTGTGGGTTCAGGAGGTATCAGTCTACACTTGCTAACTTAACCCTGCTCAAAGCAGCACTCAAGAAGCTTTCCACCATAAACAGCACATTATCAGTATTGCCTTTGATTCTGGAAAGATGTACGATACTATCCAAAGACATAATACTTTATTGCAGCTCTGTCAGTGAACATTCCATGGACATCCATCCATTTTCATACAATCCTTCCTGTCAGGCAGGTATACAGGTATTTTAGATACAAGGCTGAGAATGTCCTGTCTGACCATTTTAAGGAGGAGTGTGGTGTCCTTCAAGAGAATGTTATTAAGTGTCATGGCATTTGCCATTGCAATCAAAAGTATTGTGTTGACAGTGCTATTTTGTAACTGAATTTGACCATCAGGTGGTTGGATGAATGGTCAAACAGAACATGTTTTAAATTCTCTTTGGAGAAAACTGCTTGTGCTGCTTTTAATTCCTCCCACACTCATTCTGATTCACCTGTTTTAAATCTCACCTTTAAGGAAATGATTAAATATCTGGGCCCTTTGATGAGAGGCTATTGTGGCTGCTACACCTTAAAGAGCTGAGGATCAGATGCCTCAAGGCTCTGAACATCTTTCAATGCACTATCACAGGTTTTGGGGAGCTGACAGGGCACATTTGCCCGAACTCTATAATGCATTTATGTGATCCAGCTTGAATATGGATGCCAGATTTATGCATCTACAACGCCTTCATGCCTCAAAATACTGTACACAGATCACCACAAAGGTGTCAGGCTGTCAATAAGGGCTTATCACATGAGTCCAGTTGCTAGCCTGAATGCAGAGGCTGGTGAGCCTCCACTGTCTATTTACCATCTTCTCCTCATGCTACACCAAGCATACTGGGCTCTGTTCAAAAATCACCAACATTCGTCTCCACTGCCCATCCACCACTGTCTGTGGGAAGTGAGGTCATTTAGGATCCATGTGAGGGAGGGCTTTGAGTTCCTGCATTAAGACCATTAAGGTTGAAAGCCACAGGTAGTGTAGAGGATTCCCGTGGCTAATAAAGAGGCCCAGGTTTGTTTTTGAACTGAGTGTATACCAGAAGAATTGTTCCCCAGATTATATTTTTAGACTTAAATTTAATGCGATTTTAAACTGCCATTTGGATTTTATTAATCTTTACACAGATGAGTGTAAGGATGGGGGTTTTATTGGCTGCTACATCATGTTCCACAACATTTTCCATAGGATAGGTCTCCCAGAGCAGTTTTCAGTTTATTACATGTAATTTTTTGCTATGCTGAGGGCACTGGAATAGATGAGACATCTACTTGCAAGAAATTTCTCATCCACCCAGATTCTCCGTTCTTGCAAAGGTAGAAAACGGAAATAATTTCTTATTGGGTAAAAACAGACTTGGTTGCAATTTTATTATTTTTATTTTTCAACAACACGTTTTGCCTTATTTAGGCATCTTCAGGTTATCTTTTCTATATGGACACGAGTGACACCAAGATCTGCAAAACACATTCCTGTTCACAGGAGTGAGAACCTGAAGATGCCTAAATAAGGCAAAACACATCGTTGAAAAATAAAAAACTAAAATTGCAGCAAAGACTGTTTTTAGCCAATACTGTTAAGCACTGGTTTTCTGTATGCCACATATGGACTGAAATAATTTCTTGCTGGGTTCCAGAGAACATAGGGCTCTGGGGAAATGAACTTGCTGATGCAGCTGCCAAGGAGGCCCGCTTCCTAGCATCTGCTGCTCAGTGTTCAGTCCCCATGCAGTCCGTTGCCACATACGTCGCTCAGAATACCATATGTTGTTTTTGGGAGGCTTAGTAGCTGTAAGTGAGAAATAATAAGCTTTGTTCAGTGAAACTTTCAGTGTGGCTGTGGCCCACCACCCTCTGGCTACGATAAGCTGAAGAAGTAGCCCTTACAAATCACAGAGTGGTATATTGCACAATTACACATGGGTTATTAATGAGGAGCCACCAATGTGCCGCACATGTTGAAATACTGCTATTGATACAACATATTTTAGTTGACTATGATTTATATGATGAGTTGAGGACAGATCTGCCTCTCCCAAAAGATATGCCCTATATTTTGACTGATCATGACATAATTGTATTTCATGTTTTAAGTTTTCGTGTGATGGGTGTACTTCTTCCAAAAGTATTAGATATGAGTTTCAGTGGCAGAGTGGCTCAGTCACCCATTATTTCTAAGTAGTTAACCACTCACAATTGTCTGTCCCCTTTTAACTATGCCTGTTCTGGTATTTTATCCTTGAATTTGTCTGGTTATTTTGCTGTGTTTTGTTTGCTTTTTATGGTTGATCTTTCTAACTCTTACACATTCAGTGTTGTGTTCTTACAACTTATGTGAGGATATCACTTAGATTTACATTTCATTGTTACACTTACATTGTATTTTTTTACCGCCCTTGTATATTTATTTTAAGCAAAGGCACTGACGACCTCACTGTTTGGCACGCTAAAACACCAACAACCACACCACCATGTGAATCATGATGTAATCCAAAAGCAAAACTGGAATGTGGCAAATAACTGAATATTAATTATCCCCTAGAGAGCCATAAAACAACAACATTTTACATGAATATTTCAGTCAGAAATGTTGCTTAGTACTATTGTATGGAGGAGACACACCATGGTGGTAAGGAGAAAGTACTAAGGCACTATCTCATGTGTGAAGGGGGGAACAGCTACCTCATGGTACTGATGCACAAAATGCATGTTCACCAAGAGAAAGGACTGTAGATAGCAGCACAAATATGTACTGGCAACAGTTTGTTAGAAGTGGCACATTGGGCAGCTTCCATCTGATATCTACTGTGCTTTGCCGATTGAGGCAAAAGCAGAATGCATACCACATCCAGTAGACATAAATCCAATGTTAAATTCTTTGAGATCACAAGTCCTACCTTGCTCCTTGGCATTACATAGCTACAAAATCTGAGTTGAGGAACAAACAATTTACTAGGCAGAGGAGAGACCATCAGCACTGATTATACAGCATTTTGTTGAGTAAGTAAAATATGTAAGAACTACAGTAGGTAGCTTTGAGGACATGCAAAGATATATGACTGAGTGAGGTGGCAGAGTGGTTAGCACATTAGGCTCTCATTTGGGAGGACGACGGTTCAATCCCATGTCTGGCCATCCTGATTTAGGTTTTCTGTGATTTCCATAAATCACTTCAGACAAATGCTGGCATGGTTCCTTTGAAAGGGCACAGCTGACTTCCTTCCCTAATCTGATGGGATTGATGACCTCACTGTTTGGTCCCTTCCCCCAAATAAACTGACCAAAGATATAAAATTCCAATATATCATAATATTTTAATATAGCTGTTTATTTTGTATCACATTGGAAACAGATGGGTGTGTCTGTGAGAAGACAGCAATTCTTGAGTGTGTTGATCTTCATTCTTAATGTTCACTTTCTGTATTGAAATCACAGTATTCAGCAAAACAAAAATTAAAATACCAGGGAAGTATCAGTATGCTAGAGAATAATATAACTTGGATTTCAGCTTAACTTGGACCATATAAGGCAAGCAGTTGGTGAAAACAAAAATAAAATATAAATTTCATTGAAATTTGATGCAAGAGTGATTAAAAAGTATCAGTATGGAACAAATGTGTACTATTATCATTGATTATTTACTACTACTACTACTACTACTACTATATTGGCACTCCACTTCTTGCCAATTTAGCACAATGTAATGACCTAATAAAACTGGTTATATAAGTAAATTCCAGGATGAGATTTATTGGAAGGAAATTTATTTCATGGGAGAAGTAAGTGACATACAAAATACTAGTTCAACCAGTTCCTGAGTACTGCTCATTAGTCTGAGGCCTTTTCCTCTGTGAATTAATACAAGAGAGAAGCCTTTTAAAGAATGTCACTATTGAAATCTTGTTAACTCAGACAAATCCTTGGGTGTAAAATTTTATGGGGACATTTTATGTTGTTATTAATTGCTGAAGCATTTACAATGAAGCGCCAGATTTTTAAGTACTCCTAAAAAGCAGTGGAGCTCACATAATACTACGTACAGAAAGCTAGTTAAACTCCAAAATTGATAGCAGTGAGGTTTTTGGGGAAAAGTTAAGTCCATTTCAAAAGAACAGCCTAATGGTAAATGGTGGTGGTGTATTTGTCACAGCAGATAAGAAACTGTATGTGAGATTGTTTGGGCAACACTCAGTAACAAAGGTGGTCATAAACTTATAACTGGATCCATCTAATGACTACCAGATGCATCACCAGGCAATAACTGAAAAATTTGGAGAAAACTAAACAAACTTATACATAACTTCCTCAATCATGATGTCATCACTGGAAGAGACTTTAATCAACAAACAGTGACGAGAAAATTGCAGGTTTGTAAGTGATCGGTGTGACAAGACACCCTTCATAATATTATTAAATACCTTCTCTGAGAACTACTTTGAATGCTCATGATGGAAATACACTGAATCTACTGCCAACAAGCAGACCTGACCCTATGGAAGATATTCATATTGAAACTGATACCAATGACCACAAAGCAGCTGTGGCAGTAATTACTACCAAAGTACAAAGGCTAACTAAAACAAGTAGAACACTTTATATGTTCAGCAGACTAGATAAAGAGGCAAGAGTGTCATACCCCAATATGAAACTTTAAACATTTGACTCTGGACAGAAGCCTTTAGAAGAATGTCACAACTGGAATCTGTTAACTCAGACAAATACCTGGGTGTAACATTTTATGGAGACATGAAATGAAATGAGCACATAGGCACAGTTGTGGGTAGGGGGTAGGCATTGGTTTATTGACAGAATACTGGTAAAATTAAATTGGTCTATAAAGGAGATTGCTTACTAATCACTTGTGTGACCCATCCTAGAATACTGCTCAACTGTGTGGGACCCATAACAAATAGAACTAATAGGGGGCATTGAATGAATACAGGGCAACACAAATGGTGATGAGTTAGTTTGATCCATGGGAGAGTGCTGAAGAAACTGAACTGCCAGACTCTTGAAGATAGACATAAACTATCCTGAGAAAGCCTACTTATAAAATTTCAAGAACTAGCTTTAAATGATGACTCTAGGAATATACTACAACCCCCTACCAATCTCTCCCATAGGGATCATGGTAAGATTAGATTGATTACAGCACACATTGTGGTATTCAAGCACTCATTCTTTCGAAACTACATATAATGGTGGTTTGAAAAGTCCTCAGAATGGAATAGAAAAAAGTACTTACATCACTGAAACTTTTTTTATTTTTCAATGTAGTCTCCTTGTAGATTAATGCACTTGGTTCAACGATGTTCCAGTGTCTTGATCCCATCTCAAAAGTGAGTTTCTTCCAGGCCTGCAAAATAGTTGTTAACTCCAGCTATTAATTCTTTGTTTGATGTGAATCTTCATCCACCAAGAAAAATTTTCAGTTTTGGGAAGATATGAAAGTCCGACGGAGCTATATCAGGTGAATAATTCAGGTGTGGTAACAATTCATACCTTAGTTTGTGTAATTTTGCCCTGGCAATGGCACATGTGTGCGGGTGCATTGTCTTGATGGGAGATTACTTTCTTCCTTGCTAAACCTGGCCTTGTTTCATGTATCTTTTGTTGTAGTTTGTCCAGGAGGTTAGCACAGTATTCTCCAGTAATTGTTTGTCCAGTGGGGAGATAATCTACAAACTGAACCCCCTTTGCATCTCAAAACACTGATGCCATGACCTTCCCACCAAAGGAATTGTCTTTGCTTTCTTTGGTGGCAGAGAATCAGCATGTTTCCACAGCTTTGACTGTTGTTTTGTCTCTGGAGTGTAGTAGTGCACCCAAGTTCCATCTGTGATCACAAACCATCGCAAAAAATCTTGTTTGTTTCTCCTAAAACAGGCCAAACATTGTTCCGATATGTCCAATCTCATGCATTTTTGATCCAGCATCAAAAGTAGTGGCACCCATCTAGCAGATATTTTTATACATTTCTGATTCTTAAGTTAAAATGTGATATACCCTTTCAGATAACATCTGACAATTTCACGCACTTTCATTTGACGATCCTCCATGACCATTTTGTGCACTTTTGCAATGATTTCTGGAGTAGTGACACATCTTGGTCCACTACTGCGCACATCATCATCTAAGCTCAACCAACCAAATTTAATTTATTTGTCCACTTGGCAACAGTTGAGTATGAAGGAGCAGAGTCCCCCAGTGTATTCTGGAAATCAGCATGAATGTCCTTTGCTTTCATAGCTTTTCTTTACAAAGTACTTAATCACTGCTCGAATCTCTATTTCTTCCATCTTCACAAGCAGAGCCACTGATGTGGTGCATGTTTACAGGCAACAGTCCAATGAATATCACATGAACAACTCATTGTGCTAGTGCTGACCTCTCATGGTGATTCAGAGAACTTTTCAAACGACCCTCATATATGAACAGGATGGGGAAAAAACTCTTAATAATTAGTAAAATGGGATGCACCCTATGCTATGTTTTTCACAGAAGTTTACATAGTATACATGTAGATGTAGAAGCTGTGGCTCAGGTTCAAAAGAATGGTTGACCAACACTTTGTAGATATGTATGTAGTAGAGCAAGTTCATGGTTGGAGGAGCCCTTCATACTATAAAGAAACTTCTAAGGAAACAAAGACTACTTCACAATAGGCACAAAACAAAGTGTAGAGATAAGGATAGGGAGAGATGCTGAATGAGATATCTTTGGCTGTCAAGTGGCTAATGCCTGAAATCTTCAGCAACTTATAATGATACAGCCTTCCCCAGAATTCATATTATATGAGGCACTGAGAGCACAAGCGGACTAACCCACACTTTTTGTGAATTTGAGGTATTGACATGTTGTGATAACAGTATACGAGTATTATGCAATGCATGTTGATCTGTTTGTTTATCTGAAGGTTTGTCTAATGTAGCAACGTAAACATTGCTGTTGCACTCAACCGCCAATAGATACCGTTGAGAGCAGGAGTGGACTATGCGTCATAGTCCATTTGTGCTCTATGCTCTCCGTCCACTGCCATTGCGCGTGACGCCGGCGAACGAAAGACTTGTGTATTTAGTGTGGAACAACGTATTGGACCAGTGACCACGTGGACGTGTATTTCAGTTGATCAGCATGGCAGCCCCTGCGAAAAGCGTGGAGGAGCAATTGGAAGGTTAGTTTGTATTGTGTTCCATTCCTTTTTTGCGGATAACATTGTCGATTGTACACTAACGCGTTCATATGCAAACACGTCTAGATGTACCGTATCTCGAATGGTGACTTTGTTCAGAAAATGCAGGTTGTTTTCTATACGAAAACAGAATGACATACAAACAATACTTTATGTATTGCTATTTTGTGTAATCAAGTAACGATCACTTGTAATGTTATGTGTACAACAATGTTTTACCGCCCGCCGAGTTGTGTTGAGCAATTGCTTCGCCTGTGGATACCAATGCACACGTTGACCATTACTGTAGTGTAGTTAATATTACATTGAGGGATGGATATTGTTATTACAGAGATGTTTGCGTCCGATGGGGAAGTGCCGGGAGACGCGAGAGCGAGCACGGCTGCAGCAACAACTGTTCCAGAGGACGTGCCAGAGACGAACGACGATGCCGTGGTACGGAGCCGAGGAAAGAAGCGCCTTAGAAACGAAGATAAATGGCTTCGTAACGTTAGGAAAGAACGGAGAGCTCTAGGTCAAGAGCATGTAAACCGTAAGGGTAACCTTGTACCTCGAAAGGAATTGCGGAAAATCAGCGAGTGTACGTGCCGGTATGAGTGCCACAAACACATCAACGAAGAACAGCAGGAACAAGTGTTCAATGAGTTTTATAATTTAGGCAGCCACGATCTGCAGTCGGCTTTCCTGTTTACCATGATTAAAGTCGTTGATAAAGCACGGTCTTACGTAGGTCAGCAACATTCACGTAGGGAGAAGACGAGATTGTATTACTTGCTCAATTCAAATGGGTCTGAAACGAGGGTGTGCAAAAGATTCTTTCAGAATACTTTAGCCGTATCTGCTGGAAGAATCGATAGGGTACTCAAGAATAAAGGGGAAAAAGCCACCCCTCCTCGTGATGGTAGAGGTAAAGGTGAACCTGGTAATAAAACACCTCGCCACAAAGTTGATGTAGTAAAACGTTTCATAGAAAAATTCCCGGCGTATGAAAGCCATTATGCGTATCATAAAAATAACGGTAGAAAGTATTTAGGACCAGATTTAAATTTATCAGTCATGTATTCACTGTACTGTGCAGAGGAGCAAATGCCCATTTCTCATTTTATTTTCCGCAAAATTTTTTACGAAAACTTCAATTTGTCATTTCATCCACCAGTGTCCGACTCTTGTCGAACATGTGATGCTTTGCAGGTAAAAATAACAGCTGCCGATAATGATAAGGAGAGGACGGAGTTAATTGCAGAACGTGAATTCCATCAGCAAAAAGCTGAGTATGCACGGGCAGGTTTACATAGTGATACATTGCTTAGCAAATCAGATGGTAACGTTACAGTGATAACATTTGATTTGATGAAAACTTTGCCTACACCGATCATCTCAACTGGAGTTTGCTATTACAAACGTCAGTTGTGGACATATTGCTTTGGCATCCACAATATGCACAATGATGATTTATACATGTTTCTGTGGCATGAATCCATTGCGTCGAGAGGGCCACAAGAAATTGGTTCTTGTTTGCTGTACTTCATACGCAATTTTGTCAGGACTGAAAAACTAATTATGTACTCTGATCAGTGCGGAGGCCAGAATAGAAACATAAAGGTTGCTGTACTGTGCCAATACATTGTCAACAGCTCAGAGTTCTCTGTGAAGGAAATAGACCATAAATTTTTAGTTAGTGGACACTCGTACCTGCCCTGTGATCAGGATTTTGGCTTAGTTCAGAAACGAAAAAAGTATTTTCCTAATATTTACCGTCCTAAACACTGGAATGATGTGGTAGTGAGTGCCAGAAAAAGGAATCCATTCAAGGTAATTAATATGAATGCGGAATGTTTCTTTTCAACAAAACAACTCAAAAGAAACATCACGAATCGAAAAATGTCTTCTGGCAATTGTAAAGTACAATGGTTGAACATACAGTGGCTGCGGTATGAAGCAACCAACAGATTCAAAATATTGTATAAATACTCGAACCAAAACCAAGAGCCATTTCAGGAAATTGATGTGGCCAAACGAACATCCACATGCATCAGCAATCTCGAACTGCTTTATCCTAATGGAAATGTAATTACAGAGGCAAAAAAGAAGGATCTGCTAAGTTTGCTTCCGTATGTACCTCCACTTCATCATGATTTCTACAAAACTTTACAAACGTCATCAAATGCTGTAGAAACATTGCCTGTGGATGATTTTGAAATGTAACACAATGCGTAACATTACAGAAACCAATGTAAAATGGTACATGTAATGTGTACAATGTATACTAGTAATGAATACTATTGTCACATGCATCAGCGTACTAACGGACCTGTCATTGAGAATGTTCAACTACTTGGAGCGAAAATGGACTAAGCCACAACAAAACTGCTAATATTCTACTATATAGTACTTTTGTAATTTATCTATGTCAAAATATTGTTCAATAAAACCACAGTTACATCATATGCATGTTACAAGGCTGCAATTTATCACAAACATACATTATTTGTGGGCCCGTATTATGAGACCTGTTTCCTCCATATTGACTTCTCCGGGGTTAGTCCGCTTGTGCTCTCAGTGCCTCATATGTCTGATACCACATTTTTTTATATGCATCTGGATCTTTATCAGACAATTCAGTGCTTCCTAAGGCCTTGTATGTGTATTTTTATATACAGGGTGTGCCAGCTACCTTGTCCACCCAAAATATCTCTGTAACAATAACAGCTATTGGAAAACGACTTTCAGTGGTATCAATGTAGGGCTGGGGCCCATGAATGTACATATTTGGAAACATTCTAAAACAAAAGCATATGTGTTTTTAACACAAACTTATGTTTTTTTAAATGGACCTCCTATATTTTTTCTTCAGCAATCCATAGGATGACAAAGCACATACACAATGGCGTTGATTGCATCGCAATATTCCCATTACATCCCGAGATATTAAGACGCGAGGTTGATGCTTGAAACACTCGACATGCGCTGCTAGCGCACGTCCTGAGGCTCAGGTGTGAACGCCATGCTGCCCATAATCGCGATGTGATTGACATGTGTAATCACACTTCCGAAACGAACAATAGGTCTGCTGCCATCCTGCATTAACATCGTACATTCCAGCAGGTATTTATTCCATATGCTAGGGGTAATGCGGTTCTGTAACATATCTGTGTACCGCAACGTTAGTCACAAAGTTAACTTCGCTTATCGTTAATCCATTACTAAAAAGGTAATGCTGTTCAATGTTAAAACTTTACTTTAATGTAGATCTAGTGCAAGTGACAGTTAATCATTCACTCGTAATAGTAAAATTCATGTTGATGGTTTTAGTGAAACGAGCAAGGGGACTAAAAGTTTTACCATTGTTTAGGTAAAAATGTTTTGACTTGGGAAGTTCAGGTAGGACATAGAAGATGAATGTAAACATGTTTAACCAATTAGTTTTATTATCACATAATTATCATTGTTATGTTTGTCTAATGCATTAAATGACAAATTGTTGCAAACAAATGTTTCTTAACATCACTGGGTAAAATGGCCCTTTGTAGAAACTTCCACTTTGATACCAGCACTACATACTAAACATAGCGTTCACATCTCATGCTCAGTGATGCCCATCAGCTTGCATACATAAGGTCACTCTGCAGATGAAGGATGCTCTACTTCATGCTACTGTTTCCTCTTTGATGGCTGTACAAGCATCAATAATGTGTTGCTTCATGTCCTCTGGTGTTGTTGGTTCATGTTGGTAAACAGCATCCTTCACTGCTCCCCAAAGAAAATAATCCAGCGGTGTAAGGTCCAGATATCGGGCAGGCCACCTAACTGGGCCACCTCGTCCAAGCCACCTACCAGGGAACTTACGGTTCGGAAGACGTCGTGCTCATAAGGCGTTATGTGCAGGGCACCCGTCATGCTGATACCACATGACCATTCTCCGGTTGCGTGGTACGGTCTCCAAGAGAACAGGAAGGTTGTGTCATATAAATCTGGAGTATTGTCTGCCATTTTGGATGCCATTTATAAAGAAAGGTCCGATAATGGTATCTCCAATAATCCCACACCAAACATTAACTTTCCACGGACGTTGATGCTCTACCTGACGGAGCCATTTTGGATTGTCTGTGGACCAATAATGCATATTCCTCATATTGACAATTCCTTTGTTGGAAAATGATGCCTCATCAGTAAAGAGAACATCTGCAAGAAAATTTGGATTAGTCAGAAGTTTTTGCTGAGCCCACCGACAAAATGTTACCCTATTGCGGAAGTCATTTCCATGAAGATCCTGGTGTAAATGAACATGGTAAGGATGAAATTTATGACGTTTAAGAATACGCTATGCACTTGATTTCGACACACCAACTTCACGTTCAGTTTGACATGCACTGATTTGAGGATTCACAGCTATGGTAGCGAGCACAGCAACTTCAGCACGTTCATCTGTGCGTGTTCTAGGACGATGTCAAGGTCTTAGATTTAAGCTTCCCATTTCACGTAGACGAGATGTGAGATGACCAAACATCCGGCGCGAAGGTGATGGCTTGTCAAGGAATCGTCTTCTGTACAGTCGTTCTGCCTGAACAGCATTTCATTCACCTACAACAGGGTACAGTATAGGTATGTAGAGTAGGGTAGAAAACAGACATATTAACTTAATAATCATAATGTTCGCTAACAGTACTATCAACAAACAAGCAATCTCATAACGTATTTCCTGTCAACGTACATTCTCCATAGATCAGCAGCATTTCTACCATATCTTCATGTGTGTACATTATACTGTACAGTATAAGTTCCACAACACAATGTTTATTCACAATGTGTACTACCTCCGTGTCGTCACTAGATTACTCTGATGCACGACTACACTGGCAAGTGGTGTACTGCACACCAAAGCAACAACAAATGGGATGCTCGGAGGGTGGTGGAGTACAGGAGTTTACATGGGTCGCAAATCATAAACAAGGTGAAGTGGTAACTGTGGCTGTAGTGAGAACTACGTTGAACACTTGACTAGGTAGAGCCAGGCCCTGTGCGACAGGCACAATGGGTCATATAACGCATTAGATAAACCTTATTTTGGGTGTGCAGGATAAATAAGACATTCTGACGGGTGTACACCAATTGGTACTGGTTCATATTGTGTACGTAGATACGTAAAACGTGGAAGAGGGAAACCATTATGTGCTAATGAGAGTTGACGGCAGCAGCCCGTATTATTCGTTTCGGACCTCTTGAGAAGTATGGAGGTGTGATTACACATGTCAATCACATTGCGGTTACGGGCAGCATGGGGTTCACGCCTGAGCCTCAGGACGTGCGCTAGCAGCACATGTTGGGTGTTTCAAGCGTCAACTTCGTGTCTCAATATCTCAGGATGTAATGGGAATATTGCGATGCAATCAATGCCATTGTGTATGTGCTTTGTCATGCTATGGATTGCTGAAGAAAAAATATAGGAGGTCCATTTAAAAAAAAACATAAGTTTGTGTTAAAAAACACATATGCTTTTGTTTTAGAATGTTTCCAAATATGTACATGCATGGGCCCCAGCCCTACATTGATACCAGTGAAAGTCGTTTTCCAATAGCTGTTATTGTTCCAGAGATATTTTGGGTGGACAAGATAGCTGGGACACCCTGTATATCGTTCTGTCCTATTTGATAAAGAACTTGATATTCTTTGGGAAGGTGTGTGGAATGTTCTGGAAGGACCTACGTTGTCATAATTATCAACGGGTTGCTGTCGTTGATAAAATTATTTACATATACAAAATTAAGTAACTAATCAAGAAACTGAAGTAATGAGTCCTTAGAAATAAATAACTAGATACTGCAGAGATATTAGCATGAAAAATCGATGCTTTTAATTAAGAAAATGGTAATCTAAAAATCCAGTGACAGAAGACCTCACTATCTTGAGAAACAGCTTAAAAGTTATTCTAACTAACTCTCCAATTGTTTACATCTGACAGTTTTCCAATTTCCAGAATTTGAGGCCTTATTTGTGCATTTTATGTATGTAATCGGATGAAGCACGAGTTCTGTACTACCATTGAATATTAGTAACCAAATCCAAACTGTAATTAATTAGGTAACAAACAATATGAAAGACGTTATTGTAATTAAAGTTCAGAATGATTTTCTTATGGAAAACTAAAGATATTACTATAATAGATTGTCATTCAATATTGTATTTTATACCTTATTTGGCTGCAACATCAGTTTCTTTACATTTTGTAAATTTTAATTGCAATATAAAAATTGTACAAAATTAATAATGCTTTATTTTGGAAGCTATTGTTAAAATTATATATAAAGCGATGCAGTGATGCTGCATCGGGTCAGTTTTGCAATTACTTTTGGAAGTCAAAGAGATCAGTGAAGTCTGTCCGTGTTTTGTTTACATGGCAAGTGTGCAGTTTGGATGTCAATTAATATGAATAAATTTTGTGAAGCATGAAAATTTTGCATTCATCCAGCGATGGACCAGGCAGAAGAAACTTAAGTTAATTAACATTCAATGTGAATCGTTACAAACTGTTGTTGCGTAATAGGAGTGTTTTCAAAAGATCTCGCATAAAACGCTAAGAAAATATGGTCATATAAGGGCTGTTAGTAGTACCAGAGTTACTTTTTAGACACACATTGATGACACAGGAACTGAAGTTGAGCGTAGCAAGGCAAAAGCAGAAATGCTGAATTCAGTTCTCAAATGTTCCTTGACAACAGAAACCAAGAGGTAATCTCTTAATTTAATTCTTGCACCACTACAGAGATGAGTGATACAGGTGTTAATGTCAGTGATGCTGAGAACTAGTGGAATCCGTATCAGTTTCCGTTCCAAATTTGCAGCCAAATTAGCCACTCTGATAACTATAACCTACTTTAGCCCCCTCAAACAAAAAACCATGCCCAGTAGCTGGAAGAAAGCGCAGGTCTCACTCATTTACAAGAAGGGTAGTAGAACTGATCCACAAGGCTACCATCCAACTTCCTTGACATCAGTTTGTTACAGAATCTTAGAACATATTCTGAGCTGAAACATAATGACGTATCTTGAACACAATGACTTCCTTCATGCCAACCAGACTGGGATCTGCCACTTAGTATGGGCAGAGGTCATTGTTGGCAAATAATAACTGGATCCTTTTACCAACCTCCCAGTTCATGTGATACAGTTGCTGAATGGTTCAAAGAAAACTTGAGTTTGATTTCAAACACATACCCGGCTCATACAGTTATAGTTGGTGGAGACTCGCCCTCAATATGTTGGGGAAAATACATGTTTAATTCTAGACGTATGCATAAAACATCATCCAAAATGGTGCTAAATGCATTCTCTGAAAATTATTTTGAGCAGTTAGTTCATGAACCCATGGGTATAGTAAATTGTTGTGAAGACACACTTGACCTCTTAGCAACAAATAATTCTGAATTAATAATGAGCATTGAAATGGATACAGGGATTAGTGAACACAGGGTTGTCATAGTGAGATTGAATAGTGTAAACTCCCAAAGCCTCCAGAAATGAAGAAAAAATATACCTATTCAAAAAAGCAGATAAAAATTCACTTGATGCCTTCCTGAGAGACAATCTCCATGCCTTCGAAATTAATAATATAAGTGTAGACCAGATATGGCTTGAATTCAAAGAAATAGTATTGGCAGCAATTGAGAGATTTATACCAAATAAATTAACAAACGACAAAACTGATCCTCCTCGGTACACAAAATGGGTCAGAATACTGTTGCAGAAACAATGAAAACAACATGCCAAATGTAAACAGCAGCAAAATCTCCAATATTGGTGATCTTTTACAGAAGCCTGAAATTTAGTGCAGACTTCAATGTGAGATGCTTATAATAGTTTCCACAACGAAACTTCGTCTTGAAACCTGGCAGAAAATCCAAAGAGATTCTGGTCGAGTATGCTACTGGAAAGACACAATCAATGCCTCCTCTGCACAATAACAATGGAGAAACTATCAAAAAACAGTGCTGCCAAAGCAGAGTTACCAAACACAGCCTTCCAAAATGCCCACTAAAGACAACAGAGTAAATATTCCAGAATTCAAATCAAGAACAGCTGCCAACAGGAGTAATGTGGAAGTAGATATCCTTGGAGTAGTGAAGCAACTTAAATCACATAACAAAAGCAAGTCTTCTGGTCCAAACTGTATACCAATTAGGTTCGTTTTGGAGTATGCTAATGCCTTAGCTCCATACTTAAGAATCATAAACAACCGTTTGCTCGATGGAAGATCTGTACCTAAAGACTGAAAAGTTGCACAGGTCACACCAATAATTAAGAAAGGTAGTAGGAGTATAGGAGTAATCCACTAAATTACAGGCCCATATCGTTAACGTCGAAATGCAGCAGGATTTTGGAACATATATTGTGTTCAAATATTATGAATTACTTTGAAGAAAACTGTATATTGAGACAGTCAACATAGGTTTAGAAAACATAGTTCCTGTGAAACACAACTAGCTCTTTATTCACATGAAGTGTTGAGTGCTATTGAAAAGGGATTTCAGATCGATTCTATATTTCTGGAAGGCTTTTGACACTGTACCACACAAGTGGCTTGTAGTGAAATTGGGTGCTTATGGAATATTGTCTCAGTTATGTGACTGGATTTGTGTTTTCCTGTCAGAGAGGTCACAGTTCATAGTAACTGATGGAAAGTCATCAAGTAAAACAGAAGTGATTTATGGCATTCCCCAAAGTGGTGTTATAGGCTCTTTGCTGTTCCTTATCTATATAAACGATTTGGGAGACAATATGAGCAGGTGTCTTAGGTTGTTTGCAGATGATGCTGTCGTTCAGTGAATAGTAAAGTCATCAGAAGATCAAAACAAATTGCAAAATGATTTAGGAAAGATATCTTTATGGTGTGAAAATTGGCAGTTGGCCCTAAATAATGAAAAGTGTGAGGTGATCCACATGAGTGCTAAAAGGAATCCATTAAACTTCAGCTACATGATGAATCATTCAAATCTAAAGGCAGTAAATCCAACTAAATACCTAGGAATTACAATTTTGAACAACTTAAATTGGAAGGAACACACAAAACATGTTGTGAGGAAGGCTAACCGAAGACTGCATATTATTGGCAGGACACTTAGAAAATGCAACAGATTTGCTAAGGAGACTGCCTATACTTTTATCTGTCCTCTCTTAGAATACTGCTGCATAGTGTGGGATCCATACCATATAGGAGTGACGGAGTACATCAAAAAGGGTCAAAGAGGAGCAGCATGTTTTATATTATCACAAAATAGGGGAGAAAGTGTGACTGAAAAGATATAGGATTTGGGATGGACATCATTAAAACAAAGGCGTTTTTCATTGTGAAGGAATCTTCTCACAAAATTCCAATCACCGACTTTCTCTTCTGAATGCTAAAATATTTTGTTGATGCTGACCTGTATAGGGAGAAATTATCACCATGATAAAATAAGGGAAATCAGAGCTTGTACAGAAAGATATAGGTGCTCATCCTTTCTGCATACTATATGAAATTGGACTAATAGATAATGTGAAGGTGGTACAATGAACTCATCTGCCAGGCACTTAAATGTGATCTGCAGAGTATCCATGTAGATGTAGAACATTGACCATGTGATACCCAATTTGCACATTTGTCATATGACATCCTGCAGCCAAGTATCAAGGCAGTTGGGTAGATGCAATATTTATCAATTTCTAAAAACCATTTCACACAGCTCCACACCTGTGTGTACTATTGTAAGTATGATTCTATGGCATATCAAGTGAAATTTGTGACTGGATAGAGAATTTCTTGGTAGGGGGGATGCAGTACATTATCTTGGAAAGTGTTTCATTGGCTGTAGAAGTAATTCCAGGGAGTTACTTCTGTTCATGTTGTGTGTTAATGACCTTGCAGACTTTTCACAGAGGATGTTCTTTATAATGAATTATACTGCCTGAAAAAGCTGCACAGATATTCATTTAGATCTTGACAAGATTTCAGAGGGGTGCAAAGATTGACAATTCACTTTAAATGTTCAGAAATGTAAAACTGTATGAAAGCACATTGTATTGGAATTTATAGTATCCTATTACTGTATAATAAGTTCACAATTGGAATAAACTAGTTCAATCACCTGGGTATAGCAATTTTTGGGGGTATGGAAAGGAATAATCACATAGGCTCAGTCACAGATAAAGGAGGTGGCAGACTTCACTTCATTGGTATGATACTAGGGAAATGCAACCAGTCTACAAAGAAAACTACTTAGAAAATGATTTCACTACCCACCCTACAATACTGCTTGAGTATATGAGACATGTAGATGGTGTGGACCATATTATGAAAATACCGAAAACAAAACACATAATCATGCCTCATGCAGTGCAGGAAAACCCTTGGCATTCAAAAGAGCTCCCAGTCATCTCAGAATGGGTAAGTACAAGTCCTGCATGGTTTTCATCCAATCTTATACCATTCTTACAGCAAAACAGTTAAAAGTTCAGGTAATGGTTATGAAGGTGGATATCAATCACACACCCTTCTCTCCTAAGTAGACCATAAAGACTCAATAATATTGATATCTGGTGAATGTGGTGCCCAGGGGAGATGTGTTAATTTGAAGTACCTACAAAACCAGTCCTGGATAAGGCAAGCTGTGTGAACAGGGGAACACAGCACCACCATTTTGGAACGTATTTTGTGCCATTGGATGGAACTGAACAGTAAAAGTTGGCAGTGATCTGTCCTTGCAAAGTACCAATGAAACTATGGTATACCACAATATGGCTGCCCATATAATTACCAAGCTCCTGCTTTTTGTCACTCTTGAGATGTAAACTTTGCCAGAATTTGAAAACTCCCCAAATGACATTCTTCCGTTACTCCATATTTCAGGTTTTATGTCTCTTGCTCCATGCTTTATTGTTACAGACATATGTGTTGCTGCTGAGTGACGCTGGAATTGTAGCTCACCTTGCAGTTCACAGCTTACAAAGCTCCCTTCATGCTGTTTTATTGCTGACAGTTTTGTTCAGCGACCATCTGTCATGATCACTCAGTACACACTTGCATCCATTTTGATTTAGTGGATGATTCCCCCCCACTTTCCTTGTGTGTGGTGTAAGTCCTAGATATGGTAGTTCCTGATATGCCAAACGCTTCTGCAACCTTAGTATGAAACCATCCACCAAATGAGCACTAACAATTTGACCATGTTTGAATTCAGTTAGTTCCAACTTAATGCACTCACAACTACACAGAACACTTTTTGGGTCTAGATTGGTTCTTGGAACATATTGAGGATGTTGCATAGGTGTCGTTCATGATCAGATTCAACAGTGCACCATGAAAGTTGAATAGCATCTGCATTTATATTCAAGCATGCATGTCTCATAGTGTTTCCTTATTTCTGTGCAACCCCAGTACGACATGGGACTAAAAGGGAATGTTGGATATATAGAAACAACAGATATGGTCAGAGATTGGTCTGATGAATGGAAAAGTGTTATGGAGATTCTGAAGAAACTGAACTGGCAGACACTTGAAAATATATGCCAACTGTGCTGAGGAAGTCTACTTACAAAGTTTCAAGGAACATGTTTCAATGATGAATCAAGTATTATATTACAGTCACCTATGTGTTGCTCTTGTAGGAATTTTGAGGCACAATTAACATTTGATTAATTACAGTAGGCATAGAAATGTTTAAACTATCATTCTCCCTGTGCTCCTTATGTGAAGCGGACTACAGACATTAGTTTCTCTTGCAGGAATTATAGAGTCAATGCATTAGGAATGGTTTCCTCCACAAAGAAAAACAGTCTAAATTTTTTTGGTTAACAGCACAAATCATTCACTGTAGGGAATGGATGGGCATGTGCCACTTTTATACATCAATTTCTGTGTGATCCAACACGATAAAGTAGAGTAAGACAATTATCGTTGTGTTATACTGACTCAAAGTACTTTTACATTAGAATCTATGGCATTAAAACAGCTTTTGATCTGATACATCTCTGAATTTTTACTCCAAAATTATGTTAATCTGGAGGGATCTACGACCTTGAAAACTGCATCATGTATACTCAACTTAGTTAAGAGATGTAGCATACAATACAACAGGCACCTGACAAATGTTTCTTAGATGCATTTAAGAGCTACTGCTTAAGTCCTGACTGGACTGTATGCTTTGTTGTACACAGATAGTAATTCCCTATAACCTTGTAGGTTGTGCACCTTTTACTGTGTGTTTGGTGGTAGTTGAACTTTTGCACAGTATCACCTATTTACTACTTTAGGTACAAATATGGGGCTTTCTTGTTAGTTAACTGCCAAATTTGTAAACACATTACGGCATTTAACATTAATTTACATTTGAAAAGGTTCACTATGCACTATGCATTGTTATTGCTTTAACATCATCATACGGTTTGGACACACTTTCTATTCCACTGTACTCAGTTGAAGAGCCATGCACTCTATTTCAGTTGTTGTCACCTGGTTTTGCATCATCATCAAATCAGTCATTATACAACAGTTTTTCACTTCACACACAAGGTTCAGATTTTTATTGGCAGTTTGACTCTCAGGTGACCTACTTTGCTAGAACAGCAATCACTTCAGATTTGGTTCAGATGTAAGAAATGTAATACCAGTAATACTACTTTGTGCAAAAATGCAGATATGGATAACAGCCTTTCTCAACATCCATAATGCTGTCAGTAAAACACCCTCACACATTCTGAAAGCTTTCCTGTATTTCTCATCAGATTAGTATTCTGTGAGACTGGTGGTAATTGAGAGGTAGCTTTTTATGTGTCTCAAACAAGTACTTCACAACATTATTTAGTTTTCTTTGTCATGGACACCAAATTTCAATAACATTCTTAAGCTTCAGCAGCATAAAGTTGTTGAATTTGCGTGATCTTTCAAGTGATTAGTCCTTGGCCATTACCAAGTGGTAACTGACTTCCATGATGATGTAATAATCTTGTCCTTACAGAGAGATGCTGTGGGATCAGTGGCAGTCACTACATTTCCACTTCATAATTGTACTGAGTTGCAAATTATCACCTTTATTAAGGGTGTCATCCTATATTTTACATTTAACTGGCCCAGAACCCACTTGTTAATGTAATGACAGGTGCACACTACTAGTGAAGGGTGAAAATATTGCCTTATTTGGTGATGGATTGAGCACTACTCATATCAAAGCCATCAATATGGCTGTATAAGATAATGTCATCCAGATCATAGTGTTTACCATTTGACAACGACCGACTTGATTATTACTTTATTACCAGATCTGTGTCATATACCAGTCTTGACTTGATGGACTTTGTTGAAGTTATATACATACTAGTTTTTCCAATTTTGCGTGTGACATATGATAAAAATTGTTCACAATGAGAACATATATAGCAGTGATATTATTCTGTCCAATCACTTTGATCACTGTTGAAAAATTCTTCAATAGAGAATAAAGAATGCTGTTTCAAATCCTATGCACTTTTCCTTTTGAATGATCATAGTGTCAGACATTGCCCTTCTTGACGCAATGCATTAAACATTTTTAGAGCAACCACTGGAAAACTACCTTATGTTCCCAACAGTCAACAGCTTGATATTTCAATGCTCTTCTTGTTGTTGTGTCATAATTATGTATTTCTTGCATCACACTGAAAGCCCCCTGGTCATCTTTCACACTACTGAAGCATGAAAACACATAAAGGCTGAAAATAGTCATCATTCCTAACTGGGTGAAATAGGCCCTTCAGTGCAACAGTCTTCAGCATTTTGCTTGACGTTATGATCCTGACAGACCTTTTTTAAGCATCAACACAAGTTTGCAACCTGAAAAGTGTCCTCATAGCTGCAGGCCATAATGTGGTTATGAAATAGTGCATAACACTTTGTTATTAGGTACTCCTGTATATCAGATAATGTGTTTTTCCTTTACTAATCGTCTGTGGCGTCGATAGTTCATATCGACCATGAAACTTAGTATCTGTGAACTCTAAGTGCTCTGTCGAGCCCCCATCTTAACTTTACTTTATTCAGTTCTTTGTTATACTTCATTCTGTATGGACACAGTGTCAAGTGTAAATATATACGAGCTACAACATATATGGGAATTAAGTTGTCTATATCCTGATTACCAATCCCGTTCCCATAGTGGTGATTCCGCAGTTCATTCGTGTTTCACATCTTCTGTGCCAGTGTTTATGCAACAGGTTATATGCACTACGCAATGACCATGTCAAACAATGCCTTGTTCGAAGATGTGGAAGCACAACTCCACTCACTGAGTTTCGTTGCTTCTTCACCAACAGCGTATTCATCATTTACGCACAGTGATTCGCATTCTCAGCCAATGCCATGCGGTAACCTCATTAGTTTTCAATGGTCGACAACTATGCTATTAGAGCAAACAATGGACTTAGGCTTCGCATCACCATATTATGCCCATCCAACAGTGAAATGTGAACTGAACAATCTTTCGAATTGTGTCTCTTCAAATAGAGTGCTTCATGAACAAAGTGATCTCCATTCAAACACGTGTTTAGCCACCCTCTGGCATGCTATATCAGTTACTGTAGGGCTATTACTACAAACTGTGCCAAATCCATTCTGCGCATGAGGTGTTCCAGTTGTGTCTAATTTACATGCACAATTCAGTTTCACGTATCATGGACCCCTTTCCTCACCTCAGTGGCCCGCCACATGCACTACAGGCATGTTATGCATCAGATAGTTTGCACGCAGATGGTGTTCTAAACCCCCCCCTCCCCCCTCTTGCGGGGGTCCCCATTTCCGGTTCCGGTCACTCAACTGCCTGCCGCTCCCACAGCACCGCCTGTGTCTCCCATGCCAGTCTCTCGCCTTGTTCCGGAAGCGGGTCGTTTCTATCCAGCACTCGCACTCACGGTCCAATTTCCAGGCCCCCCCCCCCCCCCTCATGTGCTGTCCATCCATTCGTTTCCACGGTACCATCCGTGTCTGCCACACCGTGTTTTCATGACACACAGTCAACTATGCCAACTGCCACTACTATGGATTCGCTTGCCTGGTTTGAATCCCGGCCTACCGTGCCTGCCTCTGACTTAACCTCAGTTCAGCCACTACCCCAGAAGACACCGAAGCCACCGTCATCACCCCCTCCTGGGCGCCTGCAGAAGCTACTGCCCTTATATGAGGACAACTCGGCATCGTGGTTCACGCTCGTCGAGCATCTGAGTTACTGCATGTGTCTGACGACAACTCAAAATTTCTCTGCATCGTCACACACCTCCACGACCACTCGGATTCGATTTGTTACCTGCTCCTGTCGACACCGCATGCACCAAAATACGAGTTTGCAAAGAAGACTATAATGGAACGACTTGCCTGCTCGCCACAAGAATTAATAATCAAGATTCTCTACGAGGAGCACCTGGGGGATCACACCCCCTCACAACTCTGGCGCCACCTTCAATTGCTCGTGAACGAGTATACCATGCCTGACGCCACGCTATGGGCTGTGGTCTGCCAGACTACCTACCGATGTACAGATCCATCTGTTACCACACTCGTTCGAGTCCATTGGCTCCCGCCTATGCAAAGCTGACCAGTTGTATTCGCTGCTGCGGCAACATCAGCTGGTTCATTCCACACTGTTCGTCAGCACAGCCGCCCACGCATACTGACCTTTGGCCAGCAGAGGCAGGGCTCGCTCTGCTGTCACCTCGTCTACTTCTCCAGGATCGCCCATGCACCTTACGTATTGTTCTATTTACCGGAACAAATCAATGAGAACAAGCCACCCCCACTGTTGCAGTCTCCACCTCCTCCTCACCCTGCTCATCCTTTCTGCTGGCACCACAAAATGTTCAGCGACGACGCCAAGAAGTGCAGGTCGCCATGCCAACACCCGAACGTCGACCACAGGAACTAAGAGACGCCGAGTCCTGCGGGGAACCTAACAGGCGTCCTCTTACATTACACTCCGTTCACTCATCTGCCCAGCCGAGTGGTTGTCTCTATGTGGCTGACATTGCATCAAGTCTAGCTTTCCTGGTCGACGCTGGTGCTGATGTGTCGATCATACGTACTTCGATGGCTCCATAGCTTCTTCACAGAAAAAGTCACTTCTACGAGCTGTCAATGCAATGACGCTACCTACCTCAGGCTCAGTAAAGGTTCCTGTGATTCCTTTTCCTTCTCTACATTTTCTGTGGACGTTCTACATTGCTGACATTGATGAACCGATCCTCGTTATGGATTTTTTGTCTCATTGTTCAGGGTACAGTGCTCCACCATCCTACGAACACTCACATACTGTCCACCCACACCTATGTCCAACGCTCTGTTTCCACCACAACATACAGTATCATACAGCAGTGTTCCACCCTCGTGGGCAACCGTTACTGACCTACTGTCAGAATACGACTCTGCGACTCAACTCCGCCAGGACAACGGGAAACTGAAAAAACGCATCGCATCCTCTTACAGTGAGTCTTTGCGGCTCGTACCTCACTTCTGCAACTGCAGTGCACGGCAGCACCACCTAAACAAGATTGCTCGGCCGAGCCTAGCTCGAACTCTCACCAGGTTAGTCCACAAACTTTACCACGCCCAACTCTCGCCGCCTGTTCCCCTTTGCTCGGCGCTGCGTGCGAACCCACCCCCTCCACACAAGCGCACGCCACGCTCCCGTAAGAGACGTGTGACTTTCGTGCTACCTTTCCCCACTCGCGCTAATGGCTACACCTCGTCACGCCCTACTCGTCCGAAGACTCGGCACCAGGGCGTTAACCAGTCTCATGTGCAGTTCTCAGTTTCTTCCATCACTGATGGAGCGACACACAAGATAGTTACCACTGCCAGCCCTCCTATTAGGCATAAGGTCCGACGCCGCAACCCTATCAAGTTGCATGCGGCCCGGCAGCAGAGTAATGAACTTTTGGTGGCAGATGTTCTGCAACTTTTAGACAACAACTGGTCTCCACCAATCCACCTCGTCCCCAAACACGACGGATCTTTTCGAATGTGTGGCCATTACAGATGCTTAAACGCTCGTACCGTCATGGACAATTACCCAGTGCTGAATATCAATGACTTCACTCATATGTTATCTGGCGCCACAATTTTCATTGTTATTGACTGTAAACGCGCCTACCACCAGATTCCCATGGCGCAGGAAGACATTCCTAAGATGGCTATTATCACGCCGCTCGGTTTATTCCAATACCACTTCGTGCCGTTTGGCCTAAAGAACGCAGCGCAAGCGTGGCAACGTTTCATTGACTCTATCTTGCGAGAGTTCGAGTTTTGCTTTGCTTATCTGGACGACATTCTCGTTTTCAGCATCCCAGCGGAGGAACATGAAAATCATCTGTCTACGGTCCTCCAGACCTTAAACTCCAACAGTGTCGAGGTCAACAAAGGCAAGATTCAGTTGAGCCAGGCGTCAGTCTCCTTCTCCATTGACGGAATACAGCCTCCCAAATCTCGTATGCACGCTATCACATCTCTGTCACCCCCAGCTACTTACAATGAGCTACGCCGTTTCCTCGGCACCATCAATTACTATCGTTGCCATCCGCCTTCCGCCACCGCTGTTCAGCCACCCCTGAGGGGTGCGCTATAAGGCAAACAAACTTCCAGTATCAAATCCGTCTCTTGGACTGCTCCGATGCTAGAGGCCTTCAAGGCTCTGAAGTCTTCTTTAGCTCACGCTGTGACACTCGCCCACCCTGACCCCTTGGCCCAGTTATTCATCACTACAAAAAAAATGGTTCAAATGGCTCTGAGCACTATGGGACTCAACTGCTGTGGTCATAAGTTCCCTAGAACTTAGAACTACTTAAACCTAACTAACCTAAGGACATCACTCACATCCATGCCCAAGGCAGGATTCGAACCTGCGACCGTAGCGGCTGTGCGGTTCCAGACTGTAGCGCCTTTAACCGCTCGGCCACTCCGGCCAGCCATCACTACAGACACCAGTGACATTGTGGTGGGGGCAGTGTTGCAACAACGCAAGGGTGATATGGTTTCTCCCCTTCATTTCTTCTCCAAGAAACTATCTATGGGTCACAGAACATATTCTGCATTCGATAGAGAGCTCCTTGCTGTTTATGAGGCAATCAAACGTTTCCGACCCGAAGTCGAGGGACATTCGTTTTTCGTCCTCACTGATCACAAACCACTGGCAGAAGCGTTCTGCAACCCACCTGAGGACCCACCCCCTCGACGTTACCGCCACTTTGATCTGGTTTCTCAATTCACAACGGACGTCCACTATATCAAGGGTGCAGATAACATTGCTGCGGATTTCTTCTCGTGGATCAATGCTGTTTGCCGCATCGTTGATCTTTCCAATCTGGCTTCCCTCCAAGCTTCTGACGAAGATTCTCAGGCTCTCCTACGAGACCAACAAACATCACTCGTTTTCACAAAGGCTAAATTTCCTGCCGTTTCCGACGAGGTGTGGTGTGATTATTCAACCGGCACCCTACGCCCTTTGCTTCCACCTGGGCTGCACCAACAGGTTTTCGACGCCCTGCATAACTTAGCCACCACATGTCTCGTGTCAGAACGTTTTGTTTGGAAGAATATCAAACGGAACTGTCAAACCTGGGCACGCAGCTGCGTCGCTTGGCAGCACAACAAGATCAGCCGCCACACCTCCCCACCTCTGGGCAAGTTCGACATTCCCACAGGACGATTCCCTGATCGGGCCTCTTCCTCCTTCAGAGAGCCATAGATATTTCTTATCAACTATCGATTGTTTGTCTCGTTGCGTCGAGGCTGTTACTCTCCCTAATATTACTACTGAGACGATAGCTAAGGCCTTCATTAGCTCATGGATGTCCGACCACTATCACCACTGACCAGGGTTGACGGTTCAAATCCTCCCTTTTCAACATCCTCTGCAATGTCTGTAGTATTAAAAAAAATACACACTACTGCCTATCACCCACAAAGCAATGGGTTGGTGGAGAGATGGCACCGCACCCTCGAGATGGCTCTTCAATGCCATGATTGTCTCTGGTCAGAAGCTCTCCTGTGGGTGCTACTTGGTCTACACTCGACCTATAAACGTGACCTACAGGCGACTATATCCGAATTTGTTTTTGGCGAGAATCCGGTCCTACCAGGGGAACTTATTCTTCCTCAGGTTAGCAAGGATCTTACCCCCCTTGCCAGATTTCTTTAGCCAGATGCGCATGCATTTTCAACAAACTTGTTTGCACCTGCCCATCAGTCTCTCACCGCCCGAGACTTATGTTCCCACTGCACTCTCTGACTGCTCCCACGTCATGCTGCGTGATGATGCAGTTAGGCAGCCTCTTCAACCTCCTTATCTTGGCCCCTACTAGGTCCTGCGGTGGGGGGTGGACACGACTTTTGATATCATGATTAAAGACCGCACACAGTTTCTCTGCATTGCCAGAAACCAGCTTTCGTCGGCCCTGATGGTCTCACACCGCCGCAGTCTGACTGCAGACGATCCATCCTTGATCGAGAAAATACGTTGAACAACACACACACACACACACACACACACACCCCTACTATCAGTTTGTCCTGCAGAGTGCCGCCACACCGAGTGACTGACATTTCTATAGTGATGGTCAACGACCGAGTGCTCATTCTTTTGACTGATAGCAAGGTCCCACCATCTGACGGTCCCTTACATGTCATCACAAGCTCACTCTCCTGTGCGAGTGTGACCAAGCTTCTCTACGTGCTTTCATTTCTACGGACGGCTCGATCCACTTAAGGGCCACACACGCCTCCACCACAACATCATCTGCCCCGCCCGCTTGCTCCCAGGCTGGCCATCGTCTCATCCGGCCACAGTGGCTGACTGACTACGAAGTGGACCTGCCTCTCACTCCTCCGCCTGCACAACCCACCTCGTTCAAGATGGAAGTACCTATGGTGCGCCTGCCTATGCACACGATTTCCACTGACATTGATGCCCGCATGCCCTCACCCTTGGAAATCTGTAGCACTTCGTACGGGGGGGAGGGGGGGGGGGGAGCTGTGTGGCATCGATAGTTCTTATCAACCACAAAATTACTTAATATCTGTGAACTCTAGGTGCACTGTTGAGCTTCCATCTTAACTTTACTTAAGTCAGTTCTTTGTTGTACTTCATTCTGTATGGATGCAGTGTCAAGTGTAAACGTATAAGCTACGACATATATGTTAATTAAGTTTTCTATATCCCAATTACCGATCCTGTTCCCATACGTCATTTTATTTTTGACAAACCTTTCTTTGATGTTCACAGAGAGCATGTCTGTTGCTTTGAGAGCTTATGGAGCAGTTTTTCCTTTGGCAAAAGGGAATGTGTCATCTGCAAACTATACCATGTGACTGCTACAGTCTGAATCATTGACAGAAATTAGAAACACGAGAGGTCCTATAACAGATCTGTGGTGTATGCCGTGCTCCAATTTTAGCTCTTTAGAGATTGTTCAAAGGACTGATACAACCTACCTTTGGTTTTCAAGATAATATTGAATAGTTGGCCAAACATCACCTCCAATACCATAATGCTTTAGCTTATTAAGCAGTATTTTGTGCAAGATGAGGTCAGATGGCTTACTAAAGTTACAGAGGTGTCAGTGCAACACTTACCTTGTTCTCAAACCAGTGACATACCTATGCAATTAAGTACAGTGGTGCTGCAACTATTGCATTTCCTTTCCAAAAGCCATCCTGAGTGTCCTAGAAGAGTTTGGCGTCAGTCTTCAAAGTAATTTAATATGTGGTGTTTCATCACAGACCCCATAACTTTAGTTAAAATTTGGATTACAGAAAGTAGTCTAACACTGGACACTTCACACAAATCAGCTTTTTGTGGAATTCACTGTTTCTGCAACATCCTTAGGGTGCACTTCATTCCAGGAAGTTTCAGGAATTCTGGGAAGACGCTGAAGATGAACATTTGTTGTTTACTATGGCTATTGGACAAGTAATCTCTGCAATAATTTTGTTCAGGACTATGCAGGACTTGTCCAGGACATCTGCAACTTCTGGCTGCCTATGTGAATTCACTGCTTCTGCAACACCCTTACGGTGCACTTCATTCCAGTTTTTAATAATGTAAGGGCTTACATTTTTATATGGAGCTGTAGGATCTAGGCCTCAGTCTGGAATTTCATTTGCATTATTTTTGACTATTCCCAACAAAGTACTGAATGAGGACATAAGGACTGCAAGAATTTGAGACACATAAACTTCTTCCTGCACTCATTTACCAACTTCTAAGCTGCTTTACATGGATTATGAGCCTCTTTAATGAATCTGTCATTGTATTTCTTTTTTGCATCCTCCACTCCCTTTCTATAAACTCTCTCGGGTTTTAAGTTGCTACAGCAAAGCAGATCTTTAGTTGGAAGATCTGAAGCTGTCTTCATTCAGTCCATGAGTGTTATAACAATGCATTTTAATTTATCTGACTCAGGATTCTGTCACGTCTTCCCTTTAACAGAGTTTTTCCTTTCCTTGTGATTAGCCTATAGGATTCTTCTTGTGGGTTTTTTGGAACATGTCATCAGATTTCATTTGTAACATTCAGAATGGACATTCAAATGAGTCACTGCAGTTTTCTGCTGCCTGTTTACATCAGGCAGTGCTGCTTTGCGCTCATTCAGCCTCTAGTCTTTAATAATCTTTATGCAAGTTGAATGCCACGTGTTTGGTTGCAATTTATTCTTGCTGTTTATATCATATTCCATGCTGTTTATATCATATTCCATTACTAATGTGTGGTGATCTACAATCATTGGTTCAGCTACACTTATGTTATAATCCCAGGTATGAAGCTTAGTGATAAACGTGTCTGGACAGGTATCACCCTGTGTTGGGCGTTGGTTTGCTACAAACAGCCCATAGCTGTTTATTAAAGCTCATAAAGACCCTTTCTTTAGTACTTCCAATACCTATATGCAGTTAGAAGTCACCATACAATGCTATTTTAGACGTACAGTGTGTAAGGTAGGGTAAGAAGTTCTCGATCTGTGCGATGAAATTGTCGGTGTTACCATCTGGTGAATGGTACATGGAAATGATAAGGAGATCAATATTTGTTAACACTATTGTAGCCAGTTCCACATCAATATCTCTACAGAAGTTTTTTAAATCAATTTTCTGTACACAAAGATTTTTTTGCTAACACTGACACACCACCATGAGTAGGTGTACTTCAATGTGATGCATTTATCATACCCAGATATTCAATGGGTCAATAATAGTCGCCTTCTACTTCAGTCAATCAGTACTTACAGGTTTAACTTCTACAAAGAATGATAAAGGTCTACCTCTTTTCTTGAACACTGCACATTAACACTTGCTATAACTAAAGAAATATCACTGTCAGCACTAATAGCCTTTCTGTGTGATAATCCATTGCCCTGATTTTCAGTTTCAGACACTGTTTCATAGGGCATTGGTTTATCTTCAGAATAAAAAATGCCTTATTGCAACATTTTTCCTCCATATAGCAGAGCCCGTTACCTTGTCCCTAGGATGAAATCCAACACCAATCTTGACACTACTGTTTATACGAACTACTGTTTGCTATAATCTGGAAAGATTTTTTCCAGTAATCTTTACATTTTCAGTTTTGTACCATTTTTCACTTTTCCTAAATGGGACCATACCCTTTTCTTTACATGTAGCATTTGTAGTGCACATTTAGTAACCTAATGCAGCTAGAAACATGAGAATATTTTATTAGTTCGTGTCTTTGTGCGATTATGCATTTGGATACTATGGCCTGTTATTCTTAACACAGTGCAAACACATTGCAAGAACATTAAATTCATTTATTACACAAGAAAATACACTTTTCCCGTGTTTCATAAACAGAGTTTTTGGTATAACAACAACAATTTTTTGTCAACAATAACTAGTCAAGTTAATGAAATTAGTGACTTGATTTATTATGAATAGAAACTAACGGTTCCGGTACTCAAGGTAATAGTGCTAAGACCCATGATATTTGTTAGAGACTGAAGATGCTTCCAACAACAAGTTAACACACATTGAACGGTGAAAGTGCAAGGTACCCTCTGCCACGCACCATCATGTGGCTTGCGAAATATGGACATAGATGTAGATGTAGGTGGCAACAATGGTAAGTAGCGGTTGAAAGAAACAGATCACAAGTGTCAGGCAGTTAGCTTGGACCTCGGTCAACATAAACTCATTCAGACATTAGTCCATTTGTGTCTGCATCATAACATTGTTCTTCATTGAAAATGTCAGTTTATGAGCCTAATTCTCATCATTTGTGGGAGATGTTACTGTTTTGTTTCAATATGAAGAAAACAGCGGCTGAGTCTCATTGAATGCTCTCAAGTATGTGTGGTAAGGACGCTATTAGTGAAAGAATGTGTTCTGAGTGGTTTCTTTAGGACAGTGATTTTAACGCCGTAGACCAGCATAGTGGTGGGAGAGAGAATGTTTTTTAAGATGCAGAATTGGAGACATCACTGAATGAAGATTCGCGTCAAACTCAAGAAGAATTGGCATGATTAGTGGGAGTGACACAGCAAACCATTACAAAACGTCTTACAGCTATGGGCACGATTCAGGAAGAAGGAAGTTGGGTCCCGTGTGAGCTGAAACCAAGAAATATTGAACAGCATTGGTGTGTGTGTGTGTGTGTGTGAACAGTTGCTTCAGAGGCAAAAATGGAAGGGATTTCTGCATTGAATTGTGACCGAGGACAAAAAATGGGTTCATTATGAAAACCATAAACACAAAAAATCATGGGGATATCCCAGCCATGCTTCCACATCGACAGCCAAACCGAATATTCACAGCTCCAAGATTTGCATTTGGTGGGACCAGCTTGGCCTCGTGTACTATGAGGTGTTAAAATCAAGTGAAACAGGCACTGGTGCTCGTTACTGAATGCAATTAACGTGTTTGAGCAGAGCGTTAAAAGACAAACAGCCAAAATACATAGAGGGGCACAATAAAGTGATTTTGCAACATGACAATGTTTGACCCCACGTTGCAAAAAGAGGTCAAAATGTACTTGAAAACGTTAAAATGGGAAGTCCTACCTCACCTGCCATATTCTCCAGACATTGCTCCCTCCGACTGTCACCTGTTTAGATCAATGGCGCATGGCCTGGCTGTCTAACACTTCCGATCTCATGAAGAAGTCACAAATTGGATTAATTCGTGGATCGCTTCAAAAGATGAAGAATTTTTTCAACGCAGGATTCGTACACTGCCCGAAAGATGGGAGAAAGTAGTGGCCAGTGATGGAAAATACTTTGAATTATACATGTGTAACCAATTTGTTTCATTAAAGCCTCAAATGTTGGGGAAAAACAGTGGAAGCAAAGTGCACATCTTGTAGCAAGAAGATCTGCATGTGCGGGATCCACTGAAATTTATTATTAATTACATCAGCTAGTCACTATCCATGGCAAAATAATTTAGAACAGTCAGTTTTACTTTAAGATTTTATGCCAACTGCTATGAAAATTTTTTGTTAATTTGTATTTACTGTATGGAAGCAGTGGATAAGTTTTACTTATTTGGCATATTTAATTTTTGGTAATTCTGCAGTGTTTGGAACAATAGCGGTGCTGTTTTACTTGATCATGAATTTGGACACACTTTAGTACATCATGCTAAACTTACCTCTTCATTTTTTTTGTAACAGGAATAGGACTCTCTCTCTACAGAAATAAAGAAAATTTTGCAGCCATACACTTAAAATTTGATAAATCCATGACCTGGAAGATGACAAGCCACATGGAAGTTAAATTTCTGTAGAAGTGTGATAGAATTTTTGTGAAAAGCTTCTTTGGAGAAAGACTTGATTATGAAAGACTGTTTTCTATCTGACCCATTGCAGCTGCTGTAGTAGAAGAAAATAGTATTTTTTTAGCTGTTGTTACAGTGAATAACATTTCTCTTGTATTATTTCTTTATTAAAGACGATAAAAAAACAACACACAATTGGGTAGTTAACAATAATTTAATTACATGCTATTACTGCAGTACAAATGTGTATTATTTATAAATAATTGGCACTTAGAGTTTTCTTAAGGTCAGTTTCTTAAAATAACTCTAATGTCTTCCTCTATAACTTACTTCCAAAATGCCAGTATAAACACAAAAACTTCTCTTAGTTTGCAGGTTTTTGCATTACCAACTTTCTGCAGCCAACCCCGAGTCATTGATGCTTAAGGATGTGCATCAGCTTTAGGTGCTGGTACAAGAATGAAGTCTCAAAAATAATAACCTTAACAGACTGATGGAAGAAGAATTTTAAGTATGAGTGGATCACATAGTTAATGTGGCTCATGTTGTTGCTGCTCCCTTGACATTAGCAGTAAGTAGTAAATCAAGATATCTCTCTCTCTCTCTCTCTCTCTCTCTCTCTCTCTCTCTCTCTCTCTCTCTCTCTCTCTCTCTCTCTGTCTCTGTGTCTGTCTCTGTCTCTGTCTCTCACTGTCTCTCTCCTTCCACCCTCACACATCCACACCCACACACACGAGAAAAGGGAACTTGAGCAATAACAACAAAGTCTAGGCATGAATAGATGTGTTGGCACTATTCTGGATAGTATGAAATTATCTCAGCTATATGTTGAACAAAATGTTGTATGTTGCAATTGGAAGAAAAAATAAAAATAACCACTGCCAATGGAAGTTTGCATTTTTCAATATGTTTTGCTATGTATGTTAAACTAGAGCACTGTATTATCAGTGTCAAGCCATCCCAGGCAAGGATAAAGTACTCTTGCCATGAATGGCTGTCTTTTAAAGCAACTGTTAGACTAGTATGACATCTCTTCCAGAGGAAACTTCCAGTCTCTTATACATCACTTATGAAAGACTCCCTCTCCAAAGGAGAACTCTAGACTTTTTCATACTTCATTTATAAAAATCAGACTCAACCCAATGGATGGTCAACAAGTTGCCCCTAATGGCAATAGCAGCGACAAAGATTTGAATATACAGGGTGGCCAAATAAAAGTGGCTCGAATGAGTAGATACGATTGGTCATGAATGTTTGCATATAACCACACCTCATGACACACATACCACCTCTACACCTGCCATGTGATCCACACAGATTCTGAGCATAGAGCAGGCTATGTCAGTGTGAGTGGAGGAGAGTACAAGGGCTGATGGTACTCTCAGTGGAGCAGCAGGTTTTTGTTGTGGAAAGTTGTGTGACAACAAAGTCATGGGAGTGTCATGATCAGTTGTTTGCTGAGAAGTTTGTGTCAAAATGCAAGCAAAAATGTGCCCACACACCAGTAAATGTGGCTGCAGTACACCAGAGTCCTACCACATCAACCTGAAGCCTGTCTGTTCATGCATTTAAACTGGCAGATGCCCCTAAGTGCCTCCAGTTTTTGAGTGGCTGTTCTCTGACGTAACAATGAATGGGTTAGACAGGGCTCTGTTCTTTATGTCTGATGAAGCCTGAGTGGTTATACATCTTCAGCAGCTTGCTAACCAGGGCTCAAAAGTGCCAACAGATGAATGGTAGGCATTTTCAACATCTGCTATAGTCAGTTTAGTTCTATATTTCCTTTCCTCTGATGTCTCTCTTTGTACCCTGGAACTCTGTTCTCTGGGCCATTTTTATTTGCCCCAACCTGTACATTTTCCACTATGGATCACCTTGAAGTACGAAGTATCTTATGTATGAAGTATCTTACTTCTGAATGCTGCTGTGAAAGTTTTTACATGTTACAGTAACACACTCATGCATGTCCATTAGATATTGCAGGGAGAGAGGTGACACCTCACCTTACTGTCATACAAGGTGCGACAATAAAGTAATGAGACTGATTTTGTTTGCAAGATATGGCAACCCTGCAGGCTTACGTAGGCACAATACCTTTGACCTTGGTCTATAAGCTTCTTCTGTTCCAAGCGGCACATCGATGCAACAGCTCAGTAGTGAGTTGTACTGCAGTAAGTTGACACGTGTTTGTGTCTCTCGTCACAGAGATGAAACCACATAATACTGTGCAATGGCATGCCATTTCTTTTTGCGTTAAATTGGGTGAAAACGTGATGACAACTACGGTAAGCTTCAGAAGGCTTTTGGAGAGGAGGTTATGTCAAGAGCTCAAGTTTTTCTTGGCATAAAATGTTTAGTGAAGGCGGAATGAATGTTGAAGGTGAAGACTGCAGAGAACGACCATCAACCTCACGGGCAGACGTCAACTTGGCCAGGGTGAATGAATTTGTACGATCTGATCAAAGATTATCCGTGAAAATGATTGCAGAAGAACTGGACATCAATCGAGAGACGGTTTGTCTAATAATAACTGAAGATCTTGGTATGAGAAAGATTTGTGCAAAAATGGTCCCCAAAAATCTCACACCACAGCGGTGAGAAACATGGAAAAATGTGGCAGCTGGGCTGTTAGAGCAAACAGAAATCAATCCAGAATTGTTGAGCCGTGTTATCACTGGTGATGAAAGTTGGTTTTTTCAGTAAGATCCAGAGACAAAACGCCGAAGTTCGGAGTGTGACTCAAAGGGATCACCCAGACCAAAAAAAGCTCGCATGTCAAAGGCAAAAGTGAAATGCATGCTTGTGTGCTTCTTTGATTCCAAGAGAATTGTTCATAAAGAGTGGGTGCCTCCTGGATAAACAGTTAACCAATATTACTACAAAGATCTTTTAGAAAGACTTCGTAAAAGAGTTCTTCATGTCCGTACCAACATTGCTGATAATTGGATTCTGTGTCACGATAATGTGCCATCCCACACTGCTCTGTCAGTACAGCAATTTTTAACCTCAAAACAAATTTCGGTACTACCACAGGCACCTTATTCACCAGATATCGCTCTGTGACACTTTTTTCTATTTCCAAGAGTCAAAACGGCAGTCAAGGGACACCATTTCCAAACAACACAAGATGTCCAAAAAGCTGTGACGAGGGTCTTGGAGGATATTACAGAACATGAGTTCCAGAAATGTTACCATCAGTGGCAGAAGCGCTGGAAAAAGTGTGTGCAATCAGAGGGGAACTACTTTGGAGGAGACAACACTAAACTCGACTAAAACGGTAAGCAACATTTTTTTTCACATCAGTCTCATTACTTTATTGTCGCACCTCGTATAAGCATATCTTCTTGTTGATGGTCAGATACTGATGCTGTCTTCCAACATATGTGCAAAACTCCCACACATCACAGTCCACACATTTCAGATCATGTATTCCAGCTCTGCTCAAGTATTCAGCAGTATTTCTTTTCCTAGCTTACACACTTTTGGTACAATATCTTCATCAATTGCCAACTAGATGCTAAAGAGTTTCACCTAACAGGTGAATACCTCTATTCTTTGGGCCTAACTGGACATCCTTATACAGTGACGTGATAGTAAAAAAATGAAAACAAATTCTGTAGTTACGGTAACATACAAGTTATCCATGTCTCATTTCTGCGAGACATAAAAATATCGATGATTTTCCCACTGTGGTTAAATCTACATTAACGTTCCATATAACCCAACAATATTTTCAGAGACAGAGTCAGGGAACATTCTGACAAGCACGTCAGCTGAATTGATTCCCTGTTAGAACTGTAAATGTGAAATAGTTGCAGCAGGGAACTACATGGCTTGTGAATGATGCAGCAGTTAAAAAAAAAAAAAAAGTAAGAAAAAAGCAAAAAAAAAAAGACTGCTATTGTCAATGAACACAGGTCACATATGAAAATCTATGAAGTAATTACTTCTTCTTCTTCTTCTTCTTCTTCTTCTTCTCCTCTTCTTTCACTGACAGTGGGATAAGTCGATGGGATTTTGATCAATCGTTCTTGGGAATGAGTGTCGACTAGAGTGGTTTATAATTTAAAAAAAAAGAAGTCACAATTCTTTCTGTAGAACTATCATGACGAAGTCCACAGCATTGTTTGTCCGTGAAGGGACAACAGATACTGGCTTCTGAAAGTTAATATCACTTGAAAGTACAGGTTTCCACAGCAAGGCAGCAGTCTGCAGCATGTGATACACAGCGGCCAGTTAACTGAGGACACTGCTCCGGTCTCACCACCTGGCGGACGGCGTGTTTGCAGAGTTGTCCGTATTGCTTCTGGACGGAACAAGGGACGGCTGTCGGCTGTCTGTGGCTGCACTCAGCTCACAGCTCGCGGCGCACTGCGTTGGCAGAGTCTTTCGGGGGAGCATCGATGACGTAACGGCGGGTGTCCGCGGGTGGCTGTGCTCCGTCGAGTCGCTCCGCCAGCGACCAGTAGCGCTTGCGCACCAGATGCGCTGCCGACTTGGGCTGGCGCGCCCGAGTGAAGATACCCTTCTTGTTACCGCCGACCCTCGTGTACGCTGCGAAAGAAATATCTTGATGAAAAACGCAATAAACGAGCTGGATTTTAGTTTTCTACATCTGCATGCAATTTTCATTGGATGGTAATTGTTAATTACACTCCTGGAAATTGAAATAAGAACACCGTGAATTCATTGTCCCAGGAAGGGGAAACTTTATTGACACATTCCTGGGGTCAGATACATCACATGATCACACTGACAGAACCACAGGCACATAGACACAGGCAACAGAGCATGCACAATGTCGGCACTAGTACAGTGTATATCCACCTTTCGCAGCAATGCAGGCTGCTATTCTCCCATGGAGACGATCGTAGAGATGCTGGATGTAGTCCTGTGGAACGGCTTGCCATGCCATTTCCACCTGGCGCCTCAGTTGGACCAGAGTTCGTGCTGGACGTGCAGACCGCGTGAGACGACGCTTCATCCAGTCCCAAACATGCTCAATGGGGGACAGATCCGGAGATCTTGCTGGCCAGGGTAGTTGACTTACACCTTCTAGAGCACGTTGGGTGGCACGGGATACATGCGGACGTGCATTGTCCTGTTGGAACAGCAAGTTCCCTTGCCGGTCTAGGAATGGTAGAACGATGGGTTCGATGACGGTTTGGATGTACCGCGCACTATTCAGTGTCCCCTCGACGATCACCAGTGGTGTACGGCCAGTGTAGGAGATCGCTCCCCACACCATGATGCCGGGTGTTGGCCCTGTGTGCCTCGGTCGTATGCAGTACTGATTGTGGCGCTCACTTGCACGGCGCCAAACACGCATACGACCATCATTGGCACCAAGGCAGAAGCGACTCTCATCGCTGAAGACGACACGTCTCCATTCGTCCCTCCATTCACGCCTGTCGCGACACCACTGGAGGCGGGCTGCACGATGTTGGGGCGTGAGCGGAAGACGGCCTAACGGTGTGCGGGACCGTAGCCCAGCTTCATGGAGACGGTTGCGAATGGTCCTCGCCGATACCCCAGGAGCAACAGTGTCCCTAATTTGCTGGGAAGTGGCGGTGCGGTCCCCTACGGCACTGCGTAGGATCCTACGGTCTTGGCGTGCATCCGTGCGTCGCTGCGGTCCGGTCCCAGGTCGACGGGCACGTGCACCTTCCGCCGACCACTGGCGACAACATCGATGTACTGTGGAGACCTCACGCCCCACGTGTTGAGCAATTCGGCGGTACGTCCACCCGGCCTCCCGCATGCCCACTATACGCCCTCGCTCAAAGTCCGTCAACTGCACATACGGTTCACGTCCACGCTGTCGCGGCATGCTACCAGTGTTAAAGACTGCGATGGAGCTCCGTATGCCACGGCAAACCGGCTGACACTGACGGCGGCGGTGCACAAATGCTGCGCAGCTAGCGCCATTCGACGGCCAACACCGCGGTTCCTGGTGTGTCCGCTGTGCCGTGCGTGTGATCATTGCTTGTACAGCCCTCTCGCAGTGTCCGGAGCAAGTATGGTGGGTCTGACACACCGGTGTCAATGTGTTCTTTTTTCCATTTCCAGGAGTGTATTATGTAGTCGGCAAGTGAACACAAGCCAACAGAAACTGCTGCACATTTAAGAATGCAGAAATCCTGTCACATACAATTCCAAAAACTTACAATCGAAAGAAACCTCCATATACAGGATCAACCTTAACTCCACCGAAAAACTTCCAGATTTTGTTTAGGGACCGGTATGGTCGAGCGGTTCTAGGCGCTTCAGTCTGGAACCGCGCGGCCGCTACGGTCGCAGGTTCGAATCCTGCCTCGGGCATAGATGTGTGTCATGCCCTTAGGTTAGTTATGTTTAAGTAGTTCTAAGTTCTAGGGGACTGATGACCTCAGATGTTGAATCCCATAGTGGTCAGAGCCATTTGAACTATTTTTTGTTTAGGGATGTCTTCAGAGTATATTGGTATAAGGGACCCACGATTTCCAGCAGCTCGTTACAGAGTCATAATGTAATTATGATTTATTTGAGTTGTCACCACAATCACTCGTTTCTGTAAAAATACCTTCACAGCAACATAGAAGCCTGTAATACGCAATAACGTGGCCAACACGTACAACACAGAGTAATGCCGCAACTCTCATATGAAACACGTACCTTTTATTGTGCTACCGGTTTCAGTTGCAAACCATCAACTGGTACGCAACTGTAACAAAAACACATTACGAACTACGATAGTGGAAATTTAGGAATGCAGCTAATGACACACATTGACAAGAATACGTCAGTCATGTTCAGTTGAAAAATAACATTACAGAAGGTCCAAAGAAGAGCGGCAAGATTAGTGACTGGTACATTAGCCATCGCGAGAGCGTTACAAATCTCTCAGAAAGTTTGAAGTGGGACATTCTTGCAGACAGACGTCGCGCTAAACAAAAGGGCCTGCTCACTGAATTCCGAAATCCGATCTTCACCGAGGATGTAGAGCATATATTATTACCATCAACTTTCAAATCACGCAATGATCACCATTCAAAAGATAAAGGAAATAAGAGCTCGTACTGAGGCGTTCAGTCGTTTTTCCCTCGCGCGATCCGCGAGTGGAACAGAGGGGGGAATATGACTTTGGCGCGAATTGTGCCCTCCGCTACACACTGCTTGGTGGCTAGCGGAGTATATATGTAGATGTAGAACCTGACTGACGCATTTTTGTCAATGGAAATTTGTGGTAAGTTCCTATGCGACCAAACTGCTGAGGTCATCGGTCCCTAGGCTTACACACTACTTACTCTAATTTAAATTAACTTACGCTAAGGACAACACACACACCCATGCCAGAGGGAGGACTCGAACCTCTTACGGGGGGGAGCCGCGCGAAACATGGCAAGGCGCCCAAGACCGCGCGGCTACCCAGGGCGGCTTTTGTCAATGACTGTTTCTATTTTGGTAACATGTAACGTGATATTGTTAAGAGTTCCGTATCAGCTGATGGTTTGTAACTGAAACCGGCAGTACAATAGAAGGACCAAACACAGCTTTGTGTTATGAATTTCGAGAAACTTTCTGCGCTGTTGACTACTGATTGAAGAAAACTTACACTTTTATCACAGCGTGTTTAGTCTGTTCTGCTAGTGTACAGCGCAGCACGTAACCAATGCACAAATTTTTCCGGCACAGATTATGTTCAAAATTTCTACCACCATGGTCACGGCAGAGTACAGCGGTACACCATCAACTGTCTTACACGCTGAGGGTCTCCAGGAGTTTGGCGTACTGCTTCTGCAGCTGCGAGGATACTAGAAACTGATTTTCGATTAGAGTCCCGTGAACTAGACTCATCACATGCCCCCAGACAAGTAGTTCATTGGTGTCACGTCTGGTGATCGAGCAAGCCATGGTACAGGATGAGCAGTATTTAACGCAAACTTGAGGTTGGTGGAGAGGTCATTACTGTTGTCGACAGCAGATATTGTGTGCAATTGGAAACAAGACACACGGCGCATACCATCGACAGTTGCAGTGTTGTTCACTGTTATCAGTGTACTGCGGATACAGAGATAATAGCGACAAGAAAACAAACTAAATGCAATAACTCTGGAACCAGGTGCCGAAGATAGTGGGTTCGCTGTATCAAAAACCAACTGAGCATTCCCGAACAACCCGTGAAAGTTCGTCGGTGCATTTCTGGTTCGCCCCGCACATTGCAAAGGGTTACACTACTCTACAAGACCACACTGACGGAGTGGCGAGATAGGTCCCCGCCAAGGTGAAGGTCATAAACAAAATACATTTTGTTTTACTTTCAATATTTTTAGAAAGTTTATACAAGTCTTAACTCACTTACTACAGTAATACAATTAATTTGGCGTGTGAAGTATTTTTAATGTATATAGTCTATTTTAATAATGTTTTTCAATAATGCTTAATTTTTATGAACCCTACTTACAAAATTATGAAACTGGCTAAACCCACGTATGAAAGAATTTCAGAGAGTTGGTTTTACGTGAGGGGATTGTGTTGCAGCTTTGCGTGTTCTGCGCAGGATCACCTCTGTACTGTTCCGTTACACTATACAGTGACTCAATATTTGGTACGTTAAATAAACTACCGCATAAAAAACAACATAAACAGATTAAAATGCGTGGGCGCACGCACACTCAGTGTTATTTTGCTAACTCGTCAATTAAATTCACAAAACATCGTATTGTTTTGCCTGTCTGCGACTCAGCGCCTCCTATACGTGGTAGGTAGCAGTCTATTCTTTCCATATTGTGTTACTACTTTCTGGACTCTCTACTGTTTAAACATCAGTTTGTTTCAAATGGCAAGCTATATTAATGTCCTACAAAATCTAACCTTCGAGAAACTAAGGTAGGAATTAGAATAGATACGTCTATAGGCCTAATTTTCGTTGAGTAATTGTTCCATAAAACATGACTCACTGATAATGATATAGACCTACATATGCTGAAAAATGAATAGATAACGAGAAAAGTTAGTTATATGCATAATCAGACTGAATCCAATCCTCAACATTTAGTTTGCAAATACAGTCGGTCTTAGGGCACCAAAATACAAAATAATAATGATGATCATTCGTCGATAAAGTAGCACATATACCTTTCTCCCATGTGAAACTGAATTCTCCAGCTAGGAAGGCAACGTGCCGGAGGAAGATTTTGCGATCATTTGCGTAGAGTTTATAAGGAGTTATTTCCCTGCATTAAATCTCACTCACAATTTTACATAGGTTTTAAAATCGTGATCTTTGGAAACACTTTCCGAAAGCGAGGCGCGAAGTAACTCTGATCGATAGCATCATGCATCATCTCGCCCCCTCAAAACAACCCTTCATTCACAGAGGCTTGAAGTTACTTCTCTCCTATGTAACATCATAGAGGCGGAAATTCTTACAGGAATTGGCACAGGGGAACGGGGTTGACCATGAGCAAAGCACAAAGCAACACACTACGCGTTGCGGGCGTGGACCCTAGCGTCAGTTGCTTTTAGCACAGCCAGCTCTACGTTGCTCCCTCTCTCATGTTAGTGAAGCAAACCAGCTCTTCGTTCATGTTTTCTGTCAGACTACTTCAAACGTTGTATACAAAGAAGCTTTAGAAGTAAAAAATAAATTACAAGCGTACGAAGTCTCTAACACAGCTGTAAATAAATACCCGGATAACTCTGAGTTTCTCTTCTAATATAATTACTCGTAAGCCCCATCCATGGCTTAATGGCAGCGTAGACGATTTTCACGTAGTGGAACTGGGCTCGATTGCTGGTGACATAACCAGTTGAAACTGACACTCCCATCGCTGAACTAGCATCAGATGAAAATATTTGCAACAAGATTATTTGTTTATTTACGACTTTGCAGTAAGGATTCCATTGTTATATCTACGGTGTGGATCACAATTAATAGCCGAACTGACAGTGCGAAAGTATACGATGACGGAAGCAAAAAACGTCCCAATAAATATGCTAACAAGCTATTTGTAATGTGTTGTTACGAGCTGTTGCTTACTTCAGTATGAAAAATAGACCTACGTAGTACAAATGTAGCCGCGCGGCATTAGCCTAGCGGTCTTAGGCGCTGCAGTCATGGACTGTGCGGCTGATCCCGGCGGAGGTTCGAGTCCTCCCTCGGGTATGGGTGTGTATGTTTGTCCTTAGGATAATTTAGGTTAAGTAGTGTGTAAGCTTAGGGACTGATGACCTTGCGTCCCATAAGTCCCATAAGATTTCACACACATTTGAACATTTTGAGTACGAATGTATCTGAGATGAAAACTTTGCATTCAAGTCCCCATCTAACTGGGCTCAAATCTGACCCATGGCGTACCTTATCTTGCACAACGTGGGGGATTGTAATACATACATGATATTTTTCTAATGATCCGAGGCAGGCAACGTCTGTTTCCTGGCCTCGAGGAGCACAAGGCATCAATCATCTGCATTCTTCTCTCTAGTACCGTATCAAAAGAGAAGTGTACGGCACTCCAGTTGATACGGTTGAGGAAATGGAGCAGCAATCGTACAGTGTTGGCAAATTTACGTGATAATTTGGGGGTATTTAAAAGAATTTGTAATCCACTGCAGAGACAGGAGCAGTATTGTCTCCATATGTGAGAGCATGTGAAGACACGTGGAAATACCCGTGGAACACCCACCTTTAACAGGTAAAAGTGTAGAGTAAATTGTGACATTCTAAAGCAGTATCGTACTACTTGTTGAGGTAGGTATTGGGTCAAATTTGAGTCCAATTACATCGAAAACTATACATTTGAAATACGTTTATATTTCTAAGACAGTATCGGTACTGAGGTCAGTGGCAGCTCATAAGCAAAAAATGGTTCAAATGGCTCTGAGCACTATGGGACTTAACTTCTAAGGTCATCAGTACCCTAGAACTTAGAACTACTTAAACCTAAGGACATCACACACATCCATGCCCGAGCCAGGATTCGAACCTGCGACCGTAGCAGTCGTGCGGTTCCAGACTGTAGCGCCTTTAACCGCTTGGCCACTCCGACCGGCGGCTCATAAGCACACACTCGCAATTATTTCCCAAAAGATTCGTTTGCAGACACATGTTTACTGGAATGTTTTTACTTCTGCTATCGTATAAATTCTCCAGTGTCAGTTTTTGCTTCTACTTATGATATACTCTGTATATAAATTATTGTAGTATGCACGCAACACGAGTTACCATCTAAGTATGATTAGCCTACATGGAGCAGTGTTGTCAAATTTACGTGATAATTTGGGGGTATTTAAAAGAATGTGTAATCCACTGCATCCGATGCAGGATTAAAATCCCACGAATTGGATTCGGCTCAACTTGGGAAGTTCGTAGACAGCTTAAACTACTTTTGTCAATTAACTGATTTTCAATTACCTGGGACGCTCTTGTGTCCGTCTACAACTTAGACTCATCAATCACCACTTAGAACTGGAATCTATAGGCCCTGGTGGGGGAACCGCACACAAATATGGTAAGTTTGACTATCACGATTATTAAAAGTAATCAGTGACTGTAATGCTTAACTTTCCAGGTGCTTCGGAATAAAAGGCTACGTAATTTCGTTTCTGCAGTTGTCTGCGGGAGCACGGCGCACTCAGGTGAAATAACGAACCGAGTAATTTTTTTGCTCTATGCTGTAAACGGCAATTCGTCGGAGTACAGCCAGATCAGTCCGGAGAAGAAACTTCAACGTCTGAGTCGAGAAGTTGGAGTCGACAAGATGTAATGACTATGCACAAGAAAAAGTTACATGATTGAAACTAGCCACGAAGTCTGTCTCATTATATGTTATGATCCATTAAAGCAATTTTACGAGTCATTTTCTAGAGAAGTCTTTAGATAAAATATGACACATGCAGAATAAAAAAAATCATGAAGGTTTGTAAATGAAGAAATAGTATGGGCGCAAATTAATGCCACTTTTGTTAAGATGGGTTAGATTCATGGGTGTTAGTTACGATTTAGGCTTTAGATAGATAACTTACTTTGTGCAGTTTTGAAATCTGCAAAATTCCATATCATTTCTCCGATGAAATAACCCTTTTCTCTGAGGATGTCGAATGCTTTGAAATGTTCGGAGAACAGCACTTCTTGGTATTCTTCAGACCATATGTATTCAGGTTCCTGTAAAAACGAAAATTATCAGTTAATACTTCAAGAGAAGAAACGTGAAGGCATGTGTATTGCGAATCCTGTATCTGTGTACAATAATTAGAATGCTGGCGGAAATAATGACGGAATACTGTGAGACTATTGTAGAGACGTAGTGGTTTTCCTTATAGTAAAATCTGTTTGCGTGATTTAAAATTTATTTGTTCATTTTTTAAAAACCAAGAATTAAAAGTAACTATGGTAATAAATACAATAATATTTTGAAGGAGTTAACGATTTAGTTCTCTGCTTATGTAATTTGATGTGCACGAGTGACGAACAGTTGGTAGTAATTACGACGAAGGTCAAAGCAAAAAAAAAAAAAATTGTGGTTATACTGGGTTGTGTAATAATAATAATAATAATAATAATAATAACACTACATGGCAAGCACCCGTATCATCTAACACAGCCACACATCGATCAAGACGCATCCAACACATGGCTAAGAAAAGGCAATATATACAGTGTGACAGAAGGATTCATGATTGCAATACAGGATCAAACAATAAACACCAGGTATTACAGCAAGCATATTATTAAAGATCCCAATACCACAACGGATAAATGCAGACTTTGTAAACAACAAATAGAAACAGTAGATCACATCACAAGCGGATGTACAATACTAGCAAATACAGAATACCCCAAAAGACATGACAATGTCGCAAAAATAATACATCAACAGCTTGCCTTACAACATAAACTTTTAAAACAACACATTCCTACATACAAGTATACACCACAAAATGTACTGGAGAATGATGAATACAAATTATACTGGAACAGAACCATTATAACAGATAAAACAACGCCACATAACAAACCTGACATCATACTCACCAATAAAAAGAAGAAATTAACACAACTAATCGAAATATCCATACCCAATACAACAAATATACAAAAGAAAACAGGAGAAAAAATTGAAAAATACATCCAACTGGCTGAGGAAGTCAAAGACATGTGGCATCAGGATAAAGTTGACATCATACCAATTATACTATCAACTACAGGAGTCATACCACACAATATCCACCAGTACATCAATGCAATACAGCTACATCCAAACATATATATACAGCTACAGAAATCCGCAATTATTGATACATGTTCAATTACCCGAAAGTTCCTAAATGCAATATAACACATACCGTACAGTTAAAAGTAAGTGACGCTTGATCAAGGTCCGCGTCACTCCATTTTTAACCGGACTTAACGTCTGAGAAAGTGAAGATGATGATAATAATAATAATAATAATAATAACTGAATATCAATAACGGCAGATGATATTCAGAAGAACAAAGATGACTATAGACGGAAGGAAACGAGAATAAATACAACCTCTGCAACTTCACGAGATGAAGGCTTCTGTCGTAATAAGATGCACACTGTCAGCTAAAGCTGGAAGGTGTTAGGAAATAGTTTAGAGTAACTGGAGAAATCGAGAAACAACACTTTTTCTGCGGTTGTCTGGAATGGGGATTTTACTGGTGGAAATAAGTAATCGCATCGTGATTCTGAGACAGGGTGACAGCTCTTTAGAGAAACGAAAAAAAAGAGGAGGAATTAACATTTTGTTGGAGTTACTAGAGACGCAACATTGGCTCGGGTGGGAAAGGAAATGGTTGTGGTCCGTTTAAGGATACGGCTGCTCGTATAAAAACAAACTTCAGATCTGGATGGCTCGATGGCGATTTAAAGGTCCCTCATGCAAAATTTAAGTCCGTGACCTCAACAAGTGTACTACTTTCAGGTCTACTCTCTCATGCATTCATTCATACATCATGTAACCCACGATTAATAGAAGAAATGCGCAACTGCACTGCACGCAAGCACATATCGCCAGCCTGAGACATAAAGAGAAAGTCCGCCTAAAAAAAAATGTTTTCGTAGTCCAGCGACTGCACAAAATTTTTTCTATGTTTCTGCAATCCATGGTCAGTGCTATTCTGTAAACTATAACTGTTTTCAGCCTGGCTCTAGAGATCATCTTGTAATACATCTGTATTGTAGAGGCAATTTGTGGTAAGTTCGATGGTTCCTCTTCTGCGCATTTACTTTTTAGAGAAAGTGAATGACACAAGAGCGCTCGCACGAAATCCCTTTGAAAATCAGAAGACTGACATCAGGTTCTCCAATTCCAATCACCAAGAGACACTGTAAGATGACAGCTACAGTCGTAATTATAGTTTTGTTTGCACGTAAATACTATATTTAGTTTAGTATTCTTTCTCACGCTTTCTATTGGAAAGATGCGCACTGGCCGACTTTGATATGGGCGTGAACCTGACCCTGGTGTGAGGGTAACTTAATATGTCGGGTCCCAAAAGGAGCAGTGCTGCATCAACTACATCTACGTCTACAGGGGCATGAGTTTCGCTCGTAATTTTCGACCCCTTCGTTTCCGGACCAGGGACACTTACCTCAAATCGATATATTTGTCCGCGTCCTTTGTCCTTTAAAGTTTGTAACATCATCACAGTATCATCTTGCATATACGTACATTTAGAGACGCCGGCGTCTATAGCTTTGACCTTCTGTAGCTTCGTTGGATGACTCTTCCGGACATGTGTTCCCATGTAAAACTAATCTACGTCCCCTCTACAACCTCTAGAAGCGTGTAACATAAATTGTGGAACACCCTACGTATGTGTGGTGTTGAACGTGTCCGGTAGAACAGTCACGACAGATACGTATGTATGTAGTAACATGTTTTTAAAGGGATTCTGTATCCACTATGTAGTTAACTATTTTCTTTGAAAAATAACAATGTAATCAAGTAAATATCAAGCTAAGACATCAGCTAATTAATATAACTGAGGAAGCAGCAGCTGCTTTCGAAGTAACAGCTTTATTTCTAATTTACTTAGTTGAATTTATCTGGTATATGAATGAACGGCATTAAGCAGTATCATTATAGTCCACTAATAATACAGTGTCTTTCTTTAATTTGTAACACGCCCATGTCTTTGATTTTTTTCATTCCTAACCGACGTGACTTATTCAACTTCGCCGAAAGTTCACCTTCTCGATGGGATCCACGGAACTGAATGAATGATTAAATTAAGTCAGTGAGTTTAATGAACTCCTTTTTGGTTTGTAACTAAGTAGTAAATTGTAGAAAATGAACCATGAGTATTACCATTGTCGTTACGAATGACGTTAATATACAACTGAAGAGACAGGAAAAAGGGTAAATTTAAATCTGCACAAGACGTGAATAAAGTCGAAGTCATTCTTAACGCGCCGCGTGAAAAAACGTTTCTGGGCAGTGCCGTACAGCCTGTGGTTGGGAAACTATAGCACCTTTGTCCATCAGCTGTCCTAATAAACTAGATGGAACAGAATACTGAGATGGGCATCTATAATAGCTCACTGGTCTGAGGAAGAGGTCCAACGCGATGGAGACAGATCTGTTTGAGTGGAGGTACCTTGCATGCTTCAAAGCGTGGATTGCAGCACTGGCAACGTACAGTGATACGTCTACTTTACATTCTTTACGGGGTAGGGATTGGCTTGACACCGTGCCAATTAATGATTAAAATAATTCAGTGAGTTTAATGAACTCACTTTCGGTTTGTAACTAAATAGTAAATTGTAGAAAATGAACCACGAGTATTACCATTGTTGTTATGAATGACGTTAGTGTACAATTTGAAGAGACAGAAAAAACGTGTAAATTTATATCTGTTGTTCCGTTCGTATAAATGTATAATACACTGAATATTAAGTTGAAAACTAAACGAGTCTGCTCGTGTAAATTACTCGTATTGTACCTTGTTGCACAAGTATTTACACCGCACCAAGTAATGACAACAATCGGTAACTGTTAGAAGAACATAATTTCAGTTCTGCATAAGAAGCTAATCGCTTAATTACTCCGAATGTACCAAAACATATAGAATATTATTTTATGCTCCAACATGCTGCCACAGCTGATCTGCAATGCTCCATAGTAATCATAAACATTATGATCTTCTGTGATGTATATTTGTATATAAATAAAAGTGAAGTGTAATTGTGCTGACACGTGGATGTATCCCAGTTTTCATTAATTCTTTTCCGTAAGGCTATTTGCTTAAAATGAAATGACTTCTGCAGTGTAGTCTAAACATACGGCTTTGTTACAAAAGAACAGTGTTGTAATAGTGTCATTGTGTATAAAATGTTTATGTTGTTGTGGCTCCGAAGTACTTCGGAATTATTTTGGGAATGTACCAGTTTTATGTATAGCGTTTCCAGTGAGTAATATTACGTGTGATGGATGATTAGGCATAGCCGAGAAACGTCTGATAGCCATTCACTACAAATTTTATTCTGTGTCTATCAAGCGGTATAATTAATGACAAGGTGTGTCTCTGCTTTGAAAAAAACGTAACTACGACAAAACATTTTGAAATCCAAGCAGCTTTAATAATGTCAGCAGCAGCGTAGTATTTCAGTGAATACCTTGGAGCTAAGTAAAAAAATAAATAGCTTTTTTTTTAATTTGACTAGTTTCGACCTCAGCACATCATATGGAAATTGAAGATGACTACGAGCTGTAAACATAGTCTTTTGTCCACGATGCTTTCAGGGTTATTTTTCATTTTCAGGTTTACCCTATGGTGTTTCGGGGTTGCGCCTTTCGCCAAGCGATGCAGTGAAGACAACACTTTTACGTCAGACAAATCTCTAAATCTGTCGAACAATAAAGTTTTTAACACAACTGCGAGGCGTTCGTTTACAGAAGCGGTGACGACGGCTCTCCATACTCCTAGTTCAGCACGGCTTTGCTTAATAGTTTGACATGCACAAAATAACTTGCCCCATAGCTGCAAAGGTGATGTGCTACGAGATGGACCGGTGGGGGAGGGGGTGAAGCGGCGACTCCGGTTGTGAACGACCAAACTGGGGTAGGGAATGTGCAGTTAGACAGCTTTATATCTCGCATATCTTGTAAGCCACCCTATTTTCATCCTACTCGTTATCGTTACTTAGTGACTGGAATAGCTGACGGTTCCCGCAATCTTCTCAAGTACAATTTTCAATGATATTTTGCTTCCTTGTTTGCCTCTTCCGACAAAAATTTAATGGCATTGCGTATTATCGCAAGCGCCTAATTGCAAAGAACTTTCCCTACACGTTTGATGCGTGAAGACTTCGGTGCTATCCTTCGAGGGCTATTCGGGAAATAAGTTCCGATCGGTCGCGAAATGGAAACCGCTGTGAAGATCCGATAAAGTTTTGAACAGATGGGTTGTGTGTCTGGTACACACGTCGGTCGCGGCAAGTCGCTCTTTTCAGTTCTGATCGTACAGTGATGCCCGGAAAATAATGTCTCCCACCAAGTATGAGAGTCTGGTAAGAGATTTCGCTTCTTGATGTGCAGCCCACATAACATAGCAGTGGTCACGCGTTTCGTTCTTCCTGACAGTTCTCGGCCGCACTGTGCAGGGTCAATTAAGATGCTCCTGTAGCACTTTCGATGGGAAGTGTTTGATTACCCACAGCACATCCCGTAACTGGCTCGTCCTGAGTTCCGTCTCTGCTCATATGATCCGCTGGCTATGAAGACAACGTTTTGGCACAGACAACGTGCTGTAGACGAGCGTAGAGAATTGGCGGAAAGCACAGGCGGCTGGCAGCTGTGACGAGGGTACTGAAAAGTTGATATAGCGCTACGTCAAATGTCTAAGTGGGAGTAGCGACTATGTAGAGAAATAGCTGTAAGGTGCAGCTGACTACTGGAAATAAAAGATTTTTTACTTTCACACTGGTTTCCATTTCACGATCGATCGGAACTTTCTTTCCGAATTTCTTTCCTTCGCTTACGCCACAGTCCCTCAGCGATCGCAGGGTCGGCGTGGCAATGTTAGTTTTAGGGATGGCTGGATGCCCTTCCTGCCGCCACTCTATACCGCCCCCCCCCCCCCCCCCCCAGGTTGGAATCAGTGTACCAAACTGTCTGCGTCTAGTGTAAATCGTGAAATAGTGCAGGCATGTTTCAAATGTCTGCGACGCGTGTAACTGAGGCGGAACGTGGGGACCAGCCCGGTATTCACCTAGCGGTATGTGGAAAACCGCCAAAAAACCACTTCCAGGCTGGCCAACACACCGGCCCCCGTTGTTAATCCGCCGGGCGGATTCGATCCGGGGCCGGCGCGCCTACCCGAGTCCAGGAAGTAGCGCATTAGCGCTCTCGGCTAACCTGGCGGTTAACTTTCTTTCCGAATAGCCCTCATATAAACGAGGGCGCACTAAAAAGTGGTCTCCTGATTCTTTATGTGAAAACTCAAATCTTTTTAAATAAATCAAACTTTATTAACATGACACTTCTTTATTCTTCATGTCTATATATTTATTTCTCAACATAGTAATCCAACGACGAACATTTCTCCCAACAAGAGACAAGTTTGTAGATACCGTTACTGTAAAATGTTTGAATTTGTTGACAGAGCGACAAACTCACCTTTGGTTCCACCGCTTCATCACTAAGTGAAATGCTCGAAGGTGCTCGTAAGTTTCAGCAACAGATGAAAATCGGCTGAGGCCAAGTCGAGATTGTATGGAAGACTGACTGATTGATTGAGGGGTTATGGGACTAAACAGCAAGGTCATCAGTCCCGCGATTCACACGTTACATGTGTAAGATAGTGGTTTCTACTAAAACTGGGCGGATCTGGTCAGAGATGTGAAACTATTAAGAGAGGGAGCTAAAAATACACACAGTAGAAGGCATAACAGGGTAAGCCAAATGTAAAAACTAGAAAAAACAGGGAAATGAAACAGTGGTCCTTTCAAGAGGATTGATCATGGGTCCCAGACCGGGAAAACACGAAGTGAGGCCCAGCCACAACCACCATGCCCCTGCTCAAGGAGTAAACAAAAACCTTATATCTGAAAATAAAAACCACGTTCACATAGGAAACTGAAGACCAGTTCAACCACCCATGAAGGATGGGGGAGGAAATACACATGGCACATTCCAGTGAGTGGAGACTGAGGCCCTGACAGTGATGTGAGATGCATTTTAGCCAGCAATCCGACCTGTGGACAGTGATCAGGAGGGAGATGTCCTTTGTTTGCAAAGAGGGACAGGGTACACAGGATGGTCAGGGACTTATCAAATGGTGATTCCATAAAAAGATGAGGAGTTGGCTCCATTGTATTTGTAGAGGGGGAATCCCCACTTCTGTGAGGAGACACTTGACAGGCGAAAGGCACCGATAGCCAGGCGCACCCCATAGTGATGAACAGGGTCAAGTAGTTTCAGAGTGGAACGGGTCTCCAAGCCATAAACTTGACACCTATAATGTAGTCTGAACAAAACAAGAGCCCGGATAATATGGAGGAGAGTAGTATGGTCTGCATGACAGGATGTGTGTGCCAGGAGGTGCAGAGCATTAAGCTTCCACATGTGAATAGTCTTAAGGTGACGAATATCAGGCAGCCATGTCAGCTTTTTATCAAAAAGAAGACCCAAGAAACGGGACCGTGCTACAACATCTAGGCACTGGCTGCGTAAATAAAGTTCTGGATTGGAATGCACTGTGGGTCAACAGCAAAAATGGATAAACCGCGTTTTGGAGGGAGAAAACGAAGCTATGGAAAGGGCCCCTGCAGAGGACCATCAGATGACATCTTGGAGGTGGTGTTCAGCAGATGCTACAAAGTGGGGGCATCGTTGACATACAACACCAGGGTAACCAGAAGCCCAAGAAAGGCTACAAGCCCACTGATGGTGGTGAAGAACAGTGTGACACTTAATACAGAACCCTGTGAGACACTGTTCTCCTGGGTCGAAGGGGTGTTAAGTGAAGTGCCAACTTGAAACCAAAACAGCCGGTGGCATAAAAACTCGCGGATAAAGATGGAAAGGGAGCTGTGAAAGCCACAGTCATTGAGGGTAACTAAAACATGACTGCTCCAAGCGATGTCGTATACATTATATAGGCCCAAGAAGACCGCCACAAGGTGTCAGCGTTTAGAAAAAGCCTGTCGGATTGCTATTTCCAAACTTAATAAATGGACAGTTGTTGATTGACCTTCCCGGAAGCCACGCTGGTATGGGGACGAAAGACCCCGAGATTCGAGTACCCAACATAATCAGAAGCTAACCGTCCTCTCTAGCAGTTTACAAATGTGCGTTTGTCGGCTAATTGGTCGGTAGCTTTCGAGAGACGTTGGGTTCTTCCTGGGCTGTACGGGGATAACTATGCTGTCTCGCCATTATGAGGGAAAGGCGCCCATGAGACAGTTGAAGATCCTGAATAGATGTTGCCTCTGCGTAACATCAAATTGTTGTATCATCTGGTTGGATGGAATCTGGGCCTGGGACTGAGTCATATGAAGAGGTAAAAGACTGACAGAATTTCCATTCAGTGAATGGTTCATTATGGACTTCAGCTTGGTGGAGGTTCAAACAGAGGAGTGTTTGTCAACTCCTCATTTCTGCAGGAGAAAGGTAACAGGAACGTATGAGGACACCAATGCTGTCTCAAAGTGTGTTGCGAGTTGTTACGCAAGGACCAATGGATCAGTACACAGAGCATGATGTGGGATAAGACCCTACACAGTTAATTGTCACTGGTGGCCCAGAAGGATACAGAGCTTGAACCAAAACGAAGATGAAGAGGCATACATCCCCAGGGAGAAAACACACCACTCGCAGCATTCCATTTTAGTCTCCTTAATAATGTAGCGAGTCTGAGTATGGAGACATTTAAAAGCAATAAGGTTGATCTGTGAAGGGCGTCGTTTAAATCGTTCCACTGCCCGTTGGCAGTCCTGCATAGCGACTGCTACATCCTTTGTCCACCAGGGTACTGGTTGGCGTTGAGGGGGGGCCTTGGATATGGGTATAGCAGTGCCAGCGGCTTGAAGAATAGTGTCAGACACATCTTGCATGACCGCATCATTGCAATCAAGGAGAGAGGCCCCTAAGTGCACGGCAGATGTACAGTATATAAGGTCAATTAGCTGAGTGGAATGCCCACGGTGGGGGCCCCTCTGCCTGGCGGCGGTAGGGGAACGATAAAATCTGCGGAAAGTGGTCATTGTGACAAAGATCATCAAGGGGTGATCAGTGTAGTGAAAACAAGAGAGCAAGGGAGGAGATCGTGAGACCGACAGCAGAAAAGGTGCTATGAGGGACACTGAAGTGGGTAGGAGAACCATCGTTGGGGAGAGAAACCAAAATCTGTAAGAAGTTAGTCAACTGGAGGACTCTTGCCTGTCGAAGTGTCACTGTCTCTCAGGGGGTGGTGTGCATTAAAATCTCCAAGAAGATGTGGGGGTGGGAGTTGCTATGGTAAGGTAGGCAGTTCAACATAAGGAAGTGGCCTACCTGGAAGGAGACAGACATTGCAAGTGGTGATTGCTGGGGGTCATTTGCACTTTTACCACTATTGCTTCCAGGTTGGTTTGAAAGGGGATCCAGTCACTAATGACATAGGTGTGAACCAAAGTGCAGATTCCTCCAGCTGCTACCTCGGGGCCAGCACAGTTCTGACAGAACGCCCAATAACCATGAAACTTTGGAGAGTGATCATCATAGAAGTGCGTTTCATGAAGAGCAAGACAACTCAGAATAAGAGGAGACAAGTTGTTGCATTTCCAGTAGGTGACAGTAATATCCGTTGCGATTCCACTGGATTATCATGTGGCGACAGTCCAGGTTAGACATAAAAAAGCCAGTTGGCAGTCATATCACCATGTCAGTGGTCGTCACTGTTGAGGACAGGGTGAGACCCATAAGAACTTGGTATGTTTCTGAGTGAGACCAAGGGGGCAAAGCCCTCTCAAGATGTCAGGGAAACCTCGTACTTCGACTTTCACTTCTTCTTCTTCTTCTTCTTCTTCTTCTTCTTCTTCTTCATCTTCATCTTCTCCCTCAGAGGGGGGGGGGGGGGAGGAGGTTTTATCAGTAAGGGAATAGGTGGCATCAATGTCTGGATCGAACAGAGAGAGAGCAGCTCTGAGCGTGGGTCTCTCATCTGGATCGAGGCTGCAAGCTTCCTATCTTGAAAACGCGGGGAGGGAGGTTCTGAAAGGTAGCCCCCATCCCCATCAGGAGCCAAATAACAGGATAAGGAGAAGTTCCTTGAGGGGAAGGGATGGGAGCAGCCATGGGGAAGGAAAGGGGGCAGGGTGGGGATAAGGAGGAGGGGGGAGGAGGGGAAGATGTAGCTGATGCAAGGGTAGATGAGAGATTCACAAGGTGAAGTCTGTCAAACTACTTCTGGGCTTCAAAATAGCTGAGTTGGTCAAGGATCTGTATTTCCTGGATTATTTTTTCCTATGTGTACGCTGGACACTCCAGTGAGTGGATAGAATGTAGACAAGAACACCTTACACAGTTAGCCAGTGTCGTGCAAGGGCTCCCCAGGTGAAGAGAGTGGCCACAGTGACAACAGATGTTAGTGGCATCACATTGCGAGTGCATGTGGCTGAACGTGAGGCAATGGGAGCTATGCATGTGAGGTGGAATGAATGGTTTGACGCCGCATCTGTATACCATCACATTGACGTTTTTAGGCAGGGTACCCCACCTCAAAGGCCACGATGAAAGCGCCAGTGCATAGAGAATTTTCCTTAGGGCTTCTCGGGACACACTGGACGAAATGGACGTCACGTCGTTCCATATTAGCCCTAAGCTTGTCATTTGGCGGGAGGAGATTGTCCCTATAGAAAATTACACCCTGCCTCATGCTGAGAGACCTCTGAGGAATGATATTCGTCGAGATGTCTTCTACATGGTCGCTGGAACAGATGAAGGCCGACTGTGGTGCTAGCACAAGTTGTCTTTGTAAGGAGGGTGCCAGTTTACATCTTGCTTAAGGACTCAGCTTCACCGAACTTGTCCTCAACGTTTCCAAAAGATTTATTGGCAACAAAAGTCTCCCCATCAGTCATGGTACAGACCAGCGGAAAGGACTTTGTTTCAAGCCTGCAGGCCTTGCCCTTCCTCCCATGCAGTAGCTAAGGGGGGAAACGCTGGGAAGGCAGAAACAGGAACTGAGACATAACTATTCCTGGGAAGAGATGCGGCCGCGGACGAGCAACCAGAGAATTTAAAAAGTTTCATGTGCCAAAGGTCCGTCCTAGTAGCACCCATTCAGGTCAATGGCTCGCCTCAAGGGCGCCAACCAACCACAGCAACAGCTGCCTAGTGTAATGGTTATTGCTGGGAGTTCTGATGTCCCAAAAAGATCGGCAACAACTACTAGGTTTTCATGAAGCGTTCACAGCGCAGGTACCAGCAATGTGATCCCTGAGGTGTCAGGGGGCTCATTGAGTTGGATACATAACAGCCCCACTACAATGACTGGCTAATGAGCTGTTGACCAAGGAAGAAGGCGAAAGGACTACTGCAGGGAGGAAGGGGAAAGTGGAAGGGGGAAAAGGGAAAGGGAGAGGAGGAGGAGGAGGAGGGGAGAGGAACACACGCCAAGGACACTAGGTAGGGAGTTCTTCCCTACTTGGCTCTCACTATAGATTTCAAATTTAGAGATCGAGATCAAACCGCTAAAGGGGATCAAAAGAAGAAAAGCTGAAAAGGAGAGGAAAAGCAAGCAATGCAAAACTGGAAGACGAAACGAAATCAGGAGGATAGCCTGGCTACATAAATAAGAGCACCAAGAGAGGGAAAGGGAGAGGCAAAAGGAAAGGAATAACGAGAGGGAGGGAGAAGAAAGGCGAGGTAAAGCAGCTTGATAAAGAAGGAAGACTTCAATAGTTAGGGGACCGACCTTTTTGCGCAACACACACACCTACAAAAGAACTGTGAGCCCTTTGGGAGCACAATATTGAGGGTGATCGATGACACTGAGCCCAAAGCGTTAGGTTGTTGCAGAGGTCGCAGTGCTCTTGTGTTGTCTGGCACTGTTGTGTTGAAGGAGAGCATGCTCCATTTGTGGCGTTCTTTTTCGTCACCTGTCACATTGTTGTTAAGTAACCTATCACACAAATGACATTGTCAACACATGTCCAATCTCTTCTGTTTCATGTGAAGGGGGCGAACATTCGAGGCTTCCATCGTGGACATAGTTTTTTGTACTGCAGTTCTGGAATGATGGCCTATACACGCTCTCATGATATGCCACTCTTACCTAAGAGCTGTGTCTCTGCTATCCAACGATTTTCTCTGATGAGTTCATCAATCCGATTCCAAAGGTCGTCGGCTCTCGCAAGCTGTCGGTCGCTCGAAGCTCTGTTACAGACTTAAAGGTTTGCACCACCATTTCCTTCATTACGAACCCGAAGAGCCAAACGTTGCACGTTACTGATGTTGATACAATCGCCACCGTACACAGCTTTCATTCTTATATGGATTTCAATTGGAGGCAGGTTTTCTGCGGTTATAAACTCTAATACACTACGCTGTTTCTCACGCAACGACTTAGCTACGTTACGCAGTGTCGCTCTAGCGACAGAAGACTGCAAGTTACGTCAGCAAAGGGTGAAAGTTGACCGAATAATATGGATGAGATGATGCAGTATCCGATCCATATCTCAATATCTCAACCGATACTGAGAATAGAATGAAAAATGTGGAGACATTTCTTTTCAGGGCGGCTTCGTAGTAAGGAAAGAGCAAAGAGAACGGTCGATGTGCGCAGCAGGGATGAGAAGAACCAACCTTTTTAAATCAGTACCGGTATTTTGGTTCTGAAAAATCGGCATCATTCGGCATTTGTTTGGTCTCTGTTGTGGTATTTTACTAACAGTTAGTTAAAAAACCGAAATATCAATTAGCCAAAGCAGCCGTGGTAAGATTTGTTTTTAAATAAACCTTTTTTAATGAACGAGTAATTTTTATTCGCAAAATTTCCATTGTTTTGATATATTGCTTTATCATACAAAATGGAAAAAAAACGAACAGGGCTATTTTAATTCAGCGCCGATAGAAACGAGTAACAAGCACATGGCATAAGGATTGGAACAGCATTCTGCGACAATAATACCGTGTCGCATGGCCTATTACACGGTACGCGCGCATATGCAATGTGCATGACTTACCCCATCTGGTCTATACGGCAGTTTCTCACTGTCGTCGTCGGACATCAGTTGCATTATAGAACAGCACCATGCCTAATCTGGAAGCATGTAACGAACTGCGGTATCAATGACGTACAATACTCCATTTGCTTCAACAGATTTAAAATGGGTGGGACTACAACAAAATTGCGACGTCATATAAGCAGTACGAAATACTCATTCATAGTTTACGGTAAGAATAGAAAGTGGCTGATCTGTTGCCTGTGTCTACAGAATATACCTCAATCTAGTTGCAGCCTTTGAAAACGTACAAATTAACACGAAGAACTGTTCTTCAACCTCAGTTTTCACTCTTTACCACTGACAATCCGTAATGCCTATATGCGGGTACGATCCTCGATTAGAACGTAATTTCTGAGCAGAGTTTCAGAAAATTTAAATTAATAGGAGAATAATTGACTTTTTTTGTAGAATTCAACCACTTAACCATTTTTCGAGAAAAGGAGCGAACGGCGGTCTGACTAAGTTTTATTTTATTTGATATTTTGATTCCACTTATCTTTAAACTGAGGGAGGAGAAGTTTTTCAATCTTTATTCGATTTCTACGTTTATCACACGAAAAAATAGCAATAAAAAATCGAAAAGCGGTTATTTCAGAAACCCTTTATTATGGGCGATTTGAGAATTCAGGTTAAACTGACTGAAGAAAAAAAATAAATAAAAGGAAACCAATGTAACCGAAAACTGGTTGTTTCAGCGGTAACCGCCATTCCCAGTGCGCGGCTCGGCAGGCAATAATCAACTGAATCAACCACCCCTTCCGAACAATGCGATGAAATGGCCAAGCGCACTCCACGATAATGCGTTTCTACACCAGTGCCACGTTATTTATGCGGGTTCTACACTTTCATTATCTAATCAAGCCACACTTACCAATTGACTTTGGTACTGAGTACTCTGTCGCTACTAGTCGAGCGCCGCAGTGAGAACTGAAGTGCTGCGCTGAATTGCGGTTACGGGCTCACTCACCAGGTGCAGGCCCTCGAGCGTGTCGGCGCCGTACTCGGTGACGAAGACGGGTTTGCCGAACCTCGCGTACCAGCCCTCCGCCTCGGCCACGACGCGTGGCACGATGGTCTCCGTGAGGCCGCCGTTACTGTACCACGCGTTGTAACGGTTGAACGCGATGATGTCGATGAACGGTGCCTGAAAATATCGACATAATCCACTGACGTTAACGTCACAAATGTGTAGAAAATCACAGCAGTCACACAATAGACGTCAATCAGCATGCAGCTGAAAGTCGTACAAATACACTATCTGATCAAAAGTGTACGGACACAGCTATAAAATGCGAAACTGACCAGTAGGTGTCGCGAGGGGGTGGGGAGTATCGCGTTGTCAGTAGAGAAGCAGTAATAGCAGAATGGGCGGTCAGGAAAGCTTAGTGACTTTGAATATGGACTATTCAGTGGATGTCACCTAAGTAACAAATCCATCAGGGACATTTCAGCCCTTCTAAACCCCCCAAGTCGACTGTTGGTGATGTGATTGTGAAGTGTAAACGTGAAGGAACGAGAGGCAGACCTTCTGTATTGTATCGAGCACTGTGGGGATGGTTTTAAAAAACTCTCGTGAAATCAGTGGAAAGCATCGCCCGTGAGTTACAAAGTGATGTCAGCAGTCCAGTTATCACAGTAACTGTGCGTGGGGCACAACGGGTCACAGTGGTCGAGCAGCTCACCATAAGCCACATATTTTGTTGTTAGTGCAAAGCGACGCTTGAAGTGGCGTAAAGAGCGACGCCACTGGATTGTGAATGACTAGAATCGAGTGATTTGGAGCAATGAATCACGCTATACCATGTGGCAATCCGATGAAAGGGTTTGGGTTTGGCGAATGCATGGGAAACGCTATCTGCATTCACGTGTAGTGCCAACAGTGAAGTATGTAGGAGCTGGTGCTGTTATGGTATGGAGGTGTTTTTCGTAGTCCCGTTATGGTCCTCTTACTGCGGTTAAGAAAACGCTAAATGCGGTGGGATATGAACTGTACTACATACAGTAGAGGGACAGTTCGACAAGATGGTGGTTGGTATCAGCTTGATAGTGCACCTTGTCAAAGTGGCAGTGAGGCGATGGTTTGTGGACAATAACAGATCTGAATTGGACTGGCCTGCTCATAGTCCCAAAGTGAGCCCAACGGAACATCTTTGGGATGAGCCAGAACGTAGACTTCACTCCACACCTCAACCTCCAACATCACTACCTTCTCTGGTTTCAATTCTCGAGAAAGAATGGACTGCCACTCCTCCACAGATAGTCAGACGCCTCATTAAATGGATCCCCGGCAGAGTACAAGCCATATTAAAGGCAAAGAGTGGACACACATATTAATGGCTTCAAATGGCTCTGAACACTATGGGACTTAACATCTGAAGTCATCAGTCACCTAGAACTTAGAACTACTTAAACCTAACTAACCTAAGGACAGCACACACATCCATGCCCGAGGCAAGATTCGAACCTGCGACCGTAGCGGTCGCGTGGTTCCAGACTGTAGCGCCTAGAACCGCTCGGTCACCCCGGCCGGCTCAGATAGTGCACTCATAATTCGTTCTCTAGATATGAAGACGTAAATGGTTCAGGCTGCAAATGAATATTTCCTAAAGTGATGCAAAACCAACCCCTGTGAACAAATTTTACAAAAAAACATAATTTTACATTAATCATTGGGAAACTCACTTGAGACGAATACAGGCAGCTGCGATAGGAAGCTAGAGACCAATTTGCATCTCCCTGCAGTCAGGACCTCAGAATTTTTATTCATTTTAAAAATGTCAGTAATCTTTAGAAATGTCTGCGATTCTCCTAAAGCGCACATGTATTCTAGTTTGGCGTTCCACTGCTGAGAAATACTGGAAATCTGTGCTTCGTGACGCTCTACTTGTCTGGAAATGCCTTTTTATACAACTTCGTGTGCATTACCATTCGTGAGACCTTATATCACATTTGGTTGTTGTAAAATATATACCCTGAGATGGTTGAACGGAACACTTACCGAGTGAATCTCAACTACATCCGTGAAATATTCAAGGCAGTCCGACTTAACATGTACAGAAGTGTCAAATGTAACCATGTCTCCGTAGTAGCTCATCAACATCGGGTATACACTGTGAGCATCAACTGAGCCATTTGTGTCGATATTATCACAAAATTAGTTTTATTGCAGACATCACATTTAATGGCCTGACTTAGAATTTTCATTATAAAAAATTTATATTTTTACTTGGTCTTTTTCTGGCCCCAAGTTTGTATTTGTGCGACACCCTGTAGATGACAGTCTTTATTGCCTCTTCTTCCACTTCTGAGGTGTGCTACCAAACAGCACTTTATAACTGGTTATGTTCTTACACCGGTGAGAATTATTGCTGCTATTCTCAATTTTTCTATCACATTTCAATTTTCTGGACCATCCGAACATTTGAGTATATTTCATTCCTTTATTTCCAAATTTGTAATTTTTTTAGACTTAATAAAGTAAAACAGTAATGAGAATAACATTTTACACCATTGTGGTATGACAGGCGACACCAACAATTATACTAATGTTACAAAAACTTATAGTTAGTATAGGACTATGCTAACGATTCATGTCAATCTATAACAAACATTGAGTGGATAACTGTCAAAAGATCTGCAATACAGCCAGTTTCATTTATCTCCTGTAAAATTTAATTCTTGGCGAGCGAAACGTCTTCAAACTGTGTCTCAGTAACATAACAATTTTAAACTCATTCCTCCACCTTTGAAAGATCTTTATGGACGTCCATGGTGACAATACTAATATAAATAAACGACTGCAGCTTCAGGCTAGTATGACCAAATGTTTTTAGCTACTGTAACTGAAGTAAGAACTTCTGTAGGTCACAATAGCAAATCATTAACGTGTTACGATGATTTTCAGAGTTACTGACTATCAGTATCTTTCAAAACTGTATCAAAGAACGTTAATGGTGACTACTGGAGATTATGAGCCAGTTACCCTGAACGACTCATGCATATCTACATAGTTGAATTTATGACTGTTTAATGGGCAGAATAACAAACACTTGTGCGTTTCAGTTACACAACCTTCAACTCTACGAAACTACATGAGCACTGCAATAATGTGCGCAGAAGAACATGAATCAATAACGTTATGACACGTACATCACAGGCCGAATTAGAAGAGCCTTTCCTATCATGGGCACCCGCAGACATTTTTCCAGGGGAAGGCAAGACTCTAAAATTGCAATTTTTGACGTAAGTGAGTTGGTCAGTTTCGAAACATGTTATGCCACAAGAACTACAAAAATGGTTCAAATGGCTCTGAGCACTATGGGACTTAACATCTATGGTCATCAGTCCCCTAGAACTTAGAACTACTTAAACCTAACTAACCTATGAACAGCACACAACACCCAGTCATCACGAGGCAGAGAAAATCCCTGACCCCGCCGGGAATCGAACCCGGGAACCCGTGCGTGGGAAGTGAGAACGCTACCGCACGGCCACGAGCTGCGGACCAATAACTAAACGATAACTTTCTATATCCCTGAAAATTTATGGTTATCCACTGACTATGTGAATAAAATCCAGATTTCAGTGGGGGGATGGGGTGTCTCCTCTTGCCTCCAACCCATCTTCCATCCTGCCCTTCCGGACGCCTACGATGCTTACCTCTTTCAGCCGTGAGCCAAAGGAGCTGCCGAAGGACACTAGATGTGCATAATTTTTCATGGATGTATTTATTCACAGCGCAGCGTATTGTCGCCTAAGGACTCTGTCGGTCACCTGTCTGAGAGTAAAACAAAAGATTTGCCTTCTATTGCTAGTTTATCAGTTTTGCCTTACCGTTCAGCTGGAATGAACAGTAACATAATGGAGAACCCCCGTCTTTTGTAAGCCTCAACAACCATCAGACAATAAGATTGTAAGGAGCGAAGCTAAATTGATCCCAAACAATTTCTTCTCATGAGGGTCTTGTCAGTAGATGGAGTAACGCTGACAGTCATTGCAGCCAATATGCGTGTTACACCTGCGATATAACGGGCAACTCTTGATAACATCTTCATAGAAAATTTCTGAGTCATGCTTGAGTTTCTTATAGCAATTTTTGTTTACTTTGGTTCCAACAGGGCCGAATGCATGACAGTTGTCTAAATGGTAACATTTGGCCTCCCTGGTTGTCGAAGGATGAAGTAAAATTGACGGTTTACGTTTGTTTTACTTCATTCAAAGACAGTCATCGGGTTAAAATATTTCTTAGACAATTTTTGTTTGTGTTGCTTATTTGCCAGAACTACACTACTTATAAAGAGTGGCCGTGCGGTTAAAGGCGCTGCAGTCTGGAACTGCAAGACCGCTACGGTCGCAGGTTCGAATCCTGCCTCGAGCATGGATGTTTGTGATGTCCTTAGGTTAGTTAGGTTTAACTAGTTCTAAGTTCTAGGGGACTGATGACCTCAGCAGTTGAGTCCCATAGTGCTCAGAGCCATTTTTGAACTTATAAAGAGTTCTGCAGCTATATGTAATACTGGGTAATTCTCTATTACCTACCCGCCATTCTACCATTTTACGTGACTAAAATATTGTTATGAGAAGATGATTACTCTGTGCATGTGTGTAAAGTTAGAGAGAGAGAGAGAGAGAGAGAGAGAGAGAGAGAGAGAGGAAACGGAGGATGGCGAGGGCGTTGGAGGAGGTTTAACTGATCGAAAATCGAACTGAGTGCTGTGGTGGTTAGTACAGTGGCGACAGACGCTGTCGGTAGTACGAGCGTTGTACGATAATAAATGATGGTATCTGTTTTTAAAAAATTCAAGGTTTCACGCAAAAATGACTGACGCAGCAATAACGCTTTACTTGATAGACATGGCGCTTTTTGGTTTCCATGTTATCATTAAGATATATTAGGAACTGTTTGTTGGCTTTTCTATTTACGTATGCACCTCAAATGTGTAAGTTTGCTCCTAGGATAATATCGTAATTTATGTACAAGGAAAAAATAGAGTATCTTATACATTAAACTACGTCCGATTTAAATTTGGCAAATTCTGTTTAGTCGATGTATGGAAAGATGAACCCACAGGTTTGAAAGTTTAAGGAAACGTAAATTTCAGTAGACAAATACTTACAGCCCTGTCCTCGCTGAAGCCCCTGGCGATGGCCATGGTGGTCGGCCGCGACGGGTCCAGGCTCTTCACGTGCTGCACGATCTCCCTGCAACAGACGGCGGGCCGTATGGTGGGTGAACGGCGCTCTTCCGTGTTGTACACAGCAAGGGCGTATGATACTTGAACGGCAGGTCAGCTTTAACGTGTTGCCGATATGTACGTGCCAAGTGACTAATCACTAGCTCAGAAGAAAATGGTTACGAGAAGCGATAGCATCCAACATTGTTGGCAGAAACATCAATACATTCGTCTGAAGTGATTTAAGAAAGCTAAGAAACTTTAAATCAAGATGCCTGGATGGAATCTGGAATTCAAGTCCTGCCATGAAAACTAATGTATGTTTGGGTCTATTTGTTTAAAATTTTACCTTTGATAGAGCATTCGTGCAGAAAGTGTTTGTGTATTAATTGCAAGCTGTCTTCCATAATCTTATTACAGCGAAGTTTTTCGTGCCTCAGTTCGAGGTGGAGCATATGATGGCACTTAATCTTGTTACAGTGAAGTAGATGGCCATATAACATTACGATTTAACAGTGCGAATACAAGGGTAAAAATAATACTTGATGTAGAAAGGTATCAGACATAGACCATGTACAATTTTCATTAATTTATAAGGGGATACACAATGAGAATTTTATTTTTTATTTTTATTTATTTATTGCCAAATTATAGACCTGTTACCCGATGTTTAAAACAGGTCGCACATTTACAATTTTCGTTTTTCATCTTTTTACAGTTTTCTTTCCTTTTGTTTTATCTACAACATTTACAAAGAATGATACTTTTCAAAATAACAATAATTTAATGTTGAAATATAAATAAAATTTTGTTGTTTTTTAAGAAGAATATAAAAAGAAGATAAATGAGAGATTTGTTAGTATCATCACCGAGTGTGACTGACGGTGAATACCTCGGAATGGTTTCTTCGAGCCGTTGACCGCCAGTCACTCACTCTCACACACACACACACACACACACACACACACACACACACACACACACACACACACACAAATGGTTATTAGTAGAGAAATAATGTTATACACAATGAGAACATGGATCATCAACAAATCAACATTAACAACAACATTAACAACAACATCTGGAACATTTTCCAGCCCCAGGGTGGGTCTGTATGGAACATGAGCATCGCCATCTAGTCCTGTTTTCCCACCATCTTTCTCCTTCGCGTCTCCCTTTCATGTATCTGCTTGGGAACCCTCATTTTTCCATTCTCTTTAAGTGCCCATATCATCTTAGCTCTGATGTGCTATTCTGCTCTGCAAGGATTCTTTTCCCTTACTCTTTCACTCTTTGTCCTCTCCTATCCTACTTTTGAGGAACTTCATTTCACTTGCTTGTAATCTGTTTCAGTCTTTTTTTCATTAGCCTAGTTTCAGGTGCATAGGTCAGTATTGGGATGTAGTAACTGCTACTTTTACTTCCCTTTTTATTTTTGAGGTACGTCTTTGTTCCGAACCAAGCTCGTAACACAGCGCAGAAACGTTTCTGTCCGTCTGCCTTATTCGTCTGCTCTCTATCTCATTTCTTTTGTTTTCCTGTTTCACTCTATCCAAGTACTTAACTCTTTCAAACTTCTTCAATTGTTCACCTCCAATCCTTATTCCGCTAGTTGGTCTCCTTCTAGCAGTAATCAGGATCTCTCATTTTTTTACATTAAATTTAAATTCCACACTGTCTCACAGTTTCTTCCCAAGCATCCAGCTGTTCCTAAACTACCTCCTCCCTGTTTCCCCAGATCAAGTAATCTGCTAACAATGAGAACATGAATAATTAAATTCAGAAGCCAGACAATTATCAAGTTTCAACTTGCGGCTGACACCACATACTGTGGAAATCTAAAGAAGGTGAAATGCTTAACAACTAGTTATTGTACTGAAGAGCAGGGAAATGGGTAATTTAACAAAGTTATGGATGTATTTTGAGACAGGAAGGGAAGAATGCGAGGACTAGCTGCTGTAATTAATTAGACAATTGGTAAAAGAAATCTTCCAATACAGACCAAAATAAACGTGACAGACTTCAATCTCACCGATAACTTTGTATGGACGATAACGGTGAACAGTGAAGATTGCTTTTCGTCCCAAAGATAGGCACTGTTGAAATAAAATTAAAAAAATAGAGAAATCATCTACGGGTTTGTCGATTATAACAGCAAGGAATGACTCAGCGCTTCAGAAATACAGCCAAAACCAAATTTATTTGCGAAATACAAGGACTGTAGTTAAAGTGACGTAAAAGAGGCGATAACTTCGTTATTAGAAGATGCAGGCGATTCAAAGTTGACGCCTAGGTGGAATCACTTTCTCTACATACAGTTACTACTCGATATACTGTAGTTTCCGTTCGAAGAGATAGATTTGCTTCTGTGATGATGGTCATACGTGCACTGTAGTATCCGTCGCTTCTGTATCATGTGTGGCATCATTACTTTGCCCCGAAGACTTTCCTTCACAGGAGCTAACGGGCAAGGTCTAGTCTTGGGTGTGAATGGGCGACCGCAGACAAATCCGGTGTGTCAGTTACTTAATATACTGACGAATTCTTCTTCTTCTTCTTCTTCTTCTTCTCCTCCTCCTCCTTCTACGTGATCAGGCCCAGTGGACCGCACGCTGCTACAAGGGGAAACTTGTATTCAGTCCATTGCTGCTACCCGCCACCTGTCCACATCTATTGATGCTCGGTTTAAATCTTCATGGAGGCCATCCCTCCTTCTTGGGTCTCCCTGGGGGGTCTCTTTCGTGTAGGTGTGAAATTCAGGAGCTTCAGAGGCCATCTGTGATCTTCCATCCGGGCCACATTGCCGGCCCACTGCTTTGACAGTTCCTGCTATGTTTGGCTTCTGGTATAGTTCTTCAAGCTCTTGTTTTTTTTTTTTTTTTTTTTGGTGGGGTTTAAGGGCGCCCAACTACTGAGGTCATTAGCGCCCAGTCATTGTTGTTAGAGCACATGGAATCTAGTAAAACTCAAGGGGATGGGGGGGGGGGGGGACACCAGAAGGACCTGACAAAGATGCAGATAAAATAAGTAAAAAGTTAGATGTCTTTGGACAAGCCAGTCAAAGTTATAAAACGCAGAATACGAGCAGCTGCTCGAGCGTCATCAGCTAAAACATCTGGTAAAGTAGATGGCAGGGACAGGACAACACGAAATTGACTAAAACGGGGACACGACAATAAAACATGGCGCACTGTTAATGCCTGACCACAAGGGCACTGCGGGGCTGGGTCACCGGAGAGCAGGTAGCGGTGGCTAAACCGGCAATGCCCAATCCGCAACCTGGTCAGAAGGACCTCCTCTCGCCGAGATGGTCGGGAGGAGGTTGTCCATGCAGTTGGGAGCGGTTTTACTGCCCGGAGCTTGTTTCCTTGGAGGGATGACCAAGCATCCCACCACAACGACACAATCCTCTTACATACATTCCCACGAACGTCAGATGACGGGACACAATGGGAGGCTGGCCGAGGCAGGAGGACTGCAGCCTTGGCTGCAGCATCCGCAGCCTCATTCCCAGGCACTCCTACATGTCCGGGAACCCACAGAAAGCTGACAGGAGAACCATTATCAGCGAAAGATTGGAGGGACTGCTGTATCCGTTGAATCAAGGGATGGACCGGATAGGGAGCTCCAAGGCTCTGAAGAGCACTGAGTGAGTCAGAGCAGAGTACATACGATGAATGGCGGTGGCGGCGTACTGAACGGCCTGATGGAGAGCAAAAAGCTCGGCCGTAAAGCTCGAACATTGGTCGAGGAGCCGGTATTTAAAGGTGGCGGCCCCGACGACAAACGCACAGCCGACAACATCGTCAGTTTTGGAGCCATCGGTGTAAATAAAGGTGTGACCGGCAAGTCGAGCACGAAGTTCGACAAACCGTGAGCAATACACTGCAGCCGGAGTACCCTCCTTCGGGAGTGAGCTGAGGTCGAGATAAATATGAACCGGAGCCTGGAGCCAAGGTGGTGTCGGGCTCTCACCCTCTCTGAAGGTGGTAGGGAGGGCAAAATCCAATTGTCGAAGCAGGCGACGGAAGCGGACTCCGGGGGGCAGCAGGGCAGACACATACAACCCGTACTGACGATCGAGAGAATCGGCGAAGAAGGACTGGTAAGACGGGTGGTCGGGCATAGACAACAGCCGGCAGGCATACCGACACAGCAGTACGTCGCGCCGGTAGGCCAATGGTAATTCGGCAGCTTCAGTATAAAGACTCTCGACAGGACTAGTGTAGAAGGCTCCGGTCGCAAGACGTATCCCCCGATGGCGGATGGAGTTGAGCCGGCGTAAGAGGGATGGCCGAGCGGACGAGTAGACGAAGCTCCCATAATCCAGCTTCGATCGGACAATGGACCGATACAACGAAGCAGGACAGTGCGATCCACTCCCCAAGATGAACCGCTAAGCACTCTGAGGACATTAAGGGAACGTGTACAACGGGCCGCCAAATAAGAGACATGTGGGGACCAACACAGTTTCCTGTCCAACGTGAGCCCTAGAAACTTAGTTGTTTCCACGAATGGGAGAACAATGGGACCGAGATGTAAGGATGGCGGAAGGAACGCTTTATATCGCCAAAAGTTAATACAAACCATCTTCTCTTCAGAGAACCGGAAGCCATTTGCCACGCTCTATGAGTAGAGGCTGTCTAGACAACGCTGAAGGCAGCACTCCAGGAGGCATGTTCTCTGGGCACTGCAGTAGATCGCGAAGTCATCGACAAAGAGAGAGCCTGAGACATTAGGTGGAATACAATCCATAATTGGATTGATTGCGAAGGCAAAAAGGGCTACGCTCAAGACGGAGCCCTGAGACACTCCGTTCTCCTGGAGGAAGATGTCGGACAATACGGAACCCACACGAACCCTAAACTTTCGATCCGTTAAAAAGGAATCAATAAAAAGGGGCAGGCGACCGCGTAGGCCCCATCTGTGCATAGTGCGGAGGATACCTCCTCTCCAACAGGTATCATAAGCCTTCTCCAAGTCGAAGAACACAGCTACCGTTTGGCGCCTTCTCAAAGAGTTGTTCATGATGAATGTCGACAAGGTCACAAGGTGGTCAACAGCGGAGCGGCGGCGACGAAAGCCGCATTGGACATTAGTAAGTAGCCGTCGAGATTCAAGAATCCAGACTAACCGAGCATTAACCATGCGCTCCATCACCTTACAGACACAGCTTGTAAGAGAAATGGGGCGGTAACTAGAAGGAAGGTGTCTATCCTTCCAGGGTTTGGGTATAGGAACAACGATGGCGTCACGCCAACGCATGGGGACCTGACCTTCGGCCCAGACGCGATTGTAGGTACGAAGAAGGAAGCTTTTGCCCGCCGGAGAAAGGTGTGCCAGCATCTGAACGTGAATGGCATCTGGCCCCGGAGCAGAGGACCGGGACAGTGCAAGCGCACGTTCGAGTTCCCGCATAGTAAAGGGGGCATTATAAGTTTTCAGATTCAGCGAGTGGAAGAAAGGTCGCCGAGCCTCTTCTGCCTCCTTCCTGGGAAGGAAGTCAGGGTGGTAATGGGCGGAGCTTGAAACCTCCGCGAAAAAGCGGCCAAAGGCGTTGGAGACAGCCACAGGATCAGCAAGGACCTCATTACCTGAGGTCAGGCCAGGTACCGAGATGTGGGCCTTAATGCCCGACAGCCGGCACAGGCCACCCCAAACGACGGAAGAGGGAGTACAACTGTTAAAGGAGCTGGTGAAAGAGGCCCAACAAGCTTTTTTGCTGCCTTGATGACTCTACGGCATTGCGCTCGGAGTCGTTTGTATTCAATACAATTCGCCAACGTAGGATGGCGGCGAAAGGTGCGTAAAGCACGTCGTCGAGCGCGGATAGCGTCCCTACAAGCCTCGTTCCACCAGGGGACGGAAACGCGACGTGAAGAAGAGGTAGTACGAGGAATGGAACGTTAGGCAGCATTGATGATAACAGCCGTGAGGTATTCGACCTGACTGTCACAACTGAGAAAATCGTGGTCCGGAAAGGTCATCAGGGAGGGGTAAAGTCCCCAGTCAGCTTTCGGTATGTTCCAGCGCGAAGGACGTGGGGATGGGGTGTTTTGCAGGAGACGAACGACACAGGGGAAGTGGTCGCTCGAACAGGTGTCAGAAAGGACATACCACTCGAACCGACGGGCAGGAGTGGGAGAACAGATCGAGAGGCCCAAGTGGGAGTAGGTATGAGTAGAGTCCGAGAGGAAAGTCGGGGCGCCGGTATTGAGGCAGACAAGATTGAGATGGTTGAAGACATCCGCCAAGAGTGAGCCTCTTTGACAGGATGCAGGAGAGCCCCAAAGGGGAAAGCTCTTGGTTGTGTCTGATCCTACATTCCCCTGTGTCTACAACCAGAACCGAATAGAAGATCTTCCGAAGCACTTTGCTCTCAAAGACGAGGAGCTTATGGAAGCTCTGTCTCACACCCATACCGAACAACAGGCTGGATCTGGGTTTTGTGTAGTCGAATATTGAAGTGTCTGGAGAGGTATCTGGACCGAAGGAGTTGTGCTACGCCGTGGTAAGATCTGTTTCCTGCTTGTATTCTGGCACTGATCTCTGCTTCACATGACGAGTTCTCAGCGAAAAGTACCCCTATGTATTTCAATTCATGCACACTCTTGTAGGACTGGTCTCCCACCTGCAGTGATCGTAGATGACCATCAGTCCGACTTTGACCACACGTCATAACGAGGTACTCTGTCTTGGCTTCGTTTACGTTTAGCTCAAATTTGCTGGGAGCCCCCTTTAGTACTCTGGTCATTTGTTCCAACTCCTCTTCAGATCTGGAGAGTAAACAGATGTCGTCTGCGTAAGCTTCTTTCCCTTGATTTCAATCCCTTCGTTCTCCTGGAAGGTCTTGCGTACGATCTTCTCGAGGGCAAAGTTGAGCAGGATAAGGGACAAACCATCTCCTTGCCTGAGTCCTGTCACAATTGCAAATGAAACCCCATGTTGTTGTGGTCTTCAGTCCTGAGACTGGTTTGATGCAGCTCTCCATGCTACTCTATCCTGTGCAAGCTTCTTCATCTCCCAGTACCTACTGCAACCTACATCCTTCTGATTCTGTTTAGTGTATTCATCTCTTGGTCTCCCTCTACAATTTTTACCCTCCACGCTGCCCTCCAATACTAAATTGGTCATCCCTTGATGACTCAGAACATGTCCTACCAACCGATCCCTTCTTCTAGTTAAGTTGTGCCACAAACTTCTCTTCTCCCCAATCCTATTCAATACCTCCTCATTAATTATGTGATCTACCCATCTAATCTTCAGCATTCTTCTGCAGCACCACATTTCGAAAGCTTGTATTCTCTTCTTGTGCAAACTAGTTATTGTCCATGTTTCACTTCCATACATGGCTACGCTCCATACAAATACTTTCAGAAACGACTTCCTGACACCTAAATCAATACTCGATGTTAACAAATTTCTCTTCTTCAGAAACGCTTTCCTTGCCATTCCCAGTCTACATTTTGTATCCTCTCTCCTTCGACCATCATCAGTTATTTTGCTCCCCAAATAGCGAACTCCTTTACTACTTTAACTGTCTCATTTCCTAATCTAATTCCCTCAGCATCACCCGACTTAATTCGACTACATTCCATTATCCTCGTTTTGATTATGTTGATGTTTATCTTATACCCTCCTTTCATGACACTGTCCATTCCGTTCAACTGCTCTTCCAAGTCCTTTGCTGTCTCTGACAGAATAGCAATGTCATCGGCGAACCTCAAAGTTTTTATTTCCTCTCCATGGATTTTAATACCTACCCCGAATTTTTCTTTTGTTGCCTTTACTGCTTGCTCAATTTACAGATTGAATAGCATCGGGGAGAGTCTACAACCCTGTTTCACTCCCTTCCCAACTACCGCTTCCCTTTCGTGCCCCTCGACTCTTATAACTGCCATCTGGTTTCTGTACAAATTGTGAATTGCCTTTCGCTCCCTGTATTTTACCCCTTCCACCTTCAGAATTTGAAAGAGAGTATTCCAGTCAACATTGTCAAAAGCTTTCTCTAAGTCTACAAATGCTAGAAATGTAGGTTTGCCTTTCCTTAATCTTTCTTCTAAGATAAGTCGTAGGGTCAGTACTGCCTCCCGTTTTCCAACATTTCTATGGAATCCAAACTGATCTTCCCCGAGGTCGGCTTCTACCAGTTTTACCATTCGTCTGTAGAGAATACGCGTTAGTATTTTGCATCCGTGACTTATTAGACTGATTGTTCGGTAATTTTCACATCTGTCAACACCTGCTTTCTTTGGGATCGGAATTATTAAATTCTTCTTGAAGTCAGAGGGTATTTCGCCTGTCTCATACGTCTTGCTCACCAGATGGTAGAGTTTTGTCAGGACAGGCTCTCCGAAGGCCGTCAGTAGTTCTAATGGAATGTTGTTTACTCCCGGGGCCTTGTTTCGACTCAGGGCTTTCAGTGCTCTGTCAAACTCTTCACGCAGTATCGTATCTCCCATTGCATCTTCATCGATATCCTCTTCCATTTTCATAATATTGTCCTCAAGTACATTGCCCTTGTATAGGCCCTATATATAGTCCCTCCACCTTTCTGCTTTCCCTTCTTTGCTTAGAACTGTGTTTCCATCTGAGCTCTTGATATTTATACAAGTGGCTCTCTTTTCTCCAAAGGTCTCTTTAATTTTCCTGTAGGCAGTATCTATCTTACCCCTTGCACTTCCTGTCGATCTTGTTTTTGAGACGTTTATACTCCTTTTTGCCTGCTTCATTTACTGCATTTTTATATGTTCTCCTTTCATCAATTAAATTCAGTATTTCTTCTGTTACCCAAGGATTTCTACTAGCCCTCGTCTTTTTACCTACTATGTCCTCTGCTGCCTTCACTACTTCATCTCTCAAAGCTACCCATTCTTCTTCTACTGTATTTCTTTCCCCCATTCCTGTCAATTGTTCCCTTATGCTCTCCCTGAAACTCTGTACAATCTCTGGTTCTTTCAGTTTATGCAGGTCCCATCTCCTTAAATTCCCACCTTTTTGCAGTTTCTTCAGTTTTAATCTACAGTTCATAACCAATAGAGTGTGATCAGAGTCCACATCTGCCCCTGGAAATGTCTTACAATTTAAAACCTGGTTCCTAAATCTCTGTCTTACCATTATGTAATCTATCTGAAACCTGTCAATATCTCCAGGCATCTTCCATGTATACAACCTTCTCTTATGATTCTTGAACCAAGTGTTAGCTATGATTAAGTTGTGCTCTGTGCAAAATTCTATCAGGCGGCTTCCTCGTTCATTTCTTAGCCCCAATCCATATTCACCTACTACGTTTCCTTCTCATCCTTTTCCTACTACCGAATTCCAGTCACCCATGACTATTAAATTTTCGTTCCCTTCACTATCTGAATAATTTCTTTTATTTCATCATACATTTCTTCAATTACTTAGTCATCTGCAGAGCTAGTTGGCATATAAACTTGTACTACTGTAGTAGGCGTGAGCTTCGTGTCTATCTTGGCCACAATAATGCGTTCACTACACTGTTTGTAGTAGCTTACCCGCACTCCTATTTTTTTATTCATTATTAAACCGACTTATGCATTACCCATATTTGATTTTGTATTTACAACCCTGTATTCACCTGACCAGAAGTCTTGTTCCTGCTGCCACCGAACTTCACTAATTCCCACTATATCTAACTTTAATCTATCCATTTCCCTTTTTAAATTTTCTAACCTACCTGCCCGATTAAGGGATCTGACATTCCACGCTCCGATCCGTAGAACGCCAGTTTTCTTTCTCCTGATAACGACATCCTGTTGAGTAGTCCCCGCCCGGAGATCCGAATGGGGGACTATTTTACCTCCAGAATATTTTACCAAAGAGGATGCCATCATCATTTAACCATACAGTAAAGTTGCATGCCCTTGGGAAAAATTACGGCTGTAGTTTCCCCTTGCTTTCAGCCGTTCGCAGTACCAGCACAGCAAGGCCGTTTTGGTTATTGTTACAAGGCCAGATCAGTCAATCATCCAGACTGTTGCCCTTGCAACTACTGAAAAGGCTGCTGTCCCTCTTCAGGAACCACACGTTTGTCTGGCCTCTCAACAAATACCCCTCCGTTGTGGTTGCACCTACGGTACGGTTATCTGTATCGCTGAGGCGCGCAAGCCTCCCCACGAACGGCAAGGTCCATGGTTCTTGCTTTCTGAAATGTATCATTGTGACGCTAGATTTTGACAATTGGCCAAATTCCAGAAAATATAGGAAATTGCCGTCATTTTCACTCAAAAGAACAATCAGCAAAACTTCCTGATTACCGCTTCAAGTGGCTTTACAGCATTTCGTGGTGTTTGTTTATGAATCATAAAGGTAGTCCAAGTTTCATTTTTTTTCACAAAGCGGGAAAACAATTGACAGTTGGCTTCGAACGCTTCAGGAAAAACTGAGCACAAAAAAATGGTTCAAATGGCTCTGAGCACTATGGGACTTAACATCTATTGTCATCAGTCCCCTAGAACTTAGAACTACTTAAACCTATCTAACCTAAGGACAGCACACAACACCCAGCCATCACGAGGCAGAGAAAATCCCTGATCCCGCCGGGAATCGAACCCGGGAACGGGAAGCGAGAACGTTACCGCACGACCACGAGATGCGGGCGATCTGAGCACATTTCCACACTTTTTGTCCGCCAAGATACCCATTCTTTTTGTATAGTTTACGGTATTTTCATCTCAGTTCTGATTCGCAGCACGTTCACGTTCATGGCCTCTGACACGTGTATTCGCGCCAATCAGCTCGTCCAGTCGCTGACGACTTGCGTCAGTGGTGACAGTTGCTCTCTCACTGCGCTGTTAGACACCTGAGCACATTTCTCTTGCCAGTGGGATCATCTGCGTACGTGTTCTGTAGCCTTATGTAGATGACCGATAGCTTTTCACTCCTTCGCAACAAATCCAATGAACTCTCATACAGTTCATCACTGACTCGTTAAAAAAGCACCATTATGCAGAGGCACTAACGGCATGTGCTATCTGAACAATCTACATACAGAAGAAAGATAGTGTCACCTATTTTGCATTACCTTGTATTCGATGTGCAATATTTTCAGCTTACCTAATATACGAAAATGTAATTTCCGGCACAATTGAAGGCCAAAGGCAAAGAGCAATGACCAAGAATGTGGCGGCTAGAAGTAACTGTAGTACGTTCTAGTGTCGGTTGGTGGCTCAACGGAAATTAGGTAAGTGCCAGACTATCAATCCAAAAGTCCAAGGTTCGATTCTCTGTAGGTCATAGGATTTTTTCCTGAGAAACCTTTAACGCCTAGTGATGATTAATCCCTATAGTCTTTCAAGCGGGGTTTAGTTATTTACCTATTCTGATGTCATTAAGTTTATGTTCTGTTTTTCTGGTATCGACCTGTTATGTAGCTCTTTGGGATTGTAACTCAGTATTTTCATGGGTAGCCTTGCACCTCTCAAACAATTTGGATGAAACCCTTCACTGTCCTCGAGAATAGCATCTTCCTGCTTAAATTTTCCTGACATCTTTGTTTTTATCTATCCGTCTTTCACTCTCACACAACAATAATGTCATTTCCATTGTTTAAAAAAGTATATATTTTTTGCAGCTTTTCAGATATCATAGTTAAATTTCTGTCTATTGTTCCACATATTACTTGCAATTGGCGCACCTTTTCTTCTACATGCTGCGCTGGCCATTAAAATTGCAACACCATAAATGTGGCATACAAAGAAGATCAAATTGACAGAGAGTACTACATGTTTTGATATGTAAATGACGGGTGTTTCAGCGCAGCTTCGCGAAGTAGGTAGGCGTGGCTACGTCAATATTCTACATAAAAGGAAAGACGCTTCTGCGGGTTTCTGATTTTGAAATCGCGTTTGGATGTTGTTTGTTTGAGAGAAGATCGTGTCATGGCTTGTGTAAGAAAGAGAAACATCTACCAGCCCAAAATTAGAATTATATTAATACCTCCAGTTGCTGAAGGGTGTTGATATATATCAACGGGGGCAGGTGAAAGTGTGTGCCCTGACCGGGACTGGAACCTGGGATCTCCTGCTTATATAGCAGACGCTCTATCCATCTGAGCCACCGAGGGCACAGAGGATAGTGCGACTGCAAGAACTATCTCGCGAACGCCTCCCGCGAGACCCACATTCCCACCTTGTATGTCCACACACTACATTCGTAGTGTCCCACCCCAAGAAACTCATTACTCGTGGAAGACTTTCTTGCCAAATCCCGTAAGAGTTCGGGGCATGTGTGTGCATCGGCACAGAAGAAGAAGGTCATGGCCGGTATTGCCAGAACTATATACTTATATGGATATGGTGTCTGTTCTTTCGGACATGTTCAGGAGGGCCATACTCTGTGCCATGCAGGATTCAACGACCCCACGTGACTAGCAGCAGAGAGGGCATATATTTTTCACTCGACAGCACAGCATTGTGTAGCCACTTCATGTACGTTGAGTCAGGAAATGGGCTTGTTTGTAGCAAAGAACTATCTGCAGGGACAGTGCGACGCCGTGTGGAGGAGCACCAATTATCAAAACGGTGACGGTTGTTGTAACTTGTTGCACTGATAGGACAGCAGACAGAGCTGGGCCGACAGCAGTTCTGCGCCCAACAACGCTGGACACAGGTGTGGCACCACGCCGTCTTTTTAGATTCATTCCACTTCGGTATGTATCATCACAATGGGCGTATTCCCCTGCGGAAGCTTAAAAGAGAACGTACGTTGACATATTGCATTTGTGATCATCATATGGACCCTTCACGTGGCGTGATGGTATGGTGTGTCACTGGGCACACAACACGTTCACCTCTGATTCAAGTAGCTGGTAATTTTGGCAGCGGGCATTACATTCATATCGTGCTAAGGCTGGTGGCTTTGCCCTGTCGTCGAGGTCTTTCAACAGCATAATGCAAGATCGCATGGTGTCTGTACTGTCCTGACCTCCCTAACTACAGAGGGTATTTAACTGTTACCCTGGCCAGCACCTTCTGCAAGTATCTCACTCAGAGAAAACATTTTATCACATTTTTCCTAGAGATTTGCTCGCCACCGCTCTCCAGCCACTTATATTGATGAACTTTGGCATAGAATTTAAGCAGCTCCCAGTGACACGTCCACATCTGTCGTCCAAGTTCTGCTGAACTCCACCTCAAGCCGCGTCAGAGCCAATTCTGCAGTCAGAGGTGGCAGCCCTGTATACTAAATATGACGACCTGCATATTCCCAATATACCAACAAATTTAACCGCGTGTTCCTTCTAATATACTGTATACGCACAAGAAGTAAAATTTTCCTATTCACTATCCTTCCTGCTGTCGCAGTTCTAAAGGCCAGTATTTCATTGTCATATGAAGGTTGTACCAACAACCCAACAGTACAACACTTACTTAACCACTGTAACGCTCGAACCAATGCTCCTGTTCAAAAAGATTTGCTTTATGTAAGAGGAAGAGTGCAGAGAAAAGTATTTTAGTGGAACATGTTACTACAGTGTGTTTACAAATTAGTTATACAAGTAACTGTTAATTGTGAAGAAGGTAATTAACTTAGAGAAATGTTTGATGCAGCAGTGAATGCTGTGTACCTTCAAGTTTTATTTACAGTTTTTCCATGTGGTTACCTTTTGTAACACAACAAATCTCCCATGTGTAATCCGTTTCCTGCCAAATCCTACGAAGCAAGTCTTGATCTATGATAACAACTGCAATTGTTATCCGTTGTCGCAGCTCGTCGACGTTTTCCGGAAGCGGAGTAACAAACACTCTGTCTTTAATGCAACCCTATACACTGAAGTCCGTTGGGTTTCAACCAGGTGATCGTAGTGACCAGGATATTGCTGCACCATGTTCAGTCCAAGTCGGCACACTCCTATGGAGATACGAGACAACGTCACAATGACAATGAGGTATCGCGCCCTCTTACTGGAAAATAAATTCTGTACCCATATTTTGTTGTAACTGAGGCATTAGACAATGTTCGAGCATGTCCAGGTAAGATAGGTCAGTGACAACTGACTCGGCAAAAACGAAAGGACTGTAAATCTTGTTACAGTTACAGCACAAAAAATATTTGCCTTAGTAAGTCCGACACACGTTCGATTATGTGACGCGGTTTCTGCTCACCCGGTATGCGAACATTATGCCAATTCACTTTACAGCAGGTATGGAAAGTGGCTTTGTCAATGAACACAATTTTATTAGAAAAATCATCTTTAGTTTATATTTTGCAAAACTCATCTCGTTTTTCTTTATAATTTTTTCTGAAAACCTGCAACAGCTGCAATGTAGGGCTTGAATGATACGACATTTCTGTAATACCTTGCACACAGCAACACTAAGCATATTCAATTATTAGCTGGCACATTTCGTCGGTTTACCCAGACTACGAATGCACTTGTTCAGTTGCTGCGTCAGAGACTGTTGGCTGACCTTGACCTGGCGTCCTGTGTTGCAAAGGCCAGTTTTGGTGAACGATTACACAAATAACAGTTTGCTCTTGAGATGGTGGCTTGCTGTACTTAGTCCTAAACTCTATCTGAACTGTAGGAGCGGATTTGAATTCATGAAACCATAAACAGCACTACACACTGCACTGTTATACGACGCCATGGCGACTGCTGGAATAACACAAATCGAAATTTCGCGCCGTTATCCTGTAAGTTGGTAAGCGTGCTACAAACAGCGTGCAGAATGGCCTGTAGGTGGCAGCATAGTGCAGATCCACACATTCCGTCGCAGTATCAGTATAAAGATGGCCGCCCCACTTGCGACTTGCACCACGGAAGAACAGCGTTCTGTTATTCGGTTTTTGCGTAGTGAAGGCGTGAAACCAACTGAAATTCATCGACGAATCAAGGTCCAGTATGGTGATGCATGTTTGTCACAGCAGCAAGTCTACGAATGGAGTAGGAAGTTCGCAAATGGTGTGACTTCAGTGGAAGATGCTCCTCGTCCAGGACAGGAACAACGAGTTGTGACTCCACAGAACATTGCAGCAGTTGAAGCCGCAGTGAAGGAAAACCGCCGAGTGACACTGAATGACATTGCAGCATGTTTACAGATTAGTCATGGGTTAGCACAGCACATTGTGCATGATGTGCTACAGTTTCACAAAGTGTCTGCAAGATGGGTGCCACGGCAGCTGACTCCTGAAATTAGAGAACGGCGTGTTGATGCTTGTGAAGAACTTCTTTGGCACTTTGAATGAGAAGGTGATGGTTTCCTTGCAAGAATCGTTACTAGGTATGAAACCGGGGTTCACTTCCACCACCGGAAACGAAGACAGCGAGCAAGGAATT